>NC_140703.1:70747500-71375227 GCF_050655825.1 Lonchura striata | reverse complement strand
CCCACCAGCCCCTGTCCCAGGTAACTGCACTTCTAAATACACTTCCTCCAAATCAACTATCTTCCTCCTGTCCAACACTACACTTTCATGCATTTAAAATCTTCTCTCCCGGCTCTAACTCATTCAACTTAAAAGAAATTAAATCTGAGTATCTTCCCTTCAAGACATTTTCCATTCCCATAATATTTTTTATTTTTAATCAATGTTGTCCTCTTGGTTCAGCCTCACAAGCTGTAGATAACTGCTGACTTTGATTTCCCACAAGGGCTGTGTTCAAATCAGGTCACTTCTCGTATCACACTTCTAAACACAAATTTCTCATCCAGCTCTTCCTCTTACTACCCTGGGTTCCTCACAACAAAAGCAGTTCCCATCCAACCCCAGCCCACACTATCATTACCTTGGCAATACCCATCAAGAAAATTACTTAATTAACACTATTACCATGAAAATCCCCAACCCAGACTGCACTGGATACTGAAGTGCCTCTTTCCCAGAGGACTTACAACTTGACACAGGTGCAGCAGGGAGAGGGGAAAAGAGGAAGGATTGATAAAACTAATTCAGTCTCACATGAAGTTGTTATTTAGACAAACGCCTTAAAACAGCATGTGGCTGCTTGCCCGACAATGACCATTCTAAGTTCACCGACTTCCCAGGTACATCACTGTATTGCTGCATAGAGAAAAATTCCACATATATTCTTAAGATAAAATGTCCATCACATGTAGTCCCCCTCAATCTAAATTTAAAGTGTTGTTCAAAGAGAGGTTCTTCAGTTATCAGTTATCCACAAAAAATCTGGAAATCTCTTCGATTCTGTGGGTAGTTAAGGAAAAAAAAAATACTCTTTTGTTGACAACTGTATGGTAGGATGATTAGTCACACTCCTTGAATGACTCACTTAGAAACAGCAAGGAGTGTGAAGTGCTCAGTTGTCCCATCTGTAACATAACTCCATGGATGACAACTACTATCCCTATTTACCAAATGCCATCAAAACTAAGTACTTTGGCACCTAAAATGTTAGAGAGTTGTTAAAGTTGAAGGGTATTAACTACATAAAAAATGAAGTACATTACACTAGAATATTTCTGAGTATTTTAAAGTTGAAGGGTATTAACTAGTAAAATGCAAAACACTGAAATCAAAACCCAGATATGACTTGGATTATTACTCTTCCTTTGCAAAGAGGTAAGGGTCACATGCCAACAGCTTACGTTTTCTAGCATTTTCAACCTAAGACTTAGTCCTTTAGATCTTCATTGATGATGACTCTAGCCTATTCTTTATGGTTTACGACTATTTTTTTAATATATACCTTATGCTTTTCAGTTTCAACCTGTTTTCCTGAAGTACTACCCCCGGTTCAATTAGATACTCATTTTCCGAAAGACTACCACCTGATTGCAAGGCGGCTATGGAGTTTAACTGAGGAAGCCTCCCCGAGCTAAAGGGCTATTTAGTATTTCTGTCACACCACAGCCTCCCGGCATGATGATCTCACCGAGTTCGGGAATAAAAAAAAAAAAAAAAAAAAATAAAGCCAACCCCTAAACCAAACCCAGAAACCCCCACGCACGAAGCCTAGGAAAGGAGGAGAGGAAGGAGAGAAAAAGGGAGAGTCAGAAGGTAATGAAAACACCGCCCCCGGGACACCCAGCGCGACGCAAGCCGAGGGCCCGAGAGTGACGGCCCAGACCCGGGCCCGGGCCGGCAGCAGGGCCCGCAGATGCCGGAGCCCAGCCAGGCTCCCCTCCAGGGCAGGGCAGGGCTCGGGCCGACACCCTGGGCCGTGGAACCGCGAGGGCTGCGGGGACTCATCGAGCCCTCGGGCCCGGTCCTACCCTGCCCCCGCCTGTTGCCGGGGGGACGGGAGCGCCGTGACTGACGCGGCTGCCGCCCAATGCCCCCGCGGGCCCGCGGCCGCCGGCCAATGGCAGCAGCGCCCGGCAGCCCGTGCCCTCCCGCCCCGGCCAGACCCGCGCTCTCCGCCGCCGCCCGAGCCCCGGCTCCGCTGCCCGCGGCGGGCCGCGTCACCCGCTGCGGCAAGCTGGGGAGGCGCCCACGCCGCCGCCTGCCCCGGCGGGGGGGAAGCCTGCCGAGAGCGCGGCCGGCAAAACTCAAAAGGCCGTCCGTGCCTGCTGCCGGCGGCGGCACGGACTGGCCGGCCCAGCCCCGCTCGGCGCCCGACCCTGCGTGCGGAGCGGGAGCCTCCCCGCCGGGACACCGACCCTGCGTGCGGAGCGGGAGCCTCCCCGCCGGGACACCGACCCTGCGTGCGGAGCGGGAGCCGCCCGCCGGGACACCGACCCTGCGTGCGGGCCGGGACACCGACCCTGCGTCCGCCAGCGGGGCGCGCTCCGCCCTGATTGCCGTCCGGCTGCCGGCTCCAGCGCCGATTGCGGTCCGGGTGGCTGCCAGCGCCGCCGGCGTGGGTTCCGTGCGCGAGAGAGGGGCGGACCCCAGCGCGAGCCCCGCCCCCTGGGCGCATGCGCGTTTGGCACTGTACTGCCTTACGTAAGGAACGCGCTCCAGTGTGGAGTTACTCTGCTCTCTCCTTGCCAGCCTTCCTGCGGTTTTAAATGGGACGCTTTTCCTTCTTCTGTGATTCTGCCTCCCTTACTTCGCTTTTTGTTTACATTTCCCTCTGCAGGACTCTCCCACTGAACTTTTTCTAAAACGTTCAAAAAAGAATTGCTGGTAATGTCACCTCAAGTCGCTTGCGGAGCGTCGGGTAGAAGTTGTCCCACGCGAGACGCAGAGCCTCTCGCACGACGTTCCGGTTCTAGTAGCGAGCACACGGAGGGCACCCACAGTGCGGGTCCCGAGCCGCTCCAAACTAAAATAAACGAGTCTGCGTATTTTCTGTGCAACTGGTCTCGTGCAAAGGAGCGCCCTAGGTAATGACCGAGGTGTAAGGAAGGGCTCAGGGCCGCTGTCTGGGAAGATGCTTTCACAACACACCCAGCATTTCTTTATTCTGCTTAAGAGTTTGCATGAGTGTTATGTTTAGGTTTGGTGGTAGTTTACATTCCTGTTCTGCCATTAGGTGGTTTCTTAATGGGACAAACTGATGGGTGGGACAAATTCTTAACACCGAGGCCAGATGGGAACTACTCTTTGCTCACTGCATTCAGAAAATGGCAGCCTCTTTGTTTTTCATGTGCCTTGCCGCAGTATAAATAATTAGTATTCTATTGTGATTCACCTTGCCTGAAGCAATTAAAATATGTCCTTCCTGAAGATCAATTTTACTTTCATAATAAAAGTCCGAATATGTGGGAAATGGATCTGTAGAGAGTTCTCAGGGCCTGACAGAAGGCCCACACATTATGCAAACTTTGGGATAAGAAACGCTGACTTGGAAATGCCATGGGATAAGACAGATATTGTTGAGAGAGAAATGGAGCTAGAAAAGAGTTTCAAAAGATGGCCATCTAATCTTGCAAGTAAGATTAGATACTTTGGAGAAATAGAACTATGAAAGATGCATTGTAGTGGGACCCATGAGGGGTAGTTGTAGATGACTGGCTTTAAGGCATTTACAGCATGGCATGGCAAAAAGCTGATGGGCATGGCAATAAACAGAGTGTATTGTAACTAGGAAATAGTTGGCTTCTGACTGCGATGGCATGAATTATAACATCTGTATGGTCTCACCCTTCTCAGGAGACTGAAAATGGAATAAACATTTTTAAAACACCTCTCAGTTGCCTCATCTCTGGGTCAGGAAAAGGGTATTGTCTGACAAGTGTATATATATATATATATATATATATATATATATATATATATATATATATGGAGAGAGAGAGTTGTGTTTTTTAAATCTTTTCCTCTCACAGTCTATTTTTACTAATCATTGTTCCACAGTCAAACACAACATGTTCTTCGGTACCAAGCCCACATACAGAGGGTTCATCCAAAAGGAAATTATGATTTAGATGGCTGAAAAAAATCATATTTCCATACCAAAACCTTACACTGAATTAGTTTATTTTCCACTGACCTGTTCTCCAATGCAGAATTTGGTGTCCATGTCCTGCTTATACTAATGTTTCACAACAGCATATTATAACTAAGTAAAGTACTTGTTCATTTTATGTTGTGTTGTCAATACAAAATGACAAGAGTAGATCTTTCTTAAGAAGATTATTGCAGCAATATTATTGTAGCAGCGCTGTCCACAGTGAAACTCTTTCTTTGCAATTATAACAAAAATAGCCTGTGGAGGGCAGCAAACCTCAGGCAATTACTAAGTTTTGTAATAAAGAATTTGAGAACCTGAATTTAATTTGATTGTTCTGGTTTTAAGTTCTTTAGAAAGTAACTCTATTCTCAGCATCCGAGGTTCCAACATTCAATGTATATAGTGCATCATAAGAATGGGGCTAGGCTTTTTTTGGTAGTACTGAGCAATACGACAAAGGGCAATGGGCTCTTTGAAACTGATGCACAGGATGTTCTACCTGGACACGAGCAAGAATTTCTTCACTTCTTCACATGTGTTCTTCACATGCAGATAGATGACTGACCACAGTGACAGGCTGCTGAGAGGGGTTGTGGAGTCTCCTTCCCTGGAGATATTCAAAAAGTTATCTGGACACAACCCTGCATAATATGCTCTAGGGGACCCTGCTTTAGGTTGGACCAGATGACCGCTGTGCACTAAAATGATCATGGGGCTGGAGCACTTGCCATGTGAGAGAGGCTGTGGGCCCTAGGACTTCAAGCTGGAATAATGGGCAGCCTGACAATACTGACAAGGAACTTACTGAAAAGACAGAGGCAGGATTTGTATTGAGAGAAGGACAGAAAATTTCACCTGGAGGATAGTCAGGTCCAGAAAAGCTACGGAATCTCCCTCCACAGAGAGTTGAGTGGAAAAACCCTCAAGCAACCTTAATTTAAGAGTAGCCTTGCTGTGAGCAGGATATTGTCCTAGATATCATCCAGAGGTCCCTTCCAACCTGAATATTTCTAGGATTATATTAAATAATATAAAGTAATATTTAATTTCAGGGTTTATTTCCCCTCAGGCAGGGTTCTTCTCAGTAACAAAAGTAACCATAAGTTCATGGTCTGAATTTTCAAGATTTGCAGAGGTAGAATCAGAGAATTACTTATTAAAATCCAGTCCAAACCATTAACCCGGAACTACGAAGTCCACCATTAAACAATGTCCCCGAGTGCCACATCTGCATGTCTTTTAAATACCTCCAGGGATGGTGACAACTGAATCTCTGTCAGGAGCATAACACAAGGCTGATTGTTACCGTAGGTGGTCCCAAGTCTGGCAAACAGATGTTTCACTGAATGCAAGCACAACTCTCCTATACAGAACCTGGATCCAAAGGACTGATGTATGTTTGTTAGTAACTTACACTCCAGCCAGAATCTAGGATGCTTTGTTAGATCAATTTTATAGTAAAATATAGTTGAGGGGAAAATAATAATAAAAAAAAACCCCAAACCTTAACACATTGCACATTTTTCACAAACAGGAAACTGTTTGTAAAATCAGCACTTATCTGCATTAAATAATCTGTTTTTAAGTGCTGCCAATATTCAGCTTACTCATCTGCACATAAAACCTGCAAGGTTTCTGAAAAATAATCAGACTGTGCAAATATTACAGTTTTTCTTTACATACAGAAAAGGAAAAAGTGCCACCACGTTATTGTCTTGCCTTCAGCTTTCCCTGGACTAAACAAAAAATGGAAGATGTATAGCACTTAGCAGGACTGCACTTTTTCAGTCAATACCAAGCTGGGAACACCTCAGTCACACCACTAAAGAATGTCTCTGTGGGGATGTGGGAAACTTTTAGCAGGTAGCTACAGTTTCATTAAAAGTTTTCTGAAACGCAAAAGTATGTTCAGATTTCAGAAATTAATAAGTGGAATGAGCAGACACTTTAATGGCATGGGGATGTGACTGAGTGTTGTAGGTTATCTGTTTATAAAATACAAAGATGAGAAAGCAAAAATATTAAAGTTTACTTTTAAATATTAAAGTTTAAAATATTAAAGTTTACTTTTCTGTATTCTTATTCTATTTTTGAAGACTTCAAAACAAAGAGCAAGTAACTTGTACAGTTCTCAGAGATAAGCTTTGCTTCACAAGCTTTGACTCTAGCACTAACACTGTGGCCACAAGCACACAAACACACACCCCTCCCAAAACCATCTTTTTCAGTATTGATACTCCCATGTCATAGTTGAGATGGTCACAAAACAAAGCAACACTCCATTTTCAGGAGGCTTCAAGCTTGTTTTTATTATAGTATGCATGCTTTTTATACATTCTTACAAAACTCATAAGTTTACACTTTACTCATTGGTCAGAAAAGACAAAAAAAGTGCTTATTGGAATCGACAGTTGCATGTTTCTTTTATTTATCCTTTCTTTCTTGGTTTCTATGTCAACGACCTTGGTAGGAAATTCTTTCAAGGATCCTCTTATCAAACTTCTCTCTGGCTCAGAGAAGTCACTGTAAAACCTCTTCCACACTCCCATACCCCAAGTGACAGGATTTACTTATTGTCACAATCCATTCTGTTCCCAGACAACCCAGGCTTTCACCTGAAAGACAATTCCCTGAAATACATTCAGAAATGTTTAATGGTGTCAGCCTTCCTTGACTACTGTCCGTTCTGGTCACAGCTGACTTTGGTAACTGCCTCCAACCCACTGCATGTTACCTGTGCTAATACGGTAACAGTGGCTTTCCTGCAGAGAACTCAGACATCCTTCACAGGTGTGATGGTGACAAACAAAAAAATGTCAAAAGCATGTGTGTTCTGGACATACTAGAAATTACACAAACTCAGAACAGAAGGATATGATAAAGCAAACCATGAATGTTGTTAGAGGAAAACAGAGAAAGAGGAAAGCTCTAAAATTCCAACTTCAGCAGGATGTGTTAAGCATATATTTTTAAACTCAGTCCTGAGAGAGCATGAGAGAAGGGAATGAAAAACAGGCAGTAAGAGATAAATCCTATCAATTGAAAAGGCCTCTGTGGGGATGGAGATCTGAGAGTCAAAGAATACCAGATCCTGGTTTTGTCTGTCTTTTGAAGAGCGGACCTTAAATTAAACTCTTCCTTGAAATTACATTACACTGTGACAGATTTTTAAAATGAAGCACAAAAAGAATACAACTTTCCATGAAACAGAGTTAAAAGTTGACCTTAAAATGTCAATATTTATTTCTCATAAAAAGAGCCAATGTGTGCTTTCTATTTCAAATCTCTCTTTAGTTGGAGACGTCTGACATGGTAAAATCAAACATTGGTTTCAATACCTGAAGTGGAAACAGAGCGAAGATGCAGTAGATTTACAGCTATACTCGTTCTGGAAGGCATACAATTCAAATGGCATGTAAAACTAAGGAAAGAAACATTCAAGCAATTTTGTAAACATTTTTACATAAGGATCGACAATCTGGGAAAGAGGGTATCTCAGTGTGGTTTTGACTTCTTAGAGTTTGTCAAAGTCTGGAAATCTTTCCAAATGTTTTATGCAAATGTGAAACATAGCACAGGTCATCAGAAAATGAATCTGGATTGTCTTTTCATGCTTTCCTTCATGATCTCTTTCCTTTCTAAGCAGACATTTTTTGTCTTCCACATCCTGCAATGTTTCAGCTCGGGACTAATCCCAACCATTAATTACCATGCAGTAACTGGATCCATGTGGAGGAGTTTGGATGTTCAATGCCTCCACAAAAAAAAGATTAATAATGCAAAGAAGAGTACAGAGTTCCAAAATGTGGTTATTGCTACCTCCCCTGCTGATAGGACTGAGGGCAGTGAGCAGGCCAGAGGTACTGTACATGGTAGGTTTGGCCATGCAGGCTTGGTCTTTATTGTCCTTGAAAATCCCCAAAGCCAAGCAAACCCTGAAAGCAGAGATGGGGCTGAGACAGATGAACTTTGTGAGGTGGACGGTATCTTCCAGATTGTTTGATCTGTGCTAGGCTGCCTTGACCTGTTTGTTTGGTTGGTGTAGTGAGGTGCTGGGCAATGTTTTTGTAAAATTTAGTTGAGTTGCTGGGCAAATAAAGTGTAATTTTGCTGCTTCTCTCAGTTACACTTATTTTTTGTAGAGTTTGCCTAATTGCTTTATTCAACATACATAATATCCCTAACAGCTACATAGGAACATACTGCAAGTCCAACTGTGGGCATCTGACATGAGTCTGATTGAGTGATGCCAGCTCGGGAAGCAGGCACAATCCGATCCAATTTTCAGGGATCAGTGCTAATGTGTAAATCAAAATTGAGATTTGTATTTGAAAACTGAGATGATTTCACAAGATACCAGAATATGTTGTTACTTCTTTCAGGAGCCCTCATGTTGTGTGATGTCTCTGAGTTAGGGGATTTGAGTGCCCACTTGTTTACTCAATGTGCTGCATTCTTGACATGAAATGTGGAACATTTGTGCATGACTATGAAAAATGCCAAAAGCTGGGCTGTAATGAGAAAGATTGTTGTCGCTTTAGTTTAGTTCCAAGATGCTTGTTCTACAAGATTACTGGCTGACTTTGTGTTGGATGGGTGACTGTGACAGCCATGGAGAGAAATTGGGAAATGCCCAGTTACTGGTGACCTATAAGGTCCTTGCTAAACACAACAGTTTTTGTATAATATCCGGACTGATCTCAGCAGCCACAGAGGTTTGTCAGCACTGTGACACCCATCTGTGTCTTGAGTGCTGTGAGCAGCCTGGGACACCACAATATAAGAAAGACATTAAGCTATTAGAAAGTGTCCAAAGCAAAGCAACCAAGTTGGTGAAGGAACAGCTGAGATTACTTGGTCTGTTCAGCCTGGAGCAGAGGAGACTGAGGGGAGGCCTTAATGTAGTCTGCAACTTCCTCATGGAGGAAGAAAGGGGACCAAGCACCAGTCTCTTCTCTGTGGTGACCAGTGACAGCACCCGAAGGAATGGCCTGAAGTTGTGTTAGAGGAGGTTTGGGTTGGACATTAGGAAACGGTTCTTCACTCAGAGAGTGTTTGGGCACTGGCACAGGCTCCCCAGGGAAGTGTCACAGCACCAGCCTGACGGAGCTCAAGAAGTGCTTAGAGAACTCTCCCAGGTCCATGGTGTGACTCTTGAGGATGGCCCTGTGCAGGGCCAGGAGCTGGACTCGATGAACCTAAAGGATCCCTTCCAACTGAAAATGTTCTGTGCTTATCTGACTTTGTCCATGTTCACGGTCGTGGAATTGTCTTAATTATAGTGGTGCTAAGAGATGCTCAGAGCAGGAGGAACCAACCGCGTCTGCCCTCGCCCGCCTGGGTCGAGCCGGGGACTGGAATATTCACCGCAGCCAAGGACCCGGGAAGGGACCGAGCGCTGCTCGCCGTGGCTGCTGATGGCGGCCCCGCGCTCCTCGTGCCCTGCCCACGAACTACAGCTCCCGGCATGCAGCGCAGCGCGGCCCGCCCGGCCTCCCTCCGCCCGTACTACACCTCCCGGCGTGCGCCTGCGCCCGCAAGGCACGCCGGGACGGCCCATTCCACGTGGTGCGCTGCCCGCGGCCGGGGAGGTGCCCGCGGTTTGCGACGTCCGTTTGCGGCAGCGCGCGCGGGCGCGGCCCCGAGAGCGCGCCCGGGACCGGCGGCGGAGCCGCTCCTGGCGTGGGGCGAAGGGAGGGACGGAGGGAGGGAGGAAGCGCCGGGGGCTGCGGCTCGGAGCGAAGGGAGCAGCCCCGCCGCTGGATGTTCCGCGGGGCGGCGCGGGGGCCTCCTCCTCCTCCTTTTCCTCCTGCTGCTGCTGCTGCTGCTGCCGCCGCCCGGTGTGTGCGGCGGGGCGGGGCGCGGCTGCCGGGGGCGGCGGCGGATCGCGGCGGGCGCCCAAGATGGACTATGACTTCAAGGTGAAGCTGACCGGGGAGCGCGAGCGGGTGGAGGACCTCTTCGAGTACGAGGGCTGCAAGGTGGGCAGGGGCACCTACGGACACGTCTACAAAGCCAAGCGCAAGGACGGGTGAGTGAGCGAGCGAGCGGCGCGGGACCCCGGCCCGCCCGCGCCCTCCTTCCCCCGGCCGCCTTCTGCCCCACAGGCTCGGCTGCCTCCCCGCCGCTCCCCGCTTAGTGCCGTCCTTCCTCCGGCCCCGCCTGATCCCGCCCGCTGAGCCCCGCGCTAGCCCGGCCGGCCGGCGCCTGGTTCCCCCTGGGTGACTGCGAGCGTCGCCAGCCCCGCGGCGCTGTGCCGGAGTCGTGTTTCGGTAGCGGCTGGGCTTGCAGAAACAAATTTCGTGCCCGAGGGAAACCGTTCCCTTCATGGATTCTCGTTATGAGTATATCAGTGGCCGCTTATACTGTTCAGCCTGATCATCGGCTTCATATAACTGTTTTTTTGTTGTTGTTGTTTTTAACAATGCCTTTTTAAAAAATATGATTTATTACTTGTAGTCACCATTTTGGGTCGTCTTGCTGGCTGCTTCAGAAGCCAAAGTCTGCTCGTGCTTTTGGGGCTTTAGAATGCTTTAAACCACCTTTTGTGTATGACCAGTTCTTGTTACAGACCTGAGTAAATTAATTTACTGGTATAAACATTTTGAAGAAAGACCTAATGAAAGTGTCATTTAGGTTTCCCTCTTCCGTGACATGGCATCACTTGCTGAACAGCGGAACAATAGGAAGTAGGGAGAGGAGAAACGGGAGAGGCACGGGTTGTTCCTGTAGCAGGTCCTAAATTTTGAATTGCATCTAGTCTTTCTCTTAAAGTCTCACTGCAGTGGTGCTCCTTATACTGTCTTTCAGATAAGGTGCATTTTAAAATTCTGGCTATTATTTTTACATCGGATAAATAAACTTTTAAAGCAGGCAGTGGTCAGTCATGGCCAAAATATGATCTGGTTATGTTTACATAAGCTTTTGGTTCTAGAAGGAAATGCTCTGGCTATTACCTAGGGAACAGCTGTAATGAAAATGGTTGCACCTTGTGTTGTCTCGTCTCTGTCTTAAATATGCTGATATTAATTGCAGCACAGTTACTTTAGCCTGAAGTTTGTTTGATGGTAGGAGTCAGGTAACTGCTTTTTTTGCAGAACTTTTATATTTAGATCCCTCCAGCCATTCATAGAATTTGGGCAAAATAAGAATTTTTCCTTTCTATTCTGGGAGGGCAAAAGGAAATAAAAACCAGTTGTAAGTGTGATGGGCTGTTGCCTCAAGTCTCTTTATATGCAGGTACCAACGCTGCTGATACAGCTAGCCCTGGTTTCTATGCCCATACCGAGATCCGTAATATGAAAAATAAGTCGAGGTACTGAAAGATACGGCTACGTTTCTGATGTTTATGTCAGGCAGCTTTGCAGCTGTTCAGCATGTTGGACTGCAGTAAGGTGTAGGGAATTCAGCATGTCATACTGCTGAAGCATTTCTGGTGAAATCATCCGTCTGCTTGATGTTGTTTGGGAGAGAGTGTTTAAAAATGCTGGTGGTAGTGCTGTTCTGAGAAATTTCAGGAAAAATTTGAATTATTTGCTTTAAAAATTGATAGTTGCTCAAAGGTGGTTTTACAGTAGGATGTATATGTTTTTAAATCTTCACTCTTGTTGGTGAGTGGGGAAATCAAGGTATGGTATTTTATTAAAATTTGTGGGGAAAAAAAGATAAGCAATATATATTGTCTCCTTTTTTCTTTGCTTTGTTGTTCATTTAGTGCCTTGCTTCCCATCCCTTTCTGTAATGCTTCCCATTTGCCTTTCTGCTTTCTGAACACTTCTTCTTTTAAATAACCTGTGTAATTGCCCTTGGATAGTCACTAAAATATGTAAAATAGAAGCATCCATAGATGGTTTTGTAGCTTGTGATACATTTGTACATATGTGATCTTAAATTACAAGGGTGGAATTAGGATTAAAGTTGAAGGTTTTGTTTACATGCTTTTATCCAGAGGGAATCAGTTAAAGCATAGAAGCAAATAATGACATTTAATGTTCCTGAAGCTGTAGTAATAGATGAATGGATGTTATGTCCTGTGGTGGGGGGTACCTGCAACAGAGTTCAGTATTTGTTTATTAGTACATGCATATATTCAAAAAGTACTCTTGCATTGTTTTAGTATTCCCCAAATACTAAGTAGTGATGGATCAATCATTTTTTTAGTTGCTTCTATAGTCTATAGAACTCAAACTTTCTTTTTTATATTTTCCTTAAAATTACAAGCATTCTTTAAACTTTGCTACATGATTCTAATTCTTAATTTAAATAACACAAATCTTCTAAGATATGCATGGTAATTTTTAGAGTACTTTGAAGAGTGGCCTGCAGGACTGCAAATATTTCGTTAACAGTATTGGTGCAGCTTTTTCTTAAATGAAGTTTTCTACTATGGATGACTAAGAGGTAGAAGGATCACGAAAATAACTAAATTTTAGTAGCTCAGTTCATGCAAATGTATCTTCTAAGGCCTTTGGTGATAAAACCCAGTTCAAGAATACCAGGAGCAGTGTCTGTAGTACAACTGCAGTCTTCGCCTCCATTTTTTTTTTATTTTACTGCTTTCCAGGTTTTACAGCTGTCTCTGAGGTGCTGTAAGGCAATTGAAAACTAGATAGCAGCTCTGTATCCTAGTCCTAGGAAGTTAGTTCCATCACTTGAACTACACAGGAATATTCTGGAGGACAGTCTTTCAGGAATCTTGATGGAGTGAGAATCCTTCTAATGCAGGAGAGATGTGCTATAGTATGTGTGCTGGTGACCAGATGGGAGTGTAACCCGGGTTTCTTTCATGCCTTGCTCCAAGATAAAAGCCAGTCCAGCCCTGCAGTGCCCTCTGCCATGAGGTGAGGCTTGGGGTCTCTACTGGTCTATCTCAGAGGATCACCAGATACAGCTCCATGGACGTTTCTCACATATTAACTACCAAACTTGACCCAACTGAACACAAAATCAGCTGAGTGACAATGTCAGGCATCATAATTGAGCCCTATCTGATGCACTGCCTGAAGCAAAATGGTATTCTGGAGTTTTTATTTTAACCTATTCTATTTTAAGTTTGTGGTCTGTCTATGTGGTTGAATCTTCCTGGCTTTTTATTGAATTATGGTCTCTTTTTCATCTATGCAGTACCTGAAGTGGGCTCTAAAACCTGCTTAGAGCAAAATCTGTGTATTGATGGGCTTTATTTTTATACCAGAAAGGTGTACAGAGAAGCATTTTACTCTAATGGGAAGGGTACACAGACATGGAATGTTGAGAATCAGTCTTCAGGTAAAGAGGCTGTTGCTCATCTCTAGTATTTGTAGGGTAGTTTACTTTTTTTGGGGGGGACCAGAAAATGTCAGTTATTTCTTGCATGTAAGTTGCCTTATGTGCCATTTGGGTGCTCCCTCAGGGACACTGCTGAACCCAGCTATAAAATCTACCTATTTGACTTAGGCTGGACTTGGAAAATATGGCAGCAGTTTTTGTTTGCTGAACTGATATGCAGATCCACTGTTTTTACTTTTTTTCTCTGCAGCTCCCTAGGAGCTGAGTGCCAGTCACCAGCAGACTGAGGTGGCGGGACACTGGGGTCTCTTGTGCAAGCCTGGCTGCTCAGCTTGTTCAGCACAGGAGGTGCAGACCTTCTTGGGACTGGCACCATGTGCTGAGCACGTGGTAATGTCCCAGCGGTGGTCCCAAGCTTACTGGGATTGGTCTTGCACTGCTTTCTTGGCTCTTCCTTTTTATGGTACAGCTGTAGTCAGAAATCTGAGAGAGAAGTTTATTCTATGGGGGAAGACCGACTGTTTCAGTGGTAATTTGGTGTGTTTCCAAATACTAATTTTTCCTGTTTATTGGATGTGGTTTGGATGAGAATAAGAAACTATTGAATGTCCCTGTTAGGTAGTATCTAACTTTTTAATTACAACAGCAAAAAAATTGCATAATTGAGGGTCTTGAACTGTAAAAATGTCTCCTGGTGCTTTATTGAAAGCTTTCCTAATCTCTTGGAAAGAGATTTGAGTGGTGACACTGAAGGTGGGAAACCAACACTTAAGCAAACTGGTGCTGTCTTAGTTGTTGTCAGGAACTGTGAGAAGTGATGTTGGTCCCAAACACAAGTGGAATTAGACTTTTTTTTTTTTCCTAATTTCAGCATTTAGAGTTCAGTGTTGGAAATATTGCTGTAGGTGGGGGAACATTTTTTAATTTGAACCTACTGACACATTGTAATTGGCATTATGAAAATACATCTTGCATGCTTCAAGCAGTCAAATCTAATCTACTTTTTTCTCCCCTTGAGGGTCTGTATGAGTTGTAAAAGAAATAGAATGGTGGAAATCTAGTAGATGAACAGTAAGTTATTGGGTTGCATAATCTCTAATATGGTATGTCATAGTTTCTACCTACCAATTAAAAGGATACTGCAAGAATTTTGATTCTCTCTCAGAAACTTTTGTATAAAGAGAAATGGAAGAGATGAGGAATCTTTATCTTGGAAAATAGAGAAAGCAGAACTGTTTAAGTTAGATAAAATAATGAATGGACTGGGTAATGTGCAAGATTCTTGTGCTCTTCTTGTTTCACAGCATTTGAAGATGGATGACCTGGAATGTTTCCGGAGAACATAAAATATATTATTGTAGCATAGATAAACTGCATTACCCATTGTCAAAGGGTAAAGATAACAGCATAGTGTCTGTACTGTAATGTTGTCAAAACCAGTCACTTCTGACCATTGTAATGTGTTCTGACTGTTGCAACTGTAGAAGTTAAGATGCTTGCTTAGATATCAGGCCAAGCTCTGGAATGGATGCAGAAGAGCCTGCTTTTGCTTGCTTCAGGAATTCTGAGTTTTGGTTGTTTGTTTGTTTGTTTGTTTGTTTTTTAAACACTAAGCCACTTTCTGGCTGTTCATAATGTGGTTAGCAGATTAGTTCCAGTTTGTCTGTGTTTGTGAGGGTGTATTGATTGAGTTACAGTGGCTAAGTAATCACTTACTTCATCAAGGTCTATATCAAACTGATGTTTACTGAGAGGTGCATGTCAGATTAAGCCTCCTTTTGACTTATAGGTGGGTAACTGAGAGGCGTTTTAAAAACTTTTATTCTATTTTTAGTCTCATGCGAAGAGTGAGATGTTATAATTTATGCTATTACTATTTTCTAATTATAATACATTATGAGCATTTCTTGGCTTTGAGAATTTTCTACAATTCAATTTCCCACATTACATAGAGTTCGGGAGTGCCACAAGTAGAGGTAATGAGTTCAAATTTTACTTGGTGAGAAGTGAAACAGTGGGGCTGGACTTGACGCTTCCTGATTAGTTTGGTATGGAGACTTTACAGGAGTTATATCATGATCCTCATGCTGTTAGTTTTCACTATAAATTTCCAGACAACTCTTGTCTTCTCTTATTGGTGATTTTGTTGTTGTTGTTTTTGGCTGAATGTTTGTGTGTTGATTTCAACTGTTTTGACCCAAAGCGGTTGGTGGAGATTGCAGGCAGGTGGTGAGAACCGCAGAGCTGGCATGCAAGCCTTTGGCTTCTGACTCCTGTCAACAATGGTGTGGAATTTCTAAATGCCACAAACTTTATTTATGTATGTAATATGTGGTATTATCTTCTTAAAATATATGCCCTGAGTCTCTTTTGGATCCTTCACTGTAGTAGTTACAAAGTTCCTAATTAAACTGTATCTACATAATGAGGTAGGCATGCCATATTGCATAAAGTCTTGTGCTCTTACATTTTTCTGGTCAGCCACTCTTTTAACTGTCTTCCATCTTCTTCCTTCCCTTCTCACCTGGTTACGTGGCTCCAGGCTTTATAGGTTTTTAAGGTCGTGTGGTTGTGAGAGTCCTGCTGTGGCCTTTGGACCTTATTTGGTGTGATTTTTTGTTAACTTGTCACAGAGGTGTTGATTTTTTTTCATACCCTGCATCAAAGGTGAGTTGGTATTTCATTTCTACCTGAAGCTTATGACAAGTACAGAGAAGAGGCTGTGAAAGTAGTGTTGCAAAACAACAAAAAAACCCCACCAAATGTCTCCATGTAGTTTGATTCTGGATTTTCAAATTACAGCAATATATGTAAATAGTGGGCGCATGGAGTGGCTGTCATGCGTGTGCGATTTTCCATTGGAGAGCAGGGGTTAGTTTTTGAGGGTGTTGATTGTACAGGAGGTGCAGGTTGTCAGAGAACACTGCTGCTAACAAAAGGCTTGCTTTTCTTTCTGGTAGCCTCCTACTGTAAAGCAATCTTGAGTAGAGGAGCCTGTGTTTTGTGAGTGGATGTGAATAAAGTTTCAGTTTCAGGCTTCATCCTCCCAGTGCTGTATCTTCATGCTCCTCTCCCCACACCATTCCCCATCTTTTATTTGTGAGCTTGGCAAGTAATGCTGCATGTTACTGCTACATGCAGGCTGATAATCATTCAGGAGGGTTTTGTGTTCTGCCTGGATAGCCTGCTGTTCTCTCTTGTCTCCTCCAAGGCTCAACAAATGGTTTCTGAGACCTTGTCAAGCCCCATAATAGCACATTTGGGATTACAGCCCTAGCTTTATTCATAGTTACAATTTTTTGTTAGGCTATTTGGGAATGAATTGCTAACTTCTCTGTGTTGAGGCTTCCCATTTGAGAGATAGCTGCTTGAATTTGGAAATCACTAGATGATCTTTAAGATTCCTTCCAACCTAAACCATTCTTTGATTTTATCAATAAATATATTGAATTTTATACAGAAGCATATGAAGTCCTTAGCAGCCTATATAGGAAAAGTGCTGGATATACCATTTAATAGTCTTCTTTTTTTTTTTTTTTTTTAATGGAGGATTCTACTGATGTTGCCCTATTGCATGGGTGGGGTTTTTTTGGTTTGTTGTGGTGGTGTGGTTTTTTTTTGGTTTTTTTTTTTTTTTTTTTTTTTTTAATATATATCCTAGTGAAAGACTGACTTAATCATAAGAATATTTGGATGCCAAAGAGTGCTTGTAAAATTATGTGTGATACTCGAGCAAAAAGATACTGCTGTTCAGAAAACAGTTTCTATTCAACAGCTTCTTAACAACCTTGAGTGCTAAGTGGTAGTATGGCAAAGCATATTGTGCAGTCAGTTTAGAATTTGCAGGAAAAGAACTGTATAAGCTATGATTAAAGCTACAGATACTTTTTAAAGGACAAAATGTTCAAGAGAGCATAATGATTTTCTCAACTACAGATGCTAGCCTAAACATCAAAAATTAAAATTATCCTTGAAAAAATACACGTTTTGTGAGCAGGCAAGAACACAGCTAAAGGTCACTGAAACAATCTGCTTGTTTTTCTGGGAAAGCTCTGCTGTGTGCTTGTAACACCTTGCATACAAGATGTTGACATTTGAATAAAGGACACTTGAGAGTTGCTCTAAAAATGAAGACTCAATTCATTACTGTCTGTGTGAAAAATAAGTGCAGCTGAGAACTTGAAATACAAAAGGATCTGAATTGCAGAAAACTCCTGATTCCACTTTGTATTTCTGGCCAAGATACATTTTCGGTGGGAGGCATAGCCTTACCCTGTGACTGGGGAGCCCTAACTTCAGATGTACTTCCAATTACAATTTGCATTCAGATAACTGGATAATCCCACAATGAAGCCTTGGAAAGTCAGGTTTCATCAACTGTGTTTTCTCACAGAATTTCTGTGCAAGGTATGGAGCTTAATCAAAGCAACTGGAGCAAGCTTTACCTGTGGGGACTTGAAGACAGCAAGGAAGCAAACTTATCCCTGACTGCAATTTGAATCTTATCTAACTTTTTGTACTTGAACAGCTTGGCTTTCAAAATCTCTCATTTCTTTTTGGGTGAACATCAATCCTATTTAAGCAAGGTTGAACAAAACAACCCCTTGCAATTAAACGTGCTAACAGTGCCATTCACTGTTATGTTAGTTCTATTGTATGAAAGCCCAACTGGAAGCTTATGTGACTCTGCCAGAAGAGTGTCAGATACCAAAAGACATTAAAAAAAGACCAGCTATTGCAACACAGAAAGGTCTGTGGGTAGAGTGTAAGGGCGGGGGAACAATATCATTAGGGCTGCAGTTACATCTGCCTGACTTGTTTGCCTGTGCTGTGTTGGATCAGTGAGGCTGCAAAGCAGAGAATACAGCAAGGAATGGCTTATTAAGCCTCATTTAATTTAGGTGGGTGCTTCTGGGCAGGAAGGAATGCCAAGACAAATCTTCATGGTATTGAGTAGTAACTTAGTGAAACAGATAGGGCATGCACAGAGGGGGGATGAACTTGGGACCCGGCCCAAGGGTAAGATTAGATGCAAACCAATACTACTGAGGACTGTCTGTGACAAAAATGGGCTGTTCTTTGCTCCTGGCATATGCCAAATATATAGAGGGTTAAAAAAAAAAACAAACCTGCTTGAAGTACCACTTCAGTTGAAAATATGAGTGGTGGTGGTGGGAGGAGATGGCCTTTCAAAGCTAAGATAGTGAAGTGTCGCAAGCTACTGGGAACAGTTTTTGAAGTTTTGCTGGGCTTTCAGTGACTGAGGGTGAATAGGTATTCTAAACCTATCAATTAAAAAAATGTGACATGCTGAAATAGTAGAATAAAGGAAGCCCTTGGGAATGAGGATATGTTCTTTGAAAAATTAAGTCTTCTGTGGATGATGAATAAAGAAATAGGAGCTAAGTGAATGTAGACATTATGAAATAACTTAAAGGATTAGCAGTGAAGACAGTGATTGAAGGATCTGTCTCAAACTTAGGTATTCATGGAGTGCAGACAGTTGTCAAGGTGAGATATCTTTGCGCATCAGAAAGAGCAAATTTCTGACCAGAAAGTATAACCCCGTGCTTTAAATAGTCTCAGTTATGAAAGACTGGAAAGGGGCAGTGGTGACATGAGATTTTGAAAGGACTTTCTGGAAAAGTGGGAACTACTAATTGATAAGGTGACCCAAAAGCAGAGATAGTGGTCCCATGATAGGTGCTGAAATGGAGAGTAGGGTCTTGCAAAACACATTCAGCACTTTGTAAGTCTATTAAAATGCGTCAATGGAATTAATATACAGACTAAAGACAATGCAGTTTATGTAATATGAACTATATTTTCAAAAGGCATCCTGTTAAGCTCCTACCAGAGACTAAAACTGAATTTAGAGATGGTCCTTCTCTGGATGGAGAAGTTAGAGATCTGAAATAATGGTGAGAAGTCATTAGTGGTATTTCCCAGGAATCTGTGCTACTCAGAAGTTTTGTTTGGAAATCACTTGCCATAAATAATTGGGGAGCTTTGCTGATAAGTGTTGTTACTTGGGATACTGAAGGCAAGGACTGATCGTGATGACTTTACCCTGAGTATCATGATCTTCCAATAACATATTTTACTTGATGTGGAGCTATTTGTTTGGGAAAATGGTCCTTTTTTTACACACACAAATTAATTATCGTTTAAGAAAACAATTGTGAAGTTTATAATGACATTTCCATGAAACTGCCAGTTCAATGCAAACAATTGCGAAAAAGCGGAGAGAATCACAGAACTTGCTAGCAGTGGAATGGAGCACAAAGCACAGTGCCATTGTTGCTGTAAGTCTTATTTTCAGTATTGTAAGTGCTTCTAATCCCTTCATCACAGAACCAACAGCAATACTCGGAAATGCGGAGCAGTACTGTGTGAAAACTTCAGTCATTCCCATGGACAAGGATTCTTTTGTCTGTGACAGCAAGGGACAGTCAAAGTCTCTAAAATCTTGAGTATCATTGAGAAGAAACAGTTGTTCAGTGACTGGATACATTTCTGAAAGAGAATTCCCTTAAGGGCAAATAAATAAGCAGATATAATCTGTGGACTTGTAGCTCCTGCAGTAGTAAGTTTTTGACTGTTAGGCTTTTTTTAAAGCAACAAATATGTTGCTTCTTCTGGGTAAACCAAGTAATGTCATAGATTTGACTACTGAAGAAAAATGGACCAAAAATAGAAATTACTTAATGAAATTATGGTTTTCTGGAGTGTACACCTGTGCTTTAGCCCAGTTTGTTGTTGATACTTTGAAATGCTGTGCTCTCTTTATGCAGCTTCTAGTTTCTGAAGTGGTAAAAATACTGAGGTGACTTAAGAGCAATCTGAGAAGAGAAGGAAAGTGCAGATAAATTACAGCAGTCTTTTCCTTTAGAGATAATTTGTATGGGCACATGTTGTTTTGTTTCCTCTAAAAGTACTTGGTAGGACTGCCATGACCTTTAGTAAAACACCATGGTGGAGCTTTGAGTCTGGAGTGGGGGTCTGCTGCCCATCAGCTAATCTCATAGGAATGATCTTCATAATTGTGTGGATTTAAAACCTAGGTTTTAGGCTGGCTGTCAAGTTACAGCTTTGTGTATTAAGAGAGGAAAAGATAACCAAATCCCAGGGATTCTCTGCTTTGTGGAAATTTTGTGCTGGTGCTAGTTGCAGGCCTATGGGCAAGATGGGCTTTATTGGGGTTTTTTTTGCCTTTTTTTTCTGTTTTTTGATTTATGGACAGCCATTCTTCTTGCAGTCTTACCACTAGAAAGCTGGGTGTGAAGCAAGTGGTATCTTGCTTTTTCTCCTCCTCCACCTCCCTTCTCTACTCATTCCTTTGCAGTCTTTTGCTCTTACCACATACTTTGTTAGTTCTGGTTTTGCTATTCCTTGTACCCTACTGTAAATGGACAGAATTAGCTAACTCATCTTCGTTAACTTACTTAACATTGGTTAACTTCTTTTTTAGAAGTAGCTAACTCTTAGGAAAATGCAGGAGTGTGGCACAGATCAGAGCTGGCATAAAGGGAGGGAATTTTTTGGCTGGGAGCAGCAAAGCAGAGATGTTGAGAGAAGACTTTCCTTTTGACAGCAGCAAATTCTTAGATCAGAAGAACCACATGTACAGTGCATTGTTGAATTTACTTGGTTGCTTTGAACTTCCTGCCAAACTACATGTTGTGGCAAAAGTTGTTAATTAAAAAAAAAAATCTAAGAACAAAAGGAAAAAAGGGAATCCGTAATTGCCATTTACCACATCAGCCATCTCAGAAGCCCTTGCGTTTATTTGCCCTTGCTGTTGATGGTTTTTCCTCCAGCTTAGGAAATTACTTTGTCTTTACCCACTAAAAGCTCTGATTATTGGAGGATTTATTTTGAAGTAGAAAGTATTCTTAGCATGAGCCTTGCTATCTGAAATAATAATGATGCTGTTCTGGCCCAGCAATCTTGCCATGTCCTCCTAAGTATTTTGGGAAATGGAAAAAATATTGATGCCTTAGCTAGACCTTTAATAAATTAAGTTCTGTTAATGCATTTTCCCCTGGACTAATTTCTTTGTGTTAGCATTGTGGTGAGTAATATGGGCTTTTATTTTCACATGATATCTTGTAAAATCAGTCCATGTCCATTAAACCAGCTTCAGTGATAAACTGTGCACCTTATATACTTCTGTCCTTTTGTAAAGGTTTTTCTTTTTGCTTTTTTAAAAGCACATATTCTAAAAGTTGCATGTTAAAGTGTTAAGAAGACTCATTCTGAAGCATTACTTTCAGGATAAGCTATATGGGGGCGGGGGCAGCAGGGGGCTAATAGCAACAGTGAAGAGCACAACCTTTTTTCCCTGCTTTTGCATGTGCTGTCTTTTGCCTCTGCTTTTTTTTTCTGTGCATCATGTACATGTCTTCAAAAGGGGAAGAAACCAAACTATTACCATGCAAATTTATTGAAATTTTACCTTAGAGAGAAGTCTAATTTTTTTTTCTTCTGCTAGTTTTAATATGATCTTGCTGCTAGACCTTAAGTTTTTAATTCAGCTAGAACTTGCCACCAAACTTACAAGATATGCACTGCCTAGCATTAAGGTATATATTGTTCTTACATCTCTGGAAAAAAAGAAGTGAAAGGAGAGAACAGCAGGGTAATTTAAATGAAATATGAAGTTTCTGTCAATTTTTCTGAGTTTGCAATGTGCAAGTTTTGCAGGAGTGCTGTATTGTTTAGAGGCTTCATTTAGGTCTAGCAGACTCTAGACTGTTGATCACCACTTTTTTTAATTAGTTTTTATTTTTTTTAACATGCTTCCATGCATTTTTATTCATGTATTTTTTGTGTATCTCACATTTGAAGTTGAAGAAGTAAATAACATTTATTTTGTATAAATAGGGAAGCAGTCTGAAATCTCCCCTTTGGGAGTGAGCACTCTTGAGTGTGTGACAATTTAAAGAGGTCCTGATACTGGCATCTGTATTAGAATGGGTGGAAGATGCTGCTTTTAGTGGCAAGGACAAATACGGTAAGAAGTCACTACGTGATGAACTGAATTTATTCTCATCTACTGATTAACTAGTGCCAGCTGCACTTTAATCCCTTCTCTTCCTGGAAAGAGATCTTCCTTTATTTTCATGTTCTCTTTGCAGGTAACTTTGTAGAAGAGAGAAGAGTTGTAAACTACTCTTTTTAGCTGAAATGCTTTAAAAAAATAGTTCAGAGCCACAGATTTTCTGTCTCAGTTGTGTTATTCATAATCCTTTCTCATATATTAATATATAAGAGGCTTTCATGACAAAATCTGGGATTTTATCTCCTTTTTGGCGGATTTCTTCCTTGAAAAGAGCAAGCTGGAATTTATGATGGGATAAACTTAAAGCTTGTTGTAAATACATTTAAATACTTTGGGTTTGAATAAATCTGAACTTTTAAAAATAGTCATGCTTTAGTTGTGTGGCACACAGTTTATGATAAAAAAGATAATGTTAACCTATTTCCTGTTCGTTTAATGCATGTTATAGAACTACTGCATTTTTCAAAATGCTTAAGTTCAGTCAAATGAAGAAGCAGTAATTTGAGCTAATATTTATTGTCTGGTTTGGTTTTGTCCAACTTACTTTAGCCAGTTTAACTGAATGTGCTCGCTAGACAAAACCTGTGAGTGGCTCTTGTAAAATTAAGTATTTGTAGAATAATCAAATATTGAAAATTTGTATTCATAATATGCATGGAGTATCAGTAAAAGTAAAATAACTTTCAAGTCCTTCTTAAACCTCTATAAGAGAAGAACATAATTTTAGTTTATATTGTTTCCGTATTTTGAAAAATATGTGGCTTTAGCTATGGTGAATTTTTCCAGTGATCATAATTACTTCTGCAGGGGGTGCTGCACTTAGGCTAGCAAATGTGAATATACTACATCCGGCTGATGTGGGAAAAGAAAGTAATGGTTAGAAGATAATCTAACGTCATCTTAAATGTGGATAGGAACTACTACTACTTCTGCTATGACTCCTTTTTGTTTTTAGATAAGTCCAGTGTTCATCTGAGCACTCAGCAGGCCACTTCAATGTATTAATGGGGCAGAAAGTGTACCAGAGGAAAAATCTGGAAATACCTTTCTGAGTAAGGTCAGAACAAGCCCTGAACAAGCTCCTCTCCATCAGAAAAGGAGTGCCTGGGCTCTAGCACAAAGGACAGGATTGTCTGTGTATATGAAAAAGGGGTTTCAGCAGCAACTCATTGACTCAAAGCAAGCCATTGTGCAAAACTTCTTGGTATTTTTCAGTTCTTTTTGTCAGGTTAATTGAAAAACATGTTGATATATGAAAACCAGCAGGTTTTGTTAAAGTAAATTACAAGATTATGAAGTGGTTGTCATTGCATCATTGTTAGCTCAGATATTTTTGAGATAATTATTTATAGGATTTTGTTCTTTTATTTTAGGATTACCTGAAGGTACAGGGTCAGTGATGAGACTTACTGTGTGTGCTCATTAGCTTGACAAGTTTTGACCTAAATGTGTTTCTCAGAAGTCAGGTGCTTATAGTGTGACTTCTCAGCTCTTGTACCAGTAGCTAGTATCCATTTTTTCCCCTGTACAATTTATTTTCTACTGATGCACATAATTTTTGCTACTTGACTGTTAGCCTCTGTCTTCACAGAACTGTTCTATCTCATTCTGCAGAGATATACCAGTTCAGCATTGTACATTGAAATGTATGAAGTGGTAACTGCTGGGTTCCATACATTCAAATGTCTTTACAATTTGAAACTTTCCTCATTCTCAGCTGTTGTGACAATGACCCTTAGTAAATTTAAATTTTACTGCATTCTTCAGTTTTAAAGGCAGTTTACGTGCTTGTTGAGGATTAACCTCAGCAGCTCAGCCCCATGCAGCTGCTTGCTGTCCAGGCTCTCTCATTTGGCCCTGCATGTATGATGAGATCATGTCACAAGCTTTGCTAAGGTCAAGGTAACATCCAGTGCTTTTTCACTGTCGTTCATTGTATGGGACACTCAGGTTGATGAGACACAGTTTATCCCTGGGAAATCCTTGCTAGTTGTTCCTAGTCATTTGCTCTCCTTAAAGCTTCCAAGAAGGGTTTGCTGCATAACCTTTTCATAGACTGAGATTTGGCTGGTTGGCCTATAATATCACTAAACCTTTTTGCCCTTCTCACAGAGGGTTGTGATATTTACCTTTTTCCAATGATCAGGAATCTGTCAGTGTGCACTGTGACCTTTTGCAGAGAACAGAGTGGCTTTGCAATGACATTTGCCAGCACCGTTAAGCACCCTTAAATGCAGCCCACCTGGTCACCCAGACTTGAGTGTGTCCAGTTTGTTGACATTGTCCCTAATTTGGTTTTCCTCTACTTCCTTTCAGCAGAACTGTGCCACTAGTGTTGGGAATGTGTAGTTGTAAAAGTGTGCTGTGATGTGAAAACCGATGCCAAGAAGGCACTGAGATCCTGAGCCTCTTGTGTCCTTTGCCCCTTGGCTCTCCAACACACTGGGTTGGTAGTTAATAGGTACAAAATGCAAAACAATTAGAACTCCTGGTATAAATAACTTATTCTGGCAAGATTTAGTGCACGAATGTGGTGTTGATAGTATCTGTGGGAAACAGATAATTCTATTCTCTCAAGTCATCATTTGAATGGATACCAAGTCCTCATCTTGTTGTGCTTTCTAGAAAATTATGTGTTCTTATGGTTTGTATTTAAATGTTTGCTGTGGTTGTATCATGGGCATTTAGTGTAAAAGTATTAAATCTTTCAGTTCCAAAATCTGCATTTGTGCATTTATACTTTGCAAGAACTGAATTATTACTTCCTGTAGACTTCATTGGATCTCTTGTATGACTAGAGTGATTCTAATTTATTGAAAAATAAATCCAAAAATAATCACTTTTGTGACCTGGGAGAAGAGGCAGGGAATGATGCCACAAAATGAAAATGCCAAGTCTCCTAAATGTTACACTTTGCTATTGTGTTTGATTTTTATAATTTAACATGTAGAATTAAAAAAAAAGTACACATTTTATTAGTAGGCTTACCTTTCATTAGCAGGTTTTTTTATTTTTAGGGAATTAGAGGCATAAACAGTTAAGAGATTCCTTAGTTTTCTGTAGAAGAGATACTGCATTTAGAGTTCCCTTTGGTAATTGAAAACTGAAGTGTCTGTTTCCCTCACATGTTTAACTGCAGTCAAATTTTGCATCTCCTTCTTTATAGATAAAACTAATTCTACATTGTGACTGGTTAATTTTGAATTTGAGATTTTTAACTGTAACATAAATTTAGAATGATCATCACTGATTTAAAGACTTTGGTACTTTATTCTGCTATATTTATTACTCAGATGAATTTTGAATTGTTCTGATGATCTGAATAAAGGATATATTGTAATGTGTCAATACATTTCTACAACATTTTTGGTATGTAAGATGAAAAAACTTCTTTTTTCAATCTGCCTTTTGTGTAATAGGCCTCCTTTCTTTTACTTGTGCACAGATTAGGGTTTTGTTTCCCCCAGAGGCCAAATATTTCTTATGATGCTGTTGTACTTCCAAATTCAATAGAATGTTGAAAACGACAGTGTTAAGAAGCAGCATTATAATAAAAACTTGAAACTCTTAAAGATGGCAACTTTTTGATTTAGTTTGCTCAAACTGTAAGAGCAACATCTTTTATACTTTCTTAGGGTAATCTAGTAGGTATTTTTTTTGTTGTTGTCATTAAAGTCTGCTCAAAGTGGTATTGAGGGTAACCATTTTTTCCAAGTTTGCACCTCTCATGTTAGTGTTGTCCCTCCGAGGATTTTCCACAAGGTTATGTAGTTTGATCATGACTACAATAAGTATTGCTGTTGTTAGCAGCAGTGTACAAAGTGAGTTTTCTTATTCTTGCTTCTTTCATGCCACATGTTACTATTGGGGAGCACCACAGAGTTGAAGATACCCAAGAATACTTAAGTGCAGGAAAGTAAGAATAAATCGGTATGAAAATAAGTTTGCAGATTGACCAGCTTCTCTAAGCCTACTGGTAGGTGCTTACTGGTAGGAGCTGCTAAAATAATGTTTAAATTCCAGGCAGCAGGGGAAGAGAACAGATTTTCCCAACATGAGCTCTCTGTTAGAAGGAAGAAATTTAGTTGAATTGAGTCTTACTGTGACCTTAAAATGCAGCCTGCTAGGTGGCCCATTTGGTTACTCAAAGTTGACTGTGGAAGATGCTTATAAACAGGATTTCTTTCCATTCTTTTTCTTCTGTTTTGTCTTTGAATGTCTCTTTATCTTCAAACATCTCTTTATTTTCAGAGGAGGAAATTGCTCATGTCCAAAATCATGGAGAAGCCTTGGGCCTCACTATTGGCAGAATATTTCAAGTTTTGTAAAACAAGCTTGGTAATAGAGTTTGGCACTCCTGCTTACCACTCCCTTTAAAAAGTATTCCCCCAATTCCCTTGGCTCCCAAAGCATTACATGAGGTTTTTCAATGAAAATATTACTTGACTTAAAGGTGAAAGTAGGATATTCCTACTGTAAATGGAAAAGCTGGTAGTTGTGTATTTGGTAATCATGGTATTTTAGCAGTCTCAGTGTAGAACATGTTAGTAGTGGGTTAGGAATTGGTTTATTACTTTGTATCTCAATTGTGCCAGCACAATTAAGAAAATTTAAGTTTTAGAAAAAGGTGCTTTATCCCTAAACTTATTTTCCTTGTTTTTGCCATGCTTCTATTTTTCTAGGCTGCGTGGGTAGGCTGCGGACCCAGCAGAGGCGACTTAGTCCGAGTTCCCACATGCAGCACCTGGGCAGAGCAAAGCAAGGGAACAGTTCATTCCCCACAGCCCTGGGTCACTGTGAGGGCAGAGCAAGATTGGGCTTTGAAGCTCTCGATTTCAGCTCTTAAAATGGCCTTTAATGTGAGAAGATTAATTTTCAGAGATTTCATACATTGTTTTGAGGAGACCAAATGCTGTATTCTTGAAGCCAGCCTGTCAAATTTCAGCATTGAAGCCCGGATTGTGGAAGAGTTAACATACACAGCTGAAAGAGTGTTCTTCCAGTTTTGTTCTAGGAAACATCTGAGGGCTTTTTCCCCTAAAAATTTCCGGAGAAGGTATGCCATCTGGTATGGAAATTTTAGTCCAGATTTAATTTGGCAAAAATTTGACCAATTAAAAATAGTTGTACCATCTTGAAATGAACAGGGTCTATGCCTTTATTAGTGTTCAGCTCTTTATTAAAAAGTCAGCTCGGCAGGGGGGTGGTGTGCTGAAGGGCGAGAAGGCTGCAGAGTCTGTCCCTGGGATCTCTGAGGCACGCTGGTAGCTGGAGGTGAAGAGGTGTCCAGTCTGTATCTGCAGTCCCGATCAGCAGACCGTCCTCTCCTTTCCTCCTGGCACACTGGTAGCCGAAGGGTGGGGGATGTGCAGAGCCTGCTGCCGAGATCCAGCAGCAGCTATCCCTCTCCTTCCCTCCTGGTAACACCAGGAGGAGTGTCTGTCTTCCTTGTGCCTGCTTCCCACAGCCCAGTCCAGTCTGGTCCTCTGCAGGTTATGGTTACAGGTCAAACACAGACTAGGGATGGGGTTCCCTTTTCCCCAACCAGCACACCCATCCAGCCCCCTCCACTGTGCCCCTCTTTTTCATTTTGAGGTGTTTTTCATCCCCAAAACCCCCTCCCATGATTCCACTGGATTATTTTGCATCCCAGTCCTAGTTTGGGTGGGGGTGTAGGTGATTCCCAGGAGCAATTAGGTAATTAACATTTAAATGTCAGTACGAGCCAAGTGTCCCAGCCAGGCTGTTTTGTTCATAACAATCTTAAGTGTATGGCAGGCTTCATTGTTGCAATATTGCTAGATTTATGGTAGTACCTCATGTTAACACTGACTTGTCCTTCAAATACCTTCAAATCTAAGCAGATGAACAAGAGGGCAATGAGAAGAACCTTCAGTCTGGCCCATTTTGCTCCCTGTTCTGTCAGTGGCAATGTATGTAACGGAAGCTCTGTAGTAATGCTTCTCTTGAAATAGAGATCTCTCCAAACACCTCAGAACTAAGTAGATGAGCATGCAGGGCAGTGAGAATAAGCTATAGTCCAATTCGTTCTGCTTCATATTTCTGTTGAGTGACAGCTGGATAGCATTGCTT
The DNA here is from genome assembly GCF_050655825.1 of Lonchura striata. NCBI lineage: Eukaryota > Metazoa > Chordata > Aves > Passeriformes > Estrildidae > Lonchura > Lonchura striata. Next base: position 71,346,830 of record NC_140703.1, on the reverse strand, counting down.
GCTAAGGCAGGTAGAGGATAAAACAATTTTTAGCTGTGAAAATTTCCCTCTTTTTCTTTCTGCAGCATTTGAAATCTCTGCTGTAAAGCAGCTTGGGGTTATGTTCAGAAGCTGCTCATGGAGAGGTCCATAACTACCTTACCCACCATGGGTTTGTGCTAATATGATCTTAACATCAAATTACCAAAGATCATCAAAAGATCAAATTGTGTGATTTGATCTTAAATCTCTTTGTGCTTTTGATCCCTGTAATATTCTTACATCATGAGTTGCACAGTTCAGTTGTATGCTTAGTATCATAATGGCTTCTTGGTTTAGGGCTTCATGCAACTTGTTTTAGTCTAAGTTGTGTGGAGGTATGTCCTCTGGGGGACTGTGTAACACCTTGTCTTGGCCACTTAAGAGTTTGTGCTCAGCATTGTCTCTTTCTCTTCCAGGCTGGCAAGTTTTAGGATTTTATTACATAGAAGTTTCTTAATGCCTTCTATTGTTGCCTTCCCTGTTCTTTTTTTCCCTTTTTTTGTGTCAAATGCTGTGTATTTTCTTGTCTTTTATCTTACTGCATCCATGTAATTGGCCCCTTACTGAAACCTTCTCTTGTCTGCTTGCTGTTTCTTCTTTCTCCTCATTATCTGTGTTCAGATTTTGCCCATTAATTTCCCACTTTTTTTTCCTCTGTTCCCTAGGTGGTGATGAATAGGGAAAAGTGGGTATTTTAGGTAGGAATAAAGCAAAGCAAAGTTTTACAGATGGTGAGAGCTGGAAGAAACAAGTGCATTTGTTCCCAGTCCTTAACTACAGCTTAGTTTTATTTGCCTTAAGGATGGTTGAATTTCATTTTTTTCAGGGTGGCTCTTTACAGCTGTGAAAGCTGGAGTCATTAGAAATGAATAAGGCTTCTTATGTAACCTAGAGGTTTGAGGCTATAAAAATGCTCGAAATATTTAAAGCAATGCTGTTAAGTGTCATGCCCCCCAGGAATACTGTGGATGTCTGTCCACAAGTGGGAAGGACAAGCACTCCATGTCTTAAAAGCTTTGAATCTTTGAGGCTAAGAATGAGAAGAATTCAGTACCTTCTTTTGCTGCAGTGTGTATCTCTTCCTGATTTTGCTTTTAGTAGCTGGAGTTACTAATAGGCTTGCATTTTCTATAAGTGACTCTAAGGTACAGGTTGAAGTACAGGGAGGTCACGGTATTGTTTTTATAAGTGGTGTGTACATTTGAAGCTGAGCAAACTTTCATAGACTCATAAAATGATTTGGATTGGAAGGGGCCTTAAGGGTCATCTAGTTCTAGCTCCCCTGTCAGGGACAGGGATAGCTTCCACTGGTATCCACTTCTGGATTCTTCAGAACATCTAACATCTGGTGGAGTTTTTTTATTAATATTGGCAGTTTCATTTGCAGTTTGGTACCTGGGGGAAAGGAAAGGTGTTTTAATGTGACATTAGTTCTAGGCTGATCAAGAATTTATTAAAATATGGGTAAGACCTACTGTGTCTTAGAGTAATACATTTATGTGAGATAAAGGCCTAGGCTTATTTCTAGCATGTGCTAGTTGTTTGCTTTGTTTTCTTTTTAATAAGAGAAGGAAGAAATTGAAGAAGTGTTAATCATTGCGTTTAGAAAATAAAGTTTTATTTAGTCTATCTAATGAGAGCAGACATATTTTAACCTTATCAAGGTGTTGTGGTTGGCTTACCATTTAGCTGGATATCCGGACATTTAACTAGTGAAAAATTAGAAGAAAATAAGATGAATAATTTCCAATTTTATAATTAAATTTCATATATAATTTCATATTACATTTCATACCTAATTTCATAATTGTATTAATTAGAAACTTATCTCTGAATGGTACTGAAGACTTCACTTTGAATTCATGGTGCAATTAAAAAAAAAAACCAAAAAAAGCAAACCATACTTCTTTTTCTCTTCACAGGAAAGATGATAAAGATTACGCTTTAAAACAGATAGAAGGTACTGGAATTTCCATGTCTGCATGCAGAGAAATAGCAGTAAGTAAGAGTTGTTTTTACTGACAAACAAACTTAGTAAAAGTATCAATTTTCATGCATGCTGGGTTTTATCTGCTCAGTCACATTATTCAACTGTGAGTGCTATATTTTTATCATAGGAGTATAAAGTAAGTACAAATGTCATGAAAGATTTTATGTACCTGTTATGTTTGCTGTCTAAAATTGACAGTGTTTTTAAGTTGCAATTTATTGCCTGCCTCAGGGAAGATTAGATTTAAATGCAGCAGTTTAAAAACATGATTGGCGTTAGTGACTCAAATGACGCATATGGTCTGACTTTTAGTATTGTACTTGAGTTCTTTTCATAAAGAAATTAGTTCTTATTGGTTTACAATGATTAAAACATTTTAACTTCTATTTAAGTGAAGATTTCAAACTAAACTGAGACTGTTGATGTCTTGGAGGCTGTAATACAACAATGAATGCTATTCAAACACTTCGTTTAGTTTTTCAGGTTTGCATTTGTATATTACATGTTGTTAGAAACTGGGGAATAATGTAGTCTAGTTATAGCTTGTGAGAAGCTTGTGAAGAAACGGTGGAAAAGCCAGTATTATGAAGCTTAACTGTTGTATGTTCTTATGTTTTACTGCTGCTTGGGTTCATTGTTCTTTAAATGCTTCAAATGAAATTGCTTGCTAAAAGGAAATGCACCTAAATTAAGGGTGTGTATGGGAAGGGAATAGTTTATTTTCAGTCCATGTTCCTCAAGAGTGTAAAACTTCACCTACATTTCATTTTCATTGACTGAAGTGAGTACTAGGCATTCCCACTTCATCACATTCCAGTTGGCTTAGTGATACCAAAAACATTAGTCCTTGAACAGAGGTGAAAAAGAAGCACAAAGAATATTCTTTAGGAGATGCCCTTTTTGTCCAGTGGTGAAAGCTGAACCCTCTGCTGTTGTAGACATCCACTCTGAACTAAAGGAGCACAAAACAGGGTCCTAAATTTTGTCACTTTCAGCCACCTGGGCACAAGTTTTCCAAATACTGTGACTCAGGCTAAATGCTTTTAGGAAATGTCAGCTACCATTTCAGAGGGATTTGGGATAAGTTGTTGTCTTTTTGCAGTGATTTACCTAAAAAGATTTGAAGAGTTTGTGCTGCTTGAACTTGGCAGGAGAAGCCTGGCTGGTGTTAGGGAGGTGTCTATGCTCTGTGTATGATGGTAATTCAATTTCTGTGCATTATGAGAGTCATTAACTTGACTGACAGGTGTGAAAGATTTGGCCTCCTTTCTTTTGGGCAGCAAGTTCCCCCAATATTGATGGAAAAGGAGCGGGCAGCAGGGATGCTTTCTCCTTGCTCTGAGCTGCTGCAGCATGTGCCTTTGGAAGAGAACAGCAGTACAACTCAGCCCATGTTGGACAGGAGTGGTCAGGGAAGGAGGGAGCACAGTGCAAATACCAAAGATGCCAAGAAAGCAGGCATTGAGAGCAAAGAGAGGCGTGGAGCCCAAAAGCAGTTGTAGGAATAAAAGAGAAACCTGAAGCAATATTTCTTGAGCTATAGCTGACTTTACTTCTGGTTATGCTTCCAGGCTTGTGACTTCCAATAATGTTGTTGAATTTTCCTGCAGTTGAATTAATAATTCACCATGGACTTCTGGATTTGAATTGGTTTCTTGCCATTCTTTTGATGTTGCTGTTTGAAGTGAACAGGAGAATTTCTTTCCCTCTGGAATGGTGTTGTTTATTTTAATTCCGTTGAATAGATTTTTCCACTTTTCTATCAATTAATATCATAAAAGGAGCAAATGAACCTCCTATGGAAACGAATCAAATTGATGATGATAATAATTATACTGTTTATATTGATGATACGAGTGTATGTAACATATGTGAAAATGCTACTGAATTAACCAGCAGTATTATACCCTGTAGTCTGTACTTACAGATAATAAAATTATTTGTTGCTGTACTTAAAAAGTCTGTGTGCCAGACTTTGTTACAGTGTGTTCTGGACTATCCAAATTAACGTCAGTGCATTAAGAGCATGGAGGAACTAGGATGATTTGGTTTGCACATGAGCCATATCCATTTCAGTTTCTCTGGAGAGCTGTGGCTTGTATATTTTACTCTGTGACAATCTGGGAAGAATGTCGTTTGATATAAATTCCAGTGACTCTTGTTTTTACAGCTCTACCGTGGATTTTGTCTTATGATGACTAACTTCAGTTTTGGAGTATTGAGTAACTTTAATATTTAAAAATGCCCATAACTTACTCTTTTAAGACATCTGTTTGATGCAGACACCTGAGTTGGAGATCAGTGTAACAGAGAAAGGTTTCAACTTGGTTAGAGACCTGAATCAGTTATGTGATGAGCTCAATGTATAACTCAGTTTAAATAAGTGATTTGCTTGGGGTTTTTTTCTTCAATCATTTGAACTTTGATTTTCTTCAACCATCTGTTTACTTGGTGGAGTTAACAGTTACTGTGTTAATTGAATCAATATGTTTCATATCAATCTAGTTAAAGAGTTGTTTTTTTTCCTTATCTTTGCCCCATTCATCCACCATGGTAAACATTTGTGAATCCTGCCTCTTTCAGAACTTTAATGTTTGGCTGCTCATATATTGTTCTCTTTAGATCTGGGTGCTATCTGCCTGCTATACTGGGTGTCTGTTTTGTGATCTGCAATTTCACTCCTGAGGATTTAAGCAGGCACTAAAAACTGCACGTTCAGCACACCATGAGTGTAATTTGTAGTAGATGGGAGAGCAAAGAGAATGGTGAGAAGACTTGTACAAAAATATGCAGAATGTACAAGCCCAAATGATTGACTCCTCGTCTTCTGATTTAATCACGTGGAAGAAAGTCATTAAAATCTATCCACCTGGAATAGTGCAGCAAATGCTATTTCACAGTTCACAAAGCAGGAGAATTTTTCAAGGCTGTAGAAAGCTGAAGTAGTTAACCAGGCTTTAAATAGAGCTTCAGGATTTTGGCTTGGACAGTTTCCTATACAGAAGTCATAGCTTTTGAAGCAACCAAATCACTTGCTGACATGTGTTGTGTTGATTAGCATTTTTCATTCAGTTTTAGCAGGTTTGCAAGTATTTTGCTTGCATATGTTTCCTTTGGCTAGTGAGGAGTTGGCTCAGGCTGAGGTTTTGTTTGGGACTTTTGTTTAGTTGAGGGAGCTGTGAGGGTTTTGGGTTTTTTTTGTTTGTTTGTTTTGGGTTTTTTTTGTTTGTTTGTTTGTTTTTCTTCTTACCAGTTTTCCATGTAATTTGTTTATTGGTGTCTGGTTAGCTCAACAGAAATATCTGATAGCATTAATTTTTGCCTTGGCTCTGAAGAGGAAGTGCTGGATGTTGTAGCAGATGCTTTCAGTGACAGTGCAGATCTGAGGTGAACAGTGCTGTGCTCTGGCTGTCTCCTGTTTGTGTTGTGTCCTTTAAACACCATATCCAGTTTGTGTGAGTTAAAACAGCCTTGGGGCTGCCGGGGATGGAACAGAAAACTACAGAACAATAAGCAGCTGGCTTCTCTGGTTATTTTCACTCTTTAGGTCTGCCTTGGAGGCATTCCTAGGATTTTATGTTTCATGTTGTAACAAGTGCAGTCTTATCACAAAAGATGATGTCCTCTGTGTTGGATCTAGTGATAGTGTGAGCATAGGATGTTCATCTTCGCCAGAGGGCAAAAGAGCAGTTTTGTGGAGTGAACAAGCAGGGTTGAGCCATCCTTTGGATGTGCTGTTAACAGAACTCCTGTGAAAGGGAGAGCCTCTGCAGCAGGCCTGCTCAGCTGTGCATCTGCACTATCCCCATGGCTTTCACCTGGACTGGAGGGTGGCAGAGACAGAAGCACAGCAGCAGGCCCAGCCCTCGTGGCAAGTAAGGAGGGAGCTGCTCTTGGTGAGTGGTCTTGCCTGAGCTGACCTTGGTGAAGGAGGCTCCTCTAGAGAGTAATTGATCCTTCTCACACACTGGGCCTTCCGTGCCCTGGGCGACAATAGTGTCTCACCATGTGATTATCAGTGGAAGGGATGGAAGAAGGGTATAAAGGCTCTTTCATAGCCAGTCTAAGGATGACTGTGATCTCTGCAGCCCTGCAGCAGCCAGAGGGACCCAATGAGGCAGAAGGCAAAACTGGGTGACACTAGGATTTACCCTGTACAACACCTTCCCCTGGTAAGGAACAAAGAACTCTCTAAGTGAGCTTGCCTGAAGAGATCCTGAACCAGCTGTGTGGCAATGAATAATAGTTGAGTGTAGGTTCCTCAGGTTATAAAGGCTGTCATGTCCCTTCTATGCTAACAGTGAAAGCAGTTTCCCACAAGAAACACAGAAATCACTTAGATGACTGCATGTCTTCCTTGTATCAGAGGAAGCATATTATGGTTTTGTGACAACCTTTCCATATAGTGAAAGGTGACAAAGTACTGAAGAGCATACGTTTGATTTGACTCTTTTTGGCATGTTTAATGATTCTCAAATGTTTTATTTTAATACTAACATGGTATGTAAAATACCAGTTGTGACTGATTACTTACCCAGCAGCATTACTGATCTGAAGAGAGTATTCTTGAGAGATTTTGTGTGAATGGAGTGTAGCACTGGTTTTAGCTCTGTGACAATGGTACAAAGATGCTGACTAAATGTTGTAATTAGAATCCTTAGGAATCAAAATGACAGCAGAATTTGTTCCAGCTTGACATCCAATGTCTGTCTCATCTGGGTTCTTTACCCACATCCTTACTTTGAGAGAACATTTAGTAACACCTCTTTTAATATGTCCAATGTGTTTGGAATTAGATGGTGCTAATAAATATTGACTTGCATATGACATCACATAAGACTCACTTATTTTATAAACTGTGGAAGATTAAAAGAAATATGGGGTTTTTTTCAACTTGACATTTTGTGCATTCAGGATTCCTTTTTGCACATTTAGGATTTTAAAAAATCAAAATAATAAAATATACAACTTTTTTTACATTGTTGCTTTGTCTGAAGAACTGGAGCTTCAAAAATGTCTTGTCAGCTTCATAATAAATTCTTAAGGTGAGCAGTATTATAATTTCTGTTACAATGCCTTTGTAAGCTTTTATTTTAACACTTCTTAAAGGAAAACAGCATGTACTTTCAGCAGGTATTCTGTTCTTTTTTAGTACTGTGGAATGTCTGACTTGTTAGAATATAAAGCTAAAATTGTATTTATACTGAAGCAAACAGATCTTGAATCTGATGACACAGCAGCTAAATCAGCCTGGGATTTGAGCTGTTTTATAATAAAATTTGCGGGTTAATTTATATAACACATTTAAAGTACTTGAGTTGAGCTCCACTGTTTTATAGGAAACTGAGAATAGTGATTGGAAACTTTTTAACAAATGTTTGTGGTGTAGAATTGGGTGACATCTCTCAAGTCATATTCTACTCCTGCTCTTGCAGAGAAGCAAAGGGTACTTAAAAAAATTTAGCAAGCTACACGTTAAACTTGTAAGGAAAAGAGATCTCTGAAGGCAGTTTCTGAGTCTTATTCTAGTAATGAGTCTATGAACATTATTCAGCCTTTAAGCCAAAATTAATCATGACTAATGCGTACCCATTTGTACTTATCATAATATTGTCAGTTAGTTAAAATAGCTTTTCTCTTCTGCTCTCATTTTTAAGAGAGACATAGAGACTTTCTTCGCTGCTTTGTTTTGGCAGGCTATAAGCATTTTGTCTTGGCTTGCTGATTTTCTTTGAGCAGTAGGCTTTCCTTTCCTCTGGGTGTAGGCTTGGGCTTTCTTTGCCCTGTTGCAGTTGGAATTAATCTTCCCTGAATGGGCCAGAATTATGTGTAACGTTTCAGGTAATGTCGTATTGCTCTCTGTACTCCTCTGTTGTAGCAGTAATTCCACTGGCGCCTTATTTGTTACAGGATGAGTAAAACTTGTCATTCTCTTTCCAGTCTGAAAGGTGCCTTTCTGCATCAACTACAATCTGCTTTGTGTTCCAAGGTCCTGCTTGCCCATTTTTCTGTTGCAAGGCCATGGCATGACTGTTAATGTATGATGTTTGTTTTTGGATCCCCTGGTGAAACTGATGTGAGCCTTTTTGAAGCATGAGATGATGATTAGAGTTGGAATTTATGCCATCAAACTAGCCATGGTAACGCAGTAGTGACTTTTGTTTAAATGAGGGTTGATACTGCCAATGGCTTTGTGTATAGCCAGTTTCTGAGTGTCCTAGGGCTTGGGAGAAGTGTTGCATGGCACTCAAAGGAAGGCGGTAAGAGCAAGAAGATGTTTTTTCTAAAATAGCTGATGTCAGGATACAGGGGAAACTCTTGGGCCAGGTTACCACGCATATTGCTCTAGCAGTTGTGTTCAGTTACAGGATTTTGGAATCACTGAAGTTTGGAAAGACCTGTATTGTAAAGTCCAGCCATTAACCCAACACTGCCAAGTCCAGCACTAAACCATGTCCCTCAGCAACAACCCATGTGCATGTCTTTTTAGCAATGCAACCATTTTTCTGGGCATCCTGTTCTTGTCCTTGACAAGCATTTTGGTGAAATAATACTTCCTGATAACTGATCTTAACCTCCCCTTTGCAACTTGAATTATAGAAGTAAGCATGGTAGTATTGCAAGGCTGCATTTTGCAGTTTAACATTCCCTGTGGACCACAAAGGTAAGCAAATGTCAAGGGCAGGGGTAAAATGGCTTTTGCAGGAGAGCTAAAAATCCTCACTTATGTGAAAAGTGCTTTGTCTTGTCTTGTGAGAATTGTTGTAATTGTGGAGAGATTCACAGGAGATGTAGGAATATCACTAGAGGAAGCAGGTCATGTTCATAAAAGTTGTGCTGACTTCAGCTCATATTTTATGTGAAAGAGAATTGTTGTTAGTGCAAGAAAAGATTGGTCTTAGTCATGCTGCAGTTTTCCTGGTTCCCTTACTGCTGCTGTTGATTATTTAATAGCATCCTCTTATACTTCACTTTCTCCTTGCTCCTGAAGGAATTTAACAATTCTATGCATCATTGGGACACTTTGATTTACTGTCCTTCAGCTGCCCCGTGGCTGTGTGGAATGAGTGTTTCTTCATTTCAAGAGGGAGATGGAGGGATCTGCACAAAGGGGTGCTGTTTCCCTTGCTGGATCTTGAAGAGTATGAAAACAAGGGTAGAACCAGCCAGAAACAAACATGGGCTTCTAAAACAGATGTATTAGCATCTTTGTCATTTGCTGGTTTCTATTTCTTTGAAGGTCTGTTAGGTCTCCTTTTATAAGGGGGTACCCAGACTAGCTAATACAAGAGAAACCTTTCTGGTTGAGGAAATAGATTTGAATCATCATGTGATACACAAATGAAAATGAAGACAATTTACTGAGAGCCAAATGTCACTTTTCTCTGCTTTCTCTTTGTGTTCTACAGAACTGAGCTAGGATAGACAGAAGCAGTTATATAACAAAAGTCGTTAGGCAAAAAAATACCCATTATCATTATCAGGCATCATAGTAATAGTCAAAGCATGTTTCTTGCAGTCTACTTTGTCTGAACTGTCTTTGAACTCTGTCAACTGCTGGACAAAAGTCATCTGGTGGGAAAGGCATGTGGTTTATGGGCTAGAGAGGCCTGGTTTGTGGAGACTGAGGTTGCTGAAAATGCTCTTTACAGTCCATGTGATGTATTATCATCTGCATGAGCTCTTCCTGATACTTCAGAGACAGTGTTTGCATTTGTCACTGTGAGCGTTTTGACCTTTCCAAGACAGTGGTTCAGGAATCATCTGTCCCACTGCAGCAGTCACTTCCTTATGCTGATGGTTTTCCTGATGTATGTTAGCCTTCCTACTCACTGGGTTGCTGTTGACTCTCTGGCTTTGATGGAACCCATCAGGTTTTTTAAGCAAACTGATAGAATGTGGATTTAAGAGTTAACTCAAGACAAAAGGCAAAGGCAGAAACCAGCAAGAATGATAAATGGAGTGCACAGATGCATAAACAGTAACAGGTGCTGTCAGTGACAGTACCAAAGGCCAGAATTCCTAACACAATGGTGATGGACTGCAGAAGGAGCTTCTCAGGTGTATTCTTGAAGAGTGAGTGTCAGCTGGGACTGATGAGAAGGCAAGCAGGTTGCTGTGGAATTTTTAGGACAGTGAGGGTTTTGGGTATTTGAGAGGATTGCTGGGATGTTTAGAGGGAAAATAAAAGGCAGGAAGGGGAATGATCAAGATGGAGTAGGGAGGAAAAAAGTAAGGAATGCTGTCAATCTCAAAGTCTGCAAAGACTCAGAACAAACAAGGGACAATTCTATCTATGTTGCCTCACTACACAGACGGGGAATCCTTTTGCTGCATTACTTAAGTTTCTTATGTTTGTGTCCAGCTTTGGTGATAGGTTTTCTGTGTGTGCTCCAAGTTGAATCATATTTCATGTGAAGAGGTTGGATTTTTTTAGGTAGGTGATAGCAACTACCTCAGTAATAAGGAGTAAGAGAGACTTAAAATGGGATCAGAAACAACAAAAGAGAACATTACATTATGTTTTAGAGCTCTGACTAGTATCTTCATCTTTCATCAAAAAAAATTTGGTTGTATCTGATACAGATGTGTCCATTAGGTCACAGGAAATACCAGTATTTTGGTATGGATGCATAGTTGCTGAACTGTCATGTAATCTTCTGGTACAGTTAATTAAAATTTTTAGCATAAATCTAATATGTGAATTTATGCTGATTAAAGAAAAAGTATTTTGTTACAAGGAATGGCACAGTATATTCTTAAACCCTGCAACATCATTCACCATTGAGAGGCTGGACTTGGATGCTGTACTGTGCCTGTCTGGCATGCAGCTGATCTTCTCCACATCAGCCTGTATGGTAGAATGTGTTGGATTTGTGACTAAAGCAGTGTTGATAAGCCAGCAGTGCTTTGGCTATTGCATGTAGTGTTCAGGCTTTCTGTGTCCCATTCCTGCCCCTCCTCCCTTTGGAGGGGTAGCCTTTGCTTGGAGACTAGCAGGGCACCGGTTCTCTTGGGGGAAGTTGCATGTGATTGCCTTTGCATTGCTTCTGTTGTTTTTTGTTGTGGATGTGGTGTTTAATTCATCTTTCTTTTACTTATTAAACTGTCTTACTTACAAGTTTTCTTGCATTTTTGTTCTTCCATTCATGTCTACTGAGAGAGGTGAGCAAGTGGCTCTGTGGGGTTTAGCTTCTGGCTGGGGTTAAATTGCCACAGGTGATCCCCACCTGTAATTGATAAAAAAGTGCAAATAAGCATTTATTGGTTTTTCCCATACTGATCTTATACTTTCTAGGAATTACAGGCATTTAAAGAATTCCATATTTCATGTGGATCCTGCCTTAAAATGCCTCTATGTAGTGCTTTTACAAATCTTAGAGTTTTACCATGCTGAAACTCTACAGCCTTCTGCATTGATTTCTATTGCTGCTTTGTCTCCTGTCTCCCTGTTTGATCTTATACTTGAGGTAAAATTTCTGTGATTATAGGTACTTTTTTTCTGAGAAATGGCACACGGAAGTCTGGTTAGTGAGTCATAATGCAAGTCTGTCTCAAATGAAATAGGAAAGAAGGAAACAAGCACACATATATATACTTCCACTTTGCTATCTCAGTAGCAGCTAAAATTTTAGCACTTATGACAAAGGTATAAATAGAAAGGAACAAATTTTTTTGTTTCCTCTGTTATGTAGGGGCAAAAATATATTTTATTGAAAAGAGATTGTCTCAGAAGCAAATTCTGTAGTCAAAGAGTAGTTTAATTTTCCATTGGCATTAAAAAAAAAAAAAAGCCCTAATCATTCCCTTTAATAAATATGTCATAATTTTTGGTACACTGAACTGGCAGGAATTTGACTAGTCTTGGGTAGTCATGCTTAACCACAGTTTGCTTAGATAAAGCTTTTTTTTCTTTCTTAGCAATTGAATGAGTACAGTATGATTGTAACATGACCAATAGACCTCAAATAGAATGATGCTGTCTACATTCAGTTGTTGTGCTGCATCTCATCTATGTTTTCGTTCTGTGGGGTTCAAACTATTGTTTCTGAAGCAGCTGAGCTGGTGTAATGGCTCACTGCTGTTGAAAGAAGTTCCAGGTGTGTCCCTTTGCTAGGGCTTTCTCTGCTGTTAGTACCCGGCTCTGTACCAGGTTTCCTTTCGCTATCCTTTGTGCATCCAGAATAGTTTTCTCTTGAACTAAGTGCTGTTTCATGTGTGGTTTCTGTGAATATACTTACTGGTGTAGTGTGTATTGTGACAAGAAGCTGCACCCTCTTTTGTAGAGAGTGGTGACCTTGTAGATCAGCAGAGTCCACCTTACAAAGCACATCTTGGTTTAGTTGCATTAACAGGCTCTACATCAACCATCCCATTCAGTCTCAAATGACTGCAACCAAAATGCAGCATTTTCAGATAATTGGGAGTGAGGAGAAAATGGGGTACCCCAAATAGGACTGTTGAAGATTACAGCTTATTCGAAAGGGCAGGTGCCACAGCTGGCTGTTCACAGAGTCATCTTGGTCCTGGATAATAATGAGGTTTACACAGAGTTGAGCTTTTAGAAAATGAGTAGGAAGTGAATGCCCTGCTTTCAGCTTTGGTGTAAAATTAATGACTGGTTCTTTCATGAAAAAAAGTGATTTTCTGTGGCTTGCAGATTTCAGCTGCTCTTGTTTGTATTCTAAGTATCCCAGCTCTGGATGTATGGATATAACTGTTGTGGACTTTTTCTTTTGCAGTTGCTGCGGGAGCTCAAGCATCCAAATGTCATTTCTCTGCAAAAGGTGTTCCTTTCTCATGCTGACAGGAAAGTGTGGCTTCTCTTTGACTACGCTGAGCATGACCTCTGGGTAAGGTGAATTGTTTGTAGGTACCAGGCTTAGGACAGGGTCAGGGGAAATGCATAAGTTTTAAACATAGCATAAGTGCTTACTCCATGTTTGTTGGAATAATTTTCAGTACTAAAGGAAAAGCAATGGAGAATATTAAGTAAACACACCACACAATTAACCTGTGATCTCTTTAAGAAGATAAGAAACCACAAAAAATCTACAGAAATCTCAGTAGCTAGAAGACTACTTAAATAAATGTAGATATAAACCACTATTACAGCTAAAGTAGGGTGCAGGAAAATGTATTGATTATGCAGGTGAATTCCCTTTGGAAAATGACAATATTTTTTTTCTGAATAGGACAGTTCCGAGTTTTAGTTGCATTGATTGTCATCTGTGAATACATGAAATGAGAGTAGTGACACTGTATATTTAGTTCATACATTTCAGTGGGAAATTTTTTTCTCAACTTGTCTGCAGGAATTCTGTGTATTTTGGAAGAAAGCTAGTTATTCCTGATTGCAAGATACAGCTTTAAAATATAAACCTGTTGGAGGCAAAGTAAATTTGTTTTAAGATACGTACTGAATTCCTTTGTTAACTCAATATTTGTAAGCTTAATGTCCATTTGAAATACTTAAAAAATAAAGTAGCATGGTAAAATGAAAAATACCATGCAGCCTTGACTTCCTTGAAAAAAAGTATGTATGCTTCAAATTAATGCTGACATACATGAGAAGCATTGCTCTCAATGCTACAAATGCTAACCTCAAAAGATGCTAAGATGCAAATCAAAGGGTCCAACAGAAACAATTTGTAACAAGGGGAAATTTTAAATTAATGTGTACATGTGAGAATTGCACAGTATGAATCATGAGTTGTTTTCTTTTGCCAGCATGTCATTTAGCACAAACCATAGTAAAACTAGTTTATTTAAAAAATGGTTTTCCTTATAGTTTGGAATTATTTGGTTTGCCTAAGAACTAGTGTCAGTTTTCTTTCTACTAAGCTAAATGAAACAAATTTTTCTTACAGTTAATTGGCTTGGAGGTTCTGATACTTGGTATTGAGGATTTGTTACCAAAATACAGTTAGAGTCAAAAAAGTTATCTAACAGCTGAAATGTTGAGACAGTCTTAAGGCTGATAAACAGAAACAACAGCATCTTGAGGAAATGGAATACAGTTGTTTTGTTTTGTTTTTATTTTAATATGATGAAAAAATAAGAGCACTCTTTTTTCCACTACTCCCCCATATTTATGATATGCTAAGCTGCAGAGGTCTAGGAACATTTGAGGGGTTTTTTGTTTCAAAATGTGCTACAAGGCTTCATATTTGTTAGGGGTACTAGTACTATTACTATGACCTGTCATTGTTTGTATTTATACATTTCTGCATTGCTTCATACTTAACCTAAATGACCACAGAAGCCTTCCTGTTAATGAAACACTGGTTTGTATGTAAGTAACTTAGGAAGGACCATCAATTTTGACCTTTATGCTTAAATGCATATGCTTGCATGAACTCCAGAATCCCTAGCTGCACCAACTCCTGGTTGATACTGTATCTGGATATGAGAGACTTGGTTGCAATGACTGGGCTGGCTCTGTGCCCCAGAGAGCTGGCCATGGATCAAGTGCTCCAGCACTCATGTATTTAGGACAGCAGGTTTTAAGTAAAGCTGGGAAAGGGCTAGATAATACAGCGTGTATTAGAGCAGGAACAAAAGAAGTCTGGGATAACCATCTGTTTTTCTTCCTGTCTCTGAAAAGTCACTTCTCTCTGTCTGGTGTATGAAAATAACACTTGTTTTGGAGTTGGTGGAAGTGAGAAGTGAGAGGAGGTAAAACTAGTGGCTCAGGCTGAGGGATGTTTCTGCATGTGGTGCTTGGCTGGACAGTGCAGGGGCTGTCCGATTTTCATCAATGTATTTTGCTCTGTGCATCTCCATTTTCACCATTGATAGGGCAGAAATGTGCCTGTTCCTCACAGGAAAGGCAAGCCTGGCTGCCTGAAGTGAAGGAGGGCAGGCTCTATGGAGCTGGGCTGCAGCAGGAGAGGAAAGGCAGTTTCCAAAAGGGTGTTAGATAGCTGGGTTAGCTAATTGGCAGCTGGAATATGAGGAGTCATGAACATAGGAAGAGCACACGATAGAAGTTTTGGTGCCAGGTTTTGGTGGACAAGATCTGGGCTGTTTTGATGATTACACAAGTGTGACCCATTGCAGAAGAGAAGTGTGAATGTGTTAAGAAGTTTGTTCTAGAAATTGCCTCTGTGTTTGAAGGAGGCAAACATGGAAATGGTTACCATGACTATGGCACACCTTGCTGTTGAACTTAGTGACACCTGGGGCTCAAGTACTAAGGCAACACATCCTTTTGGGCTCCACCTCAGTGCCAGACATCAGTGCTTGTGTCTAAACTTAGAATTACTAAAAGTTCTTTTTCTGTGTCTGATTTGGTGGCTGACTTTCAGATGGACAGATTTGTATACTTGCTCCGTCAACAGCTTCTGTTTTGAAAGTACTGTGCTATAAGGGTACAGTAAATAAAGAAGGAATAAACCTGGGCTTCTGATTTAAAGGTATAAAATTCCTAATACAGTTTGCAAAAATTTCTGCTTGGCATTAGGTCTTCAATGTTAGAGTCATATTACTGTAGGAGAAAACTTAAAAGTAAAATAATGTAGGATGTAATGCACTTGTAATTCTGTAATTTGATGTACAGGATATTAGCCTAGCTTAACAAAAAGACTCCCCAAACAAAAATAGCTCTAAAACTTGAAAGATCAATTATCTAAAAGGAAATGTGCTTTGATGGGCATATTGGTTTTGTATTCCTCGTACTCTGCAGGGCATAGCTGCCTTCTGGGGTTAAACCACAGCAAAAACCAATTTAATTTTTTGAGAGATTGCTTTGGGACAGTGTTCACTTTACTTAGTACAGTATTAATTTTTTAGCACTTAAGGCACATGTTTCTAGTTTGGAAAACAAATCATGAAAGGTTGAAAAAGCCCTAAGAAGTCTGTGTAAGGAGTTGATGGCAATCTTTTAGTGTCAACATTGCACTTCTTTTATTTTCATTTCTTTTTTCCCCTTTGCAGCATATAATCAAGTTTCACAGGGCTTCTAAAGCAAACAAGAAACCAGTTCAGTTACCTCGGGGAATGGTGAAGTCGCTGTTATATCAGATCCTAGATGGTATTCACTACCTGCATGCTAACTGGGTGTTACACAGGGATTTGGTAAGTGGATCCTCAATGGGTTTTAGCAGTGGGATGATGATTTGAGGGCAAGGGTTGTTTTTCTTAATGAAAAACCGCTGGGAAACAAAGGCCTTGGTGCTAAGAGCATGTACTAATAAATATATATTTTTACACTGCAGTCAGACGGCCTTGATTAGTAGAGTGGATTTTAAAAGCTGTCTGTGATCTGATATGCTTATGAGAACAAGTGTATCAGATGGCTGTTTATGTTTTTTTATTTTCTAAATAAGCTAGTTTAAATGGGTTCATTTAAATAACAGGCACATTGAGGTACAGAAAATGCCTCTAGTAGTATCACTGCAGGCAAGATAAATAACTAAATAGATCTTTGGTGTAGGTAGGGGAGAGTTTAATGTAGGAAAGTGACTTTTGAAAACTGTTATTTTCTCCTAATGTTTGTAATCTACCAGCAATATAGCCACGGCAACTTTAGATGATTTCTGCAAGTAAACTAATGTTTATCGAAACTACAATATAAGGAAAACAATTTTAATCTGAGTTACTGTTTTTAACCAGCAAATTCTTTTCAACTGGTGAATCACACCAACTCTTATATTTTTGCCTTCAAAATATATCCACATCTAATTGGTCTTTTTGTCTGTTATCTTGAAATTGGATAATTTCTCTGAGCTACTTGTCTATAACTCTTACTCTCTGATAGAATTTTTTTTTTTCAATTTACTTCTAAGTGTACCACCTGTATATACTTTTATGCACAAATGAAATTTGTGTATTTCAGTAATTAGAAGTATCATTAGTTTGTCCTTTCATTCCTATGAGTCAGTATTGCCAGTGATATTCTGTGTTTGGTGAAATAAATCTGGCTTCCTTACTACTCCTCCAGAGCCACTTTTTGTCTTTGAAATAGCTTTAATAGTGTTCCTGGAAATGTGGTCAGGGACTAGTTTTGTGACATCAATTTTCATGCCTGATAAATGCTTTTACAGAATGCCAGTTTCTCCATTTGAATGGAAGGCAAAAGGTATACCTCTGATAAATAGCATTTTCAGAACTGAAGTACAAGGAAACTTTGCTTTGTTGCAGTGATTTTGTGGATGGATTTAATTTGCTCCTGGTTTTAGAAATGAAACAAAAGGCTCAGCACTGAGGGGAAAAAAATCAAAAAGATTCTGGTGGCTTTGTCATGACTCATGAAATAGTGAAGCAAAACATAACATAGAAATCCATGGTTCATGTTACTACTTAGACAACTTTATTATATTTTTAAGAGGCATACAGGAAGCAAATGATATGTCATGAAGAATTAAATTTTTCTGATGCCTTACTTTCTACAGTTTCAGAAAATCTATGAACATGAAATAATGCTTAAAAGAAAACCAGGCATGTTTTTAACTGGATGGCTCAGGAGATTGGTAATTTATTACAGAGCCTTTCACATCTAGGGCTGTAGTTCAAATACAGTTTAAGTTAGCAACTACTAAAAACTACTGCCATCTTATTTTCTGTGAAATGAGTTGGTGGTCTCAGTCCAGCATGAAGTTTCCTTCCAGCAGAAAATCCATCATCATAATTGGCTATCTTCTGATAATCTGAGAAAGAGACCAAAAGCATGAGGCAGAGACTGAGAGTCTTCCCACCAGAACCTTGTCAAGCTGGGTTGGTGAGAGTCCTATAAGAGCTGTGCAGGGGCTGCCTGTGCTGACTTGTCCATGGAAACCTTCGGACTTGTTATTTCAAAACTGTCCAGTTTGAGCTGAATTCAGAAGGCACATATTTCATGCAGAATGAAATGCAGAATTGCACCTGCCAATGCTTGCTTTCTTCTGTCAGGAAATTACAGAAATTACCTGAGTAACAGAAGGGAACCTAGTGTTTTGTCTTAGACAGGGATCTGTTGGTTAAGCTTGAGAATTGGAACTATTCTAACATTCTGATTCAAAGCAGCATAACTGACATTAATGCTTAGATGTGATTTTCTATTCCAGGATACCTGTAACATTATTCTTCAGGAATATCAATGTTAAATCATAATTTTTAA
The DNA here is from genome assembly GCF_050655825.1 of Lonchura striata. Taxonomy (NCBI): domain Eukaryota; kingdom Metazoa; phylum Chordata; class Aves; order Passeriformes; family Estrildidae; genus Lonchura; species Lonchura striata. Next base: position 71,328,720 of record NC_140703.1, on the reverse strand, counting down.
CTCCAGATTGGATGGCTGGACAGATTTACTATGTTTTTCCTACTGTGCCTTTAAACAATAGGTATTGCTGTAGTTTCTAGATGCTTTATGTTTTCCTGGATTTAGCTATACCCACAGAGCTGCTTAAGTAACATGCTTGCTTTCATGTCATGTACTATATTATAAGAGTGTTGGTGCTTGGGTCTGGTAGGAAGCTAAAGAGTATAGTACTTGGCAAAAAATCTGTTATTCTCTCATAGGATAAGGAATTTTTTAATGGATATGAATTAAGTATAGAATTACCTTCTGTCTAGTGCAGTTTTCTGGGTTTGGATTGGTTTTCTTTGGAGTTTTTTTGGTGGTTTTTTTTTTAAGATGTCTGAGTCAAATTAACTTTTAGGTAGCTAATTTTTTGGAGGTTTTTTGAGATTTTGACTTCTCTAATCAGAAATAAAATATAGTATAAACCAACTCCTTTCTTGGCAGCAATTAAAATCCCGTAGCAGCTATTAAAATCACATGAACTTAGAATGAAGTTTGTCTTCACAGTGTTGAAGTCAAGAAATCTCAACTCATGTAAGGTTTGTATAAAGCCTGTGACTGTATTCTGTATGAAACAGTAAAAGCTGTTGGAAGAAAATAATTGTCTGTTGTGGGGTTGTGGTCATGGTGTGCCTTTTACAAAGGAGATGTGTACAAATCTTTGCAGTAACTTAAATGCTTGACTCTGTTTTTCTTCCACTGGGTACATGAAAGCCAATTAACCATTTCCATCAGAGCAGGGAGATGTTGATTGTATTTGCCTTTGAATAGTGCCTTGAATACTACTGTATTTGAGTAGTTAACTTTTCTGTACGTCTTTGAAACATACCAGTAAAATTTTTCAACAAATAAATGCCAGCCTTTTTAAAATTTCTTACTTGACTTGCATATTCTTCAGCCTCTTTAAATTTTATGGCTGAGAGCAATTGAAAACAGATTGTTTATTCATGCTCTGACTGTAACAGGAAGGAAATAAGAACACTTCATATAATTACCACAAAGTGCATCAATTATAGTTTTAATAATATTTTGAATTTAGTTATCAAGCATACTTGTAACATACTGCATTTTGCTGACTTCTTTTCTGAGTATTTTTTCTACTTTATAATATGCAGCTATTGTGTTCCTTCCTTTACTCAAAGTTCTTATTCCACACTAAAAATAAGCATAAGCCAAAGATTTGCCATAGATCTGTTTTCATCAATATGCAACTTCAACAGCAAGGAAAAAGACAGTGTGCACTTCACAAAATGCTTGGAAGGTTTTTAGAAGTAATGGGCTAAAAATAGAGGTCCTTTTACATGGTACAATAACTTTTAAGCCATGCCTGTTAGCATTTGAATGTGCATCGCTATTTAATTTTTTTTGTAGTAGTCCTGTCTACACAGTCAGGATCAGTCTCAGGTAAGAGATGAGCACCCCTCCATAGCTTCTGTGTGGTGGTAGTAATTAAGATTAGTCTGCAGTTTACATTAATAATGGAATTGGCACCTAAGCTATTTGAAATACTTCCATGGTGCAATAGTGCTTAAAAGTGTACCACCACCTCCAAAAAACTCCAGCAAAAAAAAACCTAGAGGAAATCTCACATGTCTTGTAGTACTGAAGCTGGGTCAGTAGTATGAAATTATTTTTGTTCCTAAATCTTCAGACTATATTCTCTGGCCTACTTCTTTGTGCCTGGTGTGAGTGGGTGTTCAACAGATGAATTGCCACTTGGCAAGTGAGGTATGGAAATGGGGAACAGAGTCCTGGGCTTCTGCTTCCCATTCTTCTCCTCCTATCTCTTGCCAAAGGAATTAACAGTGTCTTAGCCTTTGGGATTGTGTCACTGTGTTGGTGGGCATTTGCAGACTAGCACCAGTGTAGTGTGGGGAAGTTGTTCCTAGTGTGCAGCACAGCTTGTGGGCTGCTGTGGGACAAGCACTGGCTTTTAATAAGTTTTGAGGCAGTCAGGCTTTAATACAGTTGACATATAGCTTTCTAAGATCTGGACTCTTCCCAAGGATACCTGCTACCATGTTTGGGATTAGTGAGAGCATTAGAGATGTTCTTTTAACAAGGAATGAGGAAAAGATGCTGCCAGAATATTTTTTGTAGACAGGATCTTAGTTACTTTCCAGGCTTCATAAAGTGAATCACTTAAATGTGTCCTGTAGAAAAGTTAAATATATGGAACTTTTACCTTGGCAATTTACAATTTTCCTTATTAGAATTCTAGAATCCAAGGATGGCTCCCTGTCAATATTTAAGGATTATTTCAGAAATAAAGGAATGCTCTTCTGTCTTCCTATAAAACTTCCAAAGCTGTGGTAATTGGAAAGTAAACCTAAATCCTTGAAAAGAAGAAAGTAATAATAGCACACATTACTAGAAATAAGTTTACAGCTTTAAAAAGTAGGGTGATTTTCTACTCTTGAGTGGATTGACAAGTAATAGGTGTTATTTCCCAAAAGGACTTGCTGATGATTTGCTTTCTCAGAGGAGAAAAAGAACCCCAGAAATCCAAACCCAATCATTCTTCTGGTTGTCAGCTGTTATATTTCCCAAGATTTTTGGGGTGTTTTTTGTTAGGTATCTACTTTCATGAGATCACAAAAGAACAGTGTGTCTGGCAGAACTTTGTTTTCCTGCATGTGCTTCTAATCACATGCTTTCCTGTGAGTTTACTTTGCTATAGTTCTAAATATTCTGTAGTTGAAATAATATTATCTAGTGTTTTTAATTTTTCTGTTTACAGGGAGCGTGACTACTCCCTTGCCTGCCTTTCTGAGGACTTTGTTAATATATTAGATTACACTTTCAAACCAGTAAGTAATGAAAATGTAGAAGTTGTCAAAAGAGACTGCAAAATTTTAGTATTTGCTATTCATGCTAGTGATTAAAAAAAAGAGAAAAGCAACTCAAAAAACCCTGAGAAAATAGCCTGTTAGGTGAAACTTTTGTAAAATGCAGATTTAAAGGTAGAAATAGAGCATACTGTTACAGTGCTACCAGCTTTCTAGTTGGAAAAGTAGTGAGAGATCTTTGAGTTCGCCATAGAGAAACCCATAGAGATATATCTAATCATGTGCTTCATATTCATATATGCAAATAATTGTGAGACCACTCTTTTTGAAAGGTCATAGCCATCAGGGGAAGCTCCTGAGGGGAAGAAAGCAAATGTCACTCCAGTCTTCAAGGAGGGTCTGGGAAATTACATTCCCAGTCACTCTTGCCTTGATCACTGGAAAGGTGATGGATCACATCCTCCTGGAAGCCATTTTCAAACATTTGGACGATATCAAGGTGATTGAGAGTAGTCAGCATGGATTTTTATGCAGGGGAGATTGTGCTTGGCCAACGTGAAACCCTTCAATGACGAGCTTGATGTATGGGCTAACAGCAGTGGATGTTGCTGATGTTAGTAAGGCTTTCAGCTCTGCATCCCATCCATCCTTGTAGACAAGCTAATCAAGTACACACTGGGAAGTGCACAGTGAAGGGGATTGAAAATGGGATGAGTTGAAGGGCCCAAAGGACTGTGACCAGTGCCACCAAGTTTAGCTGGACACTGGTGGATTGTCCCATGGGCAGATGCTGAGTTCAGTGCCATTTAACATCATCATTAGTAACCTGCACAGTGAGATGGAGCACACCCTCAACAAGCTGGCAGATGATTTCCAGTGCCACCTTCTAGCCTCAGCCATTCTGTGAATGTGTTGTATCTTCACCATTTGATTTGTCTTGAAAAATTCAATTACTGCTCTTTCAAAGTCTAAAATCCAGCTCATGCCAAATCAAGAGAAGAGATACCAGGTACAAAGGGTGGGCTGTGTGGGAGCAGGTGTAAGATGAGTATGAAAGATCAAATAGCTCCCCAGGAATAAGGAACAGTGTGAAGAAAACAGTGAAATACCCAATCTTTAAAGTGAAGCAGGACATTTTTGCAATGTATCTTGACTGCAGTATGATGAGAGGTATGACATGGTGCCATTTTCCTTTTTTAGGAAAAAGGTAACGCATTCCCTAAAACCTTTCTGGAAGCTGTGTGGTCAAAAATTGAAATATATGCTTCTACTGAATGATCAGTTGTTTAGTATGAAACATTCCTGTTATGACAGTATCTCTAGAAAGATATAGCCAAACCTTAAGCTATCAAGGCTATATTTTTCATTCTTCTCCGAAGATGCTAAATACTAAGATCAAATGGTGAATATAAATGAAAATAAACTATTCAGTCTATTCTTCCAGTTTTATTTGGGCCTTCACTGCAAGACCTCCTGGTGATTTTGTAAATTCATCTTTAAAGGTAGTGAAAAGATTTAATTTTGTTTTCATTCACAGACTGTACCTTCAAGCAGTTTTTGAATCTGAATGTAATCTTTCATAGCTTTTTACAGGTTGAACATTGTTAGGCTTAGGACGTAAAAGAAAATGCAAGGCCATTTAACAAGTTTTAATAAGGATTGTGAAAGAATAGTAAGAATAGTACAGACTCCAAGATTTATGTAATATGTGAGACCAACAGATAACACTTGAAAATTTTTATCCAAGCAACCAGTGTTTAGCAAAAATGCTAAATCAGTCCTAAAAGTTATTTGATAATCTTTTATTATACAATGCTCTTAGATTCCAATTTATAAAAAGATGAAGTGCTGAATAGGGGAACATTTGATGGATATTTTTCTGATTGCAAGTGAAAAGCTCATTTATTTTCTTGATTTAAGTGAAAGCAGGGGTGCAAGGAAAGGTCAGAAATCTCTAAATCTACCTCTCTTAGGCTGCTGCTTTTATTCAAAGCCCCATTTGCTTGATTATCAAGTCCAACTCTAACTGTAATTTTTTGTAGCCTTTCATTATCTTTCAGCAGGTGTTTCCAAAAGGTCTGACTATATCATTGTTTCTGGGGTACTGACTTACGCTTTGTCTGGTGGAACCTAAATTTAGTTTTTCTTCTTGTTACTCAGAAGGTAATTTACTTCTTCACCATAAATATTTACTTCTTTACCATAAATAATTCTCAAAATAATTAATCCTGTGTGGTAACAAAACCCAATTCTCACAACCTTCATATTCAAAACTGGGAGTAATACTGACTACAATTTGTTTCTCTATTGGTGAATATGTCTTGTTTTGAAACTAGAGTAAATACAATCTTTGTCCACAGTTCAAAGGGAAGGTCAAGTTGGAACAATATATTCTATTATACAAGGGGCGTTGCTAATTTACCAAGCTAGTGATATGATGAAACTTAGGGACAAGTACTTAGACGCTGTTGTTGCCTAGAGAAAGTGCAGATAAAGTTTCTGAATTTGGCATTCCAAAATTATTGTTGATTTGTACATTAAAGAAGTACAAGATACAGAAAATAAATGGAAAAAGTAAGACTGCTTATTGAACTGCTACCAGATATGTTAGGGACAGACAAGTGCAACACAGATGAGGATTTGTAGGTATGAAATTGCATTACATGATTATTGATGTCTTAGTGAGATATTTTTGCCTTATCTGCTGCAGAACCATCAGACACAAAAAGCAGTGGAAGCAGACAATTTTCCCCCCTAACATTTCTACATCATTGTACATGGAATAATTTTAACCAGCAGTTTTGTATCAGTTGCGAAAGGGAAATTCCAAATTTGAATATTTTTCCTCATTCCTTTGGAGCCCTCCAAGACTAAATTGAATGTTTCAGAACTGATCTTTATAACCATTTGCATATTTAGCTTACAGGTTATGTAATCAATACAGGCTTTTTCTGTGCCTTTAGGAAGTTTGTCCTTGTCTGATGGAATATGCATTTAATTACAGCACCAGAAACACATGTCTTCATATTGCATATTGATTTCTAAGCTGGAAACAAAGTGGTGCTTTATAGTTGTAGATATGCAAAATGATAGCATGGCTTTTACAGTCTCTAGGAAAAAATAGTTTAGAAAATGCAAGTTGTGTTGCATGTTTTATAATAAAAAGAAAATTACGTTGTTCTGTTGATACTGTGTGATTGCTTAAGGAGACACAGCTTACCTGGGCATGCTGCTCTTAGTTTCCTCAAGTGACCTTTGTATCTGTTCACAAATTTCAGGTGCATTTGGTAAAAAGGTGCGGTATCAAAACAGACCATTTCTTTCAAATGTCCTGAAAAGCAAATGTCATATAGAGGAGGGCATGTGTTCTGGGAGAAGTGTTTTGATAGTTGAACCAGAGACAAATGCTGAAATACTTCTTTTGTTTTTTCCAGCTTAGAAATATTTTTACTATTTAAAATTCTAGGTCATTTAATAGAATTGATAACTGAAGTAGAATGGTGTAATAGAAGTAATATATTACACCAGGAATATAATTTGTAGATGATTACTTATATCTATATGCATATATATAACACATTGAGGGATGAAAATATGTCAGCTACTGGGCAGACTGTATTAGATTTCTTTCTTTTCTGTAGTTACAAATCTGTTCTTTTGTCACTAGCCTTTTTTTTCATGTACTGACTTTTCAGGATGGCCAAATACTTGATGGTGGTGCTGGAAAGAGGAATGTAAGTAATCCTTCACTGTTTGAAGGCAAACTCAGGTCATCTCAGTAGCTACACTAAACCAGCTGCAGGAACTCTCATGTCTATATATGTAAATACAAATAGAGGTAAAAGTTCTGCAGAGGAAAGGCATGCTAGAAACTTCAGATCTAATTGCTGCCATAAAGGTGATGAGCTGAACTAGCCAGCTGGAAAAAGTACCAGCATAACTTGTGGTTCTGACCTAAAAGAAGTATGAAGAACCAGAAGCTTTTTGATCACGAATGTACCTTTAGAGTAAGTTTAGTCAATAAAAATACTTTAAATACTTTAGTAGGATTTAGTAAAAACCCTTGGGTATGATTTTAGAGACATCTAAATGCAGCTTGAATTTTATTTTTGTTGATTTTTTTTTACTGCTAAGTACCTTGTTAAGGTTGTGGGAAAGTTATTACACCATGAGATGCTGTGAAAAGTAGGAATATGGATTGTTCAAAATATAGGAAATAGCCATAACAAGTGTTTTCACTGCAGTCTGCTGTACAAAGAAAATGCTGTATTTTGTATGAATGATCTATATTCACGATACAGAGGAAAAGATGATAAGGAAACAGTCCTTTGAGTAACTCTGATCCGGAGTTTTAAAGTAACATGATGAATAGGACATACTTACCCTATGTAAAAGCTTATTCTTTATGAACACCCAACTTCATCTGTCTTATTGCGAATATGAGTGATGCAGAAGGAGATACTTGAGATGTAGTTTGACATACTGTATTTGTTCTGTGTACAAAAGTGCTCTAACACAGGCAAAGCCCATGCAACCTCTGGAAAGTGCATAGTAGTAAGTTACATAGACTTTTCATCTTTGGCATTTTTTCTTAATCCAGAGCAGGGAGGAGTTGTTTATAGTCCATACAGGTAGGATGATATTTAAATGAAGTATTAAAGTATAATTTATAAATATAAAGTATTATTTAAATGAAAAACAGCAACAAAATAGGGATTTAAAGGAAATGCCAAGGGTTAACACAGCTGCATGTAAACCAAAGAGTAAATAAGACAATTTTCTGTCTTTGTGTGAAAGTTTTGGGATGTGTGAGATTACAGTACTACTGAATGCCTGTCACCCCACAGAAACTGTTTCAGTGAAATTACTTGACAAAAATAGTACTCAGGGTTTTTATTATACATTTTAAATCCTTACTTGTGAGGCAGAACTTAGAATTTAAAAGGAATTATATATAGATATATATATATATGTAACAACATAGTACCTAAAAACTAGTTTCAGAGCATGCTCTCCTCTTGCATTTGACCCTGCTCTGATGGGTCCACAGCATCCAGAGTAATTCTAACCTATGCAAAACCCACAGGAAATACATTTATTCAGGACTGTTCATGTTGATGTATTAAGTTTGTTACTACACTTTTAAATGATGTGTTAATGATATTTGACATGGTAGATTTTCCTGCTATAATAATATTTTTGCCTATGATATCCACCTTTCTTTGCTTTGAGACTTCGTATAGAAAGTCATGTCCTGCTGCTTGTGCTGACATTTCTAGGGAGTGAAAGAGTTGGCCTGTAAAGAGTAATTAAATTTTTTTTATTCAGCTTGAATTCAGTTCCTGCGAAAGTAATAAAAGTCTGTGTATTAGGCAGTATGCAAGCTTTTAATAAGTTACATTGCCCCAAGTTGGCACTAATTGAGTGACAGCAGTGAAAGAAAAATTTTGGAGTATGTTCAGAGCCTGAAAACATAGTAGTGAGACTAACAGCTTTCATCAGGCTGAAATAGAGATAAAATATGGTTGATGGTAACTAACAGAAGGCCCCCTTGGCATAGATACAGCATCCCTCTATTTTCCATCCTATCCAAATACTTCCTGTACTTTTAAGATTTTTGGACATTTGTGCTTTGATAATTTAGGGGATTGTTTTTGTTTGGCTGTTACTGGTAATTTTAATGGCTCTTATTTTTAAAGTGAATTTTATTTAGATGCTCAATTTATTTATTTTAAAGAACTCTGGGATGTTCTTTATAAGAGGATAATGAATGGGAAGTATTACATTAAAATAGGCTTTCTTAATTTTCCAGTGCTTTTTACAATTCATGTGTTCCGTCATCAAAAAGAGTATTTTAATGTTTAGATATTATACATGTTGTGGAGCCATTATTTTCACCAGTGTTTGTGATGGTCTTTTGATTATAATATAAAACCCCAATTAGTTGCAAAAGAAAATTAACATCTTTGAATTCAAGGAAAGAATTAACTTCAGAAAAGTGCTGATACTATCTTTTGAACAAGGTTATATTGTCACTGCTATTGTGCTAGAGTACCATTTAGTATTGAAGGAGTCCGTTTTGTTCAAAGTGGAAAGAAAATGGAATAGTTTTGGAATGAAAATGAATTTTCTCTAACCCTTAACTGATCCAAGACAGTTCCGGTCCCTAAGAATGCAAGGGATCCATACCACCTTGATAATAAGGAAATATTCTGATGTTGGTTATGACTGCATGAAGATCAACAAGGTTGTTAGAGATGTGCTGGAAGAAGTATAAACATAGAATCTTTTGTGAGACCCTGAGATGTGGTGTGAATTTTGCAAGCCAGGCTGAAGGCTACTAGGTTTTGCTGCACAGCTTTTCTTGTCAGAAGACTTGACTGGGAAGTGATAAACCACATCACTATATTGCAATTTCTACCACTGTGCCACAAAAATGCTCCTCTGAGCAGGCTTCAACTTGCTAAGCCCTTGCAGTTGTCTTTCAAAACATTTTTGATTTTTTTCTTCTCAGCAAGACATTTTTAGCTTACTTGTGTTTCATGCTTCACAGGCACTTGCTCACATACAGCTGAAGACATTCAGTTATGGTTTTGTATGATTGTGGGTTGTGTTTTTAAATCTATATTGTTTAATATAGATTATAATTCCTATATTGTTTAGTATGATACTTTGAAGTCTAAAATACAAAGAAGTCATTCACTATAAATCATAATAGAATCATTGTTGAGGTCATAGTTGCAAAAGCAAAATAATTTAGGGATAAAACCCCTTTGCCTAGTGTTGTTCTTTTAAAGTTAACATGCTCTTTTTTTTTTTTTTATGGAAAGCCAGTATAATGTTCTTATAAATTATCATGGCTCATCACAGGTGGAAATGGATGACATGGTCAGTTCTGTAAGCTGGTCTCACAGCCAGTAAGGATGCACAAATACCAGCAGTTAACAAATATCACTGGTGTCACTCACCCCATCATTGTGAATCCTCTAGAGGGTAATGTTTTAGGAGCCCAACTCGTAAGTATTGGGTTATCCAAATGAAAATTGGTTACAATTATACTAAAACCTTATTAAAAGGTACATTAAGAAGGATGTGTAAAGAGTATGGGTCTGTTCATTAGTATACAAAGAAATGTTGTAAAGAGTTAATAATGGGGTTGGGGAGGAGGTAGCATTGACATTATAATACCATAATAGGTGATTCAGAGGAGTTTAGATTACTCACTGATACCTATGTTTAAAATCAGTCTTTGAAAACTGGTGATTTCAGAAACAGACTAGTAGCAAAAAGTACTAAGCTAAACTGTCTAAAAATGTGCACTTCTTTCCTCACTGCTTTGGTTAGTAAAGCTTAGTGAAAAGAGGGCCTAACACCAAAATACTTTTCCATGAACATGAGACAATGTCCTAGGATTTCCAGATACCTAGTATATAAACTTGGAATAAATAATCATCTGCTCCTATCAATAACTTCCTCTGAGGAGCAAAAATGTTTTTTTCTTTTTTGTCACATCTCATCATGACACGTGGTATAATTTTAATTTTGTTCGCATTTTTGCCTTCAAAACAGCAATTCAGATAATTTCTGAAGTCTAGTTTCCCCTCTGTGAAAGAACACAAATATTTTCAGTATATGTTAAGAAGCAGTATGTGACTGCAATGTTCGTTCAAAGTAGTAGTCCTGCCAAAAAGATGTGAAGAAAATGCATGGCTGGTAACCTTCACATGAATCAATAGCTTTACGCAGTGAGGCAGGGCGCCATACTGGGATCGTACAGAGTGGAAGATGCTGTGCAAGGCATGTAAAACAACCCCTCCACTGCATTTAGCCTTAGTGAAGGCTCAGCAGGAGCAGTGTGTAATTTGGAACCCTGGAGTTGAAAGAAGTAGGTGGTCCAAGGCGGAACAGCTAGAGAAAATCAGCAAGAATGAGCATAGATCCATTAAAAAAAATAGCCTACTAGGAAACACAGAGCAGGTGAGATTTTTTGGGTTTTTTTTAAATCTAGGTGATAGGACTGAAGAGAGGTGTTTGTCCCAGGAAGTGTAAGAAGGAAGTCGAGGAGTGGTTGTCTGTGCTTTCTGCTAATGATGAAGAGAAGAGGCAAGGGGACTAACCTTTTCTGTTGTGTTAGAAGGAAAGGAAAAACACTGCAATGGAGAAGAGTGAAAGAGAGAAGATTGCTTGGGAATTGTGCAACTTTCATCACCAGAGACTTCAGAATAAAAGTGAACGTGAGCAATATTTTGTGAGATCAGGCAGATGAGTGAAGGTGACTGTCTCAAGTTCTTTACAGATCTATGAACCTCTTTAGGGTTTTTACCTCCTTTGGTTGAAATTAGCCTGCTTTTTAGAATTTCTTTTTGCATTTTGCAAATAATTGTCAAATTAGAAATACCTAAATATATGTCAGTGGGAATCTTTATTCTCATTGTGATTAAATACACAAGATGAAGATTTGCCTAGGAATCATAAGGAAGAGTCCTACAAAGCCAAATCTAGGACAAAATAAGATTTAGTGCTGTGCCATGGTCATAAGGTCATTCTTTCTTGAGAATGAATTCTCCTGCTGCTGAGGTGGGTTTGGGAGTAGAAAGGAGAAGGGAAGATTTTTCTTTAATTTAGTTGTTTAGGGGATTGCCAGACACTTTTGTTGGTCTCTGTAATACTCAGCTGTACATCACTACATGGCTCTTCACATTTGGTTTAGGATCATAACAGGTTTCTTATTTGCATTTGTCTGCCATGCACAAATTATTTTACTGAATGACAAAAGTAATGATGCCTTTATTAGTATGGAAATTAGGGACTTTAAGTTGGTAATTTGTAGTTATTAGAAGGTATAGCTGCTTTAGAGTGTTTTCAGAATACAGTACAAGAATTGCTAAAATATTTTGCTTCACTTGCTCAGCGCAAGTGATTTGAATAAGCAGTTTCAACTTCAATTTTCTCTGGATAATTAGAATTAAACTGAAAATTAACAAATTAAACTAATGCTTATCCAAATTTCTCCCTTCTGTTTCTAATAACTGTTTTTTTTTTCTTTGCAAATAAACTTCTAATGTGTAATGAGTTGCCCAAAGAGACAAATCTGGGGAGTTGTTCAGGTTTCTTTTTCCTCCAGATAGTGGACTCAATTAAAAGATGCGTAACAATAATTCCTGACACATATATTCACTTTTGTTAGTGGACTTTGGTGTTTTCAGCAATTCTTCAAAATATATAGTATTTAGGTATATCAATACTATCCCTATACTGATTTCTAGTAGATATCCCCCTATTGAATTTAAGTTGAATGGTCTTGTTTGGAAAATGTTTTGAACTAAGAATGTTGTTCCAGTCTATGCATACAATGATTTTAGAAATGGGAGCCTCCAGAATAAGATGTCAAATTGACTTTTTTAAAGTGTGATGTATTTTTACAGTGATATTAGTACATAAATAATTTTGTCTGTAGGAAAAATCTTGTGTTCCAAACAGAGCTATTTCAGTGAAGGACTTGTGACTTCAGAAAACAGTGAACTGAATATTCCAGACCAACTGAGGGTTCTTTTTTATTTTGCAGCTTTAGAATACTCCTACACAGATTTCTAAATTGTCTCTATTGTTAAGTATATTCTGTAACTTCTGAAATTTGAGTGTAAATCAAGCTGTTGATACTTACTTTGCTAACTAGTACTGTCTTACTGTGCTTTCTCATCTCTACCTGCCTTGACCTTAGGGTAGGAGATTTTTGTTGCAGGAATTGTTACTCAGTGCTGTACTGATTAGTCATCTGGTATAATGCAGTCTTTGTGCGAATAGGACTTTTTGTCCTTACCAAAATACAAACAGTAAAATGTTTTAAGGTGAAAGTATAATGAGGATGTTAAAAGCATTTTTGTAGAGTATTCTCAACTTGTGAACTTGAAGGGGGGAAACTTTATGTATTATGTCCATGTATTACATATCTGAGAAATTTTAGCACCTGTGTAATGTATTGTTAGCCCTAATGAAAACATGGTAATTAGACATGTAGCTTAACACCCCATATATATTGAAGCAGGTTTTGTAAAATATGTGGTTATGTTCTTTGAGTCACAGTGTAGCAATAGAAAGATTTCTTTGGTGAAATTATGTGTTTTCATACCTAGCAGATTGAACTGCTATAAAGTTCAGCACTAACTATGAATTTAAAGATGTATGCTGTTTGTTTATTTCTAGGACTTTTGTTGAAGCAATCTAAATGGAATGCTTTGAGAGCTGTGTGCCCACAGTCTGCATTTTTTAATGCTGAAGCAGTACTTAATCTGGAATGTATGCTTTTGTTTAAAAAGAAAGCAAAAGGGGGTGGTGGAGGTGTGGGGAGCAATTTCTTCTGGAAATCACAGAGGTAATACATTACAAGCTGGATCTGTTCGTGCTGTTGGAAAGACAATGGAGTATATCTTACCTTTTTTGACCACATTTTTGATAATACCTTCTATCCTTAACCTGTTCTCAGAAATGCAACACCTCAGATTTTTTTTACATATTTTGTCCAAGGATTGTAGAGTTTCAGAAATCCATTTTGCAGCCTTTCATAAACAACAATAATATAATTTCTGAAGGAATTTTTTTGCGCGAGTACTAATTTTTTCTACCTCGTTTTTGCATAATAGCAGTTACTTCTAGGTTGATACATATTGTGGTCTTCTGTCTCTTTTTATGTGTGTTTACATTAGAGCCTGATAGATTCAGGAAGGATTTAGAATATCCTAGAATGTATTTAGAAAATCGCACAAAGATACTAGGATTTATTACGTTAACTTTTAGGTGGTCTAAGCTGTTTTGCTTAGGTACTCTTACCTTCAGATCAATTTAAACTGGAAAAGCAAAGCAAGAGCTGTAACTCAGCCTTATTACAATCTTACAGGTCGCAACTGAATAGGAATTCATGTTTTATCCAGGATTTACAGAATGAATGGGTATCTAAATCACTCCATTTGAGAATAAGTCTGGCATATGTTATCAGCTTTAGTTGTGAGTTTCTTTATTTTTTTTCCCTCCAAATAAGCACTGTAGGTTTTATTATATAAACTGTGTTCGGAGTTGAGGAATCCTGTGACTACAGATGCTGAGAATGGATTATGAGAAACAGGACAGCAGAAAATAGAGGATTATAAAGTGAGTTATGTTTCTAACCAGCCAGACTCTAGCTCAGTTCTTTAATGTGCCTCCATAGTAAAAGAAACAAAGGAAAGACAGAAAAGTAACATAAAGGCAGTGCTTTCCAGTTTTGCAGATGTGTGAATTGGTAAACACTTGTAAATAGGAAGAATTTAGATGAGTGTTCTCTCCACTATCAAGTGATATGGTAATGTTTCATCTGTATTTTTTGTGTGATGTATCTGCAAATGTTCCTAATTACCCTGGGAATAACTTGCTGTAGAGCTGGCTTCCCATCCCTGTGGTTGGGGTGGTGGGCAGCAGTGGGACTGCCTCCCACTGGAAGGATCTAGGGCAATTTGGGTAGAAATCCCAGCAGCTTGGTGGCTGCCAGCTCGTGCGTGTTGAGGACAGACACCAGGGTGTCAGTAGGGAATGTGCTGCTGGAGCACAGCAATGCCAAGAAGAAAGGTGAGGAAGATGCAGTCAGGGAGAGCCTGTGTCTGGGTCCTTGCACAGCGTTATTGTGATGGAGAAACTTGTCATTTTTATCAAAACAAAGTTGGTTTAAAACTGGCAAAACAAAGCTTGATTAACTTTTCAGAGACTAATGTTTAGGTTTATCGTGGTATATGTATTGTATATTTATTTTTTTTTCCACAGAAACCTGCTAATATTTTAGTTATGGGTGAAGGTCCTGAGCGAGGAAGAGTAAAAATTGGTATGTTTATATCTTTGATAAGTCCCAGTGTAGCATTTAAGTTAGAATGTTCTGAAGGTGCAGTTGTACCACCTAAAGTAGTCACTGTAATACCAGTATGTGCCTGGGCACATTGCCTAAATGCTGTTTTCTGAGTGACTGGCTTCATCATATTAGCCCCATGTACCAGTTCTGACAATGAAATGCTGTAGCCTCATCAATAAAAAGTGGAAAATGTAATTATATTTTGCTTAAGTGGGTATTTGTGTGGGGTGGGGGATTTTCATGTGGGGTTAAAGATGACAGCTAGCTAAGAGGAAAGGAGGAGAAAGAAATGGGGTTTTAAAATTTCCTCCATTTACCTCTAATGCCATGACATCTTGCTGCTGCTTATAAAAATCTAAATAGGGAACTGCTCATTGCTACAAACCTTAGATCTTATAATGGAATCAAAGATGGCATTCAGCCTACAAAATATTCTTGAAGGAGGAGGTCCCTTGGAGATGAACACAAGGGATCTTAAAAGTGCAGAAAACACAGAAATCCATCTGAAATGTTTAGTGAGAGCTAATAGCTGATGCTAAATGCCTAGCCTGGGGTTCACCAGGTTAGAAAGGACCCAACACTTCCACACTATTGTAACATTTTCTGGTGGGAGTTACTGTTTGGAGTGAGAGCATGATTTGTAGACGTTCAGTTGTTTTAAACTAAATACATAAATAAAAATTAACAGTAGTCTAACAATAATAAACTGTACCAGACTGTGCATTATTATGGCAGTGCTGTAATAGCAGGCTACTAATGCACAGCCTGCTTACATTAGCTATGGTAATGCAGCCCCATTTGGAAGGGTTTTTTAAAGCTAGTTTATCTTTTTTTCACTTCCCTCTGGCTTTCTTTTGTGAGATTACTCTTCTGCATTGTTGCTCTGTTCTCTTAGTGTTTTGTTGATCTGAACTATATTGTTAGTCACTAGTAGAATGATTCAGGGTAGGATTTTCTGGGAGCATTCAGTGCTGTTCTAGGCCTTCCCTTGTTCTTTGGAATCCAGGGAGCAATGGGCCAGGGTTGAATGCTTCTCCAGATCCTACTCTGAAAGTTTTTAATGCCTTTCTGAGCTTTTAAGGTTGGCAGTAGGGATTGAGGTCTGCACAGAAAACAGGTACAGCACGGACAACAGAAGAGAAAGTTTCTTCATATTACCTTACTCTTCATGGAGGGTTTCTTCCAAAACAAAGCATGTAGGTCATCCTCTGGACTCACTTTCGACAGTGGTGGTGATATTTGCTGTACACAACTACTTGCTAGTAATTGCACATAGACCACCCATTTATTTCTTAATTCATAGTTTTGAATTCATTTAAGAATAACTTAAGTCAGACTCTGTTAATGGACAGGTGAAAGATTCTGTATTGGGCCACCAGTCCTCTGAGCCATCCATTCCCAGCAGGGCAAGAGGGAGGGGAACCTTGGATTTTGAAGTGTGTTATCAAAATGTAGATTTTTTTTTTATTTTATTTTCTTGAGATTGCCACAGCAGTAAAAGAATGCAGAAGTTACACACATACCAAGGGCTTCCACTTTTCCAGTGTAACTAATTTTTCTAAAAAATACATAACTGGTATTTAACTTAAAATAACTTTTATAGGCGTTTTGTGTAATTTTGGGTCATAAATTCACTTTCTGCCAACAACTTTCCTTATTCATAGTTATTAGTGACTTGACCAATTTTGAGTAATTGATATTTTAGTGTAGGAAACTGTAAAATGTTTCTCTTTTTAAATGCATTAAAGCAATCATAAATAGGAATGCATATGAAAAAATAGTTAAGGTTTGTGTAGTCAAGTTAGAGTCCTGTATTTACACTGCAGTATTCCCTTATTGAACATGCAGGTCCTTTTCCCTCAGGGTAGCTACTCATCTCATTTCATTCAAGTCTTTCTCAGCATACGAATATCCCTACTGATAGGGTCCCTCTGTCTTGGGATTCATGGTTGGTGGATGAGGAAAGCAATTTCATGGGAGAAGCTGCATATTTTAGTCTCTGCCCATTTTTTCCTGTATGACTTATATTTAGTTGTTCAGACAACTTTCTAGGAAGTTGTACACTACAAATGCTAGAAAGCAGTTTTTAATGATATAATGCCCACAACCAAAATTTTAAAATCATAGTCTGAATGGTGTTCAGCACTGGTATATTGATATTGGAATTGCATCTTGATAGAAAATCAGCAGAGAGGCAGATGCTGTAGGCTTAGGTGCTGGTTTTGTGTGAAGGAAGTCTTGCCACAGCTAAATTCATGAAGAGAAAGATTTTGTCATGTGCACGTATGTATTATAAATCATTCTAACCTTTGCAGAATTTGCATTTTGCTCACTTTAAAAATTGCTGCTTTGTGAAAAAACATCCTGTAATAATGGGAGTATTTTACCAGAAAACAAGGTAAAATGAGTCAGGATTTACCACTGTCCTGAGGAGTTGATGCACTTCTTCAGAACAATGGTTAATTCATTGTTGTAAAGGACTCGTGTTAGTAATGATTTATAATTATATACTTCATAGGTGATATACTTCATAGGCCATCCAGTAACTTCTACAGAAAGAAAATCTGCTCAGAGAGTTCATACCTGCCTTTGCATTTGTTTTAGGAGTGATGATAGTGCTAACAATTAAACTCAATCAGTTTGTTAAAAAAAAAAAATTGTTAGTTTCTCTCAAATTTTAAAGCATCTCTCTTTGAATTTTACAGCTGACATGGGCTTTGCCCGATTATTTAATTCACCTCTGAAGCCTTTAGCAGACTTGGATCCAGTAGTTGTAACCTTCTGGTATCGAGCTCCAGAGTTGCTTCTTGGAGCAAGGCATTATACCAAAGCTATTGGTAAGTAAATTGGACAAAAATGTACTGTTTTGTTCTTTATGTAAACTGTGCCCAAATTTTAAAGCTTTAATAAATTGTCCAAAGAACAGTAGCTAAGTTAAAGGTATGTTACTTGTTTCTTGAAGAAATACTAATCTTTGACAAATTGATTCATTTACTGGGGTCTCAGGCTATATATAGACATGAAATATATTGCTGGGTTTTGGCTCCAAATGCCCTGCAATGCAATCTAAGTTTGTGGCTTTCACACAGGACTTTCATAAATGCTGTTAGAGCCTATAAAAAAAAAAATATGAATGCATTTTTGAACGGCTAGTTGAATTCATATTAGGATGACTGTGAGGCACAGTGCATTAAATTTATTGCAGAGGTTATTACCTAGTGTAATAAATATATGAAATAAAGAATGTACAAAATGGAGAATATTGTGGCTGCACTGAAGCTAAAATGTAAAATTAAGCTGCATTTTAGCCTCTCTGTGTCTTTCAAAGACAGATGACAGACGGCCAGAGCTTTTGTGGGCTGTAGAATAGGGGAGCAGCCCAGCAGCAAACTGGAGGGAGATTAGGTTCACTTTTACTGCATTGATCAGCTTTGGTATGGAAGGGAGAGAGACTGTAAGGAAAAGCACTGAGAAGGTTTTCTCTTGCTGCCTGGTTTAAAAGATGTGTTAAAGGCTGGCAACCAGTTCTGGGAGGAAATAACTTCCCTAGCAGCTACTCCTCTTTGTACAGACATGGAGGTTGTATATCAGCATACTAGGTTGTTTCTGTAACCCGAAAGTCATCTTCAGAGCTCAAACTTTTCTTCTTGTTTTGTTTTTTTAAAGATCATATCTGTGTTTCTGTCAGCAATTCTAATGTTTATGCCTTAAATGTATTCTTGTTTACTTTTCTGCTAATAGTGTTTCTTTTATAGATCAGTTAAATTTTTATATGTTCCTTTAAACTGCTTGATTTGTTGTGTTTGCATGTTCCCTCACTTTACTGCTGTTTTTTCTGATTGCAGTGTATGAAACTGCATGGGCAGCCATAGCCTTTAGTACACAGTTTTTTCAGTGTAGATAAAAAATGACTTTGTAGAAACACTGAGTAATGGAATTATGCTGTTTGCATTATTTGCTTTTGTCCTTATTTATGACCTTGTTCATTCAAGGCTCAGTATAGCACCACTTTGAGTTAAAAATTGTGTTTGTAGATACCAGAAAAGAATTGAGAAAACAACTGGGAAGATTCAGGCAATCTGACTATTAGATAGGAGAGCAACAGTGAAAAGAGAAAAGTTGTAGGGTTTGGGGGTTTATTTAAATGAATGTTATGGAAAAGTTGTGAGGTGTGTGGGTTTGTAGCAATTTGCATGTTACTATCTTTCTGCTAAATGTTATAGATAGCATTTGGTTTATACCAATACCACTACTTCTCAGCTTGTATTTTGGGATCATTTACTTTTTAAATACTACATTACTACTTTAATACTTAAACTTGGCTGATCAGTGATTGCACATTTCTTAGTCAGGACAGTGTGGCATTAAAAGGGCAAGATGCTGGTTGGCTTTACTTTCTTTGTGTTTTGTGTGTTGACCATGACCCTTCACTTTTTAGTTTCCTTCACTTTTATTCTTAACCAGATTAATTTTTTACAATGTTAAGTGGTAATTACAATTCAAAAACACCATAAAAACTCTTATGCTATTCTCTCAGCTCCTGTGTAGTTTCTGAATTGGGTACCTCCATTGAAAGTTAAAAGAAAAAGTTGAGGAAGCATTGCACTTTACAATAGAAACTTGACCTTATCTCCGATAAGCTAAGCACTAACATTCTACCTCATCCAGATGGTTTTGGAAAGTTTCATTTGTTCTTCTTTTATTTCTGTTCTCCTTTTTTAAAGATATTTGGGCCATAGGGTGTATATTTGCAGAGCTGCTAACATCAGAGCCAATATTCCATTGTCGACAAGAAGATATCAAAACTAGTAATCCTTATCACCATGACCAGCTGGACAGAATATTCAATGTAATGGGATTTCCTGCAGGTACATACTGTATTTTTTATCACCACTGTTCAAAGAAAGATATCCATATTGCTTTCTTTGCATATGAAGGTGGCAGCTGATCAAAGCAACAAAGCTGTTCAAACACAATCTTTATTTCATGAGTTATAAATCTAGAATCCAATGGTCAAATTAGATATTTTCCCTTTTATTAATGCCAGGGTTATCTTTGTGTATACATGTACCAATGCTTTATTATTTTAAAAGATTGTATTTAATGCTGTGTGATTAAAAATGAGAAGGAATATTTCAACATTGCTTCAGTACTGATTATTGATTTGAAAGGTGATTGATTAATGAAACTAAGCAAAAAAATATATATTTAGTGAATATTATGCATTTGTTTAGCTCATGCAAAATTAAGTGTAGCATTTGGAAGTAATGGAGGGTTTTGGGTTTTTTTCCCCCCTACCTGGTGGAAAGCTGGTGGTATAGAAAACAATTCTTTATTCCACAACAGAAGAAAGAACTGGTTGTATGAACCAAAACAAATTGCAGTGGGGATATTATTTGTTGCATTTTCCCCTCATTGTTGGTTAGATTTTGTTTTTATGCAGGCTGCCTTGCTTCTTCAGTTAATACTTTGTCTTCTAGTGTTCACATGATTGCAGGAGTCAGAGTAACAGAGACCTTATTTTTACCTTTTGTTTATCTTTCTCCTCACTGCTTGTGTTCCCTGCTCCACTATTAATGTTTAACTATTATTATGTTGTTGGGTTTTTTCCCTGAACTTGCCTCTTCCTTTCACATGACTTTTGTGGTCTCTGTGTTTGTGGTGGTTCTAGAATTTTGTTATTAAACATGTTCTTATTTTTGCTTTTGCCTTTTTTGGTGTATATGTACTTCATTGTTTTGGTACTGCTGTATGAGATTCACAAAAATGTTACCTTTGCATCCTTAGTTTTGCTTCTTCAACTGTCCCCTTCTGCTTTTGAATTAGTATTTTACCCTTTTGTATTTTTCGTAGTTCGTTTGGGTTTTACACTGGTTCTGTATAGCTTATATAAGTGGCACATACTTTAATTTTGGTTTTCTGATTGGTTTAATTAGTCCTTTCTAATGGTCTGCATTTGACCTTTGGAGTTCTTTGTTTTTTATCAAGAAATGCTTTTCATTCAATTGCAGCAATTTTTTGCATTTTAATTGCCACTTGCCATATCTGAAACAGTTTCTCATGTCTATGGGATAGGAAAGAAGAGAGTATTTTGTTTAACTAAGTAATTAAATTATGCATTATTTATTTATTTAATTATTTTAAACTCGGTGTTCTGCAGTAATGATCAGACTTAGTAAAGATTTGAATTGAACCAAATTAGTTGCCCACAGAGCCTTTTCAGGAGTTGGAGCTTAAGACATTTGAGGTTAGGTGCTGGTAGTGAGTTTTTTGTTTCATTCTAAAATCCATTTTAGCCTTGGTTTACATTGAGGTGAATTATTCTTCATTTTGAGTGGTCAAACTTCACTTTTTCTTAAATTCTTGTTTAGTAACAGTATATCTTATTTGCTGAAGTACCTCTAGGCAGTTTCCTGTAACTAAAAGTGCTGTCAGAACAGAGAATCCCTTAGAAGGAGGCAGGGTTTGCTGGAGTTCTGTGTATTCCTGTCCTGAGATCACAGCTTTGTCTAAATAAATTAAGTAACAGTCCTGAGGGGTTCAAGCACAAGGCCTGATGGGTTTTTGTTCAGCGTTGTTTTGTGGCCACTGTAGCTGGCATCCTTTTTTCAAGTTCTTGAGTTAATCAGCACACAGCTGGAACCTCTTAGGTGTTGGTATGATTTATTGTGAAGAGGTGATGAAGGAATAGGAGATAGGGAGTACAAAGACATAAGAAACTGCAAGGTTAAAGAAGCAGAATTAAAAAAAAAAAATCAAGGCTGTGGAGATACTTGGAAATGCTTTGTTTTACTCAGATAGAAAGGGGGAAAAATAATTAATACTGCTTTGCAGATAAAGATTGGGAAGACATAAAAAAGATGCCAGAACATTCAACCTTAATGAAAGATTTCCGGAGAAACACGTAAGTCTGGGTTGAGCTTTCTTAATAAAGCATATTTTATATCTCTCTCCTACACTAAATTTTTTGCAGTTTGAATTGTTTTCTATGTAGATGCCAAACAAGGACTATGAAATTGTTATGACTTGGATTGTGAAAAATGAAAAATAAAGTTGTTTCATAATGGTGAACTTGGCCTGTTGAGGTGGTGTGGATCAGAAGAGTAGCCAGAGGCTGTGAAGGGTAAGGTGGCAGGTGTGAAACAGGTGATGCCAGTTAGACCCCGTGCAGCTCTGAAGTTTGCAAAGCACAGTGTGTCAAAGCACAGCTGTTCCCAAATCTCTGGTACTGGCAATGGTTTTCTGTAATAGCTGCTTAAAAGGGGTCTGGTAACCTTATACCATTTCCAGCAAACAGTGTGAATAATTGTTAGGTTTGGTGTCTAGGGTAGTTTACAATGACTAAAGAAAAAAATACCCTTCAGCTTTGCTGTCACATTGCCACAGGCTAATACCTGTGCTTAAAATGCCACCCTGTTGCCTGATTTCTGTGGTAAGGTATTTGGGGCTGTATAGTTACTTACATTTCTTGCACCTGCCATGCTATTGCAGCCATTTAGAAACCTTTTGTTTGAATTTCTCTTTTAGAAAAAGTAAACATGTGAATGTTCTTGTAGCAGCCTGTAGGTTGCAGGAGAGCATTCAGATGAGCTGATTATATATCTTCACTGTCATGAGAAATACACAGAATCAAACAGTATAGTAGTAAAATTGCTACCAGGCAGTTTAAATCCAGTTGATAGTTTGCTGTCTGCACGTGGGTTAAAAGTGTGCTTTTTGTGTGGGTATGATATGCTTTTATAAGGATGTGAGGGAAACATGCCTTTCTGCAGTTCTGATTTTTAAGCAATCTCTGGTGTTGATAGTTGTGATTTTTCCCAGCTTATTGGATCTGCAGGGAGACTAAACTTTTCTTATTAATATGTTTTGTGGCTACCAGGAAAACTTTGCAATATCAATGTTTTGCATATTAGAAATACCACTTCTGTTTCCTTTCTAGGTATACCAACTGCAGCCTTATCAAATATATGGAAAAACATAAAGTTAAACCAGATAGTAAGGCATTCCACTTGGTAAGTTCCTGCAGACATAAAAAAGTCAAATTCCTCATATATGCTACAGTTGTTTCAAGTAACAGTTGACCTGGTGTCAAGTCTACTGTAACTAACTTTATAAATTAAGTTAGGAATAATTGATACTCTGCAATCTGAAAATTGCAAAATCACTTTATCTTCTCATATTGGTGAAATATCTTCTTACATTGATAAAATGATTCTGAGTATCATTCACTGGATTAGGTTCAGTATCAAACAATTTTGAAGTTTTTGTTCTTTAAGTCATGTTATACTTGTGTTAGCCTGTAGTTACATTTGCAGTGTTGCTGCAATCCTTCATCATTTTGCTGCTTTACATACTTTCAATAGCTTATTTTTACTTTTAAAAATTTCTACCTGATTTTTTTGATCTTCCATGTGGTTACTTTGGTCCATATAAACTGTAGTGATTGTCCCATTAATTAATGATGTATGAAATTGTGTCATTTAGTAAGGTGATCTTTACATCAAGCAGTTTTTAAAATAGAAAATATTTGTAATAATATTTAGAAGGTTCACTTCTGTGTGGCACCTGTACAAGGGAGCAGAACCAAAGTTTTGATCCCCTGGGTGGATACTGGTTGCACAGTTATTTTCATTTCTTTTTGTATGGCTGATCACGACCAAGACTCATCATGTGATGAACAGCTCTAGAATCCAATCACCACAAATTATGCTAGTATTTTGTAGTGCTTTTTATTTGTGTTTTTCTGTGTGTTGGCAGTTCTTTGTCATGTTTTGCCTTTTCTGGCTCTTGGCAATGCTTTTTGAGAGAGTAAGAACTGGCTTGTTCAATATGCTATTCTATAAAAACTTAATGTAGACTCAGAGAGCTGAAAAAACTTACTGTGAGTTCCTGTGGATGATGTGAAAAATAAAACTGGATTGATGGTGGTAATTCATAGTTATCAAGTTCTTAACCATGCTGTCAAAACTGAAGGCTGAAGAGGGAAATGTACTTCCTCAGCCTCAGCTTTTGAAGTATGGAAATTTGCATTGCAGTTATGAATTCTCACATGCAGTTATGAATTTCTCCTAGTGAAAGGAGATGACCAGTTCAGATTTAGATCACGACAGGGGATCTTTTTAAAAAGGTGAATGTATGAATCCTATCAGAAAGTGTGAATAGGAAATGTAAATTTAGTTCTATTTACTAAGGTATTTTCTTGTTAAAAAAAACCCACTACATGTTAAACGTGAAGCATTTGTTTTCAGGTCTTGGACAATATGTCATGCTGTAGTTTTGCCTTGGACACTGCTGGTGAAACATGAAAACTCACTATTTTTTTGTGTGGTATCTGAAGGTTATCTCATGTTGCTTGTCCAGCACAGCTGTATTCCACAGCTGTTTGGGTGGATGGAGAGAAGTATATGCATGTACACCACACTTCTTAAATAAGAAACATGTAGTTTTAAGAATGCATCACTACAACTCTGCGCTAGAGCTAAATAAAATAGTTATGCTCTGGTGTTCCTAGTTCACAAGGCCTCATCTGGGTTGCTATGTCCAGGGGAGGGCCATTAAGGTGATCAGAGGTCTGGAGCACCCCTCCTCTGAAGACAGGCTGTGTGAGAGCAGGGCTTGTTCAGCCTGGAGAAGGTTCCCAGAAGACCTTATAGCACCTTTCAGTACTTGGAAAGTCCAAGAAAGCTGGAGAGGAACATTCTTTTGATAGAACAAGACATAATGGCTTTCTAATGAAAGAAGGTAGATTTAGATTGAATATTAGGAAGAAATTCTTTATTCAGAGAGTGGTGAAGCACTGGAACAAATTGCACAAAGTTCAGAATGCCCCATCGTTGGTAGTGTTCAAGGTCAGGCTGGACAGGGCTCTGAGCAACCTGGTCTAGTTAAAGGTGTCCCTGCCCATGGCAGAGGACTGGACTAACTGACCTCAAAAGGTCAAATTATTTTGTGATTAAAGGTGCTGGTACATTGTGGAAACTTTTTGAATGGTTTTGATAGAACACTTGTGACTGGAACTGAAAGTCCTGGACTTTGCAAGTGAAAATAGGTGTCCTTTGATAGGAAATGAAATTACTGTTTTAACAGGGGAGAAGAATGTGGTTATGCCATTTAGGGTTAGGTTTTTGAGTTCAGACACATTTGTATCATCTTAACTTTCAGGAATACAGTGAAGTTTCTATAAATGGTTTTGGTAATGTAAAGATGTTTTTTTTCTTTCTTCTTTTTTTTTCAGCTTCAGAAATTGCTCACTATGGATCCAATAAAGAGAATTACCTCAGAACAGGCTATGCAGGATCCTTACTTCTTGGAAGATCCTCTTCCCACATCCGAGTAAGTGGTCAGTTTATTAAACTATCAGTGCATTCAGAGGTGCTTTAGAACTGTGCTTTCTCTCTGCCCTAAGTATGTTTGTGAATATGAGCTAAATACTGCCTAACAACCGAAGAAAGCTATAACCACTAAAATGCCATTCGTGGTTTTTAAAATTAAGTAGCATTTTTATTAATCTCTTGCTTTATGGAACTTTGATCCTATTAGTTGCGGCACTAATCTTGTTACTCACTGACAGGTTGATTATGCATGCTACAGATCTTGGTAGACAACTGCTAAGTGCCCGCAGGTCCGCTTCTCTGCCTCAGAATGCCAGATGACAGTCTCTAATTAGTTTACATTTTTGTCTTAGCCTTTGTTGTAAATTCACTGGGTGGGGAAAGTCTCAGTGTGTGTCTCGGTGCTGTCATCCTTAACAACTTAAATCCATTTTCTGTAGACACTCCTCTTTTTTGTTTGCACAGGCAGATTTACAAAAGGGAGAAAATATATGGACAATGAATGATTTCATTAAAAATTAAGCCCTTCTTCCAAAAGGCTAGCCAGAGACCCTGACTGTACACGCTTTTAGGAAAGCTATTAGTGCATCCTGACTGTGATTCTCTACCCTTATGTGGGGAAGAATTTATAAAATATGTATACTTACAAGGAATTAATTAAAAATGAAATTATTTCACTAAAGCCTGCTGGATTATTTATAGCATCTCCTGAGCTGTCTCTGTGATTTAAAGTCATGTGAATGATTGGCTGTTGCAGAAACTGCTTTTAGGATAGTGTTTGGTTTTTTCCTCAAATTTAGGTTGATGTTTCAATGTGAATACACAATGAGTATTGCTAACAGGTGTACAGAGATTTTATTCTAAATACATTCTACTAATAAAAGGCAGGTAAATATTAGCTTGGACTAGAAGTAGCACATCCATGTGGACTGTGAGATATGAGTTGTAGGTGAAATTGCTAGTTACTTTTAAACCTTTTTTCCAGGTAGTGTTTTTTAATAGTCAGTGAAGTTTCAAGGAATATTTTTAGTTAGTCCTGAGACTGTGAATTACGTAATAGCTACAGTGAGATAGCTCTTTGTGCCTTTGTAGACACCTAACAAGTGACGTACCTTTCTAACCAACAAAAAAATTGCTAGCTTAAGTTAGTATGTAAGAGTCAAATGAACATTAAAATCAAATGTGGATATGTTTCTATAAAGTTTAGAATATGGTGATAGACAGGGAGAATGTCTCCCTTAGTTACAGGTATTAAAGGCTTAGGCAGCTTGAAACTATCACGGGTAAAGTGTGAATCTTACGGGTCTAACCCTTCTGTTCTAATACAGTGATAAATAGACTTTTTTGGGGGACAGTGTTTTTGCAGGTTGTCAAATCCCTTACCCAAAACGAGAATTTTTAACAGAAGAAGAACCAGATGATAAAGGAGACAAAGTAAGTACTAGAAGAACAGTATAATCATGTTTCACTGGCTTTTACACTATTTCCTGATTTTGTGTTATCTCATGTACTGCTTTTGAGTTGAAATTTTTCTTTGTGTTTAAACAATTGAGAAGAACCAGCAGCAGCAGCAGGGCAATAACCATACTAATGGAACTGGTCATCCAGGGAACCAAGACAACAGTCACACACAGGGACCCCCACTGAAAAAAGTGAGAGTTGTTCCTCCTACCACTACCTCAGGTGGACTTATTATGACCTCAGACTATCAGGTATTTTGTTTTATTCACATATTGTGTATTTGCTTTTCATGTTTAGACCAGTGTTTCTTCAAACTATAAAAGTAATTTTGTAAATGTCACTGTGTTAACTGTTACTTTTTGGAATATTTTGATTTTTTTTTTTACAGATTCATTTAGTTGATGATTTGTTGATATCCTGATGTTCTTTGGGTTAGCAGTAAAGAAATTAGGATCAGACATTATTAGAGTTACTAATTATCACCTTCATATTAGGGAATGCTAATGGTTATGGACCAGGAGCCTGTTACGCTGTGTTCTGTATCACCTAAAAATGCCATTTCTTGCTTGAACAAACCTGCAGTGGTAGGTGGCAGAGGATGTTGCAGTAAAAGAGCTGTGAAATAAAAATCTGAACAAGTGTTTTAGTTGGTTTAATGGATGCAGAAACAGTATTTTGGATGACAAAGACTTGGCATGATGGCATGATGTTGTCATGATCTTTTTTGAAGATCAAGGGAGATTCGAGGTTGAGTAAACCAAATATTGCAGATCTGAGGACAGGTGAGGTGGTGGCAGTCAATGAGTGCGGAAGATGAGGAGGCGCATTGGGAAAAAGCACTTAAAGGAAAACATGAAAAATGTCTTCTGGCCTTCCTGCATTTGAGCTTGTGGTCAAACATTTAAAAATCATAGCCTGGAGTATAGGAATATCTTTGTCATACCAACAAATAATACCTGATTTTTTGGGTTTGGATAAGGCTACTACTGGAGATGGGGGAGGAAGAGGGTTAAGGACAGAACCTTTAGTTAATACAAGCTTAGAAGTTACAAAAGAGGAGCAGGGAAGCCTTCAAATGATTCACAGGAGCAGCTGGAGAACAGCAGGGAATAGGTGATTTCAAGAGGAGGCATGCTGCTGGAAATGTTAGCCTGCAGGAACTAACCATTGCATACTGGTTCACATGGAATGTGCAGTACAGGTGGCCAGACAGTCTTGGATGGCCTGGGGGGAAGCTGGAAACTACTGGCAATGTTTTCAGTTAATTTAAATGTTGATACCGAAATGTGAGAGCCTGATAATGGAAATCCACTTAGCTGGGCTTACAGTCTGTAGCAAAACATAGGGAGAGTTAAAAAACAGAGTCAGTAAAGCTGCTGCTGTCCACTTGCCTTTCAGTTGGATACAGCTTCTCCATGAACCACCAGTAGGCTTTGAAACATTGAGTTTCACAGTTTGTTCCTCAGAGTACCAGATAGCTTCAGAAGCTGCCTGGGGGCATTACCTTCATACTTACCTAAGTCTATGTACTCTCAGCATTGGCCAAAATTTGAAAGTACTACAAAAATAGAAAGATCATTTTCAGGAGCTTTTTTGTGACACCCTTCATATAGTCCCCAAGTGCCTTTGTTCAGTTTATCCCAGGACATCAATAACACATCAGTTTGCAAGTCATTCTCCATGAACAATATGCATTTTTAGAGCTGTTTGAGATGGTGGTGAGCCTTAACTATAGTTCTGCAGGGTGGGGTGCCTCTAAGTATAAATGTCATCTTTTAGTAGGATTATCCATCACAGGCACTCTTACAGGAGTTTCATCCCTTTCAGTCTGGCAAGCTGCAGTCAATTGCTGTTTTGGCCTTTTAATTGTCTCTTTCTTCCACTTCTGAAAAACACACACACAGAGCAGAAGGCAAATGCAGCTGTAACTTTCTTAATCTTGCCCTCGGGTGGAGTCACACATCTAAGGAGGTTGATTCAGAGGTTGTGTGTACTGTGTCAGGGAGCCCCATTTACATGCCCTATTTACATGCCCTTCACCTCATTTTGCTGCTGCATTTGTGGCATTTTGAACAAACTTCAGCTCCTAGTTCTGTGAGCCAGAGCTGAGGTTTGCTGGCTGACAAGTCAGAGGACTCAAATTGCTTGGCCGGAGTTGGTATTGATTTGTTCTCAATTTGTGCTCATCAGAATTTTTGTACTCAAGATACATCCTGGGATTACAGCTGGGGAGAGCCCTTGTTGACAAACATTAATTTAAGACTACTTTTCCCTTAAGATAATGACAACTGCTGTTTTTCTGTCTCAGGAGCTCTTACTGGTAACTTGACTGCTCCTGACCAATCTTTCTGCTGTCTCTAGGAGAGACAGTCTCTCTGGTTTTCAAAAAAATATATCCTTTTCCCCCTAGCCTTGCAAAGAGGCAGTCAGTAGATTTATTCTGATTAAGGTGTCTGGAAGACAAAGAGAGGAGACCTGAACTTGCCAGCACTAGAACAAAAGCAGTTAAGAGTTTCCAACTGATGGTTTCAGGTCTCCCTGAAAAAAATTCCTCAAATTTTTTGCTTCTGATCCAGCAGCTTGAGGAGAGGGAAAACAAACATTACAATACAGCCCTCTGTTTTAATCAAACACCTGTTCCTTTGTTCTTCATTTGATTTGCTCAAATTCCCCATATAAAGCTTGTGAAGAAGGATTGCCATCTCCTGGGCAAGGAACACTAAGACAGTTTCTGCATTCACTCAGAAGTCAAATTACTCTGCAGGGCACATTGACCTCATATCCTTTACTGCCATGCATAAAAATAGTACACATGGCACACAGGCTTGCCTCCTTGTTTAAATCTGCAATGTGACACTTCCAAAGGCAATGTGATTAAGCAGGCTGGAGCAATTCAGGCTGGAGCTTGGGATAACCCTTTGGGTGCTTAATAGTGTTTAGAAAGGATTGGATAGTTAGTTTTTTTCTTAAACAAAAGCCATTTGTTGTTCTGGTGTCATGAAGGAATCTGATTTTTCATTGCCTCTGTCTTAAGATCTGTTTTAGAAGTCAGGATGCAAGGAGTGTTTTAGAACTGAAATGAGTGGTCAGTTTTAAATGGTTAAACTTGTGATGGTTTCCTACATACAGGAGCCACACATGGGCAAAACCAACATTCAAGACTTCTTGAAGTGCATCCTCTGTTTGTAACATGGAGAAGGGTGACCCAGACCTGTGACCCTTCTATTGATGTGTGACTTAGTCTTCTTCTCAAGGCTGAAGGCAAATGTCCACAAAGTTCAGTCACTGTGCTAATGGTGTGGATCAGCAGTGCCAGTCTGTTCCCACTGACATTAAGTGCTGGTCCAGCCGTTTCTCCGTCTTTTCTCTAAAAGAGACATTAGCTCAGTCCTGTGAGTGTGTGTTAACAAGTAGAGTATGCCTTTTTTATTTCTGCCATCATCTCAGCTTCCTGGGTGTAGCTTCTGTTCTAAATGCTGTACAAGAAAAATTTCGGGTTTTTATTTTATGTTGTGACTTAATATTTTACTTTCTTAGGGTGTTGGTTCACCACAGTTTTTTCCTATTCAGGTCTCAGTAGCAGTGCCCTAGTCCTGGATTAGTTACTTTTTAGTAAAGCTTTCAGTCCTCTTCTAGAAGCAGCTTTTCCTAAAAAACATATGTCCTGTGATATCAAGTATTCAGAAGCTACACAGTTTCTAAATGCTGCAAAGTTTGTGAGGGCATGTAAACCAGTGCAGTAATGTACTGAACTTGTGTTAGTTTAATGAAATGTTAAATGTTACTATGTGGTCAGATACTTCCTGCAAATCTCATAGGCAGTCCTGCTTTCCTTTATAACACATGATCAGTAAATAATAACTTTTAGGTTAAAATTGAAGTAGGCAGTTCCTCGTTTGCTGAGGGCTTCTTGCTTCTCTACTCAAATAATTGTGGGAGTTGGTTGAAAGGGGCCTCTGGAAACCATCTAGTCAAATATCCCACGTGGAGCAGGGCTGTTGCTAGTTCTGACTCACTCAGATTAGCATAGATTTGTTAAGCTGAGTCTTAAAAACCTTCATAGAGAGAAAGAGCTCACAGACTCTATGGGCAGGTTCTTCCAGTGCTGTACTGGTCCTTCCTTCTGTGTCCCATCTGAAATTTCCAAGCCACAACCTAAGGACATTTTCCCTGAAATATCTGGTTCTACTGAGGAACATTTCGCTGTTGTCTTTAAACTCTCCTTTTAGCATTTTTATAGGTGCTGATAGGTGACACCTTAGCCCAGTCACAGTGCACTCAGCCTGTACTCCTAGGTCACACAGAAGGGTGGCAAGTATGTCCTCTTACGTGTGAAAATCTCCAGAATAAGGCAGTGGCTCATCAGCAGTAAGATGCCTCACCTGGACCTCCACCGCAGCCTTACTTTCCTGCTAGGAGAAGGGAGCAAGTGGGGAAGATAACTGCTGTGAGTGGTGGTTGCCCAGTGTCGTGTGCAGGTGCACAGTAGCCATCTGGAGAGTTGGCTGGAGGTTTGACTGTGATGGGTGAAGATTCCCATTAGGGTGGATAGCAGAAGGCTGGCAGCTGTCACTTTCTAATCTGGTATTCCTGATGTCTTTTACCTGCTGTAACCAGAGTTAGTGAAACAAAGCCTGGAAGTTCAGCTGCTTTGAGACTGTGTGTGCTGGGTGCCTCTGAAGAAATGAGTCAGTAGGTGAAATAGTGTCGCTGTGTCCGTGTTACGAAGGGCTGTGTGTCTGTGCTTCCCCCCTGCAGCGTTCCAACCCCCATGCTGCCTACCCCAACCCCGGACCAAGCACATCGCAGCCACAGAGCAGCATGGGATACTCAGCTACCTCCCAGCAGCCGCCGCAGTACTCGCACCAGACCCACCGGTACTGAGCCGCACCCGGTGCCGTCGATGCGCTGTCGCTGATGCTGCAGGACCGGCCGCAGCTGCGTGCCAGGAGCCCGGCTTGGGCCAGAGAATGTACTGTACAACCACACCTCCCACCTGTCCCACCGCCACGAGCCACCCCCTGCCACGGGGCCGAGGGGGGGCTCCCACGTTGTACCTGGTTTTGGGGTTAGACTTGGAAAGAAAGTGCTAGCACGGTTTGTGTTGTGGATATGCTACTTCTGTAGGTTACTTGACATGGTTCAGACTGACCGATGCATTTTTTTCAGTGACAGTCTGTAGCAGGTGAAGCTGTGAAATGTGCTAGGGGCAAGCATTTTTGTTGTCGTATGTGGTGAATTCTCTTGATGTAACAACTTCATCTGACCAATAGTACATGACATCTTTAAACTGGTACTTGAAGCATACAGTATATGTTACCACGGCAAAAAAGCAAACTAACCGTAACTCTCAGACAGTTTTGATGGACATTTATTTTTAGTGACTTTTGTGGGTTGGTTCATTTTCCAGCTAGATCAATGTTTTATGACCGACATGATTGCTACAACGAGATTTTTTTAAGAACATGGAAGCGTTTGCATTTTTTCCCAGCAATTACAAGCGTCCCAAAGATTTATTTCCAACATAAGTTTTTGTTTTTGTTTTGAAATCTATGACTTGACTGGTATTAAAGCTGCTATTTGATAGTAAAATAAGTATGTTGTCATTGATATAAACATGTTTGGTTCAGCAAACAAACTAAAATGATTGTCATAGACAGTGTTTTATTTTTTTCCTGTTGGTGTTAATGATTTGTGAGCATGCTTTGGGATTAAAAAAGCATGAGTGATATTTCCTAAAAAGGTGCGGCATCCATTCAGATATTTTGTCATGATTTTTGAGAACCAGCTTGGTGTAGTGGATTTTAAATTTTGTTCAGTTAAATTTTTTTTAATGTTCGCACGTTGTTTAGGGGTGCCATTCCTACTGCAGAGGAACAAGATGTTAGGAGAGCCTTAGAATTTATGAGGAAAAACTTACATACAATGTACTGTATCAAACTATTTTACATGAATGACACAAGTATTCTGAGTAAAAAAGAAAATCAAACATTGTTAAAGCAAGGTGTTATGTAATAAATTTATTTTTCATAAATCTGCATATGACCTTTGCCTGTATTCCTTTTTGTCATTGAAAACCCCCTGCTCCCGCATCCATACATCTATATCAGATTGTGTCCTGAGAAACAGCATTCAACAGGAATTTATCTTGCAAGGCAGGCTTCCATTAACTGGTGAGAAGGATAATGTTTCTTTTAAACATCAGGAAAAAAGGCATTACTCTTGTTCTGTACATGTTGCTTGAGATACTCTGAAAGTGGGTTTGTTACTAGTGACATTTCCTAGATCAGACAGTTCCTTTTCATCTACAAAATCCAGAGGCATTCCTGTGTGCATAGTTCTTCTGAGGTTTCTGTAGCTTATCCTTATTTTGGCAGATAATACCATACCATGGACATAAATATATGCAATACATGCAGGATATTTTTCTGCAGGTGCTTCATGTAGTATGAAGATCAACTGGTGTGATTCATCCAAATGCACCGAGATACCGATGGGGGGCAAAACAAAAACCAAATCGTTAGCCTGCCTGAAAGGCAAACCATGTTTGAAGTGAAGATAAAACTGGATGGACTGGACACCTGACTGGATGGACTACAGGTTCAAGTATTCAGGAAGCTTAAAACTAAAGAAAATCTGAGTGCAGAATTTATGCTGCTTCTATGATACTGTATGATGCCCTCTTAATTTTGACATAAAAGGTGTCAAAATCTGTCTTTCCTTTGTTTATGGAACAAATTAATGTATAGGTGGGAGTGCCTTAAACTTCTTGGTTGCTTTTCAAGTGAAAACACTTCCAGTTTTTATTCTTAATTTATATATAGGCTTTAGGCTTGCCCATCCAGCATTATCCAGACTGTTCCCAAGTACTCAGATGGTGCCAAGAGTAACTTTTTTTTGCTAAAGTGCTCTTGGCCCAGATTTTTTTCCCTATTGATGTATATTTATATTAATGCATAGTAGATAATATTATTCATATAATAGCAGACTTTATTTGATGCCACTGTATTGTGATGTCTACAGTTGAAAAATAGCAGTCTTGTTTGAATTTCATTTTTGCAAAAGGAAGTGCATCCAGTTGACAAAAGGTGCTCTTGACATTAGTTTATGCTTGAATTTAATTTTATTATTAAGAATGTATTTGAGCTAAAGATGCAGCTTATCAAGTATTTCTAATGAAACTAAATTATATTCTGCATTTAGTTTTGAATAGCCTGCTATTCTCAATTTCATTCACTTGTTTTCTCATTTTTAGTAGATATGTTGCAGATTACATTAACAAACGTATCCTACAGGGAAGTCAGATCTTAATATTGGGCTTGTACTTATGTCTCAGTCATCTGGTCATTTGTTAGGAGGTACTTGAGATTTTTTTCTTTAGGACTTTGGAAAGAAAAACTTTTTCAATGCTTGGCATAACCCTTGGTACTTAAAAGACAGGATATGATTCTGTATTGCAGATAAGGTCAATTGCATCATATTCATGATAATTTTAAGGAATCTTCCACATCAAATAAGTGTTTTAATACTGGCTTTAGGAATACAGAGGGCAAGGCTCTAAATTACCTTCTTGTATATAAAAACATTAATCCTGTTGTTAGGCTCTTGAGGGGCTCTTACATGAGGGTTACAGAGAGAGGAGAAGAAGAAAGCACCTTTGAGAAGGATTTAATAGAAGAGTTACAAATTCCCATGAGGAGATGGCAGCAGCAGCAGCTAGCCTGCCAGCCATGCCTCTTTCCTCACATGGCTCAGCTTTTGTTGCTGGATTCAAGAACTTCAAAGCTTTTCTTTACTCACCAACAATTATCTGGACCCATCTGAGTGCATTTAAAATAGCTGGAGTCTGGGAGCCTGTCATTGTTGCTTTGATTAAAGGACAAATTGTTTTGCTAGAGTAGGCTTATGTTGAAAATGGGCTGCAAGCTTAACTTGATTGTGAGGATAGATGTGCAGTTGCACCTTAACCTTAGCACTCCCAGCAAGCCTGGCCTGTGGCAGGTCTGCATTTATCATACCAAATAAAGACCCAGCTGCTTTTAGAAAAAATAAATAACTTTTGCACTGATCCCTTTTGAAGAGGGTTTCAGCATTAGTGGTGGGAGGGCAGTACCACCTTCCTAGAAGGAAGAACTAGCAGACTGGTTTTGTCCTGTTCTTTCCTGTGCATATATGTAAATAGGAAAATACTCAGTGCACTCGCCGAGTTGCCCATGGCAGTGCCCAAACAATGCTCAGCTGAGGGGTAGGCCAGTGTTCAGGTTTTCTTTTAGTTTTTTGGTTTTTTTTTTTTCAAGAGAGGTTTAGGCTGGATATTAGGAAAAGGTTCTTCACCCAGAGAGTTGCTGGACAGTGGAACAGGTTTTCCAGAGATCTGGCCATGGCACTAAGCCTGCCAGAGCTCAAGCACTTAGGTAATGCTCTCAATGCTGTAATTTTTGGGGTTGTCCTGTACAGGGCCAGGAGTTGGACTTTGATGATCTTGTGAGTCCCTTCCAACTCAGGATATTCTATGAATCCTTCATTCTGGCTGGGCAAACCTGGCTTCACTGAAAGGCCAGCCGTGATCTCTCCCTTTCATGTGTGGTGCCTGTTGATTATTTTATGGGCATGGTTAGGCAGTTTGGCTGCCACCAAGTGGGGTAATGGAGCCTGCAGGATCTCATAGGACTTACTGTGTATCAGGAAGGAAAGATGTAGAGTATTTTTTGGAGCCAGTGGTGAAGTTGCAGACCTGCCATTTGGAGTAAATGCTGTTGCTGTGGCTAAGATGAGCCTCATTTCTGCAGAAGGAATGAGTAATGTGGTGCTCCCTTCGTCATATTTTAGTTCCTCTCCTGAATAGAGCAGCCTTTTTTTGTTGAGTAGGGAAGCCATCCCAGCATCTTCCTTCATGCTGAGTGGTGACAGTGCTTCAGGCTGCCAGTTCAGAGTTTAATATCCAGCATCCCTGGAGACCAAGGTAGATGAGCCTAAATCAGTATAATTTGCTTGTCACAGCTATGGATAAAGAACACTGTGAAATAATTTGTCAGACAGCTGAATGATGGGATGTACAAACTGTACTACAGCAGTAGGATAGAGAGAGAAAAAGGTGCTTACCCTTTGAAAGCAAAACAGAAACAAAGCTGCTGCTGTTTCTACCAGGTTTCTTGTGATAAGTTCCTCTCCTCAAGGACTTCAGGCAACCTTTATCTTGGAGGTTGGCTTCAGTGATGGCAGGAGCTGTCTCCAGAGGACTGTCCAGGGATCCTGTGCTGGAGAACTGGGCACTGGCACAGATGTTAATGAAGCCATTGGGGGTGTTACAAGCCAGCTCCAGCCCAGGATGGGAATCTGGATGAGCTCTATCACTGCTCTGGGAGCTACTGTGTCACAAGATGTTAAAAAGTACTTTTCAGCCTGTCAGGATTAGGGTGCCTTTCCTTGGCTCTCAAGGAGTTTAGTTATCCCTGAGTTTAACTATCCCTTCTCATTTCTGGTCCTACGTAGGTGCCCTGAGCCAGGGGAGAGGGTGAAAGGGCTCGTGCAGGAGTGGTTGCTGTTCAAGCTGCTTAGCACATCTTGGCACATAGCCTTGAGCCCACAGAACCACCAAGGACAGCCTTTACAGCATGTGCTTTTGGGAAGTGTTTCCATTTGCTCAGCCGGGGATGTGGGAAGGCTGCCATATCCTTGGAGCCTTTGTTTCATGCTTGTGGGAGCTTTGAATTTGTGCAGTGTCACCCAGGGCGTGCGAAGAGCAGGTGCCTCTGCCGCCCCGTTAGGTACATAGGGAATGCAGTGACTGAGGGAGGGAGGTGAAGTAGGGATTTGTGTATGGATGGTGCTTAAAGGAATGCTGAGACAGAGGTGAAAAGCCCTTCAGCAGATGCTTATGGAAGGCCCATGGTTACACTGAGAAGGCCCAGAGCTATTGTCTTGCCCTGAGGTGTAAAGAGCACCTGTCTTTCATGGGATCTCATTACTTCTCTGATCCACTGTGCCAAAATCTGACCATGTCCTACATTGGTTTATGCTGGCCAGGTGTGCTAAGAGCTGCTTTTTTTTACCACCTTTTAAAATCAGAATTCTGTTTCTGTTTATAGTATTTCTCAAGTATAATTAGGGACCTGTGAAGTTCTTACATTAGCCAAGCTCCACCTTAGTGAGTTTGTTCCCTTACCTGAGCAGGGGAGACAGTAGGATATGTTGTTTGGCATTCTTCACACCTGCTGAGCCATGTGCTTCTGTAGATCAGAATATGGAGATACTCAGCAAACTGGGGAAGGATTCTTTGGGGTCAAATCCTGCATTTGGGTGCCAGCAATGATCCCTGTGGGAGGGGGTTTTGTTTTGAGGTGTGCTCAGCTCAATGCAGACAGCTCATACACAGCTTGGGCGCTCCTGATGTCCTCTGCACCTGCTTTGCTCTGGGACCTTGCTTTCAGACCAAGAAAAGGTGTAAGGAGTGTAATGTCCCAGCCCAGGAAATCCCTGTATTAACTCCTAAAATATATTCCACTGCCATCAGCCACACAGGTATGCAATACAGCTGCCTAATTTACTTGCACACCAGACAAAACCAGCTGGTTTGAAAATACCCTCAGTGTCTTTGGAAGCCTTGCTGGGAGAACCCTGCAGGGACTTCTGACACAGAGCAGCCTATGGCTCCTGAGTCATGGGCAGACAGTGCCCAGGACTGATAAGCAGCTGCTTGATCAGATCTCATCCAGCCCCCACTCCATGGGTGAAGAGGTGAGGCTGTTATTTGCAATCACGCTTCTCCAGCTCCCCAGGAGGAGGAGGAGAGAGGCTCAGGCAGTGCTGTGCAGGTCTGAGGGGAGGAGAGAAGGTGGTGGCTGTGGGCAATGATGGGTTAGTCAGGCTGGCTGGTCTGGTGCCCTGGGGCTCAGCAGGACATCGGTGTGAGATGTGGGGACCCACTCTCAGAAGGGACAGTGCTGGGAAACCTGCTTTTGTCTGACTGAAAAGCTGCAGAGCATGTGGGTTCTTGAAGGCAGATCTAATGGGCTGTAGGAGGAGACAGCTCATGTCTTGCAGCTGCCTTACACAGCACCTGGTTCCTCACAGTGCTTCCAGTGTCTGCCAGATCTGCAATCCTGTCTCCAAGCCCCCTGGGGATTTATTGCTGTACCCATGCCCACAGAACATCAATGAGTGCAGCATCCCAAGTGTGTGTGAACAGTGAAGCACAGTCATGGGGTAAGTTGGTGACACAGATGCCAAACCACTGCTCTAATGAACCACATGCTGGGTCTTGTTTACAGGAGATGGATCATTTTGGTTAAAATATTACAGAGTGGGATGGCTCTTCTTAGATAGTTCTAAGAGTGATTTTCATTTCTACCAGGAAAGAAGGCAGGAAAAATGGATCAATATAAAACATTATAAAGAAAGCTTGTCTGCCATACTTTTGTCTGGTTTTTTAAGTAGAGAATAAAAAGTATGAAATCCAGTTCACTGGGAACAAGAAGGAATGGTATCCCAGAGGTTTGTGATGGAGTAACCTATGGTGCACTGTGCAGTGTCCATAAACCAGCAACATGCACATACCTCAAAGAAATGAGGAAAAGCCAAATGGAATCTGAATGTGGAGGACAAAGTGGGTATAACAAACCTGCAGTTGGAACAAAAGGCCATGAAAGGGGAGCTGCCCCCTGGTTTGTTCCAGCACATTGTACACACGTGCCCATGGGCAGTGACTGATCCCACTGTGCACTAAGCCCAGGCATGCTGCAGCCACAAGTGCTGCTCCTGGGGTTCAGTGCATTTGAGGGGGGTCCTGAAGGGTGCAGGTGCAGGGCCACAGGCAGCAGAAGGGGGGGTGGAGGGGGTGCAGCTTTTGTTTCCACTCCATTTTTCTACAGAATATTGCAAAATGGGGCAGAGAAACCCTGGTGTCCTCCCCAGAGGACACTGGAATGTAGAGATGCCATCATTGTTATTGAATCTGCAGGTTATTCCTTAATAAAAGGCATTTCCAGAGAAACGGGTTGAACATCCAGATTGAAAACCATTTTCACTGGCTGGAAACCTAATTAATGGATTGTAGAAGAGCAGCACCTTAAACAGTAGTATTTAAACAGGGTAGTTTATACTCCATGAAGTTACAAATACACTTTTGCTGATGCTTGTGTGATTCTTAATAATGCTAGGGATTAAAATACTGATTATGCTAATAATTTATAAAATGTTAATATCCAAGAGCTATTCAGAACAAAATCTTGTGCATAAGGAACAATGATGCAGAACATGACCTGTCCTGAGAAGTTGCTGATCTTCACAGTGATGTATCAGGGCAGATTATTGTATATATGTGGGTAGTTTGTTTTGTTTTTTTTTTTTTTCCATTGGTATTTCAGTCAGTCTTTTGATCTGAAAATTTTGCAGCATCAGCGGCTTGCAGCAGATGCAGTTGGGGATCAGGATCTCCCAAATAAACCATCACACACCCCC
Organism: Lonchura striata; assembly: GCF_050655825.1. Lineage (NCBI taxonomy): Eukaryota > Metazoa > Chordata > Aves > Passeriformes > Estrildidae > Lonchura > Lonchura striata. The sequence continues at coordinate 71,289,787 of NC_140703.1, read as the reverse complement.
TCAGGCTTCCAAGTCACACAGGGAAGGGAAAAAAATCCCCTCAAAACCTGAGACATGTCAAACCACAGAGCAGGGAAGGTTATACATGGATTTGTCATGGACTCTGAAAATACCAAAGCTGAGGCCACGGTAAAAGAAGTTAAAAGATGTGCTAGAATGAAAACTACCTAGAGAGAAAAGCCAATATTTTGCAGATACTTTGGAGGGGCATGAAGGCAAGTGTGCTGCAGGACAAGCAGGCAGTGATGTGGTTTGGGGCTGGGCCGTACCAGGACCTGGGGCAGTACCAAGACCTGCTGCTCCTCCTCCATGCCAGGGGCTGAGCTCACAACTGAGTCCCCTTCGCATTCCCAGATGGCATCAACATATCCTTGTGCTGCTCCTGCCCACATCAAGCCCCACTCACTCTCAAAGACAAAATGTCCCTCTAGAGCTGGTGCCTAGCAGGGGCCCAGTGGGGAGTGAGCCCAGGGAGGGCACTGTCCCTGCTGTGCCAGGGGCTGGCCAGAGGTAGGTGTCAGGGCTGGGTGGTTGCCAGTGCTCATCTCCACTTAGTGCCACACTGCATGGAAGAGAATCTGAGACAAATCAGAGCAAATGCAGCTCTCAGGCCCTTACTCATGAAGCCTCACACAGCGGGTGCTATTTCTAATAAATATTTTAGGCAGTTAAACATGTTCAGAGGGGGCTGCTACATTCCTGTTTTGTGCCTTCTTGCTGGGAGAAGCCCGCCTTAGCTGCTTCAAATATTCAAATGCTTGATATATAGTTACTGTTTTATGGAAAAATGCCTCTGGGTGAGATGTGTTTAATAGAGAGAGGCTAATACGTGAGTGATTTATCTCATTTTGCTAAGTTCATGCCTGTAATTCAATAACTCCATGAGCTACACTTAACTGTATTCAATAAAGATGATCTAGAGGAGATGTTTGTGCAGGTGAAGGATTCAAGAACTGGAGGAAAGGTTGTTATAAATAACTGGGTTTGAAGTAAACAGGGAGCTCAGGCAGAACTCTTCCCCAGGATAAATGTCTTGAGCATCATTAAACCAGTACAAATGGCTCTGTGGGCTGCAAAGATTTCTTCCTCTGAAAGGAAAAAGCTGTGAGAGAGACTTTCATTAGGGAGAAAATGCCACCTTGCGCTCCGGCCGTGACCCAAATCCTGCAGCAATCCTTTGCGAGCTGTCATCTTGGGGAGCATCCCCAGCAGAGTGTGCCGGATCCTCTGGCAATGAGGCAGTGTCACCAAGGGCACAGGAAGGTGGATTTACAAGCAGACAGAGGAAAGAGGTGTGACAGCCCAGGGCTTTATTCTCCACCTGCTTTAGAAAACCTTCAGACACGTACTTGGGTGTGCAAAGTGCTTTACAGACAGCGCTGCATGCAAGCTCTGACAGCACGACAAGGAAATGTGGTCTCTAAAAGCTGTTCAGGGCTGTAATTGCCCAGTTTGATTGTAAAACTAAAGTAAACAGCACTGGCAGCTGAATCACCCTATTGCAGACCTGAAGCACTTCTAAGTTAGGTCTGAAAATACATTGTGTGCTTCTAGTTACTGGCTGAATGGATAAGAAAAGGGCACTGAAAAATAAAGGCTTGGCAGCATTGACAGTGACTGCACAAGGTTTTGGGGTGAGGTGTGAGCGCTGTCCCTTGCCCAGCCCCATGGGCAGCACAGCTGCATGCATGCCCAGCACTGGTGGCTTGCTGTGTGCAGCTGCAGGTGCCACCCTGGGCTCTCAGCCTCTGCCCCACAGCCAAGTGCAACAGCCCGCCCCAGACAGCCAGCTCCTACTTGAAAGTGTAGAGCAGTTGCAATAGCAGGGAACAGGGAGTGGTTTTCAGCCAAAAAGCTGATAGAAGAGGCCTGGGGATAGTAACTAGGCCAAGGCCATTCATTGCCTTTTCCCAGCCAACACCTTGGAGGCATGGAGCAAAAGCAGGAGGCAGCAGCTTCAAACAGAGAGGTGCTTTCACACTGCATGTCATTACACAGTAGGGCTCTGCCATGGGAGCCTGCCAGTGCCAGCCCAGCTTCAAAACATGGCAGGAAAAACTCATGAAAGGAAAATAATTTAAATTCTATTGCCTACAGAGACACTAACTCCAGCCCAGGAGGCCCCTTGGATCCCCATGGTGGGGAGGAGAGGCTGGGAAGGTGCTGGAGTGGGTTCACCCTGTCCTCACTCTCCTCACATGGCACCTGTGGCTGGTAGGGACAAGCTGTGGGGTCAGATGGACATTTGGTCTGACCAAGGGTGACTGCTCCTCTATGACAAGCAGTCTCACACAGTGGGGGCAGCTGTCCCTGAGCCACCACATGAAGGTCACTCTGTGGCTGCAGCCTGGCAAGTGTGCTCTACTCAGCCCCCTCAGTCCTGCAGCGTGGCCATTCGCCAGCACAGCTGGAGCCTTTTGGTATGGAATGCCTTTGCCTGGTCATTGCCTGACAGTCAAAGCCCAAAAATCTTCAAAAATATGAAAATCATCAGCCTTGGAGCAAAGCGAGTGAGGAGACACTGAGCTGGCAGGGTTAGAGGAGGAGATGAGAGAGCAAAGTGCCAGAACCCCTGGGGCACCGGCTGCTGCTACCACAGCTCCTGGTGCAGGTACTACCAAGAGCATGGGCATTGCTGAAGGGAGTGGGAAGGGCCTAGGGAGCTGTAGAATAGTTGGCAGAGACAGAAAGGAGAGCAGATGGAGGAAACGACAAACATGAGCAGTGGGAGCACCCCAATCTGTGCAGCCCACCATGGTACACATGCTACTAGCTCCTGTTTTTGACTTCTCCCAATAATTATTGCATTGGAATAAACAAACCAGTTCTTACCCCCTGCAGAGTCTCTGGTGTTTCTGGTGCCCACAGGCCTCTTCCAAGACCCAGCAGCCAGAGCAGGAAAGGAGCTGCAGATCTTGTTTCTATCCTGACACATCATTGCCACAGATGAGGCTGGCAGCAGCAGCCTGGGACCGAGGCACAGCCAGCTGCTCAGCTGGTCTGGGATGGAGCTTGGGATGACTGGAGCACTGGAAGGGATTTTCCAAAGCACATGTCACAATGCTGACAGATTTTGGTTTTCCTGCTACTTTCAGAAGAGACTTTGCTTGGCATGAGTTGATCTGTTTGTAAGGTTTGGCAGGGGCAGCCAAAACCACTCCGCCTGCCTGGGCTGCACGCAGCCTCACAGCACCTCTCAGTTCTTGCCAGGGCCGAAGGAGATGCCTGGCCCTGGCATCCCACACCACCCTTTCCAGCCACTCCAATGGGCCAAGTGGCTCATTGGGAGCCTAAATACACCCAAGCCTGTGGGACAAGTTTGCAGGGATATGTTAAAGCACTACAGCTACATCTGAGGAAACAAGTCTATCTGAGCCTTGAGTCCAGGACAACCTCCAAGGGTTTCTTTAGGTCAGTCACTCTTGTGCCTTTCCAAATGTTTAGGAAAGGTCATTTTTTCCAGCTGGTTCAAACAATGACTAATGCTGATGTTTTTCTAAAAGCTTTCTAAATATGTTTCTGAGCAAAGCAGTACAGGCCAGGAGTGGGAATAACAGAGATGTGCAAAGGCCCTGGTGAGCAGGAAAACTCTTCTGGGTTGCATTTGTTCCTCAGTCTTTCCATAAAGTAGCTAACTGAGGGTTTTTTTTTTTTTCTTTTATTTTCTTTGGTTGTCATTCTTTTTCGTTGTCAATATGTTTGTAGCTGCCATTTATGTAAAACACCGTGCTAAAATTTATCCCAGTTGTCTTTTCACTCAAAAGCCACAGATATATATTATATCAGGCACTGACCTACCACCTCAGTGATCTCCCTCCCTCACATACTTTACGGATCTCTGTTTGGCATCTCTGTTTGCTGTGTTGCTTGCACACACTGTAACTATTTTGCATCCCATCTGCCCTCAGCAGTGGTACCCTGGTCAGCTGCACCAGCATCCATGCAGGGAAAAGTCTGGGGTAATCTGAAAGACACAGTAAAAATAGTAAATCTCTCTCTCTGGATCTGAATAAACCAACCCTTCTAAATATGCAGAGTAATAAAACCCTTAATGCAGTGTGATTAAAAAGTTACGGTTCCCCCAGCAACCCAAAGGCGGCTGCCTCGCGCGTGCCGAGGGTCTGAGATGGCTTTGCTGGGAAATTAATGCTTCGTCTGCCTCCGTGCGCCGCAGCTGGGTTAGGGTTGCCATGGGAATGGGAGGTCAGGTTCTGCCTGGTGTGAATGCCGAGAAACTCTGCCCCCCTGCCCTGCCCTGCTCTCCTGTGCCTTGGCGACTGGCAGCTGCCTCCTGCAGCTGCCCGCTCCCAGCACGGTGCCTGAGAGCAGCTTTCTGGCCCTCAGTCCAGGCAGAGACCTCCCCACACCTGGCACCTCTGTTTCAAACCCCTTTTCTTCATCTTTCCCAAAATGTGCTCTTTTTGTTTTGGTTTCTTTCAGTCCTCAGTCCCCAGTGACACTTGTCACACTGCCAGCAGTCTTCTCCTGAATCAGCTCTGGGTCAGTCCTCCCAGCTCTCCCACTCCTTACTTTTCCTGTGTGTTCTTACTGCAGGCGCAAGCACCTGCTGAGCTCTTTTAGATGAGGGCTCAGCAAATCATTTGTGTAAAATATATTGGATGAATGTCCTGAATACTCGGGGTGGGTGATCCTATGGCCCTTGTTTGCTCAGGGCAATGTGTGAATCTAGTCCGCAAACAGCATTGGTCTTCAAGCCTGTCAAACCCTGGTACAATGAAATATGAGGTTTGATTTTTGTAGGGGAGCTCTGGAAGTAACGCAGGTAAGGAACCCTGTGGCTAGGAGCAAACCCAAAGCAAGAATAAGGTATGAATTCTGTGAGAGTCATTAGCCCTTAGGAGCTCTCAGCCAGGATTTATAACTCACATCAGGATTTTAATGAAGACAGAGTGTCTTTCTCACAGATTCACTCCTGCTCGGGCACGAATTGCCGGGCTGGATGCGGGAGCTCGGGGCTGCAGTTTTATGGCCAGTTATACAGGAGCTTGGGCAGCTGATGGCAATGGCCCCTCGGCCTTCCCAGTTATGACTCTGTGGATTTCCAGCTGCTCATTCACTCGTAGAAGATGTAATTTACACAGCATGGAATGTCACCCAGTTGGTGGCCGGGAGCAGTGCCGGTGGCTGCCGCTGCTGGGAGAGGCAGCTCGCCACTGCAGCCCCCAGCCTGCTGCAGGCGGCTGCCGTCACTGCCGCTCGGTGAAAGCTCACTTGGGAGGAGTTGGTCACACAAAGAAATCTGAATAATCCAAACGCTCCCTCCAGGTGCGACAGAGACCTCCCACACAACTGTGCGCTGGGAGCATGAATAGCACACTGGCTGTGAACGAAATACTTGGTGATTTTCACAAATCTCATTGCAGGTATTTTTCTTCCCTCTCCATCACCGCCTCCCCTAGCAGTAGATATCCTTCTTGCTCTTCTTTCCCCCTGCACCCCCCACTTTCCCTTCTAAATTATGACTTCAGTAGAACGTGGCTACCTCTGCTTGCTGTACCATGACTATCTGTTAAATTCCATATTGTCTGTTTTATCTTCATCCATTTTATCTGTAGGTAGCATTGCTCAGAAACTATTACTCCAGAATAGCAAATAAATACTCGGACTTTTTTTCCTTTTTCCCTATAATTTCAGTGTGATTAGAGATGTACCCTATTAAGCCAAAATAGACAAGAGGTTAATGAGAGGTCCTGTTTTAACTCCACGTGAAGGGCAGGCAGGGAACTGTAGGTTGCAAGGGATCTTTCTCCTGCAGGACACATGCTGCAGTGAATGCTGATCTTTTACTGAGAAAGACTGGGAGCCTGGAGAAATCCTTGAAAATGAGGACCCAGGATTTACAGACTCCTATCTCCTCCTTTCTGCCTTGGTTTTGTGGGGATCAAGAGGTCTCTGGGACCAGGGATTTCACCTAGAGAGCGACACGACTGGTGCAGCAGCACTGCCCATGTGTGGTGTCTCCTGGCAGAACTAGAGGGAAGGTACCTGGCCAGTTTGGAATTATTTCCCACCCACTCCCTGTGTTAATGGGAAGTTAGAAGCTCGTCTGCTATTGCTAGTCTGTAACTTCATGCCATTACATGAGAACTTCATCTTTCATTTTTTGCAAGAAGTGGGAAAACTTGTAAATAGAAGACCTCATGTATATTGGAATTCACCTTGAGATTAATTAGCTGTATTGCAGATTTGTTGAGCAAGGAGCCTTCACACTGTTAAGAATGTACCCAACAAAATGAACAGCACTTAAGCACTTGGCCACTCTTCAGGAAGGGATGAGCAAATCCAAAATATAAACCCAGGTTCAACTATATTCAACTTTTCCCCTTAACTCCTGCTGCAGTGCATCAATATGATTTACTCTAGGGGCAAAACAGGCAGACAAGGACTGGGCCCAGGAGGAGTCTGTGAAATCCAGCCCCAGCCAGCAGCCCCTGGATACCTCTCAGATCCATCTCAAAGAATGAGCACCTGGCTGTGTCAGATCAGCTGAGCTGTGGGAGATGCAAAGGGGAGTTCTGTGGAGGGTCTGTGCCTCTGCCACAGGCTGTGAGGAGGGATGTGCCCACATTGAGAGGTTCTGCCACCCGTGTGTGGCACCTGTCCCTGCACTGCTGCTGAGCACTGCGCTTGAACTACATTTTTGAGTGCTGCTTGTGTCAACTGGACACAGATAGTCTGGCTTTAAAGTAATCAGTCAGACCTGGAGAAGTCTATGAAAATCATAGAGTGTGAAGAGCAAATGGGACAGCTTGGTTTTTAAATTAATGTAACCAGATTCACTGTAAATTCTTGTTAACCTAGGCTGGCTTTTCTCTCTAAATATTCATCATGAAGTGAGCCTTCCTCAGTTGCCCTGGGCTCTGCAAACAACACCGTCAGAAACCTGAACACTTTGCATTCCTATTTGAAGGCTGGTGTATGGACATAGCAGCAACAGTTGCATGAAGGTTTCCCGTTTATCAGCTTGATGATGGAAACCAGGATCAGCCTCTGTGCCTGACTGGTCTGGGACTGCTGTGCTGGAGGCTCTGGGCTTGCACCTTCAGAGCACATGGGCAGCCGAGTCTTTTTGGGAAGGAGCAGCCCCTGGAGCCCTTTCCGGGCCGACAGGGAGCTGCTGTGCTTCCCGGACAGGCAGCTGCTCTCCACGGACAGCACCGGCCCTGCCCAGCAGGCCAGCTCTGGCACAGCCTTCCTGACATCCCTGCAGCCACAAGGATTGTTTTGGCAAGCTTGGTTGGCTTTTTCCCTGCGCAGGCATCCGACGGAGCTGTGCGAGGTCTGCCGTGGTGATCCCGGCAGGGCCGAGCTGAGAGCAGCGGGCACAGCTGCTTCCCTGGTTCCTGCCCTCCCTGGCTCCTGCCTTCCCTGGCTCCTGCCCTTCCCTGGTTCCTGCCTTCCCTGGCTCCTGCCTTCCCTGGCTCCTGCCCTTCCCTGGCTCCTGCCTTCCCTGGCTCCTGCCTTCCCTGGCTCCTGCCCTTCCCTGGCTCCTGCCTTCCCTGGCTCCTGCCCTTCCCTGGTTCCTGCCCTCCCTGGCTCCTGCCTTCCCTGGCTCCTGCCCTTCCCTGGCTCCTGCCTTCCCTGGTTCCTGCCTTCCCTGGCTCCTGCCTTCCCTGGCTCCTGCCCTTCCCTGGTTCCTGCCCTCCCTGGCTCCTGCTTTCCCTGGCTCCTGCCCTTCCCTGGTTCCTGCCCTCCCTGGCTCCTGCCTTCCCTGGCTCCTGCCCTCCCTGCCCCAGCCACAGCCCCGTGCCAGGGAGAGCCTTGCAGGCTCTGCCAGGCAGAGCAGCTCTGCGACAAGGATTACCCGGAATTTGTGAGAGTTTGGGTAGACTGGTGACGGCAATGCCTCAGCCTTAGCACCGAGCGCTGCCAGGTGAGTGCTCACCTGTGCGATGGGCAGACAGACCTGTCCCTCCCCTTACCTGTGCAAAGGGACCTTATGCCCCAGCACAGCCTTCGGGGCAAAGGAATATTTTCGGATTTGGTATGGAAAGGACTGTCTGGGAGCTCTGGTTCCTTTCCTCAGCAGCCGCGGGTGATCATCTCCTCCCATTTCCCTCAGAGACTGATCATCCTCATCCTCACCTTTCTGCCCTCGTTTTCCTCCCCAACAGCAATCCCCTCTTCCCTCTTCCAGCCCATCCCATGTTACATCACTCTTGCTATGGTTTTGTTGCCGGCTCTCCTGCCCGCTCCAGCGAGCCCCGGGGAGCTGGGAGGACGCACCCAAGTGTAGTACGGGATCGCACCGTAAGAGGGAGATGATTCCCTGTGGATTTTCTGGGGGACCTGTAGCCCTGTCCTGAGTAGTGGGTGCCGGTGGAAAAGGTGGGCTATGATGGGCACAGAGCTCTGGCAGAGGGAAGAAGAAGGGGACATCTCAGGATCCTTCACCTTGGGAGTGTGGTGTCCTTTCCACGGGTTCACCCCAGGAGGTTGTCAATAGGTCTTGGGAAGGCTGCTATACCTGAAGGATAATTGCAGGTATTCCAGTGTGTTGCGAGACAAAACCAGCTGCAATGTGTTCTTCTAGCCAAAGTGTTTTAAATATTATTCATTGTAAAGTCTGTTTCTAACAGCCCCACAGAAGAAAAATATTAATTTTGCTGCAAAACCAGCCTTCCTCCTCCAAGGGAAGGAACTTTTTTTCCCAGTGTCTGAAGTGCAAACTTAGACCTTTTGAACCACACTTTTTGAACTTCAACAAAAGAAATCAGATCAACTAAAGCATATATCAACTAAAACCAGTGTGGGTATCTTGCATTATCACCTTGGCTGGCTCAAAAACAGCACCACATTCCTCACTGTTCATTTCTGGAAGAGATCTGAATTCAGGGACAAGGTGCGAGACATTTTGAAATGTCTTCATTAAAGTGCTGAGATATTTCCCATCCCCCTCCTCCTCTTCCCATCACACCTTTTTTTTTCCCCCTTCCTTCTTTCCAAGCCTTGTCACAGGAGGTTAAAGAGCAGAATTACATTAACTGCCTCTTTCTTCCAGTCCGCAGCAATCTCCTGAGTGGCAGACATTGTTTTTGCCAATACTGTTTGAAGCTGGAAAGGGCCTGAACTTTGCCAAGCTCAGAAGTTCCTGTGATGGCCCAAGAACAGACTGAAGTGTCCAACACACAGCGGCCTCCTCTACTCTTCCTGTGCCCTGGTGCTTCCAGCAAATGTTTTCAAGCCACAGAAAATCTTGCCCGAAGTTGGCTGCTTGGGTCCATGGAATGTGCATGGCCTTCCAAGGCATTAGGGAGAAGGCAGAGAGAAGGAGAGCAGCCTGCTATGAGAGGCTACAGTGGAATTCCCTCAGCATCTTTGCTGAGCCAAAGGTTTTGGGCTGCCAGGCTTTTGAGGGAAACAGATGGGCAACAGGGACTCAAGAGGTGCCAGAGAAAGTCAACAGGCAGGCACCAAGCAGGAAAGTCTCTTGCCAGGGTAAAGCTGTGGGTTGGTCTTCAGCAGGAGGGATGGGAGCAGGGAAATCCTTGAGGGTGGGACTGTGAGGAGAGAGTGGAGTAGGTCTGGAGCAGCTTTTGTCTCCCCCACATTCCTGCCCCGAGAAACTTGTGTCCATAGGTTGGGTCCTGCTGCATACAGCAGCTCCTGGACAGTGAGAGATGAGGTGGTGAGAATGTTGCAGCCCCCCAGTTTGACAAGGAGCACTGGCAGGAGAAGGAAGGATCCTTCCCTCTCCTAGACCTCAGGGGCATCACATCGAAGCACCAAGTGGAGATTGCTGCACTATAGCAGATTTGCTCAGGGGGATGAAGACAAACTCACAGATTTCTTGCCTTCACTGTATGGCCAGGAAGTCAGAGTTGTGAGCACTTGTTCTCTAGAGCTAAAAGCCATAAGCACCAAGGCAGCTCCATTTCTAGTTTGCTGCTAGAGGAAGTGGCTGAGAGAGCTTCCCAAAAGGCAGGATCACCCTCTTCCTCTAGTGAGCACCTGCCTAGGTCAGAACTCCTTTATGTTAGACATTTTATCAAAGGACAATTGCTTTTCTGAAGAGCTTCTGTTAACATCATCCTCTGCTTTCTTCTTTTATTATTTTTTATTTTTTTTCATTTCTTTCTATATTCTGAAAGAAAACAAAACAAAACAAAACAAAACAAAACAAACCCCCAAAACCCCCCAAACCCTGAAACAAGCAATCAAAAAACCCCAACCAATAACAAAATCAAAAAAACTAAAACCAAGCTATCTTAAATATCATCCTGTGAAATTATGTACAAATATCAAAAGAAGAGTTGCTCCCTATGCAAGCACTCACATAGATCTCCTCTACCTCTGACAAAGAAGAAGGAGGACCTCCACAATACCCACACAGATTGAAAAAAAAAACCCAAAACCAAAAACCAAAAAAAACCCCACCAAAATGTAACATCATTGCTTTTGGACAGTGAACTTCTTATTGGATGCGTATTAATTTTCAGTGATGTTTTGAACCCAAAGAAATTAATTTTCTCTTTATGAAAATATTTTCTTTGTAACTTCCAGAGGACTATCAGTTGAAGTATCTCTTTTCCAAGAAAAAAATAGGACTGTGTGACAAATGTCTAACCAGAAAAACAAGAGAAAGAGAAATCCATACTTCCTCACCAAGCTATAATCAAATTGAATTCCTCTTTCCAGCTGTGCCCTTGGCCCAGTTAAGGAATGATGGGAGATGCTCAATAGTCTATCAGCTGGACTGGGGTTCTGGTGACCCTGGGATTCATCACATCTCCATGAGGAAACAGTCAGCTCTGCACTTACTCGAGATCAAATAAATTCATGAGGGCTTAAATCCATCCTCACCTCATCTGCCACTGCCACCCTTCCAGGCCCTCCTATAATGGCCTGGTCAGACTTCATCGACCAGACTTTGGGGCTGCTGCTCAGGAAGAACAAAGTGTATCACCTTCTGGGAGGGAATCGGCTGCTTTGCCAAGCTTCAAAATTTGACAATGGTTTGATTGCCTTAATCTCTCCTAAATTATAGATGAGGATCCAGGGAAGAGTGTTTACAGTCCATGGGAAACTCCACGGAGATGACCAGGAGATTCACTTTTTCTAGAGCTTACTTGTGGTCCAAATCAGAACAAACATCCTTTACAACTGCCAACCATCCAAGATAGGTAAGCTAATGTTTACTTTAAGAGAAGCAAAATTGTTCCTACAAGCCAATGGTACAGCATGCACCTTGCTTGCAGGCAGAACATGTGGAACACTCAGATATTCTTTGACCATCCTGCACACCCCAGCACGCTCTGTGTCTCTGCACACAGCTGGGCCCAGCTGTGCTTTCAACTCCACCTTTTGTGCTCCCACAGGTTCCATCCAGAATACACTGAAGCTGTGTCTGCAGGGATGCAAGATCTGAGTCAAACATGCTCTTCAGACCTTCACTCTGTGCCTGTGCAAGCCTACTGGACTCCTTCCAAAAATGAGCTGAGATCTCCAGGATGGAGGAAAGTCCCCATTGCCCTGTTTTGCCATAGAGCTATTTTACTCTGTTTATATGCTGGCTGTTCATCTGCAAATGTAATGCAGAATTGGCCCCTCAAAGAGAGTTTGAGTCAGTGATTGAAACATTTTTACTTAAATGAGCTTGTAGACAAAGACAAACAAAAGAGACTCTCTGGAGTCCATTAATTAACAGCATTATGTCATCTGCAAGACTGCAGTAGGTAAGTACTGTCCAAGTGTTCTCAGCATTTCAGCCTCAGAGCACTGTAGTTCTGCTTTGGTTAGGAAAAAGCTGTCTTTCTAGGGCTGCTCTCTGTTAATAAGGTTTCTGCTACTGCACAAATTTGGGTAATCTAATTATGCACGCCTTTTGTTTGAAAGTTTATGTAACTAGCAAGTCAGAGCTTCTTTTCAGAGTGTTTGAATGGTATCTCTTCAAGAGGTCAAGGGAGGAAATCTGAGATAATTGAGCAAAAAACAAATCACAATCAGCTGCTTTCATGTGCATCCAGGGGTTACAGTGGCTTCAGCCTGATTTGGGAACCAAGGAATTTCTCAGTAACCAGAAACTGATGTAGTAAGAGACAAAGATACGGGAGGGAGCTTATGAATAGAAACAATAGGTGCTGCAGTGGCTGTTGATGATATCTTTGCAGAATTAGGACTTTATTTTTCCTGGTGCTCAAAGCTCATGTATTCTTTTTTTGTTTGGGTTTTGTGTGGGTGGGTGGTTTGTTTGTTTGTTTGTTTTGGTTTGGTGGTTTGTTTTGGTTTTGCTTTGGTTGTTTTTTCTTGCTGGAGAAGGTTTTCTGTGTATTTTTTCAAGTAAAGTTACAGCTTTGCAGCTGAAGAGCTTTCTGGTATCCCTCTAGCTCCATCAAGGAGTATAACATAACATACAGCCCATGTAGCTCCTTTCTTTAGCTAACATGGGGTAAACATGTGAGTGCTTTTAAATTGCACTCAAACTAGGAGCTGGGAGGGAATTTCACAGCCATTAGCCAGCTTACGGAAACCAAAGCAGTAAAACTTACTCAGGCACTCACAGCCTGTAATTCTCCAAGAGGCATGTTATCCAAGGGAATTTATACACATTTACCAGGGAGGTGTCAGTCAGGAAATTTATCGTGTCTCTTATACCCAGCCTTTTCAAAACACAATTATTCCTCTCTGTTGGCTGTGCAGAGAACTGGGGTGCAGTAGGATGGTGCTGCAGGAGCTCACCATTGCTGCGACAATTCTCTGCTCCCTTTCTGCCCCCTCTGTCCTCCCTGAGCATGGATTGTCCCCATCCTTCCTTCTGCAGGCTCCATCCCTCCCCTGTGCCCCCCCACCCAGAGTCCATTAACTCCAGTGGGTCAGCAGGAAAACATTCCCTGCTTGCTTTGTCTGTGAAGACTGACTTTAGGGCCTGGAAAATGGGGAACCAAGGCCTGAATGTCTGACCCATTTCACACTGCCATTTTCAGCCTAAGTGACCTAGAGATTTCACCCTGGGGTGATGGCCAAAGCTGATCCATGTTTATTCAACTGGCTTAATTCTCCTCCCTCGTGAAACTTTCTAGCCACAGCCCAGTGATATTATTTGGGTTACTTTATGCTCTCTGAGGAAAACAAGGCCTTCAGAAGCTTTGTTGTGCTGATTGTGACATTTGCTGGAGGGAGAAGGATTGAAATAAAGAAATATATAAACGGGCATCTGGGCTGCAAGTAGACAGCAAAATACATGAGTTTCACCATTTTTTCCCCTCTATGATGTTATAGCAATATTACATTATCTTGTCCAGAGACCAGGGAAAAGACACTCTGTAGGAATTTCAGGTAGTCCTTAGTCTGACTCCTAAATATCCTTCTCAGCATTTGCTTTTTAACATCTGACTCCAGTCCTAAGGTCTATAAACCAGCTCCACACTGGGGAAGAGGTTTCTGCTTCTGTATTGCACAGGTTGACACCATGATGGTAGGATGGTGCCTCCACCCCTTTCTTCTGAGAGCAGAGATATGTTCTAGGTAAGAGAGCCGAAGCAAACAGACACACTGTGTTGCAGGGTTGAGATTAAAACTCTATTTATGCTTTGCTGGCAAATCATCCAACAGAAACCTGAACTTATCTCTTGGTGGGTAAATGGGGTTTTGTCTTACCAGCAGTGTCTGTGTTTACTCTTGGGGTGGATTCAGAGGAGCCTGATGAGGGTGAGGTGCCAATCTGCAGGTATCACAAACACATTAACAAGGAGAGGAGAGGAGAGATGCGAGGGAGCCTTCGCTCTGAGATACAATCAAGTCCCTAAGGACTCACACAATATCTGGAAAAGGCTATTCTTAGGGCTGGTATCTCTTAATGCTGAGTTCTGGTGGTAAACTGTCCTCAGCAAGCAGAAGCAGCACCGTTCCCAGCCTCTCTTCTCCTCTAGGGACTAGTCAGTGAAATGTCTCCCACTGTTCACAGCCAGCCTGAAGTGTCACCCCATCTAATCGTGCTTGTTTGCAAGGGAGATGGAAGTCACGGCTTGCTGGTCAAACTGCATGTGGCCAGCCACTCAAAGATGACAGTAAAGACAGTAATTATTCTGCAATTTGTGCTTAACGTGTTGTTCATATAGGTTTCGTGATGTCTTCTGGGGTTCTCTGCTGCTGTGGAGCCGTTGCTAACTGAGGAAATCTGGGAAATACCTAGATTATAAGGGCTGCCAAAACAGACCTTGCAGCCCAAAGATGCCTCACACCTGCATAGCTACATGTGCCACAAATCTCTGAAAACCACAAGTACTTCTTCCTAGAGAAATCAAAGTTAAAGTTCTATGTTAGGGTATGCTAGAGGCACAAGAAAGTATATTGTACTTAGGAAATTACTTTAGTAGGCAAATATTAATATTAAAAGAGGAGAAAATTACACAGAGGACACTTCTTACTTCTGTTATATTGCAATGAATCAGAACCTGAGTAAAACTTCTGCTAGATTTACTCCTGACTAATCACACAAAAATTACTGGCAGAGGCTACAGATTTCCAGAAAGCAAAGGAAGCATTTCTGTAGATTTTTTTCAGCTCTCTCACAAAGTCTTTTAGTTCCTTTTTTCTGCAACTGAATTTCTCATCTTGTCAGAACAAGCAGCAATGCATTTTGGAAAAAAAAAGTAATCCAAAGAATCTCTCTGAAAATATAACTTTTTCTCAGCCAATCTTACTTGTATTTAAAACTATATATGATGATCTATCCACCAAAGCATCTGGAGATCTTTATAATATTGATTAACTATAAACTACCTTCTAATTATATAATCTCTATATTTAACCTCATTAGGAACACATTAGCTTTACAAAACCTTACAAAATTTAGTCTTGAAAAATAAATCTAAATTCACAAACACCATATCAACTTGACTGCCTCATCTGGGTTCATCCCACTGAATGAAATTATCAGATCACAAAATTTTAATGACCTGGTGCTCAATTAAATATAGCTATTGATTTGGAGGGAAAAGGTGGATCATTCATATTCCTTTTTCTGTTTTCTTTTTATATATATTACCAGAGCTTGAAAAACTTTTCTTGGCTGAATGCAGGCCATGTTTTGGGTCAGTTCTCCATGAAGTAGATGAAGATCTTGCTTGCACGATTCCCTCTTTCTCATCGTACTAAGGTGAGAAAAAATATATGAGATATGAGGCAGTGGGGTTTCAGCTATAAAATGTATAAAATATGTTTATATAGGTATAAAATTATTCAGATATAAAATGTGTTTATAAACAAGGTAAACCAGAGACTCCTCAAAAGGCACTGGATATAATTTCTTTAGAGAAAAGGAATATCCCGGCTGGGGAAAAGAAAAAATCATACTGGAACACTGAAGAGGAAAAGCTTAGATCTTTAACTGTAGCACTCAAGAGGATGCACTGGGTACTGATACAATGCAGAATAATCTGTGAGCCAAGTGCAGTGTCACAGATCCTGGGAAATTACATGTGGTGTGTGGATAATGGCTCTGCAGCAGAGCTGAGCACTCCCCTGTCCTTAGGAGGCCCTTGGTGGCACCAACTAACATGTCTGGAGAGAGTCATTAATGGAAAAACTCAACAAGACCAGTATCATACATCAAAATAAATTTGGGTTTTACCAATCTGAATCCTATGTGGATTTGACCAGTATCCTAATTAGAAGCAAACCAAAGCTTTAACCTGAAGAAACAGCAGATCTGTCTGTTTTGAATCCTGCCTGTGTGATTCTTGATTCTCTGTGCACACCCACACCCCTCCTTTGAGGTAAGAGATGATGCATTTCTTGCCTGGGAAAACAGTAAAATGCAAATTCTTTACCAAATAAATGGCCTATTGTGAGGCAAAGGTGCATCTCCCCAGTCCACCCAGGGCTGACACAGATTATACACTCCTATCTAAGCCTCAGACTGCTTTGGGTAAAGCCCATCCATTTAATTCAAATAATCTTCTGTTTATCAGGAAAAAAAGATCAGATATCTGGAATGGAAAAGTGCATTTTGAAGCAATTAATTGCAGGTGTCTCTTTTGCTTTCTAAAGCTATTTATATCTTGAAAGATGGCATACAATGGTTTGAGTCATTGCTGAACATCTGAATTATAAAATTACTAATCCAGGGGCTAATTGCACTGATGGTTTATCATGTCAAGTTGTATTATACATGTGGGGTTTATTTGTTGCCTGACACAAACAAGGATGAATTTTCCTGGCACCACCCACACATACCTTGTACTTACTGCCACTAGGGACTTGGAAAAAAAAGCTGCAGTAATACAATTTTAAATATTCTTACTGTAATCTCTTGCTTGAGGGGCTAATGCTGCTAAACACAGAAGGCTTTCTAAAGTGTTGTGTGTAATGAAGGATGAGCCACAAGAACAGAATTGAAGAAAAAATATACCATTATCACAAATTGCAAACTTATTCAGAGTGATGCCTGGCAGTAAATTACAGGCTGTCTGTGACTTCCTTTCTGCAGCTGTGTGACATTTACTATCAGAACATGTAACCTTAAATTAAAGGGCAGAAAGAAAGTTGGGAAACAAAAGGAAAATGCATGCACATTGTAAAGGCATATATAATGTGCATAAGGGATTGATCTCCTGACCCAAGCACTGTTCTTTCTCCAAATTCCTCTCTAATTCACTTCTTCTGCAAAGGATTTAGGTGATAATCTGCCAGTGAAAACTTTTTTTGTACACATTCATAATTATATATTTTTTTTTCTCACAAAAGCAACCTAAAAATCTATACAGCAGCCAGGTTGGACAGCCTTTTCTCCAGGGAATGTCACATCTCTCAGAAAACTAGTCTTCAATTTCTTTCACCAATATCCTCTGCAGTTTGTTTTTAGCCTGTTCCTTGTTGGACTCTCAGAGGCACTGAATTCCCACTGGAGTTGCTGATATTGAGTGAGCTTTGGAAATTCAGTGGATTAGCTCAGTGCTTATAGAAGGAAATCCTGGCATTTTGTTTCTAAATTCATCCATTCCATCAGAGATCTGGAAATTTTTTATCAAATGTTGGAAGGGCTGAAATAACCAGGGGAAAAAACTGTTCCAAGTAATCAGTAGTAGATGGAGGAGTGTCCCAAGGAGTGTGGGGTATTTTCAGCAAGGCTGTATTTGTATTTAGATGCTCAAATCCTTTTGAAACTCCAGGTCACTGACCTAATTTGTTTGTGATGCTGCACCTGCTTTAAATTGCTCTCCTCAGGCAAAATGACCATAAACCCAGAATAGTTAAGAGCTGACTCTGCCTCTGTGGGCAAGGAAGAGGGATAATGGATCCTACATGTCCCATATCAGCCAGGGATTTCTTCTGCTCTGCGGTGCTTGGATAAAAACCATCTCAATACAGTGTTACAGCCCCTTTGCTACAGTGCAAAAGCAAAGGTGCTGGGGATGATCTCACACTTCTCAGGACCTTGTTCTGTCATACTCAGAAAAGCACATTTAAACACACAGCATAGATCTGTTAGGAGCTGATGGGAATTATCTGCACACACTGCAGAGCCAGGGGAAAGAGTGAGGTTTCTTACAGGAATTAGAAATCCTTTATAGCAGGGAGGTTATGTAGGGCTTCAGTGAACGTGCTGCTCCAGCACAGTGACTGTAATGGATGCTCTGCAACTGCCGAGCATCTCTTTCCTACTCTTACTGACATTGCTCTGGGAAAATGGTGACAACATTAGTGCCTTCAGGTGCCTGGTGTGTGTAGCTGTTAACAGTTAAGAAACACAAGTGAAAAGAGGTTATTATCCATTGCTTTGCATTTCTAAAGCAGCTAGCTCAAAATTTTCTTGGTGCTTGGATGTAGGAGTGAGGACAGTACCACTGGAGAGCTCAATGTGGAAATACAAGTGTCCAGGAGATCTAGATAACAGCAGAACAGTCTAGGATAGTCTTGGAGAGCTCAGGTCTGACTAGCTCTTCTGCAACATGTGCAGAAATGGCAGAAAAGAAGGTTAGAAAAATTTTGATCCAAATGCTGCATGTAAAAATTCATTGGACATCCAGCACTGGCTGAAGACAGACATTATGCAGGTGAAAAAAGGCTTCTGGGGGCCTCCAGAAGGAGTGTTAGAGCTCAGAGTACAATCTTTTATTCAAATTACTTGCAGAAACCTATCTCAGTAAAACCCAGCACTTGGAGGGGCTGGCTGAAACACAAACACTTCCTCTTCTCAGCTGGTCTTGTAATTCTTGGTGACAGAATAGGTTAAGCTTTGCGAGTGTTGTGTTGGCCAAGCAGAAATTGCCAAATGCTGTGGGATCACTCCAGGTTTTAGGAGTTGGCAGTCAGCTGTGCTGTGCCTCAGAGTTGGACTTTCTCCCTCATACTTCATGCAGGGAATGCTGGAAATATTTTTGGGCACAGCTGGATAAGTGCACCTTGTGCTTCTGCCCACGGCAGCCTGTGGCACAGCCAGGTCATGTTTGTGGGGTGGGAAAGGAATCTCTGTTTATCCCTTCCTGAAGGATACTGGCAGTGAGAGAGGACTCAGGCAGCAGAGTAGGAGACACTCAGCTGAAGACAAAAGTATGCATTGAAAGAGAAGGCAATTATGAAGCTAAACCAGTAGGAGTGATCTGGGCCTGTGTTGTGCTGTCTTGGAAAACTTTCAAAGCCTTTTTAAGCAATTGGCATGAAGCTTTCTGCTGGCTATAAAAATGCCTTTTGAGAATCATCTCCCATTTGTACTTTTGCAATTCATGCTTTTAATGTCAAAAGTGCAAGTTTGCTTGACAGCCTGAGATAATGGAGTTCAGTCCAGAAAACATCAGTAGCATCTCAGCATTATTCCTGCTCTGCAAGTCTCAACCCTGCTTCAGAGAGAAACGTCTTGGGGTGAAGAGCAGGTCTGTTGGTAAGGCTGCTCCCATCCTTTGTGTGGCTGCTGAGCAGGTATGAACTGAATCTGGGTTGTCATAGCGGCTCTGATTGTGATATCTGTTCAGAAGGAGCTGCCCACAGCCAATAGGTGAATTTCACACAGACACAGGAAGGTTGGATAACTCTCCTTCTTGGCTGGGTTGAAGCCAGCAGCCACAACCATGAGGCAGGAAGTAATTCCACTGGGAAGGCATTGTGTGTATGGTGCACTTTACACAAGTTTCTGCTCCACTGAAGCGGAAGGGAGTTCAGCATGTAAATGAGAGCTCCTCTGAATAAAGATGGATTTCAGTGCCTAGTTCAGTACTCCTGAAACTAGAAATGTAGCTATGCAAGACTACAGACTTCAGCCTCTATTTCTTTCTTGGTGCTCTGCATCACTTAGAATTCAGAAAGTTGCCTTCATGAGTCATCACTAGAACTATCTGCATCATGGAGCTGAGGAAAGGAGTCAGCACCCTCCCTGCTGGCACCACAGCACGAGCACGGGGCTTCCCCCTGCTGCAGCAGCCCCAGGGTGTCAGTTTGACTCCTGAGGCATTTGAAAATACACCAGAGTAGGCCTGAGGCTCTGCTCAACTTCAAAGGTCTTCTCAGGTTGTGAGGCTTCTGTAGTCAGCAGAGAGAGTGTAGACAGTAAAGTCAGCCCCTGCTCTGGCTCAGTCACAGGAGATCCCGGTGTTTTTTCGTTCACAATAGCAGGACTCTAATCGGACGTGCCAACTGATTGAGTTGCCTAAAACTGTGGTGTCAGCATCCCTCCTGTGCACCCAGATGTGCTCTTGTGCCAAGCCCAGCTTGAATAATCTGGACCTCTATATTTCATTAGCAGTCCTTTAGGTTCTCCAACCTTCTCTTTTGAATGTAATGCATTTTTAGTACTGCAAACATGAGTGTGTAATTCAGTGCATATGTTTTGGGAGTGGGGAGTCTATGAGAATGCCAAGCAAATCAATAAAGGTTTAGCACATCATTATTCATTGTAGCGATGCCATGAGGCATTTTGTACACCCTTCAGTAGGGAGGGGAAAAAAAAGAGGAAAGCTGTTATATGTGTAGTAGAATTTGATTTGAGAGGAAGAGTTTGCATCTGAATTGCATGAAGTCTATTAAAATTTTGGTCTTCCTCAGATTAATAGGATTATGCCATCCCCAAACTGATTGTTCCTAAGCAACGATGCAGATCCTAGTATGTGTTGGTTTATCTCTTTAGTTTGCTGCTAAACCAGAGAAGCTTCCAAAGATAGCTGAAAAACTGATGATATCAGGTGTAATACATAATTTTGAAGACATTGTTTTGAAAAGCTGGTCCATTTATCTTCTATTTGGAATCTGTAAGAGTGCATCAGGACTTGTGTAAGGCAGCTGGAAAATGTTTTTTATTTAATTTTTTTTAACAAAGAAAATTACCTGCACTGTCACCAACATGGAATGCTCCAGTATGCCATTTCCATTCATACACAAACACCTTACTGTGTTCAGGGGGAGCTGCTCTCTCTGAGGAACAAATCCTAAGTGGTAGCTATGAATAGCATCACAAGGCTTCAGAAACTGCAGTTTCACAAGGCTTTCCAAATGCTCTCCAGCATGGCTGCCTAAAGGGCCAAATCTTCCCTACTTTACTAATTAAAAGCTTCCTTCATGTATTATAAAAGAATGCACAGCTATATAGACTTTATACTAAATAATAAATAGCCAGTTGTGAATGAAGTAGCCATTTTATATTCAGAACTGTCCAAGTTGTGCGGAAATTTTGAAAGGTGCATTAGGATGAGATTAGAGTATTTTCTCTCTTTTCTGGATGTTTTTGGATTTGATGACATAATGGGATAACTATAATTTAGGAATCTATGCTTACTCTTCTGGCATTTAAAAAGGCTGCTTGAAGAACTCTGTTGCTTAACATCATTCATGCATTTTCTTTATAATAAAAAAATTGTGCATTTATACATAATTTAATATGAAGAAATGGCTTTTTAGAGTTCTCTGACAGCTGCCTAAAGAACATACTGCAGCTCTACAGACATCTGAATTTCCATAGAAAGCAATTGATCACCTCAGAAGAGAAATACATAAACTATTTAGTGGTATGAAGGAACAAAGAACAAAGTTTAGGACTGTAAGTGAAAAATACTACTATTGATAGAAATTTTAGAAGGAATTTATTTTGGCAGAATGTAATTACCCAACTGGATGGAGTGCTGTGATTTATGTTTGAGCCCGTGTGAAGTGCTTTAAGATGATTAATAACTGGCTCAATCCTTTATATTCATAACAGCACTTGTGGCACAATAGCACTGTAGTGATCTGTCACTCCAGCTATTGTGTTAGTGGATATATAAGACCCCTGCATTAGGCAAGCATGGAGTCTTGGGGCTGGTGAGCAGGCAGATGCAGTCCCTTTGCTATTTGCATTGCAGCCGTGCCAGGGATCTAATAAGGCCTCAGAGCCCTGCTGGGCCAGACGCTGAGCAGTACTTGAAATGAAAGATGGCTTTCCCTTTCAGAGTTCACAATTTAATTATGTGATGGGAATCAATAGAGAGATAGAGCAGAAAAGGAGGACTGCATCACAGGAGTTGTTGAACTTCATATAATAAACACCAGCCAGAGTCCATAATCTGTTTGCATCTCTTATAAGACACACTTTTTGATGAGAAATGAAATTATCTTGTGTACAAGATGAAGGCAGATAATTTCTTCTTATTTGTACTTCAGCAGTAGCCAAAGATAACTGAAATTGTACTGTTCAGAGTTTGACTACCCCATGATTTGCAGTCAAAGAAAGTAAAATATAAGAGAGAGACCCTGAAAACATCATATATGATGTGATGGTCTCCATCTTAATTTGGCTCCTGGGCTCTTTGAAGGAAGTAGAGCACTGAGGAAAAGGCAGTGAGACTGGAACATTTTCTCTTCCTTGGCTGGTTTAATGGTGGTGCACAATAACTAAAAAGAAAAACAGAGTGAGAGAGATGATGCACAGAAGTGAGAATATAGTGGAGGAGAAGGAGGCAGAGATTGATGCAAAGAGAGTGAGGCTGAGCTGAAGATTTTGCAGGGGATTGTGAGGAGCCTATGAGCAGAGGTTAAGTGTCCCAAGGGAAATTAACAGTGTAATGATACCTAGTGTCTGATAGCCTTTGAAGACTGTTTCTTGCAGTTGTTTAAGCCAACCTGACTGCTTTGGCTCTGAACCTGACACTTCCCATACTGAAGGACAGGACTTGACATTTTCCAGCAAAATTACATGGTTTGTGAAAGAAATGATAATGTGCTCAGGATTTCCACCATGCTAGTGAAAGAAAAATAATATTTGTCAGATAAAGAAACAATACAGGGGAAGAAGCAGAATTTTTTTTTCCGGTAAAATTTATATATTTTTAATAAAATCACCAAGAATCAGCACAAGAAATCAGCACAAGAATTTGTGCTGACTGGTACTGTAAAGAGAAAATAGATATATGGGGAAGAGGCACCTGGATTTTCACTAGTGTCAATGAGGAATATTTGGCTGATGTTGTCTCCCTGAGGAAGGCCATGGTTATGAGTAGCTATGTGGTTAGAATGGTCCAGAACCAGTTTTATTTTGTGCATGATTTTAGCTGATGCTTCCTCTCTTGGCTGAAGTTCACACTGCTCTATTTCTCTTCCTTGTTTTTGTGCTTTGCTTGCACCGAGGTCTCCTCGTCCTTCCTCCTCCTCCTTTGCAAAACTGAAAAAAAAAAAAAAAAGGAAAAAGAAAAAAACTAGGGAAGAAGAGCAAAATAACAGAAAGAAAACTGACAACCATTTTCAGATTATACACAGGACATGGCCAGTTACGGAGCGCACAGCGGAGCGCTGGCGATAAAGGCACGCAGCAAAGCAAGCCGTCTCGCCAAGCGGGCTCCGCTGCCGCCGGCCGCCGGGCGGTGCGGCGGGATGGGGCGGCGGTCTCGGGGGTCCGTGGGGCGGGCACGGGCAGCCCCTTCCCGGCCCGCCCGGCCGCTCCCTGCCGGCTCCCAGGCCCGCCCGGCGCCCTGTCCGTGGTGCTGAGCGGCGGCTCCGGGCCCGCTCCGCGCCGCCAGCACGGGAAGCACTTTCCTTCAGGCTCCGCAGGCTTCTACCTTGAGTTGCTGCTGCTTCTGCGGTGCAACAGATGTTTTCCAGCCTGGATTTTCCTCTTTTAGCCGCCCTAAGAAGGCAGGAAGATTAATTAAAGCCAGAGTCCCCATAGGTGAATTGGCTCCCCACGCGCTCAGGAGGCTCTCTCACTTTCCCTGGTTGTTATCTTCATCGGTTGCTTGCATAGGAGAGAGGATTAGATGAACACTGAAAACGCCTTCTGCCTTGATTTGTTGGTGTGTTTACTTTTAATTTTTAGGATATCTGCAGAAATAATGAGAAACAGCAGGGAACGAGAAACTGATTGAGATTGATCGTTTTGTGTATTTGGCTTGGGATGACCTTTGGGAAAGTGGGTATTTAATTTTTACTGATGTTGTAAAGGCACAGACAAAGTCCTGACCTTTCTGATCCGGGGTGACCACTATGAGCATCCCACTGAGAATTAATTACAATTGCCTGGAGCGGCTCCAAGCAGCATTTATTAGAGCACTATAAATGTGGTAAAAGCGATCAGTATGCCTGGGAGAAGCCATTCCATGTGCCTGCTGTGATACCAAAGAGCAGCTCAGACTTGTCCGTTTGTTGTATTGTTTTGCTGTTCATTAACAAGACCGAAGTAGGAGAGACAGCATTAGAACTCGGGGGCAAACATTTCCCGTCATTCTGCTCTCCACAAAGATACTTTTGTATTAGATTAAGGCACAATATATAGAACTAAGCAGAACAAAAATCAAATGCCTCCCCAAGAGACAGGACATGGTGTAATTCTCTGATTGTACAAAGCACAGTACAACAGCTTCTTCCAGCAGCCTCCTAGAAATGTAAAGTGGAAGTAACAGAATGCTTCACACAAGAACTCTATACAAGGAAGTATTTAGTACTCAAGGTATGCTATGATGCCATTACACTTAGCATTTAGCACAAAGCTGGAACTATTAATCCCATGGATTTTTAAGTCCTTTTCCCCAGAGATCTGCTTAAAAATGGAAGATCAGTTACATGTTCAAAGTTTAGGCAGAACTATTTTCTGTAAGATATGATTTTGTCTGATACTCTGACAAAAGAACTGGAATTTAATAAGAAAGTTTAAATTCAAATTTTAAAACCACTTTTTTTTTTTTTGGAGAAAGATTTAATTGGGAATGAGAATGAAAAAGCTAGAAATGTGGATTAATGTAAAACAGAAAGGACAGCCAAGTTACAGCAGATGGCTTCTTCTTGTTCTTTGAGTGCCTTATAATGAGGAAAATATGCTATGTAATGACAGTTGTTTCTAAACTCACTTTTTTTTTTTTTCAGCTGGGGGAGCATGTGTGAGATGTGGTTTACCATGCATCACTGGTTGAAAAAGGAGAATAAAAAGACATAGCTGCAGACAGTCTGTATTGAACTGTTTTTGTTGCGGAGTTCTGGAGCTCGGTTTGATGCATGATAGGAAAGACAGCCATTTCCCATTCCAGCTAAAACTGAATGAGCAAATAATCTCTATTTCTCCTTGCTGCCTCGCCTCCCTGAGCATCTACATTGCATAAAGGCTCTGATACTCTCTTTCTGCAACACAGCCTTCCAATAGCCCTTTCTGTGGATTGACCAAGATTTCTTTATTCTGACAGGTTTTTGTTCTGTCTTGCTGTGGTTGCTGTTATTTCCTTCCAGTGTCAGTTAATAATTCCTCTTGTAATGCGTTATCCAAACAACACATTTTCCTACAACTGAAAAACTGCTGTTAAGAATTATTTAAAATCTCCCCGTCATCCCATTTTTTTTCATTCCTTCTTATCCAAAATGGGGTTGAGAAGGGGAGGGAGTGAAAGAAAATGGAAGAGGCAGCCTATTCTATATGACATACGCTTGATTTCCCAGCAAGGCTTAATTACCATTGGGAGTAAGGACTCCTGTTCCTTTTGACACAGCGAGCATTCAGAGTGCAGCCAGTGCCTCTTGCCTATTCCAGTTTGCATGCACTTGGATGAGATTTGATTGCACACTGGGGCACATCTGAATACAATATGAATTGTATATGAGAAAGGAGAGCCTGGGCATGTCCCCTGATGGCCCCAGGCATCCGTGCAGCTTTCAGGCAGATGTAAGACCCACAGAAAGTGATATTTTTTGTGCTCTTTTCATATCAGGTTTCATTTTGCAAAGAAATGAGCATGCTGACCCAGAAAGTACAGGTGGAGCTTCAAAACTCCCATGTAGCTCAATCAGAAGGGCCTATGATAACACAAGGGCAAGGGAACCTTGCAGGACTGAGTTCATTACTGAAATCTGAAGGGACTCGTGCTTCATGCTTCATGGGTACACAGGTCTAATTGGAGACAACAGGAGGCTTAGGATATAATGTGCAAGATGGAAACCTATCATGGTGATTGCTCTTCAACTTTCCATAAAGACATGTGCATTGTGCTTTGAGGAGGAGCATGATTTGCCTTGCTGTTGAGTCTAAAATGTAACAAAATTGTATTAGCTCTAGTGAAAAAGAATAAAAGCTAGAGAATTCACATGCTGAAGCTATGTTGTTAAGGCCAATCAAGAATAAGCTTCAAAAAAAGGAAACAAATAAATACAGAATTCTAAAACTTGATTTGAAAAAAATTGTCATTTTCAAGATCAATCATAGTGATGTGGACCCTCAATCATGTGAGCAAACACTCACATACAAATTACTCTATGCTCAAAATCTAAGGACTTTCTTTGAGCAAAAAATCCAATTTTTCCCTGATTGGTATCCAAAATGCCCAGCTTTCACTGCCCATTCTGAAATGTGGTTTTGTGTCTCTCATGAAAATACTAAATGTTCCATAATAGAAACAGGAAATAATCAATCAAAATTAATATACTCACGAATTTTAAGGAAATTCTTAACTTCAGCTCCCTTTAAAACATTGGTATAGGGAAAGGTTTGTAACATTGGTAGACATTATTTTAAGAAGCTGGAGAAGATTGTTTGGAAAGCAGTGATCAGGTAATAGTTAGTAAAGGTTCACTACTACAAATGAAAACTGTTGCCTGAGATTCCCCAGGGATGTGTCCTGAGTTTGGTAATGTTTTGTATTTACTTCAGGGTCCTGGATGATGAAGTAGAAAGTATGTTTAGCACATGTGCAGATGTCACAAAGCTGGTGGAGTAACAATCAAAGTGATCCTGACAAATGGGACAGCTGGCCAAAAAAACTAGGATGAACTTACTTCAAAGAGAAGAATGTAAGGTCTGCACTTAATCTGCAAAAATCAAGTGCATTAACACAGAATGGGAAACAGCTGACTAGGCAGCAACTTTGCTGAAAAAGATGTTGAGGTTGCAGTGACTCACAAGTGGGATATGTATCAACAGGGTCATACTATTACAGTAAAAGTAAACATGAGGCTTTGCTATTGAGAGCTGCATGTCTAGTTCTGGGCAGTGAACTTCAGTATATGTGGAGGCAGTTCAAAAGAAAGAAAGGAAAATGACCAGAGAATTAGAAAACATGTCCAATGAGGCAAGAAACAAAGCTAGGGCTTTAGTTTATTGAATCAGTGACTGGAGAGATGTGAGAAGCTTTCAAATAATCACAGGTTGTCATCTGCTCTCTGTATCTATTGTGGATATCAAGAGAAATGAATGTGCTAAAATTACATAATAGAAGAGTTATATTAGATATTAGCAAAAAGTTTTTGACAATAGAAACTAGGCAAGAATACATGGGGAAATGGTGACATTCTCTGCTTTAGATTAAATACCTTAAAATAATAAAGCAGACATCAGTCCATAATCATATCTCTCTCATTTATGCAGGTTTGGCACAGGAAGGTGGATTAAGATAACTCTTTCTGCCATTTTGGCCCTATTTTCCATGTCTCTATCACTACTCTCATGATTTAATTCTAGTGTTAACTTTTCTATCTGCAGTTAATTTACATACATTTTGGAAAGATGGTCTTAGTAAAACTCCATCTCACCTCTATGGTTTATAGACTTAATTTTCTTCTGGTGCTCTCCAATGTTTACGTCTACTTTCACACCTTAATCCTTTACATCTCAGCTTCTTCCACTCTGGGACACCAGATGCCAAGTCCACTGGGCAAACCTAACTGGTGATCCAACTGTATCTAGAAGCTGGGGACAGGGAGTTAGAGAGTGTCATCTCAGTTGTAAAATAAACTCCTTGGTCAAGCTGGATGGAGACAGTCTCTTTGGCCTTGTGTCACTTCCCTGTCACATAACAGGATATAACAGCTCACTTGTCACAGCACTCCTAAGAGGAAGCTGTGTACAATGGGCCAGGGAAAGCTCAGAAGCATTTTGTACTCACTGTTGTGCATCCTTGTACACTTGGTCATTTGATCCCTGCCATCTAAATGGCTGTTCCATTTCTAAAAATAAGCTGATACTTTGTGAGGCAGACACTCACATCAGTAATCAGGGTGCTCCCAGGACAGCTTTATTCTCATGAGGTATGTATGGTTGAAAGCGATGGATTTTATATTTTTTCTATTTTTATCCATTTTTATCCATTTTTCATTGTACTCCTCATGTTTGTTTGCTGTGTAATATTCCTCCTAACAAGTCCAGGATATGCCAGGAGCATATTTTTTATTGGCATCTACTGTGATATTTAAAATTGAATTTGAATAAAGAAAAATAATTTAAGATAACTAATCCTTTCATCACAGCTATCTCCTTCATTATTCCTCCCTCACTTTACCTCACATACTAGACTGCAGTTGATGTCTGTCCAAAGAAGTGGGATGCTGCTGGGACATTCCAAAGTTTTGAACAAGCCTGGGTTTGGCTCTGCAGTTCTGGGCATCCACGTGTCATTCAAAGTAGTTTCATATTTAAGGCAAATCACATGGGGTCACATATAAGCCAAAGCCACTTCTTGTTCAGATAGATTATCTTCACTCTGTTCCCTTGACTTTCCCAAAGTCAGAGATGGTAATGGAGTACAACACTGAGGCACTCACTCTTTTCTATGGATGAGAAGAGAGATTTCTAAGGGGCCCTAAGGGACCTAGATGATAACCTCTTGCTGAAAGTCAGTGGGAAATGGACGGATGCAATCTCTGTTGGTAAACTTTACCCTTGAGAGAGACAAGATGGACAAAGAAATCAAATGGAGTGAGGCTACCAGTAACTATTGGATATCAGGCTGGGAGCAATCCAGCATAGTTATCATGAATCTTTCAATATCCATGTCTGTTTATGGGCTTGGTAGAGTGAGAAAACAGCTAGGGACTTCCCAGAGCATTGCATAAATCCAACTGAACAATATGTTGTTATTCCTTACCCTTTTATTTTTCTCCAAGAAAACCCATTTTTACCTATATAAGAGATTTCTTTTGACATTATACCCCTGTTATGCTTGGTGGCCATAACACAAGGAGGCACAGAAGTTTAGGAAAGGACTGCTGGGTTTGCAAAAATCTATAGTGAATCCAGCCAGGAGAAAAAAAAATGAGCTCATCTTTAGAGGATGGGAAAGTGTTTGCTACAGTAGTCTTTGAAACATTTCAGACTGTCCTGTTTGCAGAAACACAACTATCCTTGTGCCCTTCCCTTCCCTTCCCTTCCCTTCCCTTCCCTTCCCTTCCCTTCCCTTCCCTTCCCTTCCCTTCCCTTCCCTTCCCTTCCCTTCCCTTCCCTTCCCTTCCCTTCCCTTCCCTTCCCTTCCCTTCCCTTCCCTTCCCTTCCCTTCCCTTCCCTTCCCTTCCCTTCCCTTCCCTTCCCTTCCCTTCCCTTCCCTTCCCTTCCCTTCCCTTCCCTTCCCTTCCCCCATATTCACCCTGGTTCCCAATTTTTAGTTTTATCCAATTAGTCCTAGCTGTGCCACAATAGATCAGCAGTGCACTACTAACTACAGTTTTCTGAATATAATTTTTTAATCTCTCAGGGAACTTGGCATCATGTCTTTCCTGTGTTTATTTTTATAATGGGAGCTTGTTCAACTGGCAGCACTGTAAAACCATTAGGAGAGGCTGTCCACTCCTGCTATAGATCACCAGTCCTTGCTTCATAGGATATCCTGATACACTGCCCTCCCAAAATGTCAGGGCCAGCAAAGAAAAACGAGTGCTCTGCATAGCAAATAGTTTTTATGACTTACAGTTAATGGACCTTACTATTAATTGGCAGAATTACAACTCCTGTTTAGTTGATGAAAGTAGCTGTCTTGAAAAGTTATTAGGCTTCCTTTTGTTCTTGCTTCCCTGCATTTTTTTTTCTCAAGATTGATTACACAGTGACTCTTTGAACTTACGTTGAATGTTTTCTTTGAGGATCTACTTGCATCTTGGTTTCATATTCTTTGTTAGTCTTTCAGTATTCCAGCAATCCAGGGATAGCAGAAGGAAAACAATAAAGAAAAAGCAAAATAATTAATAGTGTCAGGAAAGTATTCCCAAAAAATGTGAGTCATACGGTAGTATCAATAACACTGAAAGTGTGAATAGTATGAGAAATACATATGCAGCCTTATCAAGGCTAAACAGTTTTGTGATAAAGGAAAATAAACTCCATTAACAGAGATGTAGTAATTCATAGAGCACCTCTGTTGTGCAGTGTCTATATCTGCTGGCTATCCTAAATCAATTACTTCAGTCAAGACGTGGTTCCCCTTTCTCTGGGGTGCGGCTGTGGATGGAGGGAAAGCAATTTATTTCAAAAGCTGATTCAGCAACAAACTCTGCAGGGGCCCATCAATGTACCATTAATAATCAGAGATGCTGTAATGATTAGCAGTGGCATTGTAAATCATTTGCACAACACTATTTATTTCAACATTATTCATCAATTTTGTGTTTCCTGAAAGACAAAAAGGTTTTCACATATGATGAAATATACTCTCCAGCAGTAAGCAACAAGCTGTATAACAGGCTTTCAAAATATTGTTTCTTCTTACATGGTATCTTTTTTTGTGTGTGTGAAGTATTAAGGAAGATGAGGTCCTTATAAATTTGATCTAAAACCAGTGATATTATAAGTAGATATTAAGAAAATGTCATGTTCACTTCCACTAACTCATCTTGGTTTGAGTCCCCAATAACCCTCCTTTTTCATTACCCTCTGAAGTCTGGTTCTTCCTTCAAGTGAAATTAATAGATCAATCCTGGATATCTCTTGGTGTGCCTCAATCTAAACCTCTATTTACTGCATTCAGAGGGCTTTTCTGAAGCCTGATTTAACTTAAAAATAATATTGGTTCATACAAATGCTGATTCAATTATTCCTCGCATTTAATTTAACCTTTCTTTTTCTCTTAATGAAAACTCAATACCAATTTAATACAAATTGTTTGGTAGATTTGCCTTATATGCAAATTCAAAAGCAAGGTCAAAGCAGCAGTAATAAAGCTGTGCCTGAGTTCCTTTCTTACAAGATCTAGATGTTATTAGAAATGGCATTAAAAATGTCATGAATACAGAGGAGAAAAATGAAAGCTAAGAAATAATCCAGGAGACTGGGAAGCAGCCGGAACGAAATAAATGTTAATTAATGCCTTGCATCACACAGGCTACTTACTTGTATTGATGGAGCAGAAAAAAAGTACTGGTAAAGACAGGTCTGTTTGCAATTAATATTTTTAAAACCTCAAGATCCCATTTTCAACAAGAAAAAAGGACCACGGAGTGAGCACGAATGCAGCTGTATTTTAACAATAGCAAATAATTTTCCTTCTGTTTTGTTTTACAGTCTTTGAAGAGTTTCCACTTGCTGCATATGTGTTTCAGGAAAAATACTCTTTTTTTTTTTTGTATAGAGAATGAATTTTTCTGAAAACCTTGAGACTATTTTGCTCTTAGGATTTTTGTCCCACTAAGCCCTTATGCTGAGTAAAAAGCCTGCTGCTTCCTTCTTTTAGGGTTACGTTACTTAAAGACTTCTTTTCTGTTTACTTTGCTAGCGATCATAAAACTGTCACCATCAGCAGTTCAAAGCTGTCTTGCTACTTTTTGCTGTGTAACCTGGAGTGATTACAGCACTGGTTCTCAGCTGTTGCTTCTTACCATGACTGACACAAGTACCTCAAATACAAATAATTTTTACTGATAATTTTAGGAATACAGGGCGTTTTTTTTTTTTTTTTTTTTTTTGTTGTTGTTGTTGTTGGGGTTTTTTTTTTTGTGAAAAGGAGGTGCTTGGGAGCCTGCAACTTTGCTGTAAGGCAAGATGTGCGTAACTGAAGTGGTTCAACTGGGTTGAGTTCAGTAAACTTTTGGTTGCCAATTGACTGGAGATGGTGTTTTAAAAACTCTACTTTCAGCTGTGATTATTTTTATTGACTAAATAGTATTTATTCAAGATGACTCCAGAGAGACTGGCTGCCCCTTCAGCTTTCCACAGCCTGAGACACCACTGCCCCACCACTCCTCGGGGTCCAAGTGTCCGCAGCAGAGCAGCCCGAGCCCCCATGGATGAGGGCAAGCTGCTGAGCTGGTTAGATCGACTGCTGCCCATCATCGCGGTGGGTCCTGCCTGCTCCTCTTCTGTAGAGCATGATTCCATGATCACGGGGGTGTCCCTGACCTCTTTGTCCCATATAAAGGCCAAGCAGACACTCTATCGATCTGGGCAGCCTGCTGAACGGGACAGAGCAGCTGGTCGTCACCTTCACGAGCTCGCTGTTTTTGGGTGTCCTGTGTTAGTAGTCATCAGTTATTGAAGCCCCCCGGGCCATTAAAATAAATTTAGCAGTTGTTCTAGCCACCTGCCCCTCCAAAATCTGATTCACATGATACACTCCCACGTCCGCTTTTCCTGAAGGCTTTACGGCGCGCATCACCAGCCCCCGCTGCAGGGATAACCACAAAGGCCGGCGGCTCAGGCGAAGCTGGAGGGGCGCATCGCTGGGGCTCGCTCAGCAGCTGCAGCCCTCGCAATGCACCTGCCCAGCGGCGAGCGAGCCCGCCGGGATAAACATGGGGCTCTTGGGGGCCCGGATGCCCAGGAGCTGGATTCAGCAGGAACTGGGTCGCAAGGGCTAGAAAAGGGCAGCGGGGGTGGGTGTGTTTGTGGCAGTCGGGAATGGGGGCAGAAGCGCCGCAGAGGTCTCTTGCGGGCGGAAAGGGGACCGGGGCGGCGGGTGGGTGACTGCAGCGACCCCGCGGGCATCGTGGGGGAGGCGCCAGATGGTCTCGGGGACTGCTAGGGACCGGGCACCGCCGTCCCGCCGCCGGGCGGGGAAGGGGCGGCTCGGGCACCGGGGGAAGGGGCGGCTCGGGCACCGGGGGAAGGGGCGGCTGCTCCCGAGAGGCACGTGGGCCTGGGCGGCCGTCGGGAGCCCGGGGCAGCCGCCGCACCCTGGGCGCTTGCCGACCTCACGGGGCCAGGCGGGACCCAGGCAGGGGCGGGCAGGGGTCGAAGCGGCGGATATGGGCCCGCCGGCCGGGGGAGAAATGAAAGGCTGAAGGCTGAAGGGAGGGATGGATGAAGGAATGAAGGACGGAGGGAGGAGGGACGGGATCGCCATCCCCCGCGGCCGGCCGCTCGGCAGCCCCAGGTAGGGGCCGCTGATTGACAGCTGACACCGCCCCCCCGGCGCTCTCATTGGTCGCTGCCCACGCCGATCAGCGCTCGGCGCCGCCGCGGCCGGCTTCCCATTGGCGGGCTCCGCCCCGCCCCTCGGCAGGAGCCATAAGAGCGGTGAGGGGCGGGGCCCGCGGCCGAGGGGGCGGGGCGGCGGCGGCTTAGCCCGCGAAGGCGGCGGCGGCCGGAGCGGGATGGGACGGAACGCGGCGCCAGGTGGGTGCGGGGCTCCGCTCCAGCCCCCCGCAACTACCGTGCAGGGAGGGCAGGAGGGCGGGCGGCGGCGCTTAGAGGGTCCTTTCCCCGCCTGCGAGGAGCGCGGAGGGGGAGCAGCTGTTTTCAGCGGGCTTCAGCCGGCGGGGATAATCCCGGCGCTGCCCTGCGGGAGCCCCTTTCTCCTCCCGGCCGCGGCGGGGGCGCCGGTGGGTGGCTCCGGAGCCGCTGGCTGTGCTCCGCCGGCCCGGGCTGAGCTGCCCGTCCTCGGGCCCTCCCGCCTCAGCTTTGTTCCGAGTCCTCCCGCCGGGCTCGGCCCTTCGCCGGTCCTCGGAGCGGTCCCTTTCCCCCCGCGCTCTCGGGGGGAGGCTTCGGAGCGTGGGGTCGGGACGGGCCCCGCACTGTTCCCGGTGCTGTGCGCAGCGCTCCGTTCGGGCGGCGGGAGCACGGCGCCCGTTCCCGGAGCCGCCCGCCCGCGGACTCGTTGCCCGCTCGTGTTCGCCCCCCGAGAGCGGCCCCCGCGCCGGGGCACCGCCGAGGCTTTCTGCTGTCCAGCGCTCTTAAAGTACTTAAGAAATAATCGTCTTTGGCTTCGAAGGGCGCTGGGAGTCCTTGACAGCTCGGGAACTTTTAAACCCTTCCCCGCCCCGCCACGTTTGGGGTTTTTTTAAATGTTTTTTTTTCTACTTGTCTCTTAAGTAAATGTATCCCTGAGAGGAAGCCTGGCGTCTGAGTGAGTGCAGGCGTGTGAAGACAGGGATTTATCTCAACTGCTCAATGTCTAACACTGACCTAAAAGCAGTTAAGAAATGCTTTGTTTATTCTCTTTCTGATACAGTTCAGTAATCGCTGCAGATAACAGGAGAAGGGCTGATAGTTTTAGGCTGAGCAGTAATCTGTGACGTGGGGCCAGTACTTCAGTGATGGGTTATTGGATACAGTTGTGAGATTCCTTGATAGAAAACGCTTCAAAGGATAAATGGTGTAGTGTGTGTGCTGTTTGTGCAGGACTAAGAAAAAGCTGTAATTCTTTGTGCCTCTTTTGTAAACTGCAGCTAATAAGGGGATGGTATTCCAATCAGAAAAAGATGGGGGCGTATTATGAAAGCAGCCAGGAACTTCAAGTAACTTTAAATCTGGGGATGAGGAGGTTGCAAGACTGGCCTTCTTTTTAAAACTTCAAATAGGGAATCAAGAAACATTTAGAGAAGACAGACTGTTGTTTTGACTTTGGCTGATACAGTTTTTTCCATAAACTAATAGTGAATGTACTTGGAGAGGAATGAAGTAATGGAATAAGGTTGCAGTTCTTATCCTCCTGTAGGCTGTCCCACACTACAGTGCTCTGTAGTTCAGATGCAAAGTTATGTGGTCTCTAATACATGGAGGTTGACATGTTACAAAATAATTATGCTCCACTAGTGCTCAAGCTGGAAATCTGTGAAAGTTCTGGTTACACTGCTTGCAAATTTCAGTGATTAAAGATTAAACCCTGTGTTTAAGCCGTGGAACTGAGCTTTGTCAGTTTTTATGCTACAGCTTTTTGCCTTTTAATTTCTCATCAGAAAAAAAAATGCTAAGATAGGACAGTTAACTGCCCACGGGCCCCAAGTCATTCTTAGTAAGAATTAGGATGTTTTATCTGTAGCTATTCATTTGAGACTAGGACCATATTATGTTTCCCTTAAGTGATGTGGAAACTTGATTTGTTTCCAGCTGAATTCTGGGGATGAGTTGTGCAAAGCAAACTTTTTCTATCCCTTGCTGGAAGATTAGTTTTGTGTTTATATAGCTAGCGGCAGTATGAATGGAGTTATTAGGCAGTGAACACAGAGATTTTGTTGTACATGAAATAATGTATAATTGAGCCAGCCCTCTTTTCGTTTTCCATGGCTATTTTCCTCAAATAAAGAGAAAATAGAAAACATTATTATTATCAGATACTGAAACAATAGTCTTGATTATACTCAATGGTTACAGAAATTGAATAGGCTTTGTTAATCTTCCTATTTGTCCATGGAAGTATTAAAATTACTTTACAGAAATAGAATTGCTTGTGCTTTAAAAAATTATTTTCATAGCAGGAATAAATTACTGTGGCTTCACATTTGATTTATATGGTATAAAACATGTGACATTTCATAGTTAAAACAGCATAAACCTGTTTTGTTTTCCAGTATATGCTTATCTGTAAAACATGCTTCAAGGGATCATGATTTTAAGAGTAGCAATATAAACTACTTGTACATCAGCTACTCTTTAGTGTCCCTACTTTAGCTCAGGTTTATTTACTTCGTAGAAGGTACATGCCATTTACTTTCCTGAAACAAGAATAACACTGTCTGTGGGCAGTATTGCTGTATGGAGGAAAGAGAAAGAAAAGCCATCATCTGACAGATGATAGTGTTTTGAAGTGCCTTATACAGTGATGAGAAGAACTGGGTTTCTGAAGAGCTAACCAAACGCGAGCAGATACTTTGGTGAAGCACTCCAGAGGAGCTGATGGTGGTTCAATGTTTCCATCACTGTATCAGTGTCACTTGGATGTGAATTAGCTTTCATGAATTTGCAGGTCTTTGTTTTCTTATTAAACTTCCTGCATGAACAGTCACATAACAAAGTACTCTTCGTTCTTTTGAGCAGTCTCAGAGCTCTGTCTTCTAGAGTTCTCTTGACTGCTTTGTGTGAGGAAGGAGCAAAAAATACTGCTGCAGGTAATTTGATTCTGTTCTTGCAGGCCTGTCTTTAGCTGATGTGTACTTATTGTTGTCTTGTAACTGCACTGAAGTCTAATACAGGTTGTATAACACAACTCTTCTTGGACTTTTCAGTTCAAATGAGATGTGTTATTACTTCCTGGTTCATGTGTGTCTCCAGTTAAAATTATTAGACAAGTTGTGGTCATTACCTTTAACTTGTTTTTTATTTTTGCTTGCATAGGATCCTGAGCCACAAGCAGTATATCACATGAATTGCATTACTGGTATAAGTTACTCACCAGGCAGTGCATGCCCAGTGGGTTATGATACTAGGTTTTGTTAATTACCTCAATAGCAGAATACATTAGTATACAGTCCTGATGAGGAGCAATTGGTTTTGTCAGGCTAATTTCTTAGTTCTCTAATCTTAATGGCATGTAGTATATGGAGATCATTGATAGGATCAGATTACAAATGTCTTCCAGTGCAGGATATAACTGTACTTTGCCTTTGGAAGCTTCCCTGTACAAGCAATGTGATGAGTTGCAGGCTGTCACTGTTTATTCTCTTGAAAGGTAGAGGGTGACTGTTAACTTCTCTGTATGGAAGGCTCATGTACAGAATACCTGTAATCTAAGAAAAATTAGTGTATTGACCGAGAATTAAATTGAAGCATCTTGACCCTTAGCTCTTTTGCAGAACTGCCATAGCACTTATGTTCTCTCCTTAGAACTTAGTCTGCCTTTAGGGGTAATAATGATAATAACCTCAAGTTACACCAGAATTATTTGTTATATTTTAACCAAATGTTTTCCTTCACATTTAACTATTATTTAGATCTAAGAAAACCTTTGATAAAAGCTGTTGAAATGTTGCATTGGGTTGTTTTCTTAACTAGTAAAGCACAGGTGTTTTTCACCTCTGTTTTGAAAATTCAAATAACTGAAATATTTTTAGCTATTGATGGATGGAATTTGTTCTGCCACAAGAAGAATCAAAATGCTTTGGAAGAAATTAAGAAATTTGTACAAACAGCTGGAGATCAAAATGGCAGCCTTTGTGCTGATTTAATCTGCAAACTTGGAGCTTATCTTTGATTTCTTCATTTTTGGCAGGTGAGGTAGCTGGAGAATTATTTTGAAGCCTTCTAAGTATGGTAAATATTTGTTGGTTTGCTAAGGATTGTTAAGGATTTATAGGTGTCTGGAATTTCAACATGTTGTAAATTAGTTTTTCCTTTCACATACTGAAATGTTCTGCTATTGAACTGGTGGCGTTTTCTGCCTCTAGAGATGAGCCAGAATGTATGGGGATTTTTTTTTTTTTGTGGACCTCTCAATTCAGTAGAATTTTAGTTACTCCTTCAAGATTCTTGGAGCCCCTTCCTATCTAAGAAATATAATCTCTTTATTCTAACAGAGTTTTGATAGCCAAATTCAGTGATAGGCAACAGTGTGCTTTTACTGAGTGTAAAGCATAATGTGCTTCATTTATTAAATATATTGGTTTTGAGTATTCATTATCCTCGTGCCACTTGCATGCTTCAACTGATTTACTCTTACGTTTTCAAGTATATGTTTTAGAAGCAGAAAAAATTACTGTTATTCAGTACTTCAGCTGATGGGTCCCAGGTTTCTTGGGCATAATTCACAGTGGCAAACTACTTTGCTTGTGTATGTAATGGATGATTCATGATACATCAAAACATGTTAACAGTATCCACTGAACGTTGGAATTGATCTCTTGAGGTTGGTTTTGAAATCCCACAGTTGAAAAGGTCAGTATCGAGTGATGCCGAAGAAAACCATTTATCTGCTATGGTCTTGGTGCTGTCCTAACAGATCAACAGGCAGCTGTGGGGACTAATGTGCTAGAAGACAAGGCCTGCAGAGCTTGTTTTATTTTGGAACTTCAAACAGCCTTTGGAAACACTTCTTTGAGAAGTTCTTCTGCTTCATTACATGTGAATGGATAAATGAAGTTTGAACTTGTGAATTAGAAGGGGGGCTTTAGTGGCAATGTGGCTTTTTAGTTTGTTTCTCTGTAGCAGTTAGGTCTTGCTGATGAGTTTTCTATAGAATGTTGAAATCTCTGGAACTTATATCAGCACAGATTTACTGCAGAGTTATTTCCTGGGAAAGTAGTGTTTTTCTTTATGAAGCTTGGCTGGTGCTTTGAATGCTTAAACAGCTGCAAGCATGGACAAGAATACATCACTTGAAATGAAGCTTTTGATTTCATGCTGAATTTGAAGACACTCTTGTATCAATGTTTTTTGCACACAGAATATTGAAGTTTTTTCTCATCTCTGCATGCCAATTTGAGCTGGAATGGAGCTGCAGGTAAATCTGAAGTCATATTTAAAGAGGACATCTTGGTACAGATATACAAGTGCTTTGGTTACAGTGTCAGGTTATTTAACTGAATAGTAGGAGAAGGGTATTTGCATTGCTAGACAAGCAGATGTGCAAGCCATGTGCTTTCTATCCATTCTTTTGGCAGAAGGAACCAGGAACTAGCATTTCAGCAGCTTCTTTTTTTCTTTTCCCTAGATGGAGGAGATCTTGTCTCCTCCTGCTCAGCCAGCTTGCTTTTCTTGATGCTTTCCCTTCAAATCCTACATGTCTTGTACGTGTTCACTGTAGCACTCACTTGTATGTTTATAACTAATAGAGAGTTGTGAAGCTTGGGCATGGTAAGCGGGATATACCTGAAGGTTGAAGGGAGGAGGTGCAAATGCCTTCCAGAGGAGTGCCTGAGAACACACTGAGGTATAATCTTTCAGCCCTCACATGAAGTGTAGCTATTATAACATTTGCCTCTGTCATCAAGCACTGCTCATGCTCTTGCAGACTATGATGAAATTTCAGGTATCCTTTGATTCAGGGTGGGTTTACACAAGCACATAGTGAACATTAGGAGCTACACCTAGTTATAGCTCAAGCTATTCATGCTGTAAAGACAGACCTTCATGTCTAGTTGCTGAATTTCTGTACTGGATTTGCACTGGTAAGGACAAGTGAAGCTTCCATGTTGGTGTACTAAGAAGTGGTTAAGGTCTTAATGTTAAGGATTCTTAATCATCCCAAAATAGCTGCATCTGAAATACTAATGTAGCACCATTGGGATTCTGATATTTTTTCTAGAGTAGTTGCCATCTCACCAGAGAAGTTGTGTGCTTTGTGAGGTGTTGTTCTGGTTGCTGTACTGACAATTCTGAGGGCTTTGAAGCTGGTGTGGACCTGCAGCTTGCTGTCACGCTTGGTCACACAGCTGGCTGAAGCACTGTCTGACTAAGTTGGCTTGATGCTGGAGCAGGTTTAGCAGTCTTCAGTAATTCCTGTATCTTGGATGGTGATGGCAAGGTTCTGTTCAATGTGATTTAGAACTCTGCTTGCAAAAATTGGGGAGAGACAGGTAATACTCCACAGCTGGGGAGAATTTCAGAATTTCTATTGTCTTAGCTGCTTGGAATGGATTAAATATTTTATGTTATTTAGTAAATTGGTCCAGTTACTATTTCTGTGCATTACTAATGAAGGACAGAGTCAAATATTGTAGCAGACTGAACCCTCATCTTAAACCTCTGGCTTTCTGAGATGTACAGAAATAAATCTTATATAATATGTACTCCAATCTGTATGTTAGCCATTTTTTCTCTTAATCTGAAACTATTGAGGCAGCAGTGAAATAACTACCTTTAGTGGGTATGTAGTATGTTTTACTGCTGCCTGTGACAATGACTGCTGAAACCCCAAATTCATTGCCTTCTCCCCCTGTTCCATGCTTTAAAATGAAGCTGTTAAATGTTTTGTGTGCCACTTCATCTGCATTTTCTGTTCCTCTTGCTGCAAACTCTCGCTCATGCATTTTTTCTGAAATCTTTTACTTCCCTTTGAAACTCACTTATATATCCTAGTATTCCCTGTAAAAAAGACAAACATTATGATGAACTTCTGCTTTGTGTGATTTCTAGATGCCTTATTTTTAGAGAATGAAATACTTGGAGATGTAAAAAAAACCAAACCCCAACAAAAACCATGAAAACCCTTCCCAGTTGCCACGTGCATCCCTGAAAAAATTTAAAATGGAGGGAAGTAGATGGAAGACATGAAGTGTAAATCCTTGCCAAATATAAAGCCTTCTTCCCTTAGCTGAGTGAACTGCTTACTATCAGATTTCTTTAAGCCACAGAATGTTGGTTTTGGCAGGAACATCAGAAAGAGTTTTCTTTCTTTTAAACAGTTGTTGTTTGGAAAACAAGCATATGTTTGGCATCATCATAGGCTTCTAAAAGAGGAAAAAGTGATTTTATTTTCAAAACATATAGTAGAACTGTATTTTCACCAGAATCAAATGTTAAATGCTTCTGGAAGCTTAAATATAATAGTGTGTCCATACAGTTGATTGTCAAGGTTGAAACAACAAGCACAGCTAGCCTCAAAGCTGCTAAATGCTAATCCAAGATTGGCAAGTGTTTTTCTCAGCCAAGTGAGCTGAGGAAGTTAGAGAAGCACATAGGCAGCCTGTAATAATCAAGTTTTTTAAAGCAAACTTAAATGTTAAGATAAAAAATGTAGCCTTATTTTATACTTTGGTAATGGTGATGTTAACTGAAAGACCTGTGACTAAATCTGTAGTTCATGTATCCCCGCTACTATTCATCTTGGTGGAATTACTGCTGTTAATGGTTTTGAATACAAAGCATTATAAAGTATACTGAATTCGGTTTTGTGAACCTAAGATGACAGTCTAAATAGTGAACAGCTTTGATTTGTTGGTCAAAGATAACTGCCTTCATGCCTCATCACAGAACAATAAACGCAGCATAGAGCAGTCCGGGTTACTCAAAGAAGTTTGTCTAGGTTCATTCAGTTATAGGGATAGGCTGAGAAAGGAGCAAAACTACTTGCTTTAGCACTGGGTGGGAAACATCAGGGAGATTGAACTGTGAGGGCGAGAAGTATGGGTGTTGAATCTAGAGGAATAAAACTAGTGAATTTAATTGAGGGTTACTGAGAGTTGTTATAATCTCTTTAAGATGTTTAACCTGGTATTTTAGAGCTAAAATATGGAGGAAACCTTCAAACAAAAACTTGTCTGAAATATGAAGCTTGAAGGACAAGTGTTCTTTTGTCAGAAGTGTATTTTTGAGGCTTCTAAATCCACTTTGAACAAAGTACTAAAATAAATGTAACTGTAGGAAGATAAGACTGTAGAAATAATTGAATTCCACTGTGGATTAGTTAATTTGCATTGTATTAGTAGTGTTCTCTGAAATATGCCTTCCGTAATTTTTTTTGCTCATTTCTGCAGGTGTATGATGAAGTATTCATCCTCTTTTCTTGTTCAAAGCATGTAGGACTTGATTTAAATCAGATTCTTATTGGGTGTTAAAAGAATAACAAACTTGGCCAAAGTGGGAACCTTAAGCAGTATGTTTTATTGTAGACTTGAAACAACTTTTGGTGATTCTGCATATAAGAGAACATGACCTGTGGAACAGCTGGCTCATAAGAAGCAGTTTTGTTGCAGAACAGACTTATTTACATGTTAACTTGGTAATAGGCTACTCCTCAAGGGCAAAATATCTCTGTACTGTTGTTATATTTGAAAATGAGGTAGTTGTGAAAACACAGGATCTTGAAAGTGTTGGGGGCACTTACCTCTTTTAAAAATAGTGTGATTCCCATGGTAATCTGCAGCAAGGTTTTCTAAAATAACAAAGCCTGTATTCATCTGCACTGTACAGAAGGAATATTATTTGCGATCAGATGATAGTTTTAAGTGGTACTTCATGAAGGAGGCTCTGAAACAAAACAACAAACCCCAAACATCAACCAAAACCCCCAAACAAACAAGGTTCCTTGTCGTCTTGGCTGATCTTAGTTCATTGTACTTGATGCAGAATTTGCCAGAGGTTTCACAACCTGTAATAATATAAATGGTCAGCTCAAATGATTGTGGTGCTTACACCTCCTGAGCATTTGTTGGTCATAGAAGTCACGTCTGAAGAGCTACATGAGCATTTCAAACTGAGGTCAGGTGTGGTAGAAGAGTAAAGGCATCAAATTCTGCATCTGGT
This sequence comes from Lonchura striata, assembly GCF_050655825.1. NCBI lineage: Eukaryota > Metazoa > Chordata > Aves > Passeriformes > Estrildidae > Lonchura > Lonchura striata. Next base: position 71,248,302 of record NC_140703.1, on the reverse strand, counting down.
GTGGCTTTACTCGCAACCTTCCACCCATCTGCAGTGCATGTGCTGGTGCTCTTTGAACAAAAGCTTAATCCACTGCGTATCAGTAGTTTTAATTGAGCCTCCCCGTTTGGTTGTATTTTATTCCTCTACTGCTCTTTTGCCAGCACCAAGCGGTTGTTAAGTAGAGGGAAAGAGGAAGCCACGTGTCACAGCTCTGGCCCTGCCCTCTGGCAAGTAGAGTTGTTACTCTTCAAAGCATTGTGTGGTTTCTGCTTTTTTTATATGGAGCTGGAAAAAGGTGGATTTGAAGCTGTGCTGGGTGTTCTCTCCCCATCCCAGAATGAAGTGGTCAGTAATATCCAGAATATTGTTGCTTACATTCTGAATGTAAGCCACACATTTCTCTGGAGCTGTCAGCTGCTGCCTGGGCAGCCATGGCATTGCCCTGGGATATGGCAGGCCTTCTTTCCTCTGCCTCCACTCCTGCCTACATAGGGTTAAACAAAATAGCTGCTTTTCAAATTAAAAAAAGTTCTTGCATGTTTATTGGCAGCCTATGTATTTCAGCAACCAGTTGCCACATTAAATGTTTATTTTTTTTCCCAAAAGTCAAGATATTTTGGGTCCTACATGATGCAAATCTGCATTTAATTATTGGAAATCTAAATTACTTATAGATTTCAAAATGTTAATAGAGGAAGGCAAAATTGAAATTGATATTTTCTGGTTGTTGGAAGACTGAGGAAGGGATGCATACAAGAAACCAATCCAGAACAGGATAATTTACCTGCATCACATTATTATGGAGATATCTGAGATGTATATATTGTATGTATTAAGTAATTTAGGTTTTCTTTATGGTCACATCATATCTTAGTTATTGTTTCTAAATCTGTTAATGTAAATTACTTTGTAAGATTCTATGTTTGTGGCAGCTGACTGCCTCTTCTTCCTCACCCCCAGCAGAAAATACTACATGTGGCTGTGAACATCATAGTGAAGTAATCTGAAGGATAAGATTTATTGAATTTATGGGAATATGTAGTGGGAACAGGTAAAATTAGTCTCTTTAGTTAGTATCAACTGTGTGGTGTTGAATCGGATGGTAAGGCAGTAGATGACCTGGATGGGTTATGTGATTAGGATAATGAAGTCAATATTTTTCATTACCCATATTAAAAAAGTATTTTAAAATTCCTTTTTATGAAAACAGGTCTTAATTAAAACCATAAAAATCCCATGGTATCAGCAGGCATACTTGTTTTGAGCCACTTCAGCCATCTTTTCAAAAGAAAAAGTGGACTTTATTTCACATACTTTTGGATTTCTGGTGATTTGTTTGATCTTCCTAAACTGCTAAGCTCCTCTACATTGAGTGAGATTTGAGGTCACAGATCCATGCAAAACTGCTTTAGTTTAACTGGCTTGTAAATAAAAATGTTTATAACAAAAAAGACCCAAAAGAAACAAACAAAACTGTCTGTTGCATCCGGCCCTTTAAAAACAGGAGGAGGGAGGGAAAAAACCCTAGAGAAATTGGGATAGACCTGAACCATGTAGCTAATGCTAAAGTATGCCAGTTTCTTTCAAGAGCAGCTTTTTAGCTGGGATGAAATAAGGAATAATTCAATACATAAGTTTCACCTGTTAAAATGCTTTAATTTCTGTCCTTCCCTTCTCACTCACCTTATTTCTTTACATAATAATGTCCTTGATTGAACCCTATAGGTCAGCTGTAAGGAGTCATTAACTGTTGAATTGCATTGAGTTTTAATTTTATAAGTTGTGACTCTTTAATGATTAATCTGTGATACCTCTGTCTGTTTGAAAACAATTTATATGGTTTTTGAAACTTCAAAATTGAGGGAAAACCCCACACTTTTTACAAATACCTTCCTAGAGATAAAACATACTGGTTCTATGTATACTTGTAGGTACACAAGGCTTTATAAAGGAAATAACTATAGCATTGGCCACATGCATCCCTAACTGTGTGCATATGAGAGAGCTGTTTATGAGAACAGTATTTCAATTGGAAGGCACCTACAGCCATTGTCCAGTCCAACTGCCTGACTGCTTCAGGGCTGACCAAAAGTTAAAGCGTGTCATTAGGGACATTGTTCAAATGCCTCTTAAATGCTGTCAGGGTTTGAGGCATCAACCAGCTCTCTAGAAAGCCTGTTTGAGTGTGTGACCCCTCCCTTGGTGATGAAACACTTCCTACTGTCCAGCCTGAACCTGCCCTGCTGCAGCTTTGAGCCATTCCCATGTATCCTATCACTGGGTCCCAAGGAGTAGAGCTCAGTACTTCTCTTTTTCACATCCCTTCCTTGGGAAGCTGTGGAGAGCAATAAGGTCACACTCAGCCTCTCTTTTCTCCAAACTAGAGAAACCCCAAGTCCTCAGCCACTCATTACAGGGCTTTTCTTCACAGGCCCCTCTCCAGCTTTGTTGAGCCTCTCTGGATACATTCAAGCACTTTCACAACCTTCATAAATTGTGCAGCTGAGAATAGTAGACAGTCCTTGAGGTGTGGCCACTGCAACACTGAATGCAGCAGGAAAATCTCCTCTTTTGCCTGGCTGGTGATGCTAGTTGATGCATATTGGGATGGGGTTTGACCTCTTGTGTGCCTGGGCTCACTGCTGACTCAGTCTGAGCTTCTACCGTGTAATCCAGATCCCTCTCTCTCCCAGTTTATACTTGTGTCTGGCATTACTTTGTCCCAGGTGCACAATGTGACATTTGGACTTGTCAAATTTCATGGTATAAATCATAGCCCAGTGTTCCAATCTATGCAGAGCACCCTGTTCCTCACGAAAGCCAGAAGCACCTCCCAGTTTGGTATCACTGGAAAACTCAGTAATGGTGCACTGCATTCCTGCATCCAGATTGTTGGGAAGGGCAGGAACAGGACTGGCCCTGGAGTTGACAAGCACTGCTGGGGAGCAGTCACCAGCTGGATGTGGCCCCCTTCACTTTACAGCCTTTTGAGCTCTGCCCTTCAGCCAGTCTTTTACCCAGCAAACCATGAACCCACTTGTCCTGCAGCTGGATATCTTGTCCAGAAGGATGCTGTGAGAGTAGGAAAAGCTTTCCTAAAAATCCAGAAAAAGGCATCTGCTGCCTTCCCTTCATCTACTACATGTGTGACCTTATTGGAAAAGGTTACCAAATAAGTGTATTAGTTATGGCTTTCCTTTTGTGAAACCATATTGACTGTGCCTGATAATTGCATTATTCTTTAAATGCCTTTCAGTATTACCCAGTATAATCTTCCATAATTTTTTCAAGAGCTGAGGCTACATTAATAGGTGTGTAGTTTCTTGGCTCTTCCTTCATATCCTTCTTGTAAATTGGAGTAAAACTAGATCTGGATCCACAGAGACCTCTCTCAACTCTGAAGACTTTTGGTAGATGATGGACAGGGGTGCTGCTGAAGCATCCACTGGCTCCTTCAGAACTCTGGGATGAATCCCATAATTCCCCACGGAACTGGAAATATTCAGCTGATACAGCTGGTCCCTTAGAATTTCAGTGTCAACAAGTGGAAGCTCACTCTTCCCACACTCATGGTCTTCCAACTTGGGACTGGGCAGCCCCAGGTCCATCAGTATTGTGACTGACGCAACCTGACCAGCAGGTTGAGGGAGGTGATTTTCGACTTTTGCTTTGCTCTTGTGAGATCCCACCTGTAGTGCTGCATCCAGTTCTGAGGCCCCCAGCCTAAGAAGGATGTGGACATGTTGGAGCAAATCCCAAGGAAGACCATGAAAATAATCAGAGGGCTGTACCACATCTCTGTTGAACACAGGCTTAGAGAGCTGGGGCTGTTCAGCCTGGGAAAGAGAAGGCTTTTTGTGACAGGACAAGAGGTAATGGCTTTATGATGACAGTAGATAGGAAGATGTTCTTTACTCAGAGGATGATGAAGCACTGGAACAAGTTGCCCAGAGGTGTTGTGGATTCCGCATCCCTGGAAGTATTCAAGGCCAGATGGCTCTGAGGAACCTGGGATAGTGGAAGGTGTCTCCGCCCATGGCAGGAGGTTTGGAACAAGATGATCATTGAAGTCACTTCCAACCTAAGCCATTCTGTAATTCTCTAATGGAAAAAAAAAAACCAAACCACTGAATGCCATTCTTTTTAATTTATCCCTAGCAGTCACTTAATTATCTCCCACAAGCCACTGGTTTGCTTTAGACCTCTTGCTATTTATGTACTTTAAAAAGCCATTTTAAGGGATCATAAAGCAGTTTCCAATAGAAACAAGCTTCATATCTCAGTTGTGGTTTTTTAACAAAGGATGTGGCCTCTTAGGAGGACATAATAACAGGGAAGGTGAAATTTTTCCATGTATCTACCCAGCTCTAGTTCCCAAAGCATTATTCTGTCTGCTAGGGTGAAGGATTCTCTGAACATTAAACCTGAGTGCTCTTATGTTTTTTTCATTTCTCTTTCACCACCAAGATGTGGGGGAATTAGCCATGGAGTGATGTGAGTTGTTGCTTTCAGCTAGATCCAGATGTAAAATTATATCTTGGCCGTGAATGGGTTGTGCTAGAGAGGGCAGCTGCTTGCTTGATCCAGGCTGTGACCATCTGCATAATTTTGATTCCATGGCATTGAAGTTAGCTGTCAGTTCCAGCAGTGCTGAGTCGTTTTAGTAGGACCTTGATGCTGCCTCCTTCCCTGTTGCACTTCCTTACTGGTGTGGTGTTTTTTCCCCTTTTTAAAAACCACATCAGTTCAGTTTAATTTCTTTTTTTCCTGGACATTCTGAAACCTACTAGATTTCATTTCTCAATCTTGAGGTGTCTCATTTGTGGTTTGTGTGTGTATATAAGGTATTTTTGGCTAATGCTTTTCAGCAGGGTTCTGTGGCCTGTGCTGATTCATGCTTCCCTTACTCTGCCACTTCTCTCTAACATTATGAAACTGTAGAGTACAACCTGCATTACCCTTTATTACTTCTGGAGACATATGAGTAAAGGAAATATTAAGTTTTGTTCAGCACAAGATGAAATCTGATACTTGATTTGAATGTTGTCTGTTAATGACCTGACAATATTTCTTGGATTGATTTTGTCACCAAATTCAGGTACTTTAATGGAGCATTTAACTTGAAAATCACGTTACCTAGCCTTGAACTAATCCCCTTAATAACCCCACAGGTTTTCTGTCTGGAGTACTTATACAAAGCATCTGTCTAGATGCTCATGCTTTTTAGCAGTGCCTGCTAGCAACAAGAAGTGAGGTTGATTGCTCCAGAAAGTACAATTTAAGGGACATTTCTATTTCAAGAAAAATATTCTTAAATATTACTAATTAAAAGCTGTGCTGTGTAATGCTGGGTAGGTAACAACTGAAATTAGAGATGCTGTCTGCAGAGGATGACCCATTTTTAGTGTTATATGAGAGTGGGGATCCACTTGAGTAAAGTCATCAGCATTCCTTTTGTGAAGCGCTAGGGAGATGTCTCTAGAGGCTAGGAGTGGAGCTAGAAGGGAGCTCTTTGCTGTTCTGCAAAGATGTGTACTCTGACCTTCTGGAGAAGAGTGCAGGGCTGTGTTGGGAGAAGGAGCAGGCTGATAGTACAGAAGACTTGTACTGTGATATTAGGTTGTTATCTGTGAAGAATTTAAGGATGGTGAATGCTGCCAGCAAAACTTTTCAAGTGTTTGAAAACATTTTGATATTGATATCCCATCTGAAATCTGTTCCTTTTCAGAGATATTGGCCTTTTGTCTTTCCTGGTGGTGGAAGAACCCTCTCTTTTTTGATCAAAGACAAGAGAGCTACTTCCTGTCTCTTGTGGTTGGTACTAGTAATTTTTGGTATAATCTTTGTTTGACTTCATTTGCAGTAAAGAGTCAGTGCTGACCATAAGAAGAGAGCGTAGTGCTGGGCAAGCCTCTTGTGGAGACACCAAAGAGGTGATAGATGTAGGGCTCGTCATGCTTCTTACCAGAAAAAACTCCTGTTACTGGCTGGCTTTAGGCTTTTTGGGCTTGCAAAATCTATGAAGATCAAATGTTTAACCTCAGATAAATTCCACAGGATGTTCAGGATTTTGCAAACCTGCTGTTTAGGTCGGTTTCCTCTGTCCAGTACTGAAGGACTGCTATACTCAAGCAGTGAGTATTTGTAACATAATCCAGCAAGTGAAATGGAATAAAAGAGACACCAGGTACTCCACACAGGTTGGATTTTTTTTTTTTTTTTACTTTATCTGCCTGTGTACTGAAGAAAAATTTCAAGAACTTGAACTTGTTTGTTCCTTGGAAGGAATTGGTGGCAAAGGACACACTGGGTATGGTGACTTAAGTCTGACTGTCAGAGTGGTTCTCAAGAAGATGCAGAGTAGGAAATTATCCCTTGAGGGCTTGTCAAAGGGCAGATTGCTCTCTGCACTCCAAGGACAGTATTTATCCCAAGTAATTTTCTGGATGCTGCAGTGGCTCATGGATTGGACAAAAAGTGAATCTTTAATTAAAGACCACCTGGAAAACATGAGTTGCCATGTCTTTATGCTGCTCCTGTTCTGTACTCAAATTTAAGACTGGCATATGGAACAATCTAGTTTAGAGATTTAAAGATAGTCTAGTTTAAAGATAAGAAACTTTTGAGTTGTCTTGATCAATCTTATGAAAGTTGCTACTTAGAGGCCCCTCAGTTTAGAGTAGTTGATTGTATGGCTCTTTTACAGAAAAAGCTTCTGTCCTGCTGTGGAAGTACTTAAGATCAGGGGGGACCTAACCACGAATTGATGTATGGTTCTACTCTTTGAAGATTTCAGAACCTGTCTGGATTTTCCAAATGTGTGTTGCAGAGTTACAGTAGCTTCCAAGATTGAATTTCATGCTTTTAAGATAGAATACATACACAAATTTAACAAGGCAAACCAGTACTGAAGTTTTAAACCACTTCCTTTTTTGTGTATATGCACTTGAATTGAAACTATAGTGGTAAGCTTTGGGTCTCCATATATGAAAACGTGTATTAAAAACCTTCTCCCTGACCCCAGAAAGCAGACTTCAAAATAAAATCCTTTTTTCACCATTTTCATGATGACCTGCCATTTGGGTACTTTTAATCCTCAATCTATGTAAAAGTTATGTCTTGCATTAAATCCTTTGTTTTTTTTCTGTGGATTTCTGAGGTAATCCTCTGTGTGCCATATAGCTTGTTCTTCAAATTGCTTGTCTATAATATCCTCATTTCTAGGAGTTTTGTTTAAAGAGCTTTAAACCATTGATTTTAAACAAAATTCAGCTGGATATAAATTTCTTATACATTGTGTTACACATTCTGGTTGTCTAAATTCTTATCCTGTTGAAACTGTTTAGTACTTCCTGTAATTTAGTCCGTGAATGCGTCAAATGAGGCACTTGGCAGAGGAGTCAGCGTTGTTCTTGATAATGAGTAAGAATCCTTTTATAATGGCTTTTGTTGTTTTTGTTTTGTTTGTTTTTTTTTTTTCCCTCTTAGAGATTTCATGGGAAAGAAAGAATCCATTCAAAACGGACTGTGTGTGTTTTCACAGTTGGGTAGTAGATAGGTATTGCTGGACTGTTAGTGATGTACCAAAACATATTTTCCTTCCTGTATCTGATGTTTTTATCATAGCTACGTGTCTTAAATGTGGAACACATAGAGAATCCAACATTTTGTCTCTGGCTTATCCCGGGCCTTTTTCAATGTTCTACTTAAAAAAAAAAAAAATCAAAAAACTGATTGCAAAACAAACAAACAAAAAAAAGATAAAACTTCTTGACATTGACCACATCTTGATGTTTTTATTTAGCCAGATAAGGATTTAGACTGAAATACATGTCCAGATAGTCGATTTGATTTTCACTGTGAAAACTGAGTTTTATTTTCAGAGGTGGAAGTTCTCAGCTTTCTTTCCATCCCTGTATAGGTTCTGTATTGATCTGAGTGAGGAGTTCATCAGAAAATGGATTCAGGGATCCTATTTATGTAGTGCAACACTGCAGACAACCTGTAAATGTAAATGATGGAAACAAACTGCAGCATGTGGACAAAAGCTTGTCACTCCTGTGGGGAACTGAGAACTTCCTAAAGTGCCTTTGCTGCTGAGGATAGCATAATGTGTAAATATATTCTCAGACACCGTGATAGTATTAGAGGGTTTAAAATCTATAAGAAGTTCAAGTTGCCTTGTACTAGAAGTGCTCTACGATGTCTGTTCTGTAGTGTTTTTAATGTAGTGCTGTTTGCTGCAAAGTAGATTTATTGTTTCTTGAGCCACAGGCATACTTAAATGACTGCTGGTTGAAGTCACAGAATCACAGAAAGACCTGGGTTGGAAAGAATCGTAAAGAGCATCTAGTTCCAATGCCATTGCCATGGGCAGAGCACTTCCCCCTAAGCCAGGTTGCTCAAAGCCCCATCCAAGCTGGCCTTGAGCACTTCCAAAACTTCTCTGGGCAGCACATTCTAGTGTCTTGCCACTCTCACAGTGAAGAATTTCTTTCCACTATATAACCTAAATATACCCTCTTTCAGTTTAAAGCCATTCCCTCTTGTCTTTTCATTACATGTCCTTGTGAAAAGTCCATCTCTAGTGCTCTTGTTGGTCTCCTCTTGGTACTGGAAGTTGCTGTAAGATCTTCCTGGAGCCTTCTCTTGTCCAGGATTTTGTCTTCATAGGACATGGTGGTCTAGCCCCTCTAATAGTCATTGTGGCCTTCCTGGAATCCCTTCAGCAGGTCCATGTCCATCTTATGTTGCCTTAGGCAAATAGCTTTCCCCATATAGTACATCTGTCCTGGTAATGGGAACATGAATGAGTTGTATGTATGTGAGCCTTTATAAGGTGTCTTTTTAATTTTTCTCTAAGCACATAAACACTTAAGCGAGGACCAAGACCTTGGCAAACTGGTAGATTGCTGAGCAGGTTAACTAGAGGACAATATTTTATTTGGAATAGGTGGTTACTGCACCAGTGCTTAGTGGAATCAAGATCTAGGCACCTCAAAGCTCTGGTATTCTGAGGGAGGATGAAGCAATGTGAGTAAGGCAGGTGGTGACAGAGAGCAAGCAGGACACTGCTGTCTTGCCTTTGAGACATCTGTGTGGTGACTTCAAGTGTCTTGCTCTTCTAGATGCTTTGTCTTTCTTATACATCATGGTTTATAATTGCCTTCTTGAGATAGAGAAGTTTTTTCCTCTTGTAAACTTTAATTGTGTGAAATATTAGGCAAAAAAAATGCATAGTAGCACCTCTTTAAAATTCTGGTAATAGTATCAGCCTCCTCTAAGCAAGTGATCTGTGTTAGAGAATTTTTATATATTTATTGCAGAAAGGACATTAATATCTTAACTACAAAAAACCTTAATTTATAAAAAGTCAGTATATGACTAAATGCTGATCTATAAGTCACAATGTTCTCTTGATGCTAGGAACTGTAATATTTTCATGGAAACATCTCACTACATAATTTTTGCAAAAGATTCCCATAGCTTTTTTTTTAGTCTGTTTTAATGGGTTACTGTTCAGTAATATTTTATTTGCTGTGAAGAATCTCAGAGGGATTTAAGACTGCTGCTTTATTGTGCATTACTGTAGGTTGTTATGTCACTTTTCCATCCCCACAGTCTTCAAGTGGGTAAATGTTATTTTCTCTGCTATTTCTGTTTAAAAATTGATTATAAAATAATACAAGCTATTTTGTTACATTGAAAAAAAATTAAGCTGTATCATGAAATATTTAGTACAAAATGGTTAAAACTGTCTGGAATCTACTCATGCATATTTTACTAAGTTTTTTTTTAGCTGATCACTGAACTGAACCCCACTTTTAATGCATATTTTTAATTACTCTGATACTGAAAGACTAAGATTTGTCTTTGTTTGCAGAAGAAGCCACCTGAGTATGCCAGGAAGTTAGAGAACAGCTGTCTTCTCAAACAAGTAAATAGTATTGATATTCCACGCTCCTTTTTAAATGGTAAGTTGTTCAAGAGAGCTCTTGCTGAATGTTCCTTGTCAACTTTGCATTTGTGTGAATGTATTACAAATAGCTTTGACTGTGATAAGTCCCTCAACTGAAGACCAGTGATGAGTTTTAGAAACTTGTCCAGGAGGTTTTGAGTTAGCCTTTGGAAGGAAGTTTATATCTCTGATACGTAGGTGGTTTATATTTTGTAATGTTGACTAGGCCCTGAAACAAACGTCAAAAGTGTTGCTCACCCAGGAGGCTGGTAGCATTTGAATACTAATCTTATTGTGTAGAAACTAGAATAAATTTACTTTATTCATAGTTGTTCATGAGATACTAGATTTATAAATTTGCATCTGTTAATTACTTTTACCCTGTATAATCTGTACTTTGTTGGTGTATTGTCTAAGAGATTTAATCTAAATCTGCTGAAGTTGAATGTTTGTTGGCATCAAAGTGCATTGGATAATAAAAGATTTGTACTTATTGTTATTAAACTAGCTGTGTGGGGAAGTATTTCCCTACCCCCAATCTGTCTCAGCTGCCCCCACTGAACACCAGGGACTTTTAGATAAGGATTATCTGTTGCTCTGCTGGAAGAGTAGCACTTTCCTCACCTTGTGACATAAGAGGTGGGACACACCTGGGGTGCTAATGAAGGACTGCTGGCAAAGTGCAGACAATTTTGTTACAGTAAGTAAAGCTGCTAAGTGTGTGCATGTGTGTATTTGCAGGGAACTGCAGCTTGTTGGTGTCTGGGAGAGCGAAAGCTTTTGAGCCTGGGAAGAAGCTGAAGAGCAGATTTGTTGCTCTTCCTTCAGAGAGGGTGAGGTTAAAAGTAGTATTAGCTACCTGTAGAAGATACTGTTTTCTTCCTGCATTGCACACCACAGTGCTGCCTTTGCCAGAAACCGTGGCCAGCCTTGCTTCAAGGTCTCTGAGCCAACAGTAAAGTATGCAGCAGTGCTTTAGGAGATTGTTGTTTAGGATACTGTTCTCTTGTGTTCTGGAGCTGACTGTCTATAACCCTGGCTGTGATCCTTTGGCACACTTTTCCTCTCAGCTGAAATTCACTTATGCTTATTTCAGTTTTAAGTTTTGAGGAGATTCTTGATGATACTCAAGATGCTTTTCAGCATATATGTTCTGAAAGAGATTGCATTTTAAGTTAAGAAAAGGAAGAATTCTGGAAAATGTATGCATTCACAATTTCAAGTAGGAAACTGTTTAAAGGAATGAAGGAATAAGGAAGCAATATGGTGCACACAGGAGTGGGAGGGTTATGGTAGCAACTTTTGAAGGAGAAGGGTGAAAGAAAACCCACTCTTTCCCCCTTTACCTCTCTTGCATTACCCATTCAGTGGAAAGGTAAATCAATGGTTATGTACTGAAATAATTTGGAAAAAAGATCTCTTGCCGTAAATGTCAAAAGTGGAGGAAATGTGTCAGGAAAAGTAGTCTGCAAAGAAAAAAAAGGTAAACCAAGTGGACATATCCAGGATTGAAAATATGCTTCACTAGATTAGCAGATCAGCGTATTGCTTATTAATTAACAAACTAGTGAATGTTACAGCACTATTACAGTTCAGTTGCCTTTCTTGCTGCATGGGAACATCATTGCTTTTATTCACAGGGAGCTAGAGAAATTAATTACTACAGGAATAAGAACCTTGGTTTTGGAATATTTTACCTAGGCTATATTTATTGATAAAACTTCAAAAATTATTTTGAGACATTTGCTGTTCATTCTCAGTGTAGTTTTATCAAGTTTTTTCTGTTTCTTTGTGCAGTTAAAGTCCAAATTTCATGTAGAGTTTAATTGAAGTGCCAAGTGTTTAACTAGTCTGGAGTTTAATGTAACTGATGGTGTATAAAGACAATGCTGAACATACTTAAAAATATCAACCTTTAAATTAAAAAAAAAAAAAATTAAAATCTAACTCTAGTAAACAGATTCTAATTTTTTGTTTGAGCATTGATCATTCATGTATCACAAACATTCAGACTGGACATAAAATTTGGAAACTACCTGATCAATAAAATGAGAAACTTGTACTTGAAATAATGGTCGATTTTTACAGAAATTATTAAATTTCTATTCAAAGAATTTCACTTTCAAGTCATAATAAAAATTTAAACAGCTTAATTTACCTGTTCTGCATGCAGGGTAAGGTATTTGAATTTGGAATTAAGTCACTCATTTTGTCATTTGGTTTATCATTGTGCCTTATCTCGCTTCTCTCTGGATTTCCTACTGTATTTTGCTAGTATAAATGCCCCCAAAAGTTGTCAGGTTGATAAAAACTATATATTAAATGTTTATAAATTTGCTGATTGCTTAAAATGCCATACTGTGTGAGTAGTGTACACTGGCTTTTCTAAATGTCTGTTATAAACGTACAACGCAGTGGTACAAAAGTGTCTTCCACAAAGAAAGTTAGAGAGCGCGGAGCAAGGAATAAAATACCACATGCAGGGCTTGAAAGCAGCCTCTGGTGCTTACTATCTCCAATTGTCAATTTAGTAGACTACCAGAAGAATTCTTTTGCATCACATTCAAACAATTCTAAGAAATGCACCTTTACACTTAGCTTGGCAGAAAAAAATACTGTGTATTCACTTACACGTTTTGAAAAAAGATGTTAAAATTATGTTTGTGATTGCTGTGTGGATAATACTTCAGTCTTCAAAAATACTTTTATTGAGAAAGCAACTTAGATATTTTCAGTCAGGGTTAAACCAAATTTATGTGCCAAGACTTTTGCCTGTACTATCTGACTCTTCACTCATCCTTTAACCTTAATGGCTGCTAAATTATAGAATTACTTAGTAAATTAAGTGTTTGATTTAAAACAAACCATTAAGAATAGTCCCCTGAAAGAAATAAGCTTGTCAGAATGGGGCAGACTGAGTGTGGAAAGTAGTTTGGGCAGGAGAGAAATAGTCTCTGGAGAATGGTGGAAGGTTTTTGGAATACTTGACCAGTGAAAAGCTGCAGATCACTAATTGCATAGCAGTGGATGGGGGGAGTAACAGGACAGTGTTTCTCCAATGGTCTCCCAGGGGTGGAAAAAGACCTATAAGAAAGGCAGAAGTATTGCAGAATTCTTATATTACAAATGGTAATGCCAAAAGGAGGTGGAACTGGTTTTGGGAGAGACTAACTTAAAACAGGATAGAGACATCACAGATTTCAATCTTCAGCTACATGCATTTTTGATGAGCTTTTTCTTGTTTTCTGTCCAATTTTGGTGTTAGGAGAGGCTGCATATTTGGGTTTAGCTGTTGCCTGTCTGGGGTTAAACTCTTTTCAGTATGCACTTATTTACATTTTGGACTTGACTGCATGGAGTTGGATTACATTGCAGCCTGGCAAAATGGGTTTGTTAGCAAATTTCTTCTCTTTCTGTATTAAAACTGGTATCTGCACTGTGAGTCTTAGCATGCTCATCACATATAGAAATAGTCTTTGTTATCACAGTCTGAGACTGGGAAATTTTCACTTCTGCAAATAAATGAAATCATTGGCCTCTTCTCTGAACTTTTCTGTGATTGGCATCATAATAACTTCCCTCTGAATTATGCAGCTTGTGCACAGGGGTCTGCTTGAAGATGAGGTTTAAATCTTGGTTGCCTGTGCAATGATTAAATAAATCAGCTTCTAAATTTAACTGATGTAGTTAAATTACATCTTGAACTGTGCATAGATTAGTCTCTAATGGGTTGATTTTTTTCCATATGTGCTTGGAGGCTGTGTAGATTACATTGATTATTTTAAAGTGTAGTTAAGAGCAATCTAAGTATTGATAGGTTTGTTACATAATTTGGTGGGGTGTATGGAAGATCCATGTAATCACAGATAACTTTAAATTACAGTCTTTGAGACTTTGAGTCAATGTGTTTATGCCTACAGTCACCCTGTCAGTCCATAAAAACAAACTGGTCTCCAGTCACAATGGGTTTGGTTTGGTTTGATGTGATTTTGAACCTCAGGAAGGGTGCCAACAACCGCAGCATTGCCCCTGGAGCCTCATCACAGAGATGGCAATAGCAACCCTTTTTCTGTTCAGCAGCCAGCTGGTCACAGCTGTAGTTAAGAAATCTATTCCTCTTGGATTGGGGGATCTCATTCGCTCAATGGGTTTTAAACTAATAATTGCATTTCACAGGAGAAGATTTTATCACCAGTGTAACAGCAACAGCTCTGCTGTGAGGGAGGCAAGTTTAGAGTAGGTTCAGTTCAGAATTCAGCATCTTTCTTTGTTTCTGTTCTATATTTAAAGAAAAACAAAGGCATCCTGAATATTAACATGCCAGGATTTAATTCCCCCTCCCCCCATTGTTTTCACTTAAACATGTTTAGGTTCAAAGTCTACTTCCTAATGTTAAGAATGAACATCTAGGAAATCTTTTTGTTCAAAGCAATTTAATGATAGGAAATATTGAAAGTGTTTTGATCCAGTATGCAAAATATTTTGAGGCAAACTTATGGCAAAGTTCACTGCTAACCATTGTGGAACTGGAGGGGTGAAAAACATCAGCTGGGTCTTTCTTTCTTTGGAAACAGGTGTCCTAATTGATTTCCAACTGCTCTCTTTAGGTTTACAAGAGACTACTGTGACCATCAGTATCTAGATGGCTGCCCTTTCTTTTTTAAATTCAGGAATAAAATTAAAGCGTACTTCATTAATACTCGTTGCAGTGTTATACTTTTACTTGTAAATAAATCATTAATGTGTAAAGCTTCCTCATTTATTGTTTGCTTTGTGTATTTCAGAGAATGGGTCAGGTTGGATGAGACCACAGTGGGGCATCTGGTCCAACCTCCCAGCTCAAGTAGGGCCATCCCAGAGCATGTGGCACAGGATTGTGTCCAGATGGTTCCTGAATATCTCTAGCGAGGGAGACTCCTCACCCTCTCTGGGCAGTCTGTTCTGGTGTGCAGTCACAGCACACTAAAGAAGTTCTTCCTCATGTTCAGGTGAAACTTCCTGTGCATCTATTTCTGCCCATTGCCTCTTGTCTTGTTGTTTGGCACCACTGAGAAGAGCCTTCAAGATAAAACAGACTGCCCTGAAATTATCTGGTTGCAACTACAAGGTAGCCTCAGCTATGCATTAAAACAGCTTAAAATGAGGCATTAATGTCTCCTTATACTAAAAAAATAGTCTTTGCAGGTGGCTGCCTGGTCTAAAATCTCTCAGCATTTAGTAAGCTAGGGGCATTTTCCTTATTACTTGGGGAGAAGCAGCATTTACTTCTGAGGGATTGTGGAAAGAGTTGACATACTATGGAGTGTGTTGGAAGAGTTTTCATATTCAAAGAAGAACACAGACTTTGAATAGGATGTTTTACGCTGACAGTGGGAGGGGAGTTTGGAATGGCTCGGGAGTGGATAGGAAAGGGGGAAGAGCAGTTACACTCTTCCATTCTTTTAGTTAGTGGACTCTTCTAAAAGTAAGAGTCTTTTAAATCTGTTTCTGAATAGTAAACAGTTTAAATGATTTAAAAAAAATAAAAATCAATGTTTTGTACCAAATAGGGCTTGTTGGCAAACACTGGATTGTAAAACTGCGGGGGTGAAAGGGTAGTTGAAAGGATTAGTTTAGCTCTCTTCTCTTAGCTACCAATGCCTCCAACTCTTGTTAGACCAGCTGTCAGCTTCCAAAGAAATAGTGAGACATGGCATTGCAGAAGTGAAGTGTGGAGAACAGAGTCCAGGTTAGTAGAGGAAAGTGGCTGTAGGGCACATGATGGACATGAATCTTGGTTGCTGTGTTGGCAGCTGGGATGGCAAATACGCACAAAGCAGTGGTGCTGGATGTGAAGGAGGAGATAAAGCACTAGCAGCAGGACTCCTATAAAGGAGAAGGTTGAACTGTGGCTCTAAAAGATGGGCAGGGCATCTTATCAATATAAAACTGAGTGGCTTCAGGTGTTTGGCTGTGGAATGCTGATAGATACATCAATTGGGAAATACGAATGCGATCAGTTCAACATGCAATCTAACTGTTTGTATTTTATGACTAATGATTAATGGTAAACAGGTAAAGAAATATTCTGTTCTCTATGATTTAAAAGATCAATTTGGATTGTAGACTGAAAACATAGAGAGAATGGTTCCTTAATTTTTTCAATAGTTTGTCCTTGATTCTATCTTGTAGTCTCTTGGAAAAGAAAAAAGGGACCTTCACAATTTACCAGGAGCTAAGGGCAACTACTTTTCTTGAGATGTGACAGTATCTTTCATCAGATAAGTGACTTTTTGTTCCTGAGAAGAGGACACTAATTTTTGTCTTGAGCTGCTATCCATGCTGCTGTTTCAGTGTATTGTGTATTTATTAAAAAAGTACATACTTAATATTTCATTCCTTAGAAATAAATTGGTCTTAAATATTTATGAGTATATGCTGCTTGTTTCTTTTTATAAATAAACCAGAGAAATCAATGTATACTAGGTTAGTATTCACTAAAAGCATGTTTTTCAGAAAGAGATGGAAAGGATACAGCCATAAATTACTTATGTGGCTAACATGATAAGCAGAATTTGTAATGCACACAGGGGGATATCTGTTTTCTTCTGTTCAGTAAATTTTTTGTTGACCTACTCAGAGTTTGTTGGGATGCCTACGTGATTTTGGGAAATGTCATCAGAAAGTTCCTGAAAATTGCAAGAGTTGTGAGGTCTTTAGTGTCATTGGTTTGTGTTGCTACTAATAAGATGGACTAGGACTAGAGAGAATGACTTCTGAGCAGCAGCTGAAGGTACTATGTGTAATCTTCAGGAAGAGGGTACCTTATTCTTTCTACAACTTCCTTGTGAGGGAGTGGAAAGGGAGGTGCTGATCCAGGCTGTGTCAGATGTCCAGTGACAAGATGCAAGGGAATGACAAAGCTGCATTAGGGAAGATTAGATTGGATGTTAGGGAAAAGTTGCTCACTGAGAGTTGTGGTCAAGCACTGGAACCAGCTCTGCAGCAATGTGCTCATCACCCCAAACCTGTCAGAGTTCAAGAAGCATTTGGGCAACACTGTTAAGTACCTCGATTAACTCTGGGCTTTCCATGTGTGGTCAGGAGATGAACTGGACTGTCGTCATGGGTCCTTTCCAACTCGGCATATTCTACGACTCAAGTAAAATTCTTTTAATGTGACAATATTGGTGCCATTTCTTGTAGGAAACAGTTGCTAGTCTTTCAGCCTTGTTATCTAGTCACTTGTGCTTAGCTTGCTGTTCACCTACACAACCAATCACTCTTAACTGGCTATGAAATGGGAGTTCATCTTGAATTGCTTTGTTTTTTTGGGTTTTTTTTTGTTTTGTTTTTTTTTTTTTCTTTTGTCCTGAAGCAGATTTAGTGCTTTCACTATCACTTCCATGCTCTCAGATATAAGGATAGTAATTCCGTAAACTGCTTTGACTTCTTTCCCCTGGATTAGATTTTTGCTGACTTCCAATCTGATTCCAGCATGAGAAGCAGCTCAGCCAGGAGCAGCAGCTATAATAGCACAAATGTTGAAACAGGAATGGGAAAAGGAATCCATTTAATTAAATCAAGGAGCGGTTGGCTTGCAGCTGTCTTAAAAAGCACAACTTTAAGTGGAGCAGATTTTAAGGCAGTGACTGGATTTTGCTTCTGAGAAGGAAGCATAACTCATCTTGTGGTTGAAACATTTGTTGCAAAGTATTGATGTGATCTATGTCCAATTTCTGATCCTTCTACAGGCCTTGATGATGCTGAGCAGCACACAAGTGGCTCTTGTGCTGCTCATCAGTATGAGATGCTGCTTCTTGCCTTTCTTATGCTTGGAGAGTAAATTTAATGTCAGAGTGTACAGATACTGTAGGAGTGAAGGTATTGGGTAACCTTACTGTAATAGGCTTGGTGATCCTCTTTGGCAGTTGCAGCCTTGCTAGATTTAGGCAGTCTGTTCCTCTTTCAATGGGTTTTATTTGGCTCTATTGCCAGGATTTTGCTGTGTGTTTGACTGACAGTTAGTAAAGAAGATGAGATCCTTCCCAAAGCATTGGAAGGCTGAGTGCATTATAGGGAGTGAGAGGATCAAGGTAAGTGACTCCTGTAACCTTCATTTGTAAGTATTGGAGGGAAGCAAAACTAAAAAATACTGTGACATATTTTCAACCCTAAGATGATTCTTCTTCTTTCTAACCTGTATTTGCCTCTCTTCTTACATTGTGTCCTGACAAAATTAAAACAAAAGAAAACTTTTTTTCAGCCTTTATATAGCAAATTAAAGCATGCTGAAGCAACATTGTAGGATGTATTATGCTGTAGGTTTGGTTTGGATCCAGGATTATATTTATGATGCAAATTTCCCAGATGTGAAGTGTATGAACACTTTCATGTGAGTGCAAAACCAAAATGTTGTCTGTAGGGGCATATGTGACAGTATCAGGATCTGATGGTCCAAGGACTGGGAGAGCACTAGGTTGGAACAAATATTCCTGTTTCCCTACAAAAAAGAGTGTATACGAGATGGACTCAGGTTCATCACCAGCAGCTATTCTGCTCTGAAGGTGCTTGTTGTGGTGCATTTGGGGGACCCCCTAAGCTGTAAATTTGCTGGTAGCAACAGGCAAGGAGACTCGACACGGCTTCAGAGGGTGCTCATTAGATGAGGGTTTATTGGGGGTCCTACCCCCAGGAAGCATCAGGGTTTCTGAGGGAGGGAAGGGGGAGAGAGGAGCCGAGAGAGCACTGGCCACAAGAGCTGGCTCAGAGAGAGAGCCTGGTCCCACTGGCACACTTTACTGGGAGATTCAAAGTGGGCGCGGGGTGAAATTTGGGCCAATGGGATTACAGAGACAGGATACCTCAGGGGAGGAGTACAGGCTTGGAATAAACCATACAGTTTCGAGGGGTGAGACAGAGCATACCGTTTAACTAAAACGTAACACCACGGGTGCTTATGCTCCTGTTGTACCACACAACTTGCTAATGCAGTCGCTAAAGTCTTTGAATATCCCCAGAGGCTCACAGGTGGAAAACTTGATGGCTCATGCTGTTCTTTGTTAGGGACTCCATGTATTTTGATGGTTTGTGCTTTTATTATTCTATGTAAGAGTGTTTTCCTCCAAGCTCACACTTATCATTCACCCACTCTTGGCATTGACTAAAAGAAGAGAATTACAGACATAGCTATAAATCAGTGTGATGCTTTCAAGTACGCAGTGTTAGGTTCTGAAATTTCATAGTTCTTTATGAAGCTAAGTTTACATTTTCAAGTCATATTTAAATATATGTGTCTTGAAGAAAGACAAAATTTTCCACAAGGGATATTTTAATGCACTGATTTGAAATATATGAATAAAGCAGATTTAAAGAATTTCATGTTATCATTGATAACCTCTGCATCCTCAGTAATCTTAGCTGTGATTTGATGATTTTTAGCTAGGAGAAAAAGTTGCTTAAGCCTCTTCTTAGTGATTATTTGTACATGGTAGGAATGTACAAACTTTTTTTCATTGAAGCTGGTTTCTGGAGCACTTCTATCCTGCCAGCTCCATGGAGATTTGTTGATACAATGCCAAATTTCATGGAACACAACTTTCTTTCCAGCCTTCAGTGTTGAAAGGGGATTTTTACAGAAGACTAACTGCTGAATTCTGTCTGAAACTCACTATGGTTTTACAGTAGCTTATTTGTCTCACAATGGGAGTTGCTGTATGTGTAACGAGGAGATCTCTTTAATGCTGAAAATGAGGTTTTGTATGCCAGTGTTACTGTATCAAAGCATGTTACTTGTAGTACTGCCTGACACTGATTTTAGCTTTAACACCCCTCTTAAGAAAACTCCAACAAACATACCCAGAAAACAAACAAAAGCCCCAAAAAACACCAAAGACCCTACAGAACTCCAACACAAAATGCTACTAAAACCTCAGAACAGCAGAAAAAGAAAAATCTGAGGCCAGCATTATATGTCAAATTATTAAGAAGGTAATGCTGGGCAGAACCTTAACATCTGAGTTTGTGATCCTAGCAAGAGAGAGGATCTGTCACAAAAGAACCCGAAACACCAAGAGCGGATGTGATGTTTTGTATCTGCTTACAGTCTTAGTGTGCCTTACATATCAATAACAAATATATCAAGTGTGTTTAGATTTAAGTTTTTTACTGCAGCTTAATTTTTCTTAGTATTCTGTTTATGGTGAAAGGTACTCTGCCTATGTAAATTAGTTTTGAAGAAATGTCTTTGGTATTGATAAGGGAAGAAAAAATGAGTACAATCTGTCTTGATTTCTGCCAGACCCATGTTACTCACTTGTGATTCAGTTGTTAGGGTTCAGGGAGCTCCTGTACTTCTGATAACTGAATATTCTGCTGTCATCTGTAACTGTTACTATTTCATTTTATGAACTGAGAAATTACATATTATTTCTCATGGGTCAAGTAGGAGTAGTTTCTGTGATTAACTTGAAGATGTTAACTGTGTGGAAGAGAGTGAGGAAGATTAGCTGGAAGAGGGGAGTAGCATCCTTAGTGTTTGGTTACTGTGCACAGGCAGATAATGTGCAAGAAAAACATAAAATGTGTCCCCAGTGTAGGAAGGTCTCTTACCAGAGCTCTGCCTTCCTTAGGCAACAGAGCGAAATAACCACAACATAAAAAGCTGTATTAACAGGGGATCTCGATAAGGCTGCTTGAGCTTTGTGGTGATTTTTTGGGGGATGATGGTTTGGTGGTTTTGTGTTATTTTTCTTTGGTTTTTTTTTTTTTTTTTAATTTTTATGTTTACAAATGTCTTGAGTGTTGCTTTCTGTCACTTAGTATCTTTCTTGATTTGAATTCCAGTCCTCAATCACATGGCACTTTGTGATAATGCTGCAGTATAGTAGTTAACCAGAACATGGACTTCATGGGAACAGATGGCACACTTGGCTCAGGATAAAAATAGTTGGGAATTTTCAATTCATTTAGACTCAGCTGTTGAATCCAGACACAAAATATTTAGTTCAGTTTTTCCATGAAAGCACCCAAAATAAATCTGGTTTTCCTCTACACAGACTAGTTGCCATTTCCAGGTTTCTGGTATATAGGTAAAGTCAAGTGTTGGTAGGAGTGTCAAAATCAGGAAAATATGTAGTGTGGGTGTAAAGCTTCACCTTGAGGAACTCCAGGGATCTTGCTTTATTTTGTAATAATTATAATCTTCATGGGCTGTCCATGTGTTTCCTGACACATACCAAGAAAGTTCTGCTGCTGTTGTGTGGCTGTTCAGATGGATAATAAAGTTGCTTTGACTGCAAAGTATTTTCAGGATTGTGATACATAGTGTAGTCGCCTGAAAAAGCATAATTGCACGTGTTTCCCGGTGGTAAAGTCTTTCCTGACTTGTGAGAAATGGGAGTGGAGGAGGTTTGTTGGGAATAGAGGTGGGGAAGGTGTCATGGCAATTCAGCATTAATCTTAAGTGCAAATTTTTTCTTTTGCTGTTTGACCTACATTATTACTGTCTTCCATCATCTCTGTGTGTCATATGTATAATAAATGTGTATAAATTGCTTGTGTGTATATATAGAACATAAACATACATGGAGTGTACTTGTCTGCATATGCATATTTGACATACAGAGGCTTTCCTGTGCAGAAGAGAGCCATTAAAAAATTTGACACTTTGCTGTGACATTTTAAATTTTGGATTAATTGAATTATCTGAAAATGTAACACTTCCATGTGACATTTTAGATAACTGCTGGGAGTAAAAGAGTTTAAGAACAGATTTTTTTTTTCCCAGAAAAATCCTGTTTTAAAAGGTTTTTTATTGTGAATATTAGATATGGGAAATGAGGAACATTGTATATAGCCATAAAATGGATATTATTTGACAAAACATGGAATCCTTTATCCCCTTTTTACTTTCCCTTCCAATTTAAGGTTAATTGGAGTTCTGAGAAACAAATTACTGAATTTGCTTCTGGCTTAGCTTGAGGTCATTGGAGGATCTGAATGGCATGTTGTCCCTGCAGGAGGTCTCCTGGGGCCTCACCAGGTGGCCTTTATTGCATGGACTGTGACCCAGACAGTTATTTCGAGCACTTTAAATCCAGTAAGGCTCTGTTAAATGGGATCAATGCGAGTCAGCAAGCCTAGCTGCATCTTAGGTTTTCTTTATATAATCAAGGCATTTGCTTCTGATAACCCTTACTGTTTGTGAAGGAGGACAGCTAGGACAAATGTACTTTAAATGGTCTGCAGGAGTTATTTGTACACTAAGAAAAGGCTTGTTTGCAGTTGCAGACTTTCAATATTCTATTACGAGTTCTTCTAGTGTCAAATTGTCTGAAGCAGTGTCAAGAAATTATAGGATAATGGTTCTTGTCACAGAATTTTTCCACTTCTGTAGTGCAGATAGAATGTGACTGTATATAACTCTAAACTCTTAAAAGAATGTGCATCAGATAATCAAAACAGGTTTAAAGTAAGCACTGCAAGGTGTTTAATGCTGTCATTCAAGAGACTGTTGAGTGAGTCATACTTAAGAGTAGTTTCTCAGTGGTGTATCCTAAATTGGGACATGAAAAGCTGTGCTTTGTCTTATTATTTTAATTGTCAGCTGAAGGAGTTTGTTTGTAATTACACTTTTTGGACTGCAGTAGGTGGGTAGGGAACAAAGAAATTTCCTTCAGGTGGTGGTATGGTTAATTGTTAATTAAGTACCAATGTTTATTCAATAGCAATTCTCTTGGTTATGTCATGTTTTTAAAACTTTTTTTATTATTGTTTGTTGCTTTGTGATATTACTATGCTAGAAAAATGAACAGGTACTAAACAGGTGGGAATGACTAGTGTTGCAGTACACAGCAAGTTACTTGAACCATTTACTTTTAAGGCTTAATTTATCTTAGCCAGTTTATGGGAATACTTCTGGGTTTTGAGATGCCTGTAGACATTTTCTCAGCTGTCTGGGCTGCTGAGTTTTGCTTTAGAAAGTGAGAACTGTGTGGCTCTGTCTGCATAACAAACTCTGCTCACATCTGATTAAGATCTGATTAAGATCCAGATGACATCTGGAAACATTTCGACCTGCTAGTGGAGGGCTGTTCCTGACCTAATTAGCTTGGTGTTATAACTAACTCTCTGCTGCTTTGTGATTTTGTTCCTTTTGACTTCATCTCGTTTATACTTCTCACTGAATGTTACCATGTAGGGTACTAAAGGCCAAAACAAAATTAGATTTTACAATCTGCTCCTCTTCCAGTCAGTGTTTCAGTACTTCTAAATTTTCATGTAATCATTAGGTATTCCAAGTACAAAGAGCTGAATAATTCAGCAGCCGTATGGCTTGCACATGTCAAGATGATACAAAAGGGAGGGGATGATCAATCTAAATCTTCTTTCCCGTGCTGTAGGACAAAGCACTGCTTCTTCCTTTCTGTTCTGAGTTTCTCCTAACTCTGGCTGGGTGCTTCTTTTCAAGAAAGAGGTGGTATTTTTAAAGGGTAAATGTCACTTGAGAGGTAGGCAGTATAGTGTAGTAATATATTTATATTTTCATTTATTTCAACCCTGCTTAAAAAACAAAAGGCTACCACTATTTCTTTATAGGCACAAGCAAATTATTTTTTAGCTGCTGTACCGAACTGCCCAAATAAAATTTAAACAAGCTCCAACAAATGTGTAGTGTGCATCTTTGCAGTAAAGGCAAATAACCAAAAAAAAAAAGACAAAAAACCAAAGGGAAACAAATGGTGACTCAGTTCAATTCTGTTTGCTTGAATAGGAGAAGGGATGATAATAAATGCTTGGGGTATAATACAGAAAGGTCATATGAAAGAAAACTGTGTTTTCAGTGCAGCATAAGTACTTAGTGATTCAAACAAGTTTGTTCTTAAGATAGCAGAAATGAAACCCATGCTCTTACATGATTTGAAAGGAGATTTTTTTCCTTTCTCAAGTGCATGCATAACATTTACACTGTATTTGGTGTTAGTCTAGTAGTGTTAGGTTGAAATGTAAAATTGATGGTGGTGGTAAGGTATTTATTGTTTTTTTTAATGTATGAATGCAGTGGAACAGATGTTCAGAACAGCATGGAATATTCCTTGTTCCCCATCCCACCATCTCTTTCACACTGAGCCATCTGGAAGGGACTAGGAGCAGGATGAGCAGCCATCACGCTAAGAACAAGATTAACGTGTCGGCATCTTTTGTTGATACTTTAAACTGGTCACTGTTTGTTCAGCAGAAAGAAACAATGGGGCGTCTCATGACTCCCTGTGTGCTAAGATCATTCACGTGGCTATGGAAAGAAGGCAGAAGGGAAAATTTGATTTATATAGAACAATTAATAAATTTAATGGTAGTCAGGCTGGACTTAGACACATGCAAACCAACTTTTTCCCCATTCAGCTGTATTGATGTGACTGTGCACCTCTTACCATTAAGCACACTCTAAGGTAATAGCATTCTGTTAAAACAGATTTAAATTTACTTATTTGGGAAGAAAGTTCTGTACATGTTTTTCAGTTCATGCTCTTAATGAACTTTTTTACCTTGAATTTTTCTTTTTTACAGAAACAAGTATACCATGTGTGGATGTCTTTTAGTTTACTGAGTTGGATTCTTTAGTACCCTTTAGTCTTACATCTTTTGAGATAAAGTGTAAGTGTTCTGGCTTAATGAACAAAATTTTGGTTGCAGAAAGGACAGCTTGTGGTTTAGAAACGAGGGACTTCAGTCATGTGTGAAGGTGCCCTGGATCATCTCTATTCTGAAACAGAATGAGAATAAAAGGGTGGGTGGATCTGATGCTGGCAGATTGATTGGATTCAGTACAGCAAGCTATTGTGTTGTGCACTCTGAACTTCTGTTAGATTTCAGGTAAGAAATTTGTTTCTGAATAGATACCTGAGTAACACTGGGTGTCAAGGAAGACTAAAATGTGTTAGTGAAGGAGAAATTGCTTTTCAAAGCTTAACACACAGGTTCAGTGGTACCACAGTGTATTTCTTGCATTGTTTTGTGTTTCTTTCAAGTAAGAGAATTTTAAATAATGGAATTCTGAAATTAGATTCAGGAGGGTTATTTGAAATTGAGATGCTTACAGTCTGAAACTACTTACTACTGTAGTGCTGTAAGTTGTTCTAAGGAGGAAGATAATCAGAAGAAAGTGACACAATCCAAGATATCAGCTTTCAGATCACTATTTTCAGAGTAAACGTAAGCATGAGAAAAATCAGAGAGGGTAAAACTAGTTAAGGGATATGCATAGATGTTCTGGGGAAAACTTATGTGAAGAAATAGGATGATGGAATTAAGTAAATATTCATGTTTAAGTAAATATTCATATTCAGGATGACAAATATACTGTGTATATGCTTTTCCTGTATTTTTATGAAGATGATAAGTATATAATGATCAATGATAATTATATAATTTAAATAATAAATTATTTAAAAAGTATAAAGATTTAGGTGAAAGGAGTTTAAAAATTCAGTGCAGTTTACTGGCAAAGATATTTGCATATTGGGCAGTGTTAAAAATGCTGCGAGTGGCAGCAAAGTCAAATGGCAAAGTCCATTAATTTGAACAGTGAGAACTTAATACAGGAAATACATTCTGTATTCCATAAGTATGTTGCAGTTGGCCCTGAAAAGTTGCCTACTTGGAAATTGAGATATACCAGTGTTAATCTTTAGTTAAGTGGCTTCATTAGCAGTGAGTGAGAAATACCTTTATTTCTTCCTTGATCAATGATGAAGCCATTTAATTGGGTGAGATGTATGTGATCCCTTATTTTGTAGCAGGAGATGAAACTTCATCATAATCTGTCTGTACTTCCTGATGATAAGCTTTTTATTTTCTTAGAAGCTGTGAAAAGTATTGTGAATTATTCTTAGGATTGTGGCTTTGAAATGTTACAGTTCTATTGAAAGGGAAGAGTTAATGCAATAACTTTGAAGTGGTCCCTCAGTTGTCTTTTCGTCACTGGGAGACTTACCTGGCAGTAAACTGTAGACACAAGTATTTAAGCAGAAGTTGAGGAGACGTTTGACTCTATCAAAGAATGGCAGGTGCCCAAAGAGCATCTTGAGCTACAGTGGACAGATAATGCAAACTCAGGGTTGTAGAACAAAGGGGAAAAGACCACAAAATACTCATCCTGGAAGCTGTAGAGAAAATAAGTCAATTTCTGGCATCATAGTTGTTGTTTTCAAAGCCTTTTATATTACAGTCTGTAGTGTCAAGGAAAGAATAGCTACTTTATTTTAGGTTGAATCATCCTCAGGATGACATTGTGAATGTTATCTTTCCTATGCAGGTTTATAGTTAATCTGAAATATTGAGAACTAAATTTAAAGTACCTGTAAATGTTCACTACTGTGAAGATCTGTTCACTTTTTTCTCTCCCAGCTTTTTAATTAGTGGAAATTCCTGAATTAATGCATTCACCTTTTAATGGTTCTGCAAGCCTTTGTATTGCAGGCCCACTCTATTAATAGAGGTAGCTATTGTTCTGCTTCTTACATGTTTTTTTTGAGATATGAAGGGCTGACTAGGAAAATGTGCATCCATAAAATTTTAGATTGCAGATAAGCAGAACTAATTACCATCCGTTCTCCTGTTGTCCTTTCTCTTGTCATTACTTAATGTCTTGATTTCCTTCATAATATCACTGGACCATAAAATCTGCCCTGAAGATCTCAGCACAGACAAAAACTCTGCCAAATAAAGAAAAGAAAACAAAGCAACTGTCCAAGTTGGTGAACCTTCAGAAGCAGCTCATTGCAACAGACACTGAAGAGCTCTATTAAAGAAACAAAATAGCTTTAGGAATTTCTGTGCCCTTTTCATCATCGCTAGTATTTAGATTGGTATGATGCGAGAGGAAGATGAGAAGTGGTGGTCTGATACTGAGAGGAAAAAAACCTGCTTTCATTCCAGCCTTGACTCATTCCTTTCACTCAGACCTGGCAATCAGGAGGAAGAGCTGTGAAAAGGATGGTGATAGAATTGGCTATATATTAAATTGTAGTGAGGAGGACATATTCTAGGCATTTTACTTTACATGTATTGTTGAAAGATATGGATTGTTGTGGATAAGAAATATTCTTGATTTTTAATTATCCTTAGGAAATAGAATTCTATTAAATTTTGTGCATATTTGTATCAAAAGTCTGTCCTTGCATCACCAAACTCCTTTCAAAATCAAGAGAGTTGCATTAAAAATTATGGCAAATGTAAAAAAATGCATATATTGACTAAAAAATACAATGTCCCTTAGATAAGGTTAGCTCTAATAAAAGTAAAGTACTTGGTACTTAAAGCATAATTGTGGTTTAGTAAAACTATTTTGTTTTGATACTAATTACATAGTAAGGTGGCTGAGAGAGAAATTGCATACTTGATAGAATTCAAATAGCTAAATAGTCTTGTTTGGATGCCTTTTGATAAAAAATAATTCTGTGGTATTAGAGAGCACTGTGAGACAATAACTGATGGCTAAATATTCTGTATTGTTTTGCAGTATACAAAGTGTGGATTCAGATTCTTGTTAGAATGAAGCCAGCTTAAAAAAAAAGAAAAAAAAGCACAAAACTTTTAAAAGTACAGAAGAATGACATTACATTAATCTTGAATTCAATAATTTTCAGAATATATGCTAGTTATGGTTTGTTTTTAACTTGTCATTACTGATCAGATAGTAAATGACATTCAGAGATTGCAAGTAGGAAAGGTTCAAAAACATCAGGTTCTCAGTCATTTAGGATTACGAAAAACCAGAAAGGAGCATGCATTAAAGGCATATTTATTCCTTTCCTTCCATTAGAATAGTAGGGATAGCAGTGTTTATTCTCCATGTAGCCCTTTTCTTTCATTTGTGAAGGATGAAGAGCCTTTGGAGGGTATGGAAATCTTTGACAATGGCACCTCCATGGAGGAAAAAAAATGGGGATGGGAGAGCATCTGTAAAGCTGGTGCTTGGGATCTTTCACCTTTCTGCTTTCTCTTCTATTCCATTTTAGCATATACATGAATCTTGAAAGTGGGTGATGGCAGGCTTTCTAGAATTACAAACTTGTACAGGAAAATAGGGGCAGTATTTCCAAATCTGGTACCATTCAGAGATGGAAGCTGTGTGTTGAATTGACTGTTAGGACATCACATATGGGAAAACTTAACTGTCTGTAAAGGTTTTAAATGCTGAAATGCCCTTGACATGGAGACTGTGATTAGGAGGTAGTGTAACTTGTGTGGCTTGATGTGAGCAAGCCAACAGTATTTCTCTGGTTTTGATGAGGTGAAATGCAGTTCTACATTCAGACACTGAAATTTAGGTGAGTACTTATCAGAGCTTACACATGAGGTATTTGAGCACACCATGTCCCTCTTGTATCTGTCAAGAGATGCAGGGATTTGGTTGCTCTCTGGGTTTCTGCTGAGCTCATATATATGTAGCCATACAAATTTAGGTGCTTAATCCTGAATGGAATCCCATCTGGTACATTACTCATGGCAAGCTGTGTGTTCAGTCTGTCTCGTTTTTCTTCTCCATAGAAAGAATTATGGTATGTTCTCTTTTTATAGAGAGCTGGGAGAGTCATCAATGGAAAGCTCCAATGCTCTCTGAAAAGAATAGACTATATTCAGGGAGAATTTAGAATTGATGTATAGTAAAGTCTTTTTCATGGTAAAATGTTCAGCTTTGTCATATTTTACTAGAGGATATAAGAAGAAATTTCTGAAGAGTTTAAGAAAGGGATTGAACAGTGTCTTTGAGAAAATGTAATATGTAAACATTCACAAGAAGGGAGGCTGCTTAATGAGTTGGAATTTGTTTTGTGGCATTAGTGAATATGTAAAGAACTTAACCATGGAATTCAGGTACATTATTTCTAGCACTCGTGTAAATTGCAGTGCTGTTTTGGGGATGTGAAAGGGCAAACAGCAGGTTTGCGGAACAGCTGGTACTTAGAGTTTTGCCAGTAGCTCAAATACTTGAAAAATTCATCTTGTCTCTTGTAATAGCTGTGTTCTGCTGTTGTTTGGAAAGATTTCACATGGTGTTTGTCATCTTTCAAGTTTGTTACTGTACATCTGCTCTCTTCATGACTTTTTAAGAATCCGACTTACTTGCCAAGGCAGTGTCAGACTTCTTGCATGCAGTTTAACAGCTGGTGGCCAAGGGAAGGTGGTCTGAGATGACCTGGAGTGGTACTTCTGTGGCTGCAGAGGAAGCATGCAAAGAAAAGCAAAAATGCTTTAAGTCTTTCTGTAGCACACTTGCCTCTACAGCAATGACTACTGGGATAAGTGCCTTCTAATTTTAAGACAAAAGACAAGTTTTTATGGAGTTGTTATGCAAGTTTTTATGGGACGGGGAGAGAGAAAGAAGAGAAAGGGGGGTGAGAATACTGAGGAAGCGTGCAAAATCTGAATTTTAATGGCTTGATCTAAGCTAATTCAAGCTTTTGATGTCCTGTCCTTTCAGAATGTGTGTGGAAATCGAGTTGCTGATGCCTGGAGGGTTTGGGGAGCAGTGTCCGTTTGTCCTCCAGTCAGAGTTCAGTCCAGCCAGATGTTGAATCTGATCCATGTCCAGTGAGGCACTCATGGGTTTAGTGAGATGCTAAGTGACATCTCACCCTCTTAGTTTTTCTTCTCTCCCCTTCTGACTCCTCTGATTTTTCTGTTCTGACACTAATGTGTCATACATTTCCACTTCAGCCAGTTGTATATGTGCAGTATAGCATCTTTCTAGAGTCTTCCTCTCTTGTGCTTAATGCAGCTGATGGTTTAAAGGCAGCTGTCAGGTGGGTGGCCTCACAGTGGAGATGAACCCTTTTATCCAAATTATAAGTCCCTGGTTCCATTGTGTTCTTACTGGGCTAAAATGAATAAAAAAAATTTACAACTTTATGATTGGGACCAATCTACTACACTGACATAATTTTTGAAAATAGTAATTTATTTGCATTAGATTTTTCAATTATTTGTGGATGGAAGGTGTTCTGTTTTGGGCTGGGGTAGAGTTATTTTTTTCACAGGAAGTTGTGTTTCAGATTTATGCTTAACCCAGGGTTGATAAATTAGAGGTGCTATTGCTGAGCAGGGCTTACACAGAGCCATGGCCTTTTCTGCTTATTGGACTTTGACATTGTCAAGGATAATACTGGGGGTGCTTAGGAGATTTGGGAAGAGACACAGCTGGGACAGGCAACCCAAAATGTCCATGGGAATATTCCAGATTATGTGACATTGTGCTCAGTGTATGAAGTGAGGAGAAGAAGGGGGGATGTTTGAAGTGATGGTGCAGTACTTTGACTTCCCAAGTCACCATTATGTGTGATGGAACCCTTCTCTCCTGGAGGTGGCTAAACTCTTGCCTGTGGGAAGCAGTGAATTAATTTATTGGTGTGCTTTTCTTGCGTGGGCAGCTTTTGCTTTCCCTATTAAGATGTCTTTATCTCAGCCTATGAGTTTTCTATCTTTTAGTCTCTTCATTCTCTCCCTAATCCAGCTGGTGGGGGACAGAGAGAGCAGCTCTCTGGGGGGCTTGGCTGTTGGCTGGGGTTAAACCATGACAGAAGGGAAGTTGTTAAACCTCTGTATTGCAAAATCGAATATGATTTCTAAATGCCAGTATATTTAACATAGTGACATCACAGTGACTATCTTGTCTAGGAAGAAACTGGGACTGAGTGTGACTCAAAAGAGGCGGAAGATGAATGTGGAAGGCAGTGGAATTGCCATTGCAAATTCTTGTTTTCTGCTCCTGGTAACGCACTCCCTTCAGTGTGGTTGTGTCTCATGAAGACTCTGTAATTGAGGTGTGTTTTGTCTTGATTTCTCATCTAACTTCTTGCTACATAGATTTTGAAATGAAGTTAGCTTCACTTCTCATGCATTTTCGTTAAAAAGGATTAAGTTCATCTGAGTTGTGTGTGGTGAAGAAAAAGGTGGCTGTGTTTTAGTAGTAAGGACACAAGCTTTTTACTTAGTAATGGGTTAATATCTGAATAGGTCTGTAGGTGTTTAATTCAGTTAGATAAAGGTTTTAAATTAGAAGAAACTTATTGCAGTTGCAGAGTTTCTTTTCATCTGATCAGGAGCAGGTAGTGGATTGCTTAATTTGTTGCATATATTTACTCATTGGTGTTCAGTTTACCTGTTGTAATTAAACTTCAAACTGAAATGAGATTGCTACATAATAATTTAAATCATGCATTCAAATATGAAAGTTGTTTATTTTCCCTTACCCTCAGCCCTGGTGTGTGCTTTAGCATGCTCTTTAAAGAAGTGGGATTTCTTGCATTGGTCTGTCAGTCCCCTGGTAGCTCTTGAACACGTTGGACCATCTCGTCAGTAAGTGATAAGAAAACAAAAACCTTGAATTGCAGTTGTAGTTTTCTTCAAATTAGCTTTTGCAGGCAAGAAAGAACATTATGTGGAGAAGGGACTTAAATAAGAGTTTGTGTTGGAAGGCATTCTGACTGTACTCAATAAGGTAGGTGTTTCAAGAGGTTAGCTGGGCAGTGCGCAGCCAGCTTCCAGCTGGGGCCAGAGTGCTGTGTGGGCAGGTGAGGGAGTTGGGTGAACTCCAGAGGGTAAGGGCAGGGGGCAGCTCTGAGAGTGCTAGACAGAAAGTGCCATGGGAAAAACAGGCCTTGTCATATAAACTGTTAATTTAGCACTAATTTCTGCTCCTTTTAATTTGTCTTACAAGTTATGTTTATATGAAATGCTTTTTCATGGTAACATTTACATTACAGTGGAAGAATTCCTCATAATGATTTCTATTTTGTAGCTTCAATGCACTAGCTTGTTGGCAGTGTTGGTGCTAGATGTTCCTCTTCAGTAATTGTGAATTTCCAGTTTTGACTTATTTTTTTATCAAGTTCAGAAAAGCATCTGGAGTGGATGTGAAGTAGTATTTTGAAATATTTGTGTTTGTAGAGGAATACAAAAACATAGAACAGAAACAGGAAGGTTTTTTAATCAAATGCAGAAGTTGTTCCTCTGTTACCTCTGATGTGTTGTTGTGTAAAATTTAGCAAATTCAGCTAACCTTAAATTCTGACTTATTCAAATTGTCTCATATTATGAAAGACATACAATATAATTCAAGACTACTGCTTAGAAGTCATGAGCTTGTTCCTTCCTGACCTGTTATGAAAGAGTCTTACAGTTAGTTTCTTTTTGTTCATTAAGGCTGTTAAGCTTTTAGAAATGTTCTTGAGAATAAAATATTTAAATTTTCAGGTGGAAGTCATTACAAAAATTACTGTGCAACATTTGAAAGACAAAAGGATTTTTTAATTTACTAATGTGATTTTAATTAGAGAAATTGAAAGGCTAGTTTAATTGCTTTAGTATGGTAAAAAAGAAATTTTCAGCTAAGCCTTTCCCAAATGAACTTTGTCCTTGGTAATAATGTAACTTCTTGTTCCGGAAAATTTGCATGCCATGAAGTTTTAAACAGAATATAATTAATGAGTAGTACATGGGCATTGAATTGTTGCTGTTAAAAATGTAATCAACTTGACTATTGAGTTAATGTAGTTTTCAAGAAAACTGATTTTGTTTTATATTGCTTCCCTTTTGGGAGAATTCTGTCTCACTTGGGCATCCTTGCTCTGAAAGCTGCTCTCTGCAGGACAGTGTTTTCTATGCCATTGTGTCCTTTTGTGATGCTTTGAGAGCTCTTTTTTTTCATTTATTTTCCCCATCTGTTGTGGTTTAGGAATGGTACTCCACAATTTAGTTTTTCTCCCGAGACTTTCCAAACCACACTGTCACTTGCTCGCTCCCCTTCCTTCCCTGCTTCTGCCCCCCACCCCCTCCAGGTAGCCAGGGAGAACTGGATGTGTAAAAGGCACAGATCGCAGCTCGAAATAAGAACAATTTATTGGAAAGAGCAATGAGATAAGAAAACAAACAGTAGCAGCAACAATATTAATAAGAAAAATATATAAAAAGAGAGAATGATTCATGTGCAAAAATGCTCAAAAAATGCAGAGCCTGACTTGACAGAAGCCAGGTTGTTCCTGACTGTAGAGGAATGCACTGCTTCTTGGAAATGAGAGAGGAATCCCTTTTCCCTGCCCTTGGCCCTGATGTGAGATGGTATCAAATAACACAATGTCTTGGCTTCTCCCCTTGGTCTGGGCTGGAACCAGGACACCATCCTTATTTATTTCATTTTTTCCAAGAAAACCAGTTCTGACAACCTTAGTTTTCTCAGATAAATGTCTTCCTGCATCTGGCATGTTCCCAAAAGTTGTTCAGTAAATGCTTTTATCCCATTCAGAATGCCATACAGCTCCACCTGTGGTAAACCATCTTCTTCCTCATGCAGCCTAATTCTGAGAGGCACTTGCCCTTATATGTCAGATGAATTTATCATTTTTACTGAAAACTGCCAGAGCTGGGGTAGGTTGGTGTCTGACGTAATTGGGGGCTGTAGTGCTTGGTTGGTCTGTTGGTGGCCAGCTTGCCAAGGCAGAATGCCAGCATGCTCCAGACAGTGACCTTTCCTGCCACTTGTGTGGGGACTGCCAGTTTTTTCTAAATGCAAATGTGCACTGAAGTCCAGTGATTCTGGAACTGCAGCACAAGTCTGTGCATACAGTAAATCTTACACCAAATCGAAGGCAAAAAGCCTACATTACCTTTATTGCCTTTACTCTCTGCTGCTCTGCAGTGCTCTTGTCATATTCTGGCATGAGTGCACAGCTCCAGTGCCCCAGTAGGAATTGTACAGTATCTTAGGCTGAAGCAAGGCTTTAAAAGAAGAAAGGTGAAGTACTTTTTGGAGAAAAAAAACCTGAATGTGTGCTACACTGATTCAGAGCTCTTAATTTCATTTTTGTAAATGTCATACATATTTGTTTGTAAATTCCAGATTGTGAGCCATGCCTTTGGTGAAAAGGAACATTGAACCAAGGCATCTCTGCCGAGGAGCTCTGCCAGAGGGAATTACAAGTGAACTGGAATGTGTAACAAATAGCACCCTTGCTGCTATCATACGCCAGCTAAGCAGCTTAAGTAAGTACCTGTAACTTCCTGCAAGTATTTGATTCATGATGCAAAGCTTTGAGATGGATTGTTTTCAATAGCAAAAGTATGGTATGGGACATTACCACGTATGTATTATAATAATAATTGCCTTTATGCTCTTCTATATTTTGAAGTTTATTTAAAAACCCAACCCTCCCCCACTCCAAAAAACAAATTAACAAAAAGCAAGTAGAAAAAAAACCACTACCAACCAAAAGACCGGAGCATAGAAGACCAGAAATTTTTCTAAGGTGAGAGAAATTAGTTCAAGAAACAAGACCAGCACTTGAGTTCTACAGGATTGAGCCAGCAAAATCTTCTGCCTCTTGGCATCAAATGACACATTTGACTGAAATTTTAGATTTTCGTAGTGTGCTAGTATTTCTGAAGCCTTCTCTTTTATATATATGTGTGCTCAATTCATATGAATGAAATTAAGCGCATTGAAAGGATGCCATTTGCTGAACAAGCCTGCAGGCTACAGTTGAGGCAGGCTAACATCAGCTCTGTACAGAGTAGCCTACACACCACACCTGTCAGGTGACACCACCACTAGCAATTCTAGAAGCATGACTGAAGTGTTTGCACGATGAACAATATTTTTGATGAAAGGGATAAGAGATGTTTTTCAGACAGTCTTTAACAATCAGCAGCTGTTGTTTGTGCTGATAACGCTACTCCTAGAAAAGAAATTACTGCTTCATCAGTTGCTTCTCTTTGTAAATGGACGTGGTTTTAAAACTGAGAGTCTGTATGGAGCTCTGACTATGGGGCCCACTGGTGTTCAGTTCATGATGATAGGAAAAAGCCTTTGCTTAGGGAAAGAGAACAAGAAACACAGCATTTCCTGTTCGCAGTAGTCAGGGATTTAGGGATTTTTGAGCTGGAGGTCCATCTGAATCATCCTATGTAATGAGCATTTGTAAAATATCATCTGTGGTATTGCTTAGATCCATTGAAATAGGGATTAAACCTTCTTCTTGACCAGTGACCTGTGGCAGAATGTCCCACAATGGAAGTTGACCTGTACTTCCTCCTGATACCTTCTCATTCTGGTGTGATGAAAAATAATGAAAGGTGCTTTCATCTTGTGCATTTCCGTAATAATTTGTGATTTTATTAAGTCTTTATCCTGTTCTCTTGATGATGTCTTTTCCAGGTTGAAGCATCCTGCTCTGTAAGTGATCTTTTTGTATAGAAACTATTTTGTATTTCAGAACATTGTTATTTCTGCTTTGGATATGTAAGTTAGAGTATGTTGTGGGCTTTTTAAGGTGGAGTGTTGAGGACTTAAGATCATATTCAAAACAGACTTCTGTTTTATCATCATTCCCCTAGGAATTTGTAGAATTTGGATTGTTGCTAAGCCTTGAATTATTATTTTCAGATAGATCAGAGGATCACTTGCAAGCTTTTCTTGAGCAGCAGCTGACGACTTGGTTTCTGATGTTATTGGAGTTACTTTGTGTTTGCATTGTCATTGAGTTTCGTTTACTGTTTTCTCAGACAATTGCTTAGTAGCACCATCCTTAAATTTCAGGAAAGTAAGAATGGTTAATGTTCTAATTACACTGAAGGAGACATTATAAGACGTGGTGTGCTAGGATTGTCCAAGTGTGGAAAATACACTTTTTACTTGTCTGACTTGGCTAGGAATGTGTACAGCTTTCATTTATCCAGATCTGGAATTGGGGCTAATCTGTTATACAGTGTTTTTAGATCCTCTTAAGATTGTTGCTAAGGAACTGACTACTTATATTCATATCCAGCAGTTTTCCCTTAGCAGATTTCTACGGTCATCTGAAGTCTTTGTAGACAGCCCCTAAAATTCTGTTAGTGTCAAGGTAAAGATCTATGCAAATAAATGATGTGTCCTTAGTCTTAACAGATGAATGTGTGGTATTTAACAAGTGAAATGTACCACCATTCTTATCCACAGTCTGAAATATGTCATGTTTGCAGAGGGCTTTTTCTGCAGACAGCATTTGCAAGGAAATGATCACAAGAAAGTGCTGTGCTGGAGCTGAAGTAGTATGTCCTGCTGACTGCATCAGGGCTGGTTGGTGTTCCCACAGCTTCAGGCATAGCACAAGCAAGTTCAAGTCTATCTTGCAATCACACTGTTTTTTTAGTGTTGCATTGTGAGTTCAATGTGGATTTTAAAAACTGTTAGGTCTGCACTGTTGCATACAGACTTGGCTTGCTTCTGCCTCTGCTCTTTTTGGGAGATGTGAACAAGTTCCTATCCAAAGGGAATGTGCTCTCAGGAGAGCTTTTTCTGTATTATTTTTTCAGATTTGGGTTTATTTCCAGCCAGCAGGCTCAGAGCACAGGCAGAGTGAGCAGAATTCTGTATGAAACTGTTCAATCTTATGTAAGGCAGGACCTTGTCTAAGGGATTCACCTCCACTTGGGAGGAAAGAATCTCCTGGAGAGGAAAGACAGGGAGCATTTGCAGCTCGTACCTCTAAGCAGCATGGAGGAAGTGTAATCTGGAGACTTGAAAGACAATTTTCTTCATGCAGAGAACAACGTCCACCAACTTGCCTCCTAGTATTTTCTTGGGTAGATTGGCCATTGGCTCAGTTTCACTCGCTTTTGTGCAGGCATGAGCACACTGCATCTCTCTGTAGTACTGAACCAGGCTGGGTTGGAAAGGTTGCATTTTTGCCATTAAGTATCATGCTAAAGGTACTGTGAGAAAGGAGATGGGAATTGAGACCTAGTCAGGAACAGCCTACCACTTTTGCATCTTTAAAAAAAGAGGAGGGGTAAAGCATGATTCTTACGTTTCTAGTTAATTCAGCTACAGTGATTCCACCAATCCATGGAATCACTGTCTTATGTGGTTGGAGGGAAGCTTAGAAGAAAAGACTGCATAATGTCTTAGATGGGATTTTAAACTAATGCATAGGTTGGCCACATGTTGGACAACACCTATTGTTTTTAAATTGTTGTCTTACAGTACCAAAATCAGCTCTTAAATTGAAAGATACATGTTTTTTTCCTGCTTATTTCTGTTTTGTTAAAGATCAAATTTAAACAAGGGTAACATAGAAAACACTTCAAGTATTTTATTTCTGAAACTTACTGCATCATGTTAATCACAACAGCATGTCCAATACTACTTCACCTTGTCACTGTTTTCACACAGAGGAGATTGACAATCTGTCTTTCACATGTTCTGGGCTAGCAAGTGTTGAAAAAAAATCAAGTATTAAAAGAAGCATGCTTCTTCCACTTTGCCTTCTGAAAGATAACTAACAAATATCCATCCCCTTGACTTCTCTAGGGGTGATCTGTTTAATCCTAAAATGTGGCAGTCCTCTCTCAGCAGGCTGATTTCAGTATATTAACATAAACTAACATCTGTTAAAATTGATTGAGCTCTGAATATTGGTGGCTGAAGAATGTAATAACTACTTTATGTAGCTGAAGAGTTAAAAAGCTTATTTTTTCCATAGCTTGGAATAACATCTTCATTTGGAGCAACTAAATCAAGTGGGGATTTTAAGTAAATTTCAACTAGCTGCTGGGAACCCTTAGAGAACACTTTGAGTATGAAGGCAGTTGAACACTGACACGGGTAGCCCAGAGGAGTTGTGGAGTCTACATCCCTGCAAGTGTTCAAAACTCAGCTGGTCAGAGTCCTGTCTCATTGTGCTTTGAGCTGGGAGTTGGACCAGATGATACTCAATTTCAGCTATTCTGTGCTTGTGTGTGACTTCTGTTTTGGAGGGGGAGGAGATTAGGAGCAGGAAGATAGCATACCTTTCTTATCCATCTTCTGCATGTATATATTAAGCAGAGCTTGCATACACTGACATATCCTAACATTTTGGGTTAGTTATTGGCTGATCTTACATGTAGTAATGAAAACTGTTACTGGTGTTACTGGTCAAGTCCTTCATTCAATGGCCATTACTTTTTTTTTTTGTCATTCACAGTGTTTTCAGATAATATTTTAATCTAGTTGTTGTTTCCTCCTGCCACCCAGGCAAGTGACCTAGAAAAGGCCAGATAGTCCTGCTGACTTCCTAAGTGGGGCCATTTTTTTACACTGAGTTATTGTCTCCAGATGTCCACAGAATGGGATCTTAAATTGAAATTTTCATTATCTTTTTACTTTTCTTTGTAAAATATTAAGGTTGGTTATGGGACCAATGTAAAATGTCAATAATGGCTGCTTTGGAAGTCCCTGTCATTTAGGTGGTTAATGCATATTCCATATTCTTTAAACAAATTGGATAGTTTTACTTCCCCTCCCCCTTCCACTTCTGGAACTTTTCTTCCATTTTTAGACTCTTCTTGATACAGGTCATAACAAGATGAGCTTAATTCAGGTAGGATTTTAAAATTTGTTTTTGATTATAAAGCATGACTAAGTGCAGAAGGCAGGACTTTTCTTTCTACAAGGATTTCTTGAGGGGGTTGGGCTGCAGAAATTGTAGAGGGAGACATCTTAAATGAAATAGCAGTATTTGGGTAGGAGGGACCATCAGTTCAGTGAGCGAGAACAATGAGTTTGGGTGGAAACTGAAATTTGTAGGGGAAGTTCTGGGCAGGCAAACTATTAAACTGGGTATCTGGAACCACTGATCTGGGGTGGATGAGAGTTGTGGACTTGGGTATGAAGAGAGTCAAACTGTGGATGAGTGCCTAGTCCTGTGGAAGGACTGGGAGAGGAATGGCCATACACAATGATCTGTGCATCAGGGAGGGATTTGGGTTATCTTGTGGCACCTTCTGTCAACTGTGGTGCTTTCAAGGAAGGGCAAGGCTGCAAATCTGTACTTGGCACTAGTGAGGCCACACTTCGAGTACGGTGTCCTCTTTTGGGCCCCTCAGTTCAGGAAGGACATTGAGGTGCTGGAGTGGATTCAGAGAAAGACAGCAAAGCCAGTTAAGGGTCTGGAGCATAAGTCTGAGGAGCGGCTGAGGGAGATGGGGGTGTTTTGCCTGGAGAAAAAGAGGCTCAGGGGGACCTTACTACAAGTGCCTGAAAGGAGGGTGTAGGCAGGTGGGGGTTGTTCTCTTCTGCCAGGTGACAGGATGAGAGGACAAAGTCTTAAGCTGCTTCAGGAGAGGTTTAGGTTGGATGTCAGGAGGAATTTCTTCACAGAAAATGTGATTAGGAATTAGAATGGGCTGCCCAGCAGATTGTGGAATCACCATGCCGTGGAGATATTTAAGGAAAGAGTGGATGTTGCACTTGGTGTCATGGTCTAGTTATGTGATAGTGTTTGAACATAGGTTGGACTTGATGATCTCAGAGGTCTATTCCAACCTAATTGATTCCATGATTTGGTGATCTGGACTGCATTGTCCACTGTCACAGTGATTGAGAACATACAGCAGGTGAAGGAGAGGCTGAAAAGGTTGTGCAATAAGTCCAGTTGTGGCCATGGGTAAATGTGGTCTGTGGCCTCTGACCCCCTCTCAAATTACTCCAGGAACAGCAGCGTTTGCAGTCAGCATTTGTAGAGGTAAGTGGACTGCTGTTTTTATAACGCTGTTTTAATTTTGATATTGGCCTATGGATTTCAAGATTTTAATTTCAAAATCTACTTCAGAAGTTTTTATTGACTGCAGTAACTTCAGGCCTTTTCATCACAGAGCCAGTTTTTAATACTCAGTTGTCTGTCAGTTGGCACTAGCTCAGCTACAGAAGGATTAGAATTTGTAAGTTTTCTTGTGTTTTTAAGAAGACTGCTAACCAGGATGCCCAGAAGAATAGACTTCAGGCAGAATTTATGGTATATTTTCACTTTTTTTTCTACAAACCTGCTGCCTCAAATTTTGCTGAATGACAAACTGTGCTGTTCTAATCCTACAGCTACTGTGTTTTATTATACTTCATTATACTGAAGCCATTTGTCTTGTGTTTTGTAAGCCACTAGCAAAGGGATTTCCTTGTCTGTTTTCTTACACAGGCAAACATGCTGAAGACATATTTGGTGAATTGTTTAATGAGGCCAACAGCTTCTACATCAGAGCAAATTCCCTCCAAGACAGAATTGATCGCCTTGCTGTCAAAGTCACCCAGCTGGATTCAACTGTGGAAGAGGGTAGGTAATTGCATGAAAGCATCGAACCAGAAGTGATGTTGACAAGGGCACAGTATTTAATTGCACAATAACCTCTCTCTTTTCAAAGTAATCCTGTAATGATATTTCATCTTGTTGTCTCAGTAAGGCAAGCTGGGAATAATCACTTTAGCAGAGCAAGTGAAGGTATTCTTGAGTCAAGAAGCCCCTGTAGTAATGGA
Source organism: Lonchura striata (assembly GCF_050655825.1). Classification (NCBI taxonomy): domain Eukaryota; kingdom Metazoa; phylum Chordata; class Aves; order Passeriformes; family Estrildidae; genus Lonchura; species Lonchura striata. Next base: position 71,208,061 of record NC_140703.1, on the reverse strand, counting down.
GCTATTAAGCTGCCATTTTCATGAGGAAAACTTTGAGTTTGTAAGTGCAGTAAATCATAAATGAATAAACACAGACCTTACTGGGAGTAAGTCAGAATATTGGAAAAAGTTTGAGACACTGGGTGTCCATATCAATTTCAGAGTAGGGTAATCAAAAACTATATTAGTCTGTTCTGAGGTTATCAAAGATCACATAATATTCTGTATCTAAACAAGGTGCTGTGTTTGGATCAACTAGGTGAAATTCTTTAGGGGGTTCTACTTGCTAGAAACTGTATTTCCTTTAAAAATATTTCCCACTTATGAGCTTGGTCATTCCCTTAATAAATACACAGTAAAAACAAAGAATTTTAAATAACATCATTATGTTGTTTGAAAGCACTTATTTGGGTAGATAAAGCATTTCTCTGTCTAGCTTTAAAAGCTGTTAACATGCATCTTGGCCTCCATGCTACATGTCTGAGCCAGCCAATGCCTGTACTTCCTGTTTAGATGATTCCTGACATTTACTAAAATATAAAAGCTTTTTATATCAGTACAGTAGTGTAATATTGGCTCACTAGTAGTTAATGCTACTTGTGAACTATTTAACAGTGCTGTTTATATGGCTTATATATTTCACATGCCATTCAGATTTTTGTGGTTTATATATTTTATAGTGCCAATTATTAGTGCTAATATTAAATTTTACTGTTGATATTTAATAGTGTAATGGTGTGATATTTAGCCTTCCTTTTTTAGCTGGTTACTGTCTGGAAATTATTACATGTCATCATTTTATGGTTTTGGAATATATTAACTGTTAGACTCTCAGCTGCCCACAGAATTTGTAGATGCCCTATCTCCAGAGAAACCTGGTTAAGTGAAAGGTGTCCTTGTCCATGGCAGGGGTTTTGGAATGAGATAATCGCTAAGATCCCCTCCAAGCCAAACCACTGAGATTTTTTGGTACAAGCACTTGCATCTTGCTGCTTAAGGGGTTAAGTTATATGGGAATGTAAATAAGCTCCTATGAGATCATTATTCAGCTTAGTTTTTGAGCCATATTGTATTGGTACTATGAACAAACTAGATGATATCAATATCCTGTACTTTTGGAAAGGGCAGTTTTCATCTTGGTTTTGTTGGTTCATGTTTTTTTTTTCTTCCCTCCTTTTTGGTTTAATGCCTCATTAATGTCTCATTAGTGTTATACAGTACCACCCAGCTATTTTTCAGAGGTTGGAGAATAATTAAAAGCAATCTTTTGGAAGGGGAAACTCGTGTATGGACTGAGAATTTAATCAGTGTTTATTTTAAATTGACAGCAGTTGTTACTCTTGCATTGCTAATCATGCTTCATATTAATAAGCTATATATACAAACTGCTGTCACCTTAGTGTCAGTAAATTTTATTAGCTCTTTCACTGTAGAAGTTGAAGTCTTTATAGTAATTCATTATACTGTCAGAAATAGAATGTTTCTGGATAGCTTCGGCATTTAAGCAAAATGTCAGTTGCAAGGTTGTTTTAAAAAGCCTTTCAGATTTGGTTACATCAGTGATTTCCTATATTCTTAGCTATAACTATTACAGTGTATATAAAAGATATAAATAACCTATTCTAAAAATCTCCAGAATTTTTTTGTTCTTTTGAATGTCTTCCATCAAACAAGAATGAAACAATTCAGATATATACATCCAAAAAATCCGTCTGAAAGACCTTTTACTTACAGGCAGATTTAAATAGAAAGTACTTTCAGAAATGATGTTTTGATACTTGAGGTGATGTGAGTGGGGGAACAAGTATTAGACATTAAATATTCTATTTTTAATTTTGTGCTATTGTAGAAGTTATATAAGAAATGAAGTAATTCTTGGAGTGAGAAGCAAGTCCTCAGCACAGATAACAAAAACAGTTGGGCAAAGAAGTCTGAGTGGGATTTGGTGTCCATCATGACAGACAATAACAGTGTAAAATTTTGTCCCTTTTTCTTTCTTCAGGTCATCAGTATACTACATTTTTTGGCCATTACTGTTAATTTACCTTGTGAAATTTCTCACAGTTTGTTCTTGAGACTCAGTAACTTGGATGAATGGGCAAGAAGTATTAGATGAAATGTGAATGGGAATAAAAGGAGAATAAGCCGGTGCATTTTGTTTGCACAAGTCCTACAGCTTACACTCTTATAAAACACTTGGATTGAATCCAGGAGTGGGCATTGTCATTGTAGACAACCCAGTGAAGACTTCAACATCATCTTTAACTGCAGTCTAAAACCTGTATTTCAGGTGCTTAGCAGTGGAAGGAAGATGATATCAAGAGTTACTGCCACTTCTGAATTGTGATTGGCCTTTAACTGGAGTTTCTCTAACAATGATTGCTGCATTTCATGTATTAAGAGTGAAAGTCTTGATAAAAGTGACAGGAACAATTAAAACCAACTTAAACCTTTCATTTGAAAAGCAGGAAAACCCCGATGTTGTTTCCCCCAAAGCTGTGTATGTGGAAAGATAAAATGGAAGTACGAGAGTACAAGTATTTCTCTCTGTAGAGACAAGAGCAAAACTTTAAGAGCAAGGAGGGTTTAGTTATATGGGAAGACATAGGAGTTGAAAGAGGGTAAAATAAGTGGAACTCTGTCTCTCACAAGAGATCGCTGCAGCTGTAATTAAATTACATTTAGAATGGGCTGGAATTTGTATAGATGGTATGTACAATTATAAAACACCATTTCAGAGGAATACTAGACCTTGTGTTTCAGTCTTGAAGATTTGTTTCTGCTGTTAGAACTCCAGGATAAACCTTATAAAAAGGGGAAATGGTTGGACATCTGCATGTGACAGCATTCTTGCATCATCTTCCAAGATACAGTCCATGGTCCCATTATTTTAAGTGAGGTTCTAGATCAAGTGAGATCTTTTTTATTATGGGCATTCTTACATGCCTTTGCCCTTAGATGTTAGAATTACCCACTAAGGGAAAACCTGTCTGTTAACTTGCTGAAAATATTTCATAAAATTAGTGAAAAATGCATGTTGTGTATCCACTTTCATTAGTTTCAGACCTATGGTAAAAGCATTTCTGTTTCTAACAGTATCCTTACAGGACATCAACATGAAAAAAGCATTCAAGAGCTCAACAGTTCAAGACCAGCAGGTAGTTTCAAAGAACAGCATTCCAAACCCGGTGGCTGATATTTATAATCAAAGTGACAAACCACCACCTCTGAATATTCTTTCACCTTATAGGTAAGGAAATATTTATTGTTTAACTTCTTGTACTTTGCCCTTTATTTCCTAATTGTATGCAGAGAATAATTATAGCAGAAGGGAAAAGCTATACTGATTATAGAGATTTGATTTTTCAAGATTGATAAAACATAATCGTCAATCTGCAATAAGTAATAAATTTATTTTTTAAGAATGGTATAGCACAGTATTTGCAGTGTATTTAATTGTTAAGAATTTTTAATTGGAAGGTAAATGTGTAGGATTTAGGACCAAGGGATGTGTTTTTTCTGCTGCTACAGACAGTGGTGGTATTTGTTCATGGACTTCCAGTTAGTAATGGTTGTTATTTATCAGCTTGAAGCTTGGGTGATCATCAAATGTAAGTTTTCTGGATTTAAAGCATAGTAATTAATGTATTTTTAGCTTTTCTTCTTCTGTTTTTCCAGGGATGATAAGAAAGATGGATTGAAATTCTATACTGATCCTTCCTATTTTTTTGATCTTTGGAAAGAAAAAATGTTACAAGATACTGAAGATAAGCGAAAAGAAAAGAGGAGACAAAAGGTAAAAGCAGAAACATTATAGCACATTTGTGCATTACAACTTTATGGGCAGCTGTCCGAACATAAAAATTTCCAGGTCATACTTAGTATGTGTGCATGGAAAGATTGTTCCTCTTGTGTGGCTGTAGATTTAGTGCATTCCAGTTTTATAGCTTATCCTGTCTATTTTAAGATGGCAGCAAATTAGATTTTAGGAGTGCTGTGGTTATCTTCCAAGATGCTGTCTTGAATCTTTTGCCAGTATCTGTTTATTGGTACCCAGAAAGATGGCCCTCTTATGCTCCAGAAAAAGACACTGTAATGGGAGAGGAAAGGAATTGGAATTAGTGTTTTCCATTCCAGTGTCCCATTTTTTCCATTCTGATTTTAAAGGAAAAAATACAGATGGTTTTCTAAGGATTAATAATATTGCTTGAGGATTTCTCTATTCCTATAGAATGATTTCTACAAAACTATATATAAAAATTACTTTTAGACTTTAACTTAGGCAATACATCCTGCTTATTTCCATCCATGGTATATTTTTTGTAGATTTTAATTGTCTTATTGCAGTCTACAAATACGCTCAATTCCAATCATGTCTGATTATAGCCATACCTCACAGAAATACCCCTTGATAAATTCTAGCAGAAGTGCTATTTGATTTGATTAAATATATGCCAAGTCCAACTGAGAAGAAAGGAGAATAGACTTGAGTAAGTTAATTTTGTGATGGGAAGAAATCTGAGGTTTAGCTTTCCAGAAAATGGTTTTCAAGCATTTCATGATCTGCATCCTTTGGGAGAGCAGGATGGTTTGGTTGAGATGTCTCTCAGGCACACTTTGTTCTACAGCTTGCTGAACCAAATGTCCTTTTTCTTTTGTTCTTGTCCATATGGTAGCAGTAACCAGGAATGAATCCAGAGCATTTATTAACAATTTGATAGCTGAACTTACGTTTTCAATCTATTATATGAGAATTCTTTACTCAATTTGTGCTCTACAGAAACACAAAATGTTGGGAAACTGTGCAGGTGAAATAAATGTGTATTGTTTAACAAAATATAAGCTAGATATCCAAATGCCATCCTACTCAGCTGACCAAATACAGCAAGTTTTTAGCCTAAATTTTTTAGGTGCTTGGTGAAATCTGAGAGTAGTTCCTGCACCAGAGAATTAGTTTTCCAGTATTATTTTGATAATTTCCCCTAAGTGCTTGAGCTGTTGCAGCAGGTGGTTTATGAGTGGTTTCATTTTCTTGCCTCAAATATGCTTTTTGTTTTTGTATACAGTTTAATTGAAAATATCTGACAGGCTTCCTCTAATTTGCCTCTTTCAGGCAAACGTTTTTCTGAAGAAAAATGCAATTTTAATTCTTTAAGTTTAAAATTTGTGTAGTCTGTTTTTTTTTACTTTTCATAGATCAGTGTCTGTGAGTTCCATGTAGTTTTGACTTGGTATGTATCAATAGTATTCTAAATTGAATGGCTCTAGGTAGGGCAGTTGTGATGAAACAAAGGATAAGCTGTTCTAATTTGCTCTTCATTGTGCTGACTTTTTGTCTGAGAATAATTAGCTATTCAAGCAAGTAAAATGTTTAAATTTGGAAAGCTTGTACTTCAGAAATAATTTTTGATGTTTTGATAGTATTTTATAAATTTGTGGTCAGGAAAATACTCTAGATTTGTGCTTCCAGTTTTTTAAGGTATTGCAAATACTTGCTGAAGCTGCTTTTTATTACTAGCTCTTAATTCTTTATTAAGATGCTTAAATTATTGTTTGCTAATTCTTGATGCACATATCAAACTTACAATTAATTCAACCCTGTTTGAAGGCTCTAATATGTTTTGTGTTTGCTGAAATAATTTCCTGCCAACATGAATGACTTTTTTTCTGGCTTAATCTACAGCACCCACTTGCCTGCCACAGCTTCTATTACAGTTAGTTTAAAAAAAAGTAACTCCTCTTAATATTACTTTGATTTTCTGAGAAATATTTCCAGCTGTAATTAAGTAGAAAGGCTTCAGCTCCCCTACAACTCTGTCATCTTTGTCCTGGATAGTAAAGCTAGAGTTGTCACCATTGTCAAGGGAATGAAACTGCTACTGGAACAACTTAAAACTATTCTTAGAGGTACATGTAGCTTTGTTAGCTGCTAGTAATAGGGGTGCCCCACTGTTTTGGAAGACATTTAATGTTTTAGAGATGTGTTGATATAATATTTAATCAAAATAGCATTACCGGTAGGGTTTAGTACTGCTTTAGTGAAAAGAATTCATGTGTATTTATTCATTAGCATCGTTACAGATGCTGATCTGGAACAACCTGCCCAGCTGAAATCTGATCCAATTAAAACCAGTTAAGCTTTGTGCTTATTTTTTATTATTTATACATCCATATCTATTTACCTTTCCATAAAATATTGATGAAAAAGTGGTTATCGGACATAAAAATGGTGTGATTCTAAAAATTTTGTGAAGGAAAAATATTTTAGGAGAACTGATTAAGAGCCAAGATGATCATTGTTATTTAACATAAATCAGACCAAAAATCTGTTTACTGTAGAAATGAGCAAGAGTTGTCAAAACATTTGGTGTTGAACTTCAAGAAATCTTTTCTGTCATTCTAAATGTTAGCAGGGTCAGCAGGTCCCTCATGCAAACATGCATGAAGGAGCAGGAGATCCAAAATAAAGACAAGGAAACAATTTGTTAGTTTTTTATTAATTATGTAATGCCAAACACATTATTTCAGAATTACTTGCTCAGTGCTGTTCAACAGTTGGAGTAAAAGAACCTGTGTTCATCTGTGGTGAACAACTTCTTGTTTTCTAGCTTTCCAACTATTATCCCTTACTTTGTGGGTCTAGATTCCCCAGTAAAAGGCTTGCCTACCAGAATTTGACCAAGCTCTTTTCTCCATGCAGTTCATTGACTGCATTCTCAGAATAGTAGTATAAGTCTTTCCTGAGAAACTATTTTTCTAGCAGCCAAAAGCCTAATACCAACCTACTAATGGATCAGACATGTATTCTAAGGTGTGGGATCTAGAGCTGACTGAAAAAAAACCCCGGTGTTTTCATGAATACTGAGAAAAGGAGTCATAGACCCTTCTCAGTCTGAATTGAGCAATCTTGTTCATTCTTTGCGCTGAAGCACCAGTATGAGTTTTATATTGATACTGAGTACAACATTTCCAAGGTGTGAAAGCATTGGGTCCCAATATTAGGAGATCTTGCTATCTAGTGAGGTAAAGACAATTAGGTATGATAAACACTGACAATGGTTGAGCATGATGTTATATTGAAAGATAAAAGCAGCCAAATTTGTAATGAACCAGTCAAGCTGTCTTGCCCATACTGCTGGCCTGAGTATTACTGACTCACTGCAGAGAGGATTAGTGTAATTCATTTTTATATCAATGATGAGGAGAAACTAGGAGGAATTTTGGTAGTTAATTAGAGCTAAGAAGGGAGAGGAAGTTAAACAAAAATACTTTCAAATAGACTAGGGAAGTGTGTCCAATTTCTCCCTGGCCGACTTCCCTGGCCCTGTTGATTGTGACCATAATGAATAACCAGAATAGCCCTGAGCTTATTTAGCATTGTCAGAAATTTGATTTTCAGGAGATGAAAATTACAAGTGCATCAGGGTGGTCTAAATAAAAGACATGACATCAGAAGAAACTCAACTTTCTGGCTTTTAAAATTGGTCACATTTTTGTATTAGGAAAACCAGGAGATTGGCATCACAGTCGCACATGAATCCTTACAGAATAAAGGCAAATCAAAACTCCTGCTACTAATGAGGTTCATAGTGTAGGGAGATATTCTTATTTTAGTGTAGAGAAATTTTATGAAGAGTTGGCTTCACCTGTAAATCTGGTCTTATTTTCATGCACTCTAACTACATATTAACCAGCTTTTTTCCCTTTCCTTTTTTTCTCTCTTTGCATGCTTTATTTCTCTTGTTTGGACATTAGGAGCAAAAGCGTATAGATGGCACCACCCGTGAGGTGAAAAAGGTTAGAAAAGCCAGGAACAGACGCCAGGAGTGGAATATGATGGCATATGACAAAGAGCTTAGACCTGACAACAGGTTGTCTCAGAGTGTGTACCATGGAGCATCTTCCGAGGGATCACTATCCCCAGATACTAGGTCTGTTTACAGCAAAGCTGTTTGTTATACCACAGTTGTATGTTCAGCAATACTGAGTAGAATTAGGTGTTTTTGCAGGATGGGAATAGTTAGACAAAACATACAATGCATGTTTAAAACATTCTTTTCAAATTTATTTTAAAGTGTAAATGACATAACAGATTCCATAATGTTTTTTTTCTTCCTCAGCTTCACATGAGCATTTTGTCATCTTAATGTTATATATTGCAGAGAAGGAAGTGTTTGCTGCATGCTTTGTATTTCATCTTCAGTAGCTGTAGTTACAAAGCATTTAAGCCTCTACTAGATAATGTCAGTAGCTCTTCCTTAGTGTCTAGTTTGTTTGCTCTGCTGGTACCTTAATAAATATTTTTCTGTGATCTACTCAGTCAAGAATACTTTTGCCTGCAAGGAATGCTTCGGTGGAAGAAGAGTTCAGCTTTTTCATGTTAGATTAGTCTAAAAAACAAGCTAGCAAACCAGATGAGATGTTACTGCTTGAAATAAGAAAAATCTCTGCTTAGAGATATGCAGCGGAATTCATCTTCATTGACTGAGATTGTCTTTCAGCTCAGTGAGAGTTACCTGATGTGCATTGAAGTATCAGTTTTTACACTAAGCTGGTTTCACCAGTGGATTTTCCCACTTATTTTATTTCCTATGTCTGTTGTGATTAAGTACTACCAATAAGAATAGAAATAAATAGGGTCCACTGGAAAAAGTGCTTAAATTATTGGATGACTAGGTTGAGTAGGCAGCTACCACTGCAAGAGTGTGGACTGATACCTTTAGTCCACTGTCCAGTAGGAGATTAATTTAAAAGAAAAAAATTGGCTCAGAACTTTGCAATGTTGTGGTCTTCATGAAAAGTAATAAACTTGTAATTGAAACATAGTACTTGATATTGCTATAGGTCTTTCAAAAATGTGTTTAGATTACCTCTCTGTCTAAAAAATGTTGGTTGATTGGTTTTATTTTACAGTTTCTAATGCAAATCTTTGTCTTCTGTTAGTCTTAATGAAACACTGCAGACTGACAAAGCTTTACATGGGTTGATCTAGTAAAAGCTGTGGATTTTTTCATCAGGAGTTCTGTTTCACACTTTTTGAGTATTTTTTTTTTCAGATTTAACACCTTGCTTCCAGGATTCCTGAGTTTAAATTATTGTATTGAAGTGATTTGTTTTTATCTCCCAGCAATGTCAACATGTATTTGGCTGTTTGCAGATATGTGGTATTTGCAATCTGATTTTTTAAAGCAGAAATCGTAGGATGCATCTGTGTTGGATTTTGATTTTTTTCTGTGACAGATACCTTGTACTTACATACACCTTTTATATTTTATAAATCATGGAGTATTTTACGTTTCAGTGAATCAAATATCTGAGACTGAATCCTGAAATCTGTTTTACATCTATAATGGGTTAATCCTGAGAATAGTAGTGAGGTGTGGAGAGAGGGCTTTCTGTTTTATCGCCTTGGAGTAGTCTTAAGTTTTAAAAAAACCCATACATACAGAAATATGTACTGGTTTGAGAGACATTTTCATGCTGCCAGCTACTGCATGAGCAGTGTTTTGTAAGTCAGGTCTTTTTTCTCTACTGCTAAAGTTAAAAAAAAAAAGTCGTATTTCTTCTTGTTTGCTACTTATAAGACTTAAGCATTAAATGTTGACATCCCGGTGTTTGGACTGTGGCAATTTACAATGTATTTGTTATACTTATTGTACTTTAGAGAGAGAAACACAAGCTGAATCCAAACAGAAACCTGCAAATTAATGTGAGAAAAGTAAGAACAAGAAAAGAAGAGTGGGAGAGAAGGAAAATGGGCATTGAGTTCATGAGTGACGCAAAGAAAATGGAGCAGGCAGGAAGCATGAAAGAGGACAAAATGCCCAAAGGGTTTGTTATTTTGTTTTGCTCAAAGCCCTGGCTTTTTGTTGCTTACCTTGCTTCCAGTCTCACAGATAAGTGCATCCCTTCACTGTGTTCACTAAAAGCCAGGCTGCACCATTGTTCATTACTAAAACAAGTCTTCACAGTAATGGGATGAAAAGATCTTTTTGCTCCCTCTCTTGGGCTTATTTGACAGAACATCCTAGGCTTTGTATCTTTATGAACTCTCTGCTCAACTAATACTTACATTTCCCAGTTTCTTTAAGCCTTTCCAATAAAATTAATTGTGCAAACAAAATAAAAAGCATTTCCTAACTTTCAAAATTGGTTTTCTCTGCAGTGGTAAAATGTGTTCTTCTGCATAATTGCAAGTGCTTGTAGTATTGCTTTTCTTTTTCCGCTGCCATTGTTAACTTGAGGCAGACTGGTAAGTATTGCCATTTCAAACAATGGACTGTCAAAATCATTGACAAAAACCTTAAGCTTCATTATGGCTACTAAAATTCTTGTGCTTTCTGTGGATTTAAAAGGGAGTGCTACTTGATAAATTGGGAAATCCTCTTGCAAGAAAAATAATGCTGATTGTATTATTTTTAGCTTGTTTTGTCAATTATTTAGCTAATGCCTTGTTATACTCACATAATCTGCCCTTCTGCATCAATTTACCTTAATTTTAGGTCCCATGCATCCGATGTTACAGATTATTCTTATCCTGCTACTCCGAATCATTCCCTCCATCAGCAGATAGCAATGCCTTCCTACGGAGCAGGAGATGGTCCACAGTACATGGCAGCATCCCAAAGCCATGAGCATGAATACAGACCACCCTCCACCACTGTACGACATGCCACTTTAAACAGACCTCAGCAACCACCTCCACCTCCACCCCAGCCTTCAGATGGCCAGCACAGCTCAGTACCTGTGGTACCAGCAGATTATGGGTAAGTCTGATTTATTCTAGGGGATTCTTGGCAAAACCAGAGGAATGCATGTTTTTTTGTAACCATCGTAAAGTGTAATGCATCAAAGAAAAAGACCCCAAGTACATTAGTTACCTCCTTGGGGAGGACAGAAGAAAATTGGTATAATTCCTATGTATGAACTGAATTTAAGTGAAGAAATAGTGAAAGCAGAGATAACCAAGTTTGTATTGAATGAAGTGTGTATTGGTGAAGTCAGTATAATTGTAAAATATTAAGGGTGCCTAATACAATATTGAAGAAGGGATAATTTTCCTTTAAAGTGGAAAGTAGTTGCAGGATAATTTGGATAATATTTTAAACTTCAGGAAATGTGCAGAAAGAGTATTGTTGATTATGATTAATCTGGCAGTCTTTGTTGCATCCCTGAAATCCCTAAAAGACCTTTTTAGAGAAGCTTGTGACAGAATTGGAAGGAGTCTCCTCAGACACAAATTCTGGACTGCCACAGGAAGAATGCCACTTTCTTAATTCAAGACGGAGATATATCAAATGCCTGTGTAGATACTTTGCCTGAATGAATTCAAAGGAAGGCTTGCTCCAGAGTTGTAGTTTTCCTGTAGTAAGAAAACATCTTTTTTTATAATGAGCCTGTCTCTGTTCTTTTGTGTAAATAGCTTAAACTTTTAAGTTGTAACCCCAGGAAAGTTATAGTCATTCTTGCCTGTGGTTTTTACTATGCAAGCCAAGATTTGTCATCCTTTCTTGATACATCCTGGGATAGCATTTGCCTGATTCATGGCTGTCATGCTGCAGATGACTGAGTTAGGAGTGACTGCTCCAGCCTGCCCTTTCTCTGTTGTTTCCAGTGTATAAGACATTACTGGGCTTAATCCTCAGGTCCATGACCATTGTCGGGGTGTTGCTCTTGTTATACGCTGGCATGTGTCACTCAGTGTCATCAATCACTTTGCTTCAACTCTTGTCTCCTGTATCTAGTTCTTTACCTACTTCATAACTCTTACCAATTCTCTTTGTCTGACTAAGATTTCTTTCAATGACATTTTAACACAGAAATGAGCTCTTCCCTGTGCCTCCTATTTAAAGAATTGATCAAATGTATCAATTTAATTAAATGATATTTAAACTGATACATTTAACTGACGAATGTTGCACTATGACATGAAATAACTCATGCACTCACACTAAGGTCAAAAAAGTAAAAGGAAGTAACTTTTATTTCTGACCTTGCAACATATCACTTCTAAAAGTGACAGTGAATTGGAGGATGAAATTACTACTTTTCTAACTACACAAGTCAAACTAACAGTCTATCTATTTTCTCCTCCCATAAAAAGAACTACAAAGCAATCATTATTTACATAAACAGTGTGTGAGAACTCCAGTAAAAATATGTTAACATCAAAAAGCATAAAAAACACGACAACAGAAGCACATGAGATACATTTATCTTTGGGTGAATATTTTCTTTCATACTTTCCATTGTTCTCCATGTTTGTGTCCTCTATTACCTCTTGACCTATGGAATTGAAGGGTGTAGTCTGCAGTTTTCTTGGTCCCTTCTTCTTCAAAGACTTTGCACTTTACAGTCCCACAGAGTAGATGTTTTATAAGAAATGTAGCTTTGTACTTAACTGGGCAGGAGAGTTAGGATAAAGAAGCTCACTTTGTAGCATGCTGAAAGGACACTGCCTTTAACTTCAACATTTGTCTTAAATCTCAATAAATCGGCAATATTTGACAGTTTGACAATTCTTATATGTATAATCACTTGCATATTTAAGACATCAGTAAATTGCTTTTGATTTTTGTTTTACCTGAGGTTGGATGAGTACAGTTTAAGGGACGATAATCTTGGAAGTTCTAACTTTTTATGCATTAAATGTTTTTGTTCTGTTTTATACAGGATGCTCCCAGCTCAGATGGTGGATTATTACAATCCTACAGGTCCTCCCCCTCCTCCTCCCCCTCCTATGATTCCTTCAGCACAAACTGCATTTGTTAGTCCCCTTCAGCTTCCTGTGCCACCTTCCCATTCCGGACTGGTGACTGGCTCTACATATGCAGCTACTCATCCTCCTCCTTCTGGTGGGCTTGTTGTCACTGCTCCTCCTCCTCCCGGCCCACCTCCTCCCCCTCCAGGCCCTCCTGCTGCAGGTGCATCCCTCTCTTCCTCCCCCATGCACGCTCCTCCAGCGTCAGAGGTGAAGCAGGCACCAATGAGCGATGCACGGAGTGATCTGCTGGCTGCCATCAGGATGGGTAAGTGCACTTTCACTGAGCTTAAGGTATTCCTTTTTTCCAGTGAGAGCACAGTGTTTTCCACTGAAATGGGTTTGTGGTTTCTTTTCCCAGCTGGGAAGATTTCACTAACTACAGGTACTACACACCCATTCTGACATTTGTCAGCCATGAGGTTAGATTATTTTCTAGCACTAAAGCTACACAGCTTTGTCAAGCATGTTCTAGTGTTTGTGTGGGCATAATCTAATGAACACAGCACTTATGTTCATTTTGTAAAGTGCCAATACATGTACACAGATTTTTCCTCCTGTTGAAGAACTGAATTACCCAATGCCAGCCTTCAGCCCACTGATTTTTTTTAACCAGTGGCTTACAGCTCTTCCTGACCTCAGTTATAATATGGAGCTGTAGGTCTAACACTGTTTCCAAATATAGTTTTAAAAACTTTCATCTTCAGATCAAGATGACCTGTACAGTCTTGAATATTTAAGTTCAACGTATTGTTGACAGTTTTAGAAGTCCAGAAGTATTCAGTCTGAGAATTATTTCCCATCCGCCTTTTTTGTCTTTCCCTCTTCCTTGCTCAAGGAGGCTCTCTCTCTCAATACTTGCTTTCTTTTTCCCTCCTTCTTCCTGAGTATTTTGTGAGAATACAACAAACTCACCGATAACAGTGTCAAATATGAAATTTCTTGGCTAGAAAACTTTGAGAGTGATTGTCTCTGCAGGAATTCAGCTGAAAAAGGTGCAGGAGCAGCGTGAGCAGGAGGCGAAGCGCGAGCCCGTTGGCAATGACGTGGCCACCATCCTGTCGAGGCGCATTGCCGTGGAGTACAGCGATTCCGACGACGACTCCGAGTTTGACGAGAACGACTGGTCAGATTGAACGTCGTCCAAGCCTGCTAGAAACTATATTAAATACTTGGCTTCAGTGACTGCTTTGTTAGAAAGATGTAAAGCAAGACGTTGACATGTATTAAGGCTAGTGAGGGAAGTGCTAAAATTGAATTGGTATTATTCAGAATGCTGTAGCTTAGCAACTCTGGTAATAATGATGTGATTATGCTTATGCAGATCAGAAACTTGTCTTACTTTCAGTATTTACTGCATAATACTTAAGTGCCACTAAATGTAGCAACTCTTGTGCTGCGTGCAAAATATGATGCAGTTGTTGCACTGTTACAGAACCAGCATTTTATTTTACTTTCCTGTTCTTGAAGGGATAAAATATATTTTTTTGACTTTACATCTTATTCTTTTAATTATGTAAGCAACTTAGATACTTGTGAATTGGTCTGGTTGTTAGTCTTTGAGGGCAGCTAATTGTATGGCTGAGTGAAGTGTTGAGTTCCATAAATGTGATTAGCTTTTTTATTAGGTACTAATTATGCCCACCTTAGTCTATTTTTAACCACTTCTGGGCTTAAGTTTTTATGCATACAGAATTGATTTTATACTATCTTCCTTTTTATCTTAAAAATGTAGCAGTTGATGAAATGTATACTTTGAAAAATGAACCCACATGATCCAGAAAGAACATTTGGTGAGCAGTCAGATCTGTCTGTAACAGTACCAGCTCTTAAGTTGCTGGTTGCTTGTTGGGAAGAGTGTTGGGGGAGTCTCTGCTGGGTAGCAGATGCATGTCCGTGTTATAAATGGAAATGAAAATACCTGTAGAGCTTTTCAGTCTTACAATAAGATCAACTGGATGCAGGATAGACCTGATGGAAACCCTGTGGCTGTTACAGTGCAGAAAGGCTACTGCTATTGCTGAAGATTGGAACAGTCCAGATCTAGCAATCAGATACATTTCACAAGTATTAAACTTGGTCTTTATGCCTGTAGGTATAAATGTGTGTAAATAAGTTCTATTGTGGTTGATTTGTACATGTGTAGATGTGTGGCACATTGATTCAGAGCTCTTATTTTGAATGTATTTCTTTCCCAGTACATCCCATAGATAAAACATGGGCAGTTAAAGCAGTTTTGATGGTTGTTGAAGTATTATGCCTTATATATACACACACACATTCACTTTCTTAATCCTTTCCTAGGCATAGTTGTTCCCATAAAGTCTGCTTTGACTGTCTGTTTTCCTTATTTTCCACTTTTTAAATCAGCCATACAGTATTAAAATGGCTTGTTTTGGGGTTTTTTTGGTGGGTTTTTTGTTTTTTTTTTTTTTTTTTTTTTTGTTTGTTTGTTTTTGGGTTTTTTGGGTTCTTTTTTGGGTTGTTTGTTTGGTTGGTTTTTTTTTTTTTTTGGACCAAGAGTCAGGCTGCTGCTCTGCCTAATGAGGCTTTTAAATTTTATTCGTAGCAGGGGAAGATTTCTTTCCTTACCAGATTACAGTTTTAATCTTTGTAACAGAAGTCTGTGTAATTCCAGGTCTAACATTTGGTAAACCTCCTTTGTTTTGTGAGGGCCCCCCCAATCTGTTCTTAAAAGAAGTATGTAAAATAAAAAGAGAAGTGGAAGGTGATTATCTAACCTGTGTTTACATCATTAACAGTTTTAATCCTGAGAATGTAACAGTCTAACACAATGTTTGCATGCAAACTGTTGGCTACTGCATTGCTGTTTAATCTGCATATGATTTTTCAATCCTTGGTGGCTGCCTTTATGGTAGAGGGATAACATGCTGCCTCAGGGCTGGTGTTAAAATTTATGACACAAAATGTGACCAATCTCTGCATAGTGGTGAGCAACCATGCTCTTGGTAACCAGGGGCAGCTGAAAGTACTTGCTGATCACCGTCCCAGTTTGAGCTGGTTTTGTTCTTGCCTTAAAATGCAGAGCTGAAGTGTGCTTTGTGTCCCGGAGTCTGAGGTCTGTGTGTCCACCAGGGAGGACAGAATTTAGGCTGTAGCCTGATGGTGGCTTTCATCACCATGTTGCAGATGAACACCATGTTGTCCTTACCATCATGGTGTGCTTGCACAGTGGCCTGCAAAATGATTCTTTGGAGAGGTAGCTGAAGGTGCAACTGGGACCTCAGTGTTATGTCACTGCATATGTGGTGAGAGCACTCTTGATGTTATTTTGATACATGCTGAAATGAAATGTCTCAACAGAAAATTCTTTCCAGTCTTTCCAATTTGATATGACAGAAGATATATTTTATGAGCACAGAAGTTGGATGTGTCTGAAATTTTGTAATTTGTGCTTATTTTAAATAATAAGCATTAAACAAGCAATCAGTTGTGACCAGTGAGGATAGTGTAGATTTTTCAGTCATAGTAGCCAACCTGTTTTTCTGAATTTGCAATGTTGTAATTTTCCTTTTGGTATTTTATGGACGAAGTGTGAATTGAATTTAGTGATGTAAACACTATTCTAGGCTGTTTCTATCAGTTTTATCATACTTCGAGTTGTATGTAAGTAACAAATATGAATAAAATCTCACTTTTGAGCCTGTGTTTCTTTCCTTAGATGAGTAAGATTTTTACTGTTAATCTTTATTTTAACTTACCAATAACAGAAGTGAAAATGTAAGACTTGCAAATGCTATCTCTGATCCCAAGGCATGATGTTGCTGGGATGAAGGATGCAGTCTACAGTACCAGATTCCTCTGAGGTACTGCTGCTCCTGCTAGCATCCATACTTGGTTCTTTTGCAGCCTTGATTCAAGCTCCAAGTTCGTGGTTGGCCTAAGCAGATATGAATTTCCCTACAGGTAACTTTAGGGATTTTTTTTCCCAGTGTAATGCATTAAATGGCAGCTTTGCTTCCTTAAAGAACAGAAATGGGCAGAAAATACAAGTTATATCAGCAAATCTTGCCCACTTTTTTAATAAGAAGTCATCTTTGTAGGTTAGTGACACCCAACACAATACTATAAATACAAACTCATGTAGGCCTATTAGCAAAATACTTTAAATTTAATCTTTTAATTGTAATCAGATTAAAGACAGGATAGGCTTTTCATCCTACTGGGAAGAACTTATATAAATCAATTGTGTAATATAGTAGGTTAATTGTAAATTAAACAGATTTGTTTGTGCATCTTAGACTCAATTGTTTATTGAGAAAATAAATTAATCTTTATTCTATTTAACTGAAAACCCCAGTCCTCTGGCTCCCAGTTCTTACTTCTCTCAAATTTCCCACTTTCTGATTTGAACTTAATTCAAATAATTTAGACCATAATTCTTAGCACCAGTTCTACATAGAAACTGAATATGCAAGCTTGAAATGTTTTGGTTCAAAGGTTCTCTTAGTAAAGCATTTATAACTGCTTGTTGTAGGTTGGTTGGAGTTAGGACTGATGGTCACTCAGATGCTGCTTCTACAGCTTTTGTTATTGTCCTTTGAATTTTAAATAATTTTCATGGAATTAAACTGAACTGGATTTTTGGGTATTTGAGATTTCTCTTTACCAAGATGAATGGAGAAGAAAAATGCCTTTGTTGTAAGAAGGGGGTGCATGGTGTTGAGCACAAGCTCAAAATTGAACTAATTTGCAGTATGCAGATGGAGTTGTGAGGGAAGGAAACATCTCATTGAGAAATTGGTGTTTGATGTATTTTTCAGCTGCGTTCTCTCTCTTGTGCTGGGCAATGTTTCAATAATGAAGAAGTGTTCTTTTCCCCTTGAAACAACATACCGTACAGTACAGGAAAGATGTAATTTCTAAAAATGTTTAAAATCTCACTGTGAACTGAACTGAGTGTAAACCTGATAATAATGAAGACTTCATTAGAATCCTATGACTGGAAGCTGGAGTTGTACAAATTAAATTTTGAGCTGAGGTATTAGTTCCTAGCCAAGAAGTAAGATAAATATTAGAACAGCTTATCCAGAGATGTTTTTTTGCAGTGAATTTTCTTTAAGGTGACATTACACCTTTTTTTCCTTCTGAAAAACCACACAGAAATTCAGCCTGCTGTTGTCTGCTTTGGGGAAAAGTGCTTGCCTTGTGGGGGTGTGGATTTTTAATTCTGAGTCAAGCATTCCTGGTAAAAGTGAGTCCATACATACATGAACTTAAGTCCAAGGATTTCTAGGATATTGAGGCAGATATGTATTCATGTGCTAAAACACTGGAGGTGATATATAGGGAATAACAATAAATTATGATCCCTGCTAGAATCCCTGGTGTAAGCTGCAGAACAGTCATGAGAGACTTGAGCTCACCATGGAACAACCTTCCCAGTTTCTTTGGACTTTAAAGGAAGTGTGGCTACTCCAGAAGGACTGTGGGCTCTCAATTGCCCATCTTTTGTTAAAAAAAGAAGAGGAAGAACAAGAATACTGAGAAAAATATGTCCTTTAGGTATAAATAGGGAGAAGGAATTTCATATATTTCTCTACTAACAGGCAAAGAATCTCTTCATGTGCTGTCAAGTCTCTGTAGGTTTCTCTGGAGAAATGTGTTCTCATCTGTGGGTGACATAGATGTACACTCCTACAATTGGGAAGTGTTCTCAGGTTTGTGCTGGACTGGGCTTTTCAGCTACATAAGAAGACAACTTGCCTCTAAGATTCTTAGCTAAATATAGTCTCTTGGAGATCATTGTAACTGCTGCAGATAAATAGAGAACTTCTTATCTGATTAGCCAGGGTTGGGTGGAGTTCTGTGCTTTGCTCTTGTCGGGGGTTATGTGCAGGGTGATTTGGAGATTAGAGCTGAGGGCCACTGTTTTGAGAAATCTCAGCAGCTTGTCTTAAGCATGTTGTCTTTCTGAATCACTCTGCATTTCAATCACTCTGTGCTGTGGTACCAAGTGAAAACTGCTCTGTTCAGCTGTCACTTGTTGCCAGTCAAGTGTAGGGTAAAGGAGGGAAAAGAGGCCTGGGAATCTACCTTAGTTACCCTAATGCCAGTTAATACTGGACAGCCTGTCCTCTTTGTCTGGGGTAACAATGCTAAACAGAAGTCCTGCCAACTACACTCAAAGGGGTGGCAGAACTCATCTCTTTCCTCTGTTCCTGGAAATCAGGTGTTCTCTTGGTATCTGACAGTGCTGATGAAATTTTTAGTTAAGTTTTTAATCAATTTTTAGTCAAGTTTTCCTGAGTCATCCTGCTCTTAATGTTTGATTTCACTAGTGAGTTTAACTCTCTAGTCCCTTACCAGTCACCTTTTCTACTTTCTGAATAGCCCATGCCCACTGCCTGTCACCCTTCACAAACTGGATGCAGTCACCAGCCATGGTGGCAGTGCCCTTGCTCTCCTGAACTCCGCAGCCCTGCATGGGCTGTCACCTGCAGCCTGTCCCTCTGCCTCCTCTCCTTGTGAGTCTCGTCCTGGTTTTCAGTAGGTGGTTTGCACATTACCAGCCAAAAGTATTCCACTTCCCCGTTTCAGCAGGACCTGTGGTTTGGTTGGCTGGCCATGGTGTCTTTCCCTTGGGTAGATCCTTGTTCTGTGAGTGTGCTGGTACCACTGGATGTTAAGAGGGGTGCTGCTTCAAGGCACAGGGCTTTTCCTCTCCATAGAGGAGGATGATGGTAGTAGGATTGTTTACCACAGAGTCACACTTTATCACTAAACAAAGACTTTCTAAAGTTGCTGCTTATTCCAACTATGTGAGGCCTCAGCTTAGCCTCACTTGAGACACTCTTTCATGGTTGTTTCTATTCATTTTCTCTGGTCTGGTTTTGGGGTGTTTTCAGCTCTACCTGTGATGCCTTAGTTTTTAGTTTTTGTGTTTCTCAGATTCTGTACTGCTTTAGTGTATAGTTCTGAGCTTCCTATTAAGGGATGATAAGCTCTGTTCACAGAGTAGATAGACAAAACAATTCCTTCTCTAGCTTTGGACCAAGGACAAATGATCCAAATCTCAGGCCCAAGAGCATAAACAATGTAGATTGAAAGAAGGATGGGACTTCATAACCTAAAGCTATAATTGGACAATTTGCTAATGGACTAGAACTCATAAAACTGTGAGACCTCATGACTGGTTGTCCAGTTTGTGACCATTTTGGGTTCTCCTTGGGTGTAGCCTTGACCAGGCAGTTGTACTGACCAAGGTGTATCCATTGAGGCCTTTTAATAAATGCCTACTTTATTTAACTCTGTATAGCCTCAGTTCTAGGTCAGCTTTCACAAGGTATCACCTGTGAAATTTAGTATGCTTCCTAAAATTCTTAGGTTGCCTTCACACAGCTGGGTACAGTGCTTACGCTTACCATTATGTTGTAATCATTATTTCTGTATTTGAGGAAGAAATATTTTTGTTTGTTTCATATGCTCAGAATGACAACCAAAGTAACACTTTCAAGGATGGCTGTTAAAGTTTTCCCATACATTTATTTCTATATAACTTGTATTTATAGCACATTTTGCTGTAACAAAGGCTTAGAAGTTTTCCTTACAGCAGATGGTAAAGTTTTTGTATTGCTGTGAAGAACTTTTATATAGGTTCATCAGAATATTTAATCTGACTGTGTTGAGACTTTCAAGATGTATAATGTGTGCAATGTTGTGCTGTGAGCTTGATTAGTTATAAATGTCTGCAGTTCCTTGGGGCATTTGGGGTTTACCTTAAAACACCTGGATCCTGCTGGCTCACTGCTCCTCTCAGTACCAGTCAATGATTTGGCATAAGTGATGCTAAGCACCACTGTGACATTTCACAAATGTTTACAGAAAGATAAGCCAGACTGCTGCCTTGAGAGGCTGACCTGGAGCAGAGGCTAGACAGAGTTAAAGGAATAAAGTAGGTATTTATTGAAAGGCTTTCAAAGGATACACCTTGGGCAGTACAAGAGCCTGGCTGTGGCTCCACCCAAGATGGACCCCAAGTCATGAGTCTTCACACTTTTATAAGTTTTGGTCCGTTTACATATTGGGGTTCATTGTTCAGTTAGAGCTTCAGTTTATGAAGTCTCATTCTCCCAGATTGCTCTCCTCAGTTTGCTGTTTATACCTTTTGGGCCTGAAGCTGCAATAGTGTCCTTGGTTCTTGGGCTGGAAAAGGATTGTTTTGTCTAACTAAACTGTGAGGAAAACTTGCTAACACTTTATATGAAGTTCAGAGTCATACACTAAGGCAGCACAGAATCTGAAAAGTATGAAAGCTAAAACTTAAGACATCAGTACTCAACTGACTGGCATCAGCCAAATGCTTACCTGAAAGAGTATCCCATTTTTTTATCATATCCTATACTCTTTTTAAAAGCATGACAACCATGCTTTTAAAAATTTTAAGAGCCGTCTTTTTAAATTGGCATGGTCTGCTTAAAAAACTGAATTTAGATCTACCAAAGGCTTTTAAGTAAAGGATGCGCCATCCCTCTCCTGAGGTGCTCCTCCTGTCCTATACTATTTGCTATGTTTCTAGAATTTATGTGAATAATTTATATGGCTTTATAGATTTACTTCATACTTTACTGAAAGAGATAATAAATCCTTACTTTAGGGATTTTCAAACCTAGTTAAAATACACCAAATGGTGAAGCAGTTGAAACAGCTAAAATAATTTGAGAGGAGATGTGGCAGTTGTCTATAACGTTGCTGCTTATTTACTGTTTTAGCCAAGTAAAAGCATTTAAGCATGGATGCATCGTTTACATGGGGAGAATAACAGCACAGATCTGTGGCATTCTTCTGTCTCTTAAATGGGAGGTAGAAAACAAAGATTTTTACAACAGAGATGGGGAAGAAGAGAAAGGTCTGGAATTTTTTTTCTGTTCTAAACAATAGGAGAATGTGCTTTGGTGAAATTGATGATACTTCTCTTTGTTTTATCTCCATACAGAAGCCTCCAAATGGTGAGGCTATGTTTTAACCTTTTCCCTGAAGATCACCTTCCCCATTTTATTCTCTTCACCCTATCAGCTGCAGTATGCAATGACCTTTACCTTCAATTCAGCCATCTGCCTGCCTCAGCTTTTATTTCCTTCACTGATCAGATGAGACATGAGGGTACAAATGGCACTGGTGGCGCTGCTAGCCTCGATACCCGATTAGGATGAATAGACTTAAACTGACATTTTAAATAGTAAATAGGTCTTTTTTAAAATTCATGAATACAAAAATTGCTTAAGTAATCTAGTGAACTGGTAATGTGTTCTGCTCTGAAAGCAAAACATACTATACTCAGTGTGGTAGAATATATAAAAAGAATGTGTGGATAAAGCATACCTGTAAAGTGCTGCTCTGTTTTAAGGATTCCAGATGTGGGCTTTGCACAATTGCTGCAATTACTAGCCTGCTGTGGGTATTGCTTCTTTCTGGGTTTGGGCTGCAACCATTTATTCTCACCTAACTGCTTGAATGCTAACAGGGGTATTAGTGCTTTAGAAAGGATGCAGAAAAATGTTGTTCCTTAGGAAACATATATGAAATTATATGGAGAGCTAGTGGGATGGAAAGAACAAAATTTCCCTCTGAGAACATCAGTGATCTTGGCAGGAAGGAACTGAAGATACAGCAGACACCACTTATTTATTAGCATGGCAGTTAAAGAAAAGAAAGTAGAACTTGAAAGTTCCAGGTCTCTTGATCCACAGCATGGGGACTGTCTCATCTCATCAGTCTTAATGGCTGAAACTGCAGCCTAGACAGCCCTGATGTCAGCTGGCCAGTGAGATCACGTCCAGGTGACTCAGAAATGGGGCTCAAAGGGAGCCAAGTCCCTAGACCAGGGCATGGCAGGCGCTGGGCTTCAGTTCTGCTTCATGCAAACTAAATGCCTGGAGCTGTAGTGAGAGCAGGTCTTGTGCTTACCTGCATCTGGCAGGAATTGAATTCACATGCTTGTTCCATGATGGGAATTACAGCAGGAAGAGATGGAGCAAGCAGATTTGCTTCCAAAGTGCTTCTGATCCAAACTAAAGTAGTGGTATGGACTCCCGTGCCTGTGCTCTGTGTGTGCCTGCCGAACAGCCCTGTTCTCATGGCTGCTCACCTTTCCTTGCCACACTCCCTGGCTCTGGTCGCTGCTGTTGCCATCCTTCAACATCATCTGTTGCTCAGCCTGGGAGAGGCAAACACCCGTATCTTTGTGCTGAATGTCTGGCGAAGTGTTGGCAGCAGCTGAGGAAGCCTTGCTAACGAGCGGGTGTTGCTGAAAGCAGCGTGGTGCAGCACCTCTCCTACGCAGCCTGAGCAGCAGCCGAAACAGCCGCCTTCTCTGGAGCGCATCCTGGCACACAAGCCAAGTAGGATTTACTAGATAGTAAAAATCTGTTGGCTGGTAATTACACTTTAGTGTTTGATTTACAAGGCCAGGTAATGCAGAAAGCAGGAAAATGTTTCAAAATGCTCATTTATCAGTTACAAATTCTCTGCCCAACAAGATGCTTTTTTACCCAAGAGAGGAGTCTGGCACTTGGGTCCTGCAATGCTGCAGTGGTGGCAGGAGAGCTGCAGGAAGGCACTTGCAGCTTTTGGATCGAACCTACTCAATAGATGGGAAAACGCTACATTTGAGCTTCCTGCAATTCTTTGTGTCACTTTGACTGGGAAATAACATGCCAGGAGCAACCTTAATTATGGACTGCACTAGGCTTCTTTCCTCACCTTGTACCCTTTTAAAGACTTAAAATCCTGTGACAGGAAAATGAGGTGTTGTAAGATTTCTGTGCCCTGCAGACTCACTAGGTAAGAGGGACAGTCTTTCTGTAGCAAGAGACTGACCTCCAGTGGACAAACGGGGCAATCATAAGAGCTTGTTTTAATTAAAATTTAGCTGTATGAAGACAGAAGATGAAGAAGTTCGAGTTAGAGAGAGACGTTCCTCTCCGAGTTATCGAGTGCTAGTATGGTAAAAGTGGATGTACAGAAAAAATCTCTGCATGTGCAGTTGTGCTTGACTGCTGGAGACTCAGAGTCTCCGTTCTTGATAAACTTGGAACAAAGTGCTCTGAAATGTAAAACTGCCATGAAGTTAAAAGCACTGAAGCGACAAGGTCTGACAGCACCTTGGCTGAGCTCCCACCTATAGATGTCCTCACAAGTCCCCTGAGCCTGCCCTGGTTATGAGATGATGAAGAGGAGGCCTCCAAGGAAGTTGGGACAGGGATATGAATTGCTTAATGTTGGATGTTTTAAACTTTTCATTCCCAGAATCACAGGGGACTTGAGGTGAGAAGAAATCTCTGGAGGTCATGTGTTCCAGCCCCTGCTGAAGGAGGATGACCTAGAGCTGTTTGCCCAGGACCATGTCCAGATGGTTTTTGATTATCTCTGAGGAGTGAGACTCCACAGCATCTCTGGGTAACCTGTGCTAGTGCCCAGTCAGGGTCACAGTGAAAGAGCATTTCCTGAAGTTCAGAAGAATCCTCTTGTGTGTCATTTTGTGCCCGTTGCTTTCAGTTGTGTGCTTGAGCTCTACAGATGCTGCCCATGCATGCTTAATAACTGTGTTACTGTAAATGCAATGTTTGAGTTAAAAATCATTTTTTACAGGGAAAATGGTGTGTGATTAGAAGTGGATGTGATGTTCAGCTTTTGAGTGACATGGTAATAGGAATTACTAAAGAAAAAGTTAGTTGCACACCAAGTTTCATCATCAGACTTCAATGGCAGGAGCTGAGCCTAATACAAAACTAGAAAACCTTGATTATTCTCCAGCTTTGCTTGGGTGATGTGCTTTGAATTTCACCACCCAGTGAGGTTTTCTAAAGCCTATCAGCAACCTAATGAGAAATAATATGAGGGCCTTGCTGGTTTTGGTAAGGTTGTTTTTCAAGGAGGTAAGAGTTTTGTGGCTGCCTTTTAGAAAAGGACTGAAGGGTCAGAACAGGGTTTTGGCAGACTTAAGTTTCCCCATATTCTGTCGTGTCCAAGCACAGGTTTGGATGGGGAGATGATTTGAAACACATGCCCTAGTTAGGAAGGGAAGTATGTTCAGCAACAAGAGCTAATGCTGTTTCCTTAGGTTCCAGTGCTGCTCCTTTGTGTGGTGGAAGCCACTCCATGGTAGAAAGTCTTTCCATTGCTCTTTCATAGGATCACAGGGTAGTTCAGGCAGGAGGATGCCTCAGGAGTTCTCTCCTGCGCAGTGTCCTGCTCAGAACAGGGTCAAACCAAGCTGCTCCAGGCTTGATGTGGCCCCCAATGCCTACAGTAACATTTGTTTTTTTCTCCCCCCAGTGTGTGACAAGGACGTTCATGGTGGGGTTAAGCTTTCCCCTGCCAAATGATTGAGACCTCAGTCTCAGTCACTCTGAGGAGGAGAAAATAAATGCTTCCTGGTCATAAGGGACAAGCACATAGGAAACACCTCGCTGTGGTATGGGGAGAGCTGTTGGCAGTGCCCGCGTTCCCTGCTCCCCACATGTGGGTTAGGGGAGAAGCTGGCTAGGGTGCTGTGTGGGAGACCTTACCATGTGGATGCTGCTGCTTTACTTTCCCTCTTCTGGAAGTTCTCCAAATATCTGAAGGATTTGAGTAGTTGGTAGGTGGAAGACATTGCTGTCTTCCCCTGTCCTCCTCAGGTGAGTAGAAAGGGTGTAATTATTCCCCTGGGACAATGATTGTGAGTGATGCTTTTTGCAGCACTGCTGTGTACACCACTCCTCTCACAAGAAATACATCCCAAATTTTCCTTATGGTGTTTGATGATGTACCTGTAGATGCAAGTGTTAACGGGCAAAGGCCACTGGGTGTGGGTGTGTTATTGCCTGGAACTTGCCTGTTGGTATGAGAATTGATCAATGTTTAATGACAACTAATCAATACTGTGAAATATATTATACAATCTTTAATTTACATAGAGATGAAGTCTGCTTATAGGGAGTGGAAATCAATAAAGGCTTTTATATCATCCTCTGGGTAGAATATTAAATCTGAAATTCCATAATATCTAAACTGCATCAAGAGATTACAAGTCAATAGTACTAATAGCATAAAAGGTTTTATCATTTTATCCTCTCTTAATAAATTTGATATATTAGCTGTTTCCAGATGTTTTTTTTTTTCCTTTCTGAATGAGAAATGTGTTGCCAGTGCATTCTTACAGCAATGGTGTGATTCCCAGTCCAGCATCCATTTCTGCTGTGTCTTGGAAAGGCATTGCTGCCACTTGATATTTTTTTTGTTCTTTCCTTTGAGCTAACTGGAGCCATATAACAATCTGCTTCAGCCATTCTAAGGGCTCTATTTTGCTATAATGCGCTTTGACTCTGAATAGATTGGAGAAGTGAGAGTGAAAGAAAACATTTCAGTCAGAACAATGTCTCTTTTCAAAGGCATGTCACAACAGGAAATACAATTTAGATTGACTGAATGGCCATGGTTGGTACATAAAACCTTGTGCTGTGATTCACAGTAGCAGGGCACAGTGAACATGATGTGCTTGAGTATTGACACTCCCTGGCTGTTTCCCTGCACCTTCTCCAAGTCGTGCTATTTTTCTTTAACCCTCCCCCCCCCCAAATGCTCTCTATTCTTCTGTATGATGAATACAGCCATTAATCCAATATAACTTTATTCAGGTTCTTTACATCACCTCTTCTCCTCCAGTTTTAATCAGCTTGCACAAAGAAGTTAGGTCTGTCTTCTGTGCTTACAAATGTGCAAGAAGAACCAGCAGGTGTATGAGGACTGAAGTAGGGGAGGAGGATGACAAAATTGTGGGAGTGGGAGGAAAATAGATGGCTTTTCAGATGGGCTGTTTTAATAGCTTGAAAAAAATACCTTCTTCAGAGAACATGTAATGACTTCCAAGTAGTTTACTCAAAACTGACTTCTTTAGAATGAGGTTTTCTCAGAATTTCTTATGGATTAGAAATTAAAGTGCTGAGCCTATTTGATTAATAACTTTCTGTAATGCAGCTGCTTTTGTGTGTACAGCAAAACCATGTACAGACAGACAATTTTTTTTTTTCTGTAAAACTGTCTCTACTGCAGCATTTAAAGCCTGTATCTACTATGCATTCCTTATTTCCCATGCTGTCATGAGGAATTAATTTGATTTCTTTGCTTGTGCCCTATCTAGACAAAAAAATATGGAAGAGAACTTTAGATACTGCAAATTTTATTAAACATATTGATATTTTCTAGGAAAGAGCAGATTCTGAATTATTTCTTTTAAGGTAATTAATGTGGCTTATAGATAATTCTATTGAAATGCCTAGAGTTTGTGAGTTGTACAGTTATCATATTTTCCTATCACTGTAATCTCTAGCCAAAACAAATTCCAGGGCTGGCATTTTGATTTGTGTTTGCATTTCAGCTCTGCCAGATGACTGCTGTTTCTTTAAGTGAACCAGGCTAAAAAAGCCTCATGTGAACAGGTGGCAAGAAATAGAGCAGACAGGATTCTTCTCATAATTCTGTTCCTAGATTGCCTCCTCAGCAGTGAATCTCTTTTAGGATTTGATGTAGCAACATGCACATTTTTCCTGGCCCACTAGTATTTTTGGTAATTCTGTGCCAGTTTAAGAGTGGACCTGAGGAAAAGCTTACACACATCCAAAGGTTCAAGTTTCACTTGTAAGTATTGAAGGCTGGAAGCTTCTGCCATGGAAGCACAGCTGGGACAAAAGCAAAGTCAAGAGCAATGGTTCAATGTAATCTGTACTATTATAGCAGGGATCTGAAAAGCTCTTAGCATCCACTGAGAAGGTGACTGTTCCTGAGAGATCAGATTTATTTCATACATTATGGAAGTGTTTGTGATTATCTTCATCTGGGTACCCATGAGAGTTGCTGTATTACTAACTTATGGTATGGGGCATGGTGTTGCAAAGATGTCTGGTCTCTGAAAGCAGATGGTTTGTTATGATACTGCTGATGCAAATAATGCAACGAAGCCAAAAGAGTGACTCAGCACTGGATGTGATATGTGTTAGCAGCACTGGGACAGCTGGACAACAAAGGGACCTGGAAACAGAACTGCTGCCTCACTGCGGTGCCATTTGAAGAGGAGATGGGGATTCCAGAACTACATTTGCTGTCCAGATATTCCAGGTACATGCAGAGGGCATAGATCATACAACTGCTATGAATTTTTTATCACTCTGTGTTGGAGAGGTGCTTAGGGTTTAATTTGCTCTCCGTGTGCCACCTAGTTGTGATGCTCTGTGTCTGCACTGACCTTAGACAGCCCAGGCCTATTGCATGTTCAGCATTTTCCTTTTCATTAATTTTTAACCAGTTCTGTAGACTTTCCAGGTGTTCTTTCAGCTGTCAACTCTGGCTGTGCCACAGCTGCTGCTGCTGAGCCACTCAGTGTGACACTCTGTGCTACTCACTTCAGGCAGAGGAAGAACAAGACTCAAGAATGGCCTATGAAATGCAAATTACTCTGCCAGGTAGGAGAGCAAAAGCAAAGCAGATGAGGGTGTCTTCTAATTAAATGTAATGACAAGGAGGCCAAAGAGCATCCCCTGCTAATTCCTGAACTACTTTGGCAGGAGGCAGAGAGGAAGCAGAAAGGGAGAAGAGAATACCTACTAGAATGGAGCAGAGATTGAAAAACACACAAACAAAAAAAACCAAACCAGGACAAAAAGGGAGGTGGCACTGCAGCTTGTCCTGCACATCTCCTTGGGCTTCATTCAGGGCACCTCTGCCCCACTGCTCACACCAGGGCTGCCTTGCAGCAGCTTTGGGATCCTTCAGCTCCTGGTGCTTGGCTTCTCCTTGGGACAGCATTACACAAGCAGTCTCTCATTGGTAGGCAAATCTTTTGGATGACATAACATTGTTACTAGCTGCTCTGGTTTTAATCTGTTCCTAATGCTTGCAGGAATATGCATGGGCCTAAGAAAATTTTAGTAAAGTAGTTTCTGTAATTCCATTTTATTCGTTATATAGACCTGAGGGAAAGCCCTGCTATCCTGGGAGTTACACTCATAAAGACAAAATTTCTCCTTTCATTTATTTCAGTTTCTTTGCCTTTCAAGTGAGAATGTGCTCTGGTGCACCTCAGATCAGCTTCTTGGCAGATTTCTTCTTCACACACAATTTTGTGCTGTAGCAGAGGTAGGTGGGAGGCACCCTGCACAGCTGGTGTGCAGCTCTGCTGGGCTGTGTAAGCTCCACTTCATTTTGTTGCTCAGACCCCACTTGGGAAAACACCAATGCCAAGCAGGTTCCCCCAGGAACTCTCCTCAGCTGCTCCTTCTCCTGTCAGGGAGCAGAGTGGTGATGGACAGGCTTTACCTTATGGGTGGGTGTAAATGTGTGACACTATTATTTTTGGTACGTCTGGAGCTTCATGATCTCTCTGTTGCTAGTCTCCATTGTGGAATACACTCCACGTGGAAGGGATTCTCCACACAGCTTCATTTTCACAACTGTTCAGGGAATGATGCAAGCATGTGTCCTCCAGGTCTCACTTTCTACACCTTCCCGAGAACTTCCCTCCTACCCAAAGGGTGGCCTTTGGTGGTCAGTAGAGTAACCCAGGTCAGACAGTCCAGGTTTATATGGCAAGGAGGGACATTTTTTTTCACCCTGTTCTGTGTGGGTATGTTTTTTTACCCTTATATGAAAAGTTAGGAAATAATGCTTTTCTTTTAAGGTGAAACCTGGTACAGTTTAGCCCACATTCTACTAAAAACAAGCCTTCCCCCATCCTCCCTCATCCCCAGGCTCATCCTGGCAGCCTCACACCCTCCAAGGCTGAGCTGCTGAGGATTTGTAGGGCACCTTCTGCTCTGTTTCAGGTGGCTCCCTGAATATCGCTCAGGAGTTAGTATTTGGGGTTTTCAGTGACCAGCTGCAAATGAACTAGGGACGTGTTTCACTCTCTGGCTGATGGAGATGGAAGCTGCCAGGTGAGCAGGTTTTGGCTGGGCAGGATGGTGGTGGGCCCATTGTAATTGGTCCAGATGGCTGATATGGAGACTTCCATCAGATATTTTTTGAGTGTGAACGTTTCTTAAAGCAATAAGAATTTATATTGCTTTATTCAAGCAATATAAATCAGGAAAGAGTTCATGTTGCAGATTCAAGACTTTCAATTAATCTTTTCAACAGGACAAAAGCCTAAAAGCAGCTTGACCAGGATTCCTAGCAAGGGGTGTTTACAGGTGGCTGGGACACAGACAAATGAGCTTTTACTTCACTTACTCAGGTGGTTTGGTCCACTGTAAAGACAGCGCAGGGAACAGGCATTTCTATAAACTGTGGATATGTAGTATTTTATTCTGTTATAGCAGCAAAATGGTATTATATCTAGAGAGATAATGCCAGACATAATCATAAGGAAAATAGTATTAAGGAATATATATTAGTTTAGCAATGCACCAGCTGCCATAGAAAATGTTCATGTCATAACCATTAGTA
This sequence comes from Lonchura striata, assembly GCF_050655825.1. Lineage (NCBI taxonomy): Eukaryota > Metazoa > Chordata > Aves > Passeriformes > Estrildidae > Lonchura > Lonchura striata. The sequence continues at coordinate 71,177,880 of NC_140703.1, read as the reverse complement.
CTTGATTAATAATGCTGGCAGAGGCAGGATTTTTTTCCTCCCTTTTTTATCCCCTTGTGCCTTCAGCATTGGTAGTCCTGGTGGCTGGAAGGTTCACTCCATCCAGAAATGGTGCAAGCTTTTCCTTGTACCTCAGTCCTACGGGGGACAGGATGTCTTTAAGTTACTTTTGTGCTCTTGGTCCTTTTCCAGTCTGTGAATAAGAGTCAAACATCAAAGGAATAATGGATCAGTCACCACCAACTAGATTGATACCCTCAAATTATTTCAAGTAGATAAATAAATCACGGTGAACTCATAATTGTGATTGATAGTTGTATTTTTTTATTTGCATTAAACACAGTTTATCTGTGATTCTAAGGTAAGGACCAAGGCATGTTGTGCCAGATGCCCTGCAGACACAAGGTTCTGCTTTTACTGCCAGATGATATGGCTCTGCAGACTTGAAATCTGTCTACAACTTGGGCTGGAATTGAGTAACTGTGAGCTGTCTGGTTGGACAAAGAACATGCTTTTAATGGTATTAGGAAATGTTTCCCACTCAGAATCCAAATACTAATGCTGCCTCATGCTGTAACTCTTTCTGTTGTTCTGTTGGTCTTTCTGTTGTTCTGGTTTATCTGTCGAGTAGACTGACACATAGGTGTTAACTTTTTTTTTTTAAATACTGCCTCTGATATGACATAAACCCACTGTGGGCCAATGAAGATCTTGGTATAATTTTAATTAATTTTATTTCCAATGCTCATGCCCCAAGGCAGATCTTTTTGTAATGTCTGAAATTTTAAAATGTGTTACCTTCAGTAAGCACCCAATGTTATGAATAATAGGGGAAATCCTTAAAATTATGAAGGGCATAGTGAAAAAAAAAATGGCCAGGGGCCCATTCTTTCTTTGCCCTTCCTCTTTGGAAAGCACCGAAGTTGTTTGTTGCTGTTCAAGCCAGCAGATACCAAGAGGTATAGGAGGAAGATCCAATATATAACTTGTGGAGGCTGTGTCAATGCCTCTGCTGTGACCATGGTCATTGATTCCCATTGTTTAAGCCCAGAAATGTCCACTAGATCTTTGAGCTAGGCCAGTATTTTATAGGCTCTTTTAATTTGTGTGTCATTTATTATTCTACTAAATCCAGTAGTTTGTGCTTGGCTTAAGCCATTTCAGTAGCTGATCTACACGGCAGGAGATGGAGATCCCCCATTTCCTGGGGAGTATCTTCCAAGGCTTGGTCTCCATCTACCTCCTTGTTATGACCTAAAAATAAGACAAATAGTAACAGGTACAAATTGAAAGATGGGAAATTTAGGTTAGATATTAGAGAGAAAATTTTCATTATTAGAGTGGTGGATGGACACTGGTTGCCCAGAGAAGCTGTGAATGTCCCAACCCTGGTAGTGTTCAAGGCCAGGTTGGATAAAGCCTTGAGCAACCTGGCTGAGTGGGAGGTGTCTCTGCCCATGGCAGGGAGTTGGGGCTGGATCATCTTTAAGGCCCATTCCAGCCCTTAACATTCTATGATTCGATGATAATGCTCTGTCAAGGTCTACGCCTTCCAGATCATGGTATGGACACCCACAGGTGTGTCTCACTGTCCACGAGAATCACAGGATAGCTCAGGTTGGCAGGAACCTCAGGAGGTCTCTGATCCAACCTCTGTCTCAGAGCAGGGTCAGACCAGGGTGCTCAAGGTTTTATCCAGTGGAGTCTTGAAAACCTCCAAGAGAGATTGCACCACCTCTCTGGCCAACCTGTGCCACTGCCTCCTGTTGGGATGGGGAAATAGTTTCGCCTTATATCCAGTCTCCTGATCACTGTTTCACTTGGGCCTGCAGGCTCTCAGCATGCACCATGTGAAGATCCTGGATCTGTTGTCTTGATAACACCCCCACAAGCTTTGTTGGGTTCTTGTGAAGCCAGATCTTCTCCAGGCTGAACCAGCCAAGCTCCCTCAGTGTCTCCTCACAGGCTGTTGTGCAACCTCTAACTTACCTGTAGGGATATGTGTTTATAAAACAAACCTCTTAACACCCAAATCAGCACAAGATCATGTCAATTTGTTGAGCAGTCTGACCTCTGTTATCTTGATGACAATTTAGGTATTATAAAGCCTTTGTAGGTTAAAGGACAGATGTCTGTATGCTTTACATAAATGTCAGAGCTTCCCATCAGTTCCTCCCTAGTGCTTCCATCTACTAAATTTGATTTCATATCAAAACTCAGGCATCAACATTAAAATCCTTTTATCCAGGCTGGTCCAAGCTGTGTCCCTCTCAGCTGCCCTGATGGTTTCCAAGCTTTTTGTCTCACAGTAATCTGAAATACCATCTCTATACCTCACCGGCTACTCAGACCTCTCTTTCTCCTCATGCTGAAACAGAGGGAAAGCAGACCTATCAAAAAGTTTCTGCATTGTTTCCTGAATTCTTTTACAATGCTCACTGTAAATAAGATGAGCTCTCACATAACACCAGCTCATTACCCCACTTATTTCTGGAACACCGTATCCCAGCCATGATTCTGTGCACTCAAAAGCAACATCCTGCTCTTCCACTTACACATTTTCTCTGCTTTTACTATCAGTAACAAACCCATAATCTCTCCTGGGCAGGATTTTGTTCCGAGTTCTGGTTCTCACAGTCAGCTGCTACAACACAGGGGCAATTACAGTGCTTGACAATGGCTGCCAGGTGGTTTTTAGATGGAGTTTTAAAGACTGCTTTTGACTCAGAAAGCTGTAAATGGCCTGTGACCTTTCTGCAGGAAATTGTACCTCTGCTGCAGTTGAACCAGTGGATGCTGGTTGCAAAATATCTCTAGGGCTCCAGCTTCACCAGGAAAGAAATGCATCTGGCAAAACCCTCTTGGAAATGAGGCTTTTAGTAAATTTTAATGGATCAAATAAACCTTAGGCCTCATAGATTCTAACCTGATGCACTGCCCAGAAACTCTCAGTTGCTGTCTCTCCCCTTGGGTTTTCCCTGGCTCAGACTGGAGACATGTCTGTGGCATGCAAGGGGAGGCACAGTGCCCAAAGCTCTACAGAATCTGTGAAGCATCCCTATCTCTCCCCTGCCCCATTACTGGAAGCCTTTCAAATTGCCATCTCTTTTTTTACACTGCTATTTGCTTCTGCATCAGCAGAAGGCTGATGCCAACCTGTTTTACACTCTAAGATTGAAACAAGGCAATATTATGTTAAGCTTTACAACTGCTGTGTGGTGGTGCACTTTTCCAGATGATATAAGCTACTGAGAGGGAGACATACAGGTGATGTAATGTGATGTAGCCTAGTTGAGGAGTGGAAATTGTTCAGAACTTTTAAGTAAATGTTAAATCCACTGTAATAATTTATTTTATACATTAATCCCACAATTGCACAGTGGCAGAGAACACTAGTCTTATCTGCCACATTCTCACAGCAAACACAGGGAAACAAGAAGGAAGAGCAGCAATTATTGGTGTGCCACATGCTTGATATGACCTCTTTGTGCTCAAGTTGCCATCTGTTATGAAGCACTTAGTGTTTGTCAAACCTTCTGTATCTTTCAAAACAATAATGCTACTTTATCATAAAAGGTCTGAATTATTTTATACAAGGCCCCACCTTTCCAGGAACACTGACATTTTTACAGGTACTTAGTTGCTGCTCAGGATTTTTGCTGCTGATTTCCACTGTGGGGGCTGGAGCAGCTCTCTGAGCAGCTTTCCAAGAGGATGCGCTCTCCACAACGATGGAATACCATGCAAGCTATTAACAGGGGAAACTTTACCTACGGCTGCAATGCAGCTGCGTCTGATGTTAAACATGGAATCCACTGATGTTTTGACACAAGGGGAAGACCTGTGCTTGGGGAAGTCCTTTTATCGTATGATTAAGCTGTCATTTAACTGGTGTAAAAAATAACTTCTAAGCAGAGGAAAATGGAACAGTCTTTTTGCAAATGACTGCTGAAGGTGAGGTGATTGAAAGGGACATAGAGCAGCATTTTGTTCTTTTTTAACTTGTCTTTAATGAAACACTATCATTTTGTGAAGCAGTGGAAATTATGGAGATTTTGCTGTTTAGATCTCTGGAGACAGACGTGTGTGATCAATGACTGCTCACTAAAACAGCCTCTAATAGAATAAAGGAGAAGCAAAAAAACACTGAAGAAAATAAGGGAAACTACTGAGCTCGGAGGAATGTTTTATCTCATCTCTGAAGAAGAATACAACATTCCTTGGTAAGGCAAGGAAATACATTGAATTGATATGAGCTGGAAGCCAACAAGCTGTTGTGGGTCTGCAGTGTACACACTCCTACAGCACAGCATCACTGCATGGCCACAGGGCAGGACTGGTGTCTGTCAGCACACAGCTAGCCAGGTGAATCTTAGAGGGAAGATGCACCATGGATGGCTGAGCAGCAAACATATCCTGGACAGGTTAATGTCTGTTCCTACACCTGCTTGCAACCTGGGATCACAAGGGAAGGAAATCAGCCTCCCTGAATGATGCCTGTTGCTGCCTGACCCTCACACCCACCCTTCCCAGGCCCCAGGGATGTGGTGACCACAGCAGCAGCAGCAAATAGCACACCAAGGAACACTCTCTTGGCTACCCCTTCTGCCAGGAGAAACACCTGATTTTAGCAAAGGCAGGTCGCTGCTGCTTCTGCTCCTGGGGAAGGGGGTGGCTTCTGAGCGCGATTCCGCAGCTGACATGCAGCTGCTGAATGGGAGCCAGCCTGAATAACCCTGTGATGGCAGACACAGGGGTTTGCAAATCTAACACCAGACACATCTATTGGCAAGGCTGACTGTGTTTTTGTAAAGGCTGTGCACAAGCTGTGGCTGGGTGGAAGGCAAGCAAACACCTTCCAGAAAAAGCATGATGAATGGAATGGACCAAACATGAAGAAAGCACACAATTTTTCTGTGACGTCTTCCTAGGAGAGGGTAAAAACCCAAATCAAAACTAACCTCAGTGCAGAGAGCTCCAGGGACACTAATATAGGCTGGTTAATTAACAACAAAAACCATATATCTTTTATTAGTTCCCATAGAAAGCTGTGGAGGAATTGGGAATCCAGCATTGACAATAAATCCTGGAGCCCATCTGAGCGAGAAACAAGGCTGCAGAAAGATCCAAAGTATCAAGGGAGAGATGAGCTGCTGCTGTGTGGCCCTGGCTCAGTTCCCTTGTCAGGCAGGGAACTCAACAATGTCTGCAGAGCAGTAGAGCCAAGTGAGTGTCTGCAGGCTGGGCAGGGACCAGCCCCTCCACCCAAACAGTCCCTGCCCCTAGGCCAGGGCCAGTGGGAAAAGCACTGAAAGCAGTGGGGCTATCTGACCTGCTTGGATGTCAGGGAGTTTTTTTGGTTGGGCTAAACTGGCAAATAGCAAATGCTTCCTTCTTCAGCCTGATGCCCTTGCAGCAACATGATCTGCTACATTAACAGTAATTTTCATGTATGTCCTTTCACAGCATCACCAGTGGTACCACTGAGGAATTCCAGCTCTTGGAAAAAACAAAAGTGGAGCTGGAGGCTGCAGCAAATGATGCCCTGTGAGAGGGAGGTGGGGGGAACAAGAACCAGCCCCCGCTTTATCACCCATTATAGAAAGGTGAAAGAGTAGGAATAGCCAGGGGAGTGAAGGAAATCTTGAGGTTAGTTTGAGATTTTGGAATCTTCTGCTGCCATTTAGACCTGTTTAATACCTGAAACTGGAGTTGTGAGAGCTCTCTCCCGCTTTAGTTTGCCATATCCTCTGTATTCCCCTTGTAAGCTGAATGATTTGGAATGTGTTGATCTTGTTCTGGAAATCGTGTGTTTTTGAGCTTGACAGCTCAAAATGATGATGATGGCAAACTCAATGTATCTTAGAAAATGTGTTTATATAGGCTTTCAGTCAAGCGCCACTTAAATGCCATACATCATGATAAAAATGAAGGTGAAAGCAACTCTGCTAGGCCACTGGTGGGAAGGCAGTGTCCTGGTTACATGAAAATATCTTTTGTTGTCAGATAAGCAATGTCTGCATTGAAAGGCCATCAGCTTCACAATTAGTGCAAAATATGGGGATGAAAGGCTTTTGCAGATATGAAAGAAAATCCCAATAAAATTTGCAAGCAGAATGTGCTCAGGTAAGAGCTGATCTGCATGCAGTGTTGCCTGTAATGTGCTGTACAGCAGTGGGGTTGCTCAGCTCACATCCACATTAGAAGAATGCAAAGTAGCACCAATCCCATGCAGTATTTCTGTTTTGAGGGTGACATTTAAATTTAAAAAAAAAAAAATAAAAAAGAAAAATTAGATTTGAGCTGCTAATTTCAAAAGCAATTTTAGAGAAAAAATATACTTGGATGCGTATGATTATAGATAATTTCAAATTAACTTTAAAATTGAGGATTTAAAAAATATCTGCTAATGGAGTTGTCTTTGTCATACATGTCAGATTGATGAATTATCCTATAAAATTTTCAGCAATGAATGTAAAATCTCCATTAACTGCACTGGCCTCACACTTTGCATGGACATCAAAGATTCATGGTATAGGACAGTGGTGAGGTAGTAGATGCTCTCTGACATCCTGCTGTAACTAAGACAATTCATAAGAATTTAGTTAGAAGGTAAGATATGCTGCATGTGTCCAAAAGTCTGTTCAACTCTGCATTTCTGGCATGACTTACAGACACTTAAATGAACCTAAGAATAGGCAGGCACACCTGGAACGATGCAGTCAAGCATCTGTGAACTAAAGAACACTGAAACTACACTTTTTAATTTCCACTTGTGCGCCTCATACAACGATACTTTGTTTTGCTTACTGTAGCATGGAAATTATTTCACACCCTTACAGGTTTCAACTGTTTCATCCTTATAAATTCAGTGGCCATTTATTATTGGCCACATAAGTTTTATACCCATTATTCATAATTCTGTTACCTTTAGCAAATACATCCTGGGCACCACTGGGCTGCAGTCCTTTTGGATATAGTTTAACCTCAGAGAAACAAACTGGATCTCTACTCCTGCACCATGATACCAGTTCCTTCTTCTCAAGACAAAACAGGTGGTGCCTAATGCTGATATGAGAGGTGGAGAGGACAGCTGTATCTGGTAGAAGTAAACATCCCTAAGATCTCCTCCAGGACCCATCTGACATGCAGGACTGTAGTCCTACATAGAATAAAGGAAGCAGCCTCACTCTTGATCATTTACCTGGATTTCTGTTAGTTGCTGTCCCATTTCTTTCAGAAGCCACATTTCAATGGCTATGGTGCATGACAGTCCTATGGTTAGAGATGTAACTTGTTCCATCGATTTAAATGCCTGGAAAATAAGATGGGTGTGCAAGAAAATAATTCAGAGGAATTAAGTTACACATTTTATACAAAAATTTAATTTGGAAAAGGAAACAGTCCACTGTTTTCTTTTAGCCTGTCTAAAACAGTCAAATTGGAAATACAGGACTGTGATCATGCATCTGACTTTTCAGTTACTTGATTCAAGGATTAGGACGAAACTGCTAAAAAAAAATCTAGGTTAACACATTTTCTTACTTCCATAGTAACTTTTACATCTCCCAGTTAATGACTGCTAACACAAGTATTAAGTATTTAGATCCATTTAGCATGACCAAATGCAGAACCTCTTATAATCCATATTGCATTTTATTCCCCAAAACTGAGTGTATACAATGATAATAAAAGGCAGTGTGTCAGAAGGGAGTGCAGTATAGATAAATTAACTTGAATAAGAAAGGTAGACATGGCAGGCTTCTTGAAACTCTGTGTTCAAGATCTCCTGTTAGCTCTTCTTTCAGAGTTTTTGTCTGTAGTACTTAGTATTTCCTTCTGCAGCGTTGCAGATGCAGGGGATCTACAGAAATTCAACTTAAGTTTGTGCATGTGAATTTAATCCCCCAAGTTTAGTCAGTGTCATCTGTCATCTCTTTGCACTGGAACACACTTAAATCTTATATTTGTAGAAGGATATAATTTTGTTATTTGAAACAGAATGGGGACTTTAATGAAATAAAACAACTAACCATTCTTTTTTTAAAAAGGAAGATTTATTTATGGCTACACACACCACATATAAAATTAACATTTAACTGAAACATGTAATTGTTTCAATCATTTATGACTAAACACAATGTTGACTACAAAACTGTACAGTTTCTATTTAATAACCAATTCTTACAGCATAGTGCAATTGTAACATTTTATAAAGAAAATAATTTGTGCCTTTTTAAAATAAAGTGCATTAAATTACTATCTTGTATACAACAAGAAGCTCTGTAGTTGCAATTCAAAGCTTTAAGCTTAAGGGAAACTGAGGCAAAGATGTTTCACATCCTTTTAAAATCACTTCATACACTGGCAAGCTATGGTTCAAACTTCAACCACAGTTAAGGTTAAAAAAAAAAAAACAGACCAAAAACCTAAATCAGTATAAAAAATAGCCACAGGCCTTTATGTACGAAACCAGTAACTCATTCTCATATGAAAAGCACAACATGCAGGATTTCAATCCACCTGGCTCCTAGTGAGATGTAGAGCATGAGAACTATCCTTCATGCAGATGCTTTTGCTAAAGCTTTTAGAATTCAACATGGAACTACACTGCAGTCAGTAGTATCAGGTGTCTACCTGAAATGTACAAGGTTTCCTAGGAAAAGTTCTCTCTGAAGATTTGATTACATGAACATGGTAAACTATAGGTTATTTGTAGTTGCATTTGGCAACAAAAATTGTGGTGGTCTAGTTAGTAAGTCTAGAAAATTACAAGTGGTTCTACTAGCCCAGGTATTCCAAATTCCACAGCCTGAAATTAAAGAGAAGAGTTTACAGCTTTATTTCAGAGGCACACTTATAGCACTTATCCTATGAAATTCCACTTGTAAACACATTTACAATCAACTTCTGTAGATTTTGGCTATGACAGTAAAGCTCAGACCAAACAAAGGAGGGCTTTAGCCCCCAAGGAGTAAAAAGCTATAGACATGAAAATGGACAGAGGTGTAATGTGTCTTTCTCCAGAAACAATGACAAAACCAAAAATGTCCATTTCCTTTGGTTGGCTCTGGCTGAGGCCCAACAAGAAAGTCCATATTCTTCTCCTTCTCCATACATATATAGGACTGCTATCAGCTCCAACAAAAAATATATTTGAGTACATGCAAGTAACCCTAGAGACTGCCTGACTATTTTGCTGTATGTGTAATCCAGGCAATTTACCTGCCTATTCAGCTGCAATACTCATTCCACACTTTTGGCACAAATCACACACACTGTTCCTGCATTCTGGAAAAGTGCATTTTCTTCCTAGAGGGACCAGCCTGAGTTCAGCACCAGATTACTGTACCTTCAGCTGCTTGGCTCTGGGATAGCTGCTGTGTAATAGGCTGTGTGCTGGAGCGTGCTAACTCCCAGCAACCACGCACCCTCCTCCTCCTGAACTAAGGAAAGGCTCTGCTTACACTGAGAAGGCAATACAAAAAAGATTTGGCTGGAATGTGACTGAAGAAGGCTCTCTGTTTTCTATCACATCTTCAGAAAGCTCTGTGCTGAGAGCAGAGCTCCCTTTGTGCTGTGACCTGTGACCAACACAGCACAAAAGCCTCACCTCTGCACTCTTTTCTCCTGAGCCCTCTGGGACAGAGGCACCACAAGGTGGACTGAGTGTTGATTATATACTGACAAACTACATTTTCAGAGGGCAACCAAAGAATGGCAACACAAAAACTCATGGATGGGGCACAACTGCCCACACTCCATGGGGACACAACCCTTTTGTCCTTTTCTGGATGTCGGTATTTCAATTTTTGAAGGGCCAGGTCATGCTGGTTTTATTTGCATACTATAAAATATCTCTCCCCTGAAAGCAGGGGAAGCCAATTCCTCATAATTTTGATGGGTTTAATTTTAGTGAACATTGGTATCAGAAAGCGGAAAATTTCTATGGTAAAATTCGTAAGTAATCAATGCATTAGAGCTCTATACTTTGGCCCTAAATCTTAGAGGTCCTACGCCTTTTTCCCAGAAAACCCCTGAAGCATATATGTATTTTGTGTGCCCTTTAAAAATGAATGCATAAATTTTTTTAGGTACCCCAGGTTAGCATCAGCCAGCAAAGTGTCCGCCTGTGTCCCACGACTGTGGAATCATGATCTGTGCAGTCCTGTTACCAAAGCACCTATGGAAGATGGAAAAAATCAAGAGAGAAAAGGGAACAGTGTGTGGGGAAAGTAATAACTGCTTTATAGGCCCCTGCTTGTCAGTACCATAGCTCCATGCAAGTACCCTTCCTACATTCTGTACCATTTGTGGTCATGGAAAACATTCCTGTAATCTCAAAGATGGCAGTGGGATTTGTCCAAATTAAAGACATGAGAATATGCTTCACTTCCAAAACCTCTTGCCTGTCTTTGCTGAAATATCAATTACTGCTGAATCTTTCAGTGTTTGCAAGACTCATACACGTTGGAAAATATTTTTCTTTGATCATAAGAAACTGCTGAGGAAAGAAGTTACACTTTAACCACATCCACAATGAAGGTATAGAGCATGATATATGGCATGTCATACATATAGAAACTAAAATAATAATAATAATTATGCATGTATATATATTATATTTAAGTATGTAATTATGCTATTTAAAAGTGATAGCTCATCATACTTAATCAAGTTAACAGCATACTAAAATACTCTAAGAAACTGTTTCTCTACTCAGCATGTAACTAATATGTTAAACCTGGACATAGGTATTTCCTTTTAAGAATAAGTTTACACTTAAAAGAAAAAAAAATCATTTTGTTGGCATCTATTTCTTAAAAGGGAAAGGTCCATCCATTTTCTAAGGTAAATCATTGCAGGATGCAGTCTTCAGCATGTGCAGTTGGTATTGGATTATTTTTTCCTTGAGAAGCTAGGACTAGGTCTGTGCTTGGGCATCATGGTAGATCATATGGTTGGGATCAAGTGGTTAGGGGAAAAAGATTATTACCAGTGTAAAGAAAACAGTAGCAGTACACTTGCTTTCCCTCCCCACAGGTGAATCAGACATTTCCTATGTAAGAGAAATGCTCACTGAAGTGGTTTAATGTAAAAGGGCTGCTGATATGTTTGAAAGGGTTATAACAATCTATTAAATACTTTGTAAATCAGTTTTTACCTAGGAATGCACCACTGTACTTATGAGAGGCAGGTACTTAGAATCAAAGAATCATTTAGGTTGAAAAAAAACTTTAGGATCATTGAGTCCAACTGCAAACCAATGTTTGCCTTGAAACAAAAAGGACTGTACCAGACATCTTACTTCAGGGGGCTGGGCTGGTGGGGAGGTGAATAACCCAACCTGTAATCCTATGGCCATCAGTTAAAATGCAATAAAAAAAAAATCTCCCCCATGCTTTCTACGGGACACTGAATTAGTCTGCATCATAGCAGTGACACACTAATTAACTGCAATATGGTTTCATCTAACCTACATTCAAGTTTGGATTTTTCCTTTCTCTTCTATAACAGTGAAATGTGCAACTCTTTCTTCTTGTGGGGCTTACAAGATCACAACAACTTTGTGAATAAACCACGGCATGGACTTTTTTAGAGCAAAAAAAGGCATGCTGTTTTCAAAGAAACATTTACTACAAAGTTATAGGCTTAGCTGCTCCCCAAAAGGAACAGAAATACATAATGACTTACTGTAAAATAATCTTCTGGTAGTCTTTCCACAAAACCCCTCTTCTGATTTCAAGTGGGGCCACACAAGACTGTGCTAACAAGACAAGTAATAATCTGAATAAAATATGGGGCGATATTTTGAAGGAAGGGATACCTCACTTCTGATCGTATCTCCTCCTCTCTGCTCTCTGAACGCCACTCACGAGGGGCAGCCATACTGCCAGCCCCAAGGAGAAGGGGCTGCTGCACCACCTCCTGGAAGAGGGGCAGCCCCAGCCTGGGGGCTCTGTGTGCCTGGGGTAAGTTCTAAACACCCTCCTTACAGGGGGTGCATTTATTCAAGCATCCTTCCCAGCCAACGCCAAGCACCGAGTGATTGAATCTGGCTGATTCACCAAGCTATAAAGACTTCCAGCTCTCATCTTTCATCATCCACTTAATATGAAAGTAGATATCCTTGCACTTCATTCAGATTTCTGATCCATTAAAAAGAACTGCATTTTCTTGATCAGAATAAGACAGCAGCACCCAGTTTTAAGAGGTAATTTCCTCTTGTACCAAAAAAATATTTCCAGTCAGGAGACCTTTCAAGTTTATTGGGAGTACCATCATTCTTTTACTGACAGAGAAGGGAGATACAGATGCCTAATTTATCTTTCCTGACCTATTGCTTATTCATGAGATATAAATTATACCACTCCCTTATAGTACCTTCCTTTTATTTCTCTATATGCAGAGATTGAAAGATCTTATTTTTCTCCATGGAACATCTCTGAACTACCACTAAGCCAATCTAGAACCACTCAGTATCTCAGATAAAGTGACAGGATTGTTGCTGGGTTTTTAAATAGCAACTGCTCTGTCCAATTCTTATTTTTATTTATTTCTTGTACAAAGAAAAAAAAGACCCTATATACTTTCTCTTAATAAAAGTCAGGGCCAACATTTTGAAAACATTTCTCTGAATGTTACAGAATCACTTTGTTTTTTTTTTTTTTAAAGCAATGAGTGTGTAGCTTTAGGGGTTTGATTTGTAGCAATATTATTTCATCCAGCTTCCAGTCATATAGCAGGTTGCTTATCAACTTGAGGAAATAAAGTCACATGTATTTTGTTTTTAAAAGCTAAAAAATCCCTACAAAAATGAGGCAAGAGAATAATAGTTCTTTGGGGACAGCATGAGCACTGGTCTATGCCAAAGTTCACTGGTGTCCATGGAGGAGTTTCAACAACTCCAAGATGCCTCAAGGCTGGTCCCTGAACACTAAAGGATGGATGCAGCTGCTTATGTCACTGAGTGTCCATGGTAGGAAGATACAGAAGCAGTATCAGTCCTTTGAGCTTGCTTCCAAAGAGCCTGAGTATTGGTAGGGGTTTTCTTCACTGGTAGCATAACCAAGATGTCTTCAGAACAGGCTAGCACCATTTATCAGTTTCCCTGATGAGCATGACCAGTTCAGGTATTCTCGGGATCAAGTTATAACTGGAACTCTTGAGCACTATTAATTTATCCACAGAATGCTGTACAACTATATGCCAAACAATGAAAAGAATAAAACTCCCCAATGCAGTACATAATTCTTCCAGCAAATAGCACAAATTCAGGATCCAAGAATTAAGGTAAAATGTTATTGCTGTGTAATTCTATTCAGGAATTCAATGATTATAAAACAAATCAACCAGAAATAATATCTTACATTGGTCTGATAGGATCTGCTTAACAAAGGAAGACTTATGCTTACTAAAAGTCCTTATCCAAGTTACTTTTTTTGTCTAAAGTATATATTGCTTCCTCTCTATTGCTATGAGTTTACTCAGCAGTTTATAGTATCCACATCATGGAGGATTTTATTGCTCTTGTGCTAAAACCATATTTCTCCTTATTGCTGAAATACTACTATTGGGGTAAATGGTTAGGAAAAAAAAAGAAAAAAAAAAAGAAGAAGACTATTTAAAAATTCTCTCCTAAGCTTTGAGGATGAATGTATGAGAAAAACTGACCACAATAAATTTTTCCCATCAGGAAAAATTAACCTGTTACTAACTTTGGGTCAAGTGTGTTAATAAATAAATATGAACTTCAATTCCTTAAACTAAATGACATATTAAGGAAAAAAAACACCTTTTGTCATTACAATAGAGATATGAAAGCTACTTCACTGCACACAGAATGGTGAATCTAACCCCCAGGTCTTATGCATGGCTGTTGTTTGATGGGACAACAAAGTATGGGAAACTACAGGTTGGCTGGATTTCTGCCAGTTCCAGGAGGTCTTTGGATGTATGCTGGCACCCACCATAGAGAACAGGGGCCTCCACTGTCATTCTGAGGGGAGAGCAGAGAGTTGCTTAATTCTGCAGGGTCTGAAAGGTTGCTGGTTGTCAAGCAATTATTGTGGGTGAGCGAGGTAGGCAGCTTTGCACCCACAGCACTGCCCCTATTTCCCAGAGCTCATTCAGAGGTGTGTTACGTAGCACCCATCCCGGTGCTGCAGACTATGATAAAGTTTGTCCTGACAGCTGCAGGCAAACCTATGTTCAATAGGATTTTCTGGACTATGCTGCACAGTCTCAGTTTTGGAACGTATTTCTGGAAGAGGCAAAATCCTTACTGGAGGTCACAGCAGTATCTTTGGAGGCAGAATCATGTTTCTCATCTGCTTGTGGTGGAAGGTAACCATGCACAATTCCCCAAACAAGGGCAAATCACATCCCAGTGAGCCAGCTTTGTGGGATTGCTATAATTAATCCTTCTTTCCTCCGTTTGACTTGCTCTGCTCCTCAGGAGAGAAGCTTCCAATTACAAATCTCTCTGCTCTGGCACAAGGAAGAGGTCGGCTCCCCCGGCACACTGGAGAGCCTCTGCAGAATTGAGCAGTCTGTGGAATGAGGAAGATGACAAGGACATGAGGTGAAACCACAAGAGAAGAGGGAATGACATTATCTCCCTCTGTGCTGTTTTTCTCTGGCATCCCTACCACACAGGTGTTGCCTAGAGAAAAGCACTAATGCCTGTGAGGTTATCCAAGAGGATGAGAACACATCTGCATAAGGGAAAACAACAGTTGCCCTCAGGACTGAGTTTTGGTCACAGTCATAGCTGCTCATCTTCATCATACTTTTAGCAATTTGATAAAGAAGAACAAACAAGGAAAAAAGCAGGGGAAGCAAAGTTTGCATGACTTTAAGTTATTTTTTTCTTTTAAAAGTGCCATCCTACATTATTCAGCCTCTCTACATTATTCATCCCATGACTTTTACTGCTATTGTTTCCCAATAGTTTGCATACTTGCAAAACTGCACACATATGTATCATGGATATTCATGAAGTGAGTATTTCTTATGCAAAAAATGGTAAGAAAATTCAATGACTAGAGTTTCAGTAACATTCGTAAGTAGATAAAGAACACCGATACCCTACATTGAACAGAGGTCATAGTCTAACTTGCTGAGCATCTGTAAATCACAGGGAAGCCAGGGGAGCTTAAATTCACAGCTCTACTGGGTCAGGCCATGCAATTATTATTAAACTAATCAGATTATCAAGTAAGAACCAAATATCATGAAGGTTGAACCAAATAAATAATGGAATTTAAACCCAGCATTGCAACTAAAATTAATTATTGCTCATAAAAATCTCTACAGAGCCTTGTTTACAGACAACTCACATTTGAGATTCAGCTTTGTGTACAGCATATGATTCTTAACGTCACAGAAACTTTGCCACAAAAAGCTACAGTCATCCAAACGTCCACATGGAAAGGACAGATTCCATTTGGAAAAATCCAGACCAGTAGCACAGTTGTCTATACTATCTATACTACACAGGTATATTTTTTCATTGAACTGTAAATATTGCTAGTTTTACACTTGAGTTTTGGATGTTTTGTTTTGTTTGTTTTGTTTTGTTTTGTTTTAATGGAAGGTACTGAAGCAACAATACAATATGCTGACTTTGACATCCAAGGGAGTATAACCTCCTGCTGATGCCAGGGCATGAACACTCTGAGCTCCCATCAACACTAATGGAAGCAGAACCCTAAACTCCCATGCGCTGACATGAGGGTACATCATAAGTTTCATGAAGACAAGTGCCAGGAAGATTTTCTCTCCGACAATCAAGTAGTCTTCAAATCAGAAAACAATGCTTTATTTCTAGCGCATTTTAATGTGGCTTCAGTGGAAGGTTAGAAGCAGTTCAAAATGTAACCATTCATGAGAGGAAGCTCTGCTTTCTAGACCAGAACTATAATGAAGTGAACTGACGTGCGTACAGTGCAAAGAATGAAACTGCCAGAAAAGGAGAAAACACTGTTTCATCTTGCAGCCCTGGCTGCATATAATTATGAACCAGATATGCTTTGAGAATTTATAAATGTCAGTATTTAAAATTACATAGGAGAACAGTGAAAACAAATGGTAATAGTATTGACTTGGTAAAAAATGTAAGGGAAACATTTCATGTAGTGCTAAATATGTGCTGTAAGCAATCTATAGATTGTTTTATGAAACATTTCTTATACTCTCCTGAAAAGATAAACTTGTCTGAGAAACCTAGCTTTCAATCTATTACAAATGCATAGCTGAAAGAGGCCATATTGTTTCATCAATTTCAAAGATTGTCAGTTTTAAAATCAACAGCATAGCTCCAATGTCCCACATGCAAGTGAAAACATATGTCTGATTTTTGAAAGGAAAGCAACGCATATCTCTTGCTTTAACATCCAGCCAGAACACATGAGAGAACAGGTAACTCTTGAAAACAATTGTCAACTTAGTTCATGCTGAGATGTAAAATAAAAAGCTGCACAAGTACTTTCTCACTTTGAGCAAATTCATTGCACTGACATGATTACAATAAATTCCATATAAATCAGTACAATTGGCCATTATTTTGAAGAGTATTCTGATGATATACAGATGGGGTAACAGGACTTGTTTTGAGAGTTTTTTTCTGTTTAAAAAAAATTAAAGAGGAAAAAAATATCCAATCAACAGATTGTAACATGCAGTATGACTAAACTCAATCACATAAACGATTTTAAAGAAGTATGGTGTTTCAATCTAATTTTAATTAGAAAACTTAATGCAAAATCATGGCAAACATGGCAAAGTCTGGGTAATATGACAAAAAGACCCTGAGCAACATTATAAATCTGTTAAGAACACTGATTATTTTGATTTTGGAAATCTTCCTTAAACCACTTGATTGATTTCGGTCACTGGAGTTTTCTGTTTACAAAAAGGTCAGTCCATCCTGTGGTTTTTAGGTGAACCCATCACACACCATTTAATGAATGCATCTAAACCAAAGACAGAATGTCTGGAAAGTAACATGTTAAGGAGTGTCCTGGTGGCTGCCAATCAGACATCACTGGGTGATCTTGCCCTCTGAGACAGGTTAGAAGGAATGCAGCCACAACAGACGAGCCAAAGTGCTTTCTGTATCTCCTGGTTTCTAAAAGCATATATTACAGGATTGATGATGGAATTGTAGGTAGCTGGCAGGAGGGTGGCATAGGTGTATATAGAAGGATAGGTGTAATCTGCTATTAAAGAATAGAGTGTAAAAGGCATCCAACAAGCAGCAAAAGTCCCCAAAATAATGGCCAAAGTAGACACTCCTTTTCGGGTGGTCACATAGTGGGAAGTGGCCAGGAAATGGTGTTGCAAGGCAATCTGATGGGCATGGCGCATCACGATTTTACAGATCTGAATGTAGAGCTGCAGCATGAGGGCAAACATAAGCAAGAAAGAGACCGAAAGGACAGCTGCATTATTTTTAGTGAGTGGTCTGATAACACTGCAGGTGGATTCATCTCTGAGGCAGTTCCAGCCCATTACAGGCAGCAGTCCAATACAGATAGACGCTCCCCAGAGCAATATAAGCATGACATAGGTAAAAGTGACAGTCCTCTCTGAATTGTAAGTCAGAGCGTAATACAGGGAGAGGTAACGATCAACAGTGATAGCCAGCAAACTGCCAACAGATGCTGAGAAAGAGGCAACAATCAGTCCAATCGTAACCAGTTTTGTAGCTTCTGACTGCAGAAGGTAGGCAAAAACAAAATTGACGATCAATCCAATGCCTGCTAAGAGATCTGCCAGCGCCAGGCTGCCTATCAGGAGGAACATGGGAGCGCGAAGACTGGGATTATGGAAAATGATCAGAACCACAATGGCATTTTCGCAGGAGATAAGAGTCCCTGAAGTACACAAGACAATGTCCCAGGGGTTTACCAAAAGCTCTGGCTCAGGGTCTACGGCAGGAACCAGGGAGGAGCCTGCAGCTGAGGCATTCTCTGTAGAGCTGGCTTCTACATGATCCTGAGGCAGCCAGCTCAAATTAACCTTCAGATCTTCATTCATTTTAACCCCTGTCTTCTTCAACAGAAAGACACCGTTTTTAATGTTCAGCCACAGCACTGGATACATCGCCCCCCCGGAGCATGCAACGCCCTAGACAGCAACACCAGCCCGATGTGCAGGCAGGCACTTGTTACATAAATGTGACAATAGAAAATAAAAACAAAAACGGGGGAGGGGGAAGGATACTTAAAACTGCCCGAGATTATCCTCCGAGGGACCGAGGCACGGAGGCTGAGTGATGCTTAGGGTAACCTGCGCAGGGAGGGAGGCACGGGCACGGGCGGCAGCCCATAGAGCAGCTAAAGCCGCTCCAAGCGCCGCAATTCGGGGTGGCGGCTGGCTGCGGGGAGCGCAAACCCCGCTACCCTGCAGCCGCGACCCCAGCGCGGGGCTGCGTTGGTCACGGAGGAGCGGACAGCATGGGGAAGGAGGAGGGGAGGCGGAATATCTTTCACCGACCCCCAGAGAGGAAACCCCGCCCGGGCTGGGGGAGAGTAGGGCGATATCCTCTGAGAACTTATAAACTGGACGCGGACACCACACACGCGCACACGCACGGA
This sequence comes from Lonchura striata, assembly GCF_050655825.1. Taxonomy (NCBI): domain Eukaryota; kingdom Metazoa; phylum Chordata; class Aves; order Passeriformes; family Estrildidae; genus Lonchura; species Lonchura striata. The sequence continues at coordinate 71,159,278 of NC_140703.1, read as the reverse complement.
TCCCCCACGCACCCCCGGCGGCGGATCACCTGTGCTGTCCCCCGGCGGCTCGGAGGAAGGATGGATGGAGGAGGAGGAGGAGGCACGGAGGGGTCGCCGCGCTCCCTTCCAGGCGCCAGCGGGGCCGGCGCCGCGCGCGCGGTGGGGGGGAGCGGGCAGCTGAGGGCGCAGCGCAGGTGCGCGCCCCCCGCGCGCGCGCGCGCAGGGCGTGAGCGTGCGCCTGGCTGCGAGCGAGGGAGCGAGGGGGCGGGGGCGCGCCTCGTGCCCGCGCGCCTGCGCAGGTGCGCGCGGGGGAGGCGGTGATGAGGGGAAGGGGCGCGCCCCCGGCCCGCTCCGCCTCCGCCCCGAGGTACGCCCGCCCGGCCGGAAATGGTTAAATGACAATTATCCTCGTACTGTGGGGCTGGTCAGGTGCTGGCGGCTCGGGTTTGCCCACAGAGGTTGTGGTGTCCCCGCCTCTGGAGGTAACTCAAAAGCTGATGACATCCCCGTCCCTGGTAGTGTTCGAGGCCACATGTCATGGGGTCTTGAGTGACCTGATCTAGTGGGTGGCATCCCTTCCCATGGCAGGGCATTTGAAACTAGATTTGATACTAGTCTTTAAAATGCCTTCCAACCCAAACCATTTTACTGTTTACGTCACTGTTCTGTGATTCTGTGGTCCTGAATGACCTGTTCTAGTTGGCAGTGTTTTGAGATGTGGGGCCGAAGCAGACCATCACCAGAGGCACCCTGGAGCCTAATCTTTCTGTGATCCTGTGGTCTACAACCACATGAAAATGAATCATAGAATGCTAGAATCAATTAGGTTGGACAAACCTCTAAGATATTTGAGTTCAACCCATGACCGAACACCACCGTGTCAACCAGACCATGGCACTGAGTGCCCAAGCCAGTCTTTCCTTAAGCACCTCCAGGAACAGTGACTCCACCACCTCCCTGAGCAGCCCATCCAATGTTAAATCACTTTCACTGAAGAAATCCCTCCTCATGTCTAGCCTAAGCTTCCTGTGGCACAGCTTAAGACTATGTCCTCTCATCCTTGTTCCCTGGGAGAAGAGGCTGACTCCCACCTGGCTACAACCTCTGTTCCAATAGGTCCTGAATGGCCTCCTCTAACTGACCCTACTTTGAGAAGTGGGGCTGGACCAGACCACGCCCAGAAGCGCTCTGGAGCCCCAACCATTCTGTGATTCTGTGGTCTACAACCACATGAAAATGAAAATATGGCATAAAATATTTGAAAGAGTGATGCCCAGGGTCTGGTCTACAGCAGGTAGCTTCTGCCTGTAAAGAGTGCCTGCTGGGGTAGCATGGGCATGGGGGTGCCTGCCATCTTTGGATGGTGACATTTGGGACACATGAGCATATTTACACAAAGGTGTTAGATATTGAGTAGTGCAGGCAGGCCAGTGGGACTCGGATATAGGCCGCTGGGTCAGAGGAGCCACACCAAACAGCTTTAAATGCCAGATACTGATGGTTTCTGCACAGAAAATAGTCTCCCGAGGTCCTCTGTACAGTCAGTGGAGAGAAGTGTGTCCTCCAGGGCATATCAAAACAGTGGGATAAGTTGGTCTACAGAGGAACCTGGGAAATTTTAGGAAAACACGCTTTGTCCTCATTTACACCACTATACACCTGAAACCCTCTGGAAACTCTGGCCCTGGGGAATGATTGGAATCTGGATGGAAGATTTCCTCCTCCCTTGTTGAGTTATGGACTCAGCAGGTCTGCATGGTGCCCTCCTTCATTCAGATCAGCCTCAGTCACTGTGCTAAACTTGTGAAAATTTGCTGGATGACTCAAGATGATTCATTCATATTTCTGGTGCCCCTCCTGCTTTATAGCAAGAATTAAAAATTGCTGCTGATCTTTGTCTTCTAGTTTTATCCAGTAATTTCTTATGTGACAGTGTGACAAATACTTTCCTGTGATCTGGACTGAATATGTTTAGTGTGTTTCATCATCTGTCACTTTTCCATTTAGAACAGTTGCAATAAAAATACAAAAGCTTTTCTTCAAATGTTTTAACATTTGTTTCACAAATGGTTAAGACAAGCGTTTCAATTGAATATTTTAATTTAGGACTTGGAGAGCTGTGTTTATCCACTTATTTAATTTGTGAATGATTTCCATTCCAATTATAACACATTATAAACAAGCTAATGTTTGTATCCTGTATTGCAGGATATTGCCAGTTTGTCACTTTTTCCTGAGATGGTAGACTGTCGTCATTAGGGCAAATGGCATTGGCATGGATTTCACCCAGTGAAACAGAACACTTGTTACTTAGAGGAAAATCTCTGTTTAGGCAATATGAAGATTACCAGATGCAAAAATTAGTGATAGGTCATAGCTAAAGAGCTTTTGTACCACTATCTTGCTATTTATTTCTGCCTCTCATGAACCTGCTGATAGAGATGTTTGCTGACCCCCAAGCTAGCACAGAACAGCCTAGTGCTGGAACTGGAAGCAGAGGTCGGGCTGTGCTGGCTTTGGACCCAGGATCTTAGGATCTGTGTCTGACGCTGTGACTGCCATGGTGATGTACAAAGATACTCTGGCTCAGCTCAGGTAACACAACATGACTTTGCATAATAATGGCATATCCTGAGGAATATATATGCCTATGTGGAATAATATACCTGTGGAGTCTAGTGCTCTTATCTGTCTTGGTCATAGTCTGGAAGTTTCACACTCTTAAGGCAGTCAGTGACCTGCTGTGTCCAGGAGGTTTGGGTGAATTCAGGGACATGCCCTTCTTTCCTTCAGGTATCTGCAACTGGCAATTCAATCTCCTCTCCAGGGTCATGCCCCAGCCACGTCCTGAGGGGCAAGTGTGCTTCCAGGACCCCATGTGCCATGGATGGGGAGCCTCTTCATACAGTCGAGGGATGAAAAATATCATCTGCTCCATTGCCTTCCTGGTCTGAACAGTAGGAGCATCAGGCTTTGAGATGCATCCGGAGTTACCAGCCAGTAAATTATAAAGCTATCCACAGAAACTAAACAGTACCATTCAAATAGAAAATGATCCTGAAATAACATATTGACATATTTTTCATCTGGGTCCCTACCATCTAGCAAGCCTCCCTTCAGGAAATCCTACAGGGTCCCCTGCCTCTCTTATTCGTTCCTAAGCACCCTCTCTGTTTTGACTCCTAGTCTTTCATCCATATAATCAAAACCACCTTAAAGGATCACCTAATTAAGTGTGAGTCCTCATTACCTGGAATTATTTTTCGTTTGGATTTTACTTTTTCCCATATGTAGTCTTGCAGTAATTTAAATAAAATTAAGAAAAGAAAGTTTATATTCTGGTAACAACTCTTGCAGATAGTGATGGTTTGCTGTACAAAAGCTGTGAAAACCCTAAATATATGACAGCAGCCTGTGTGCGTTGTAGAAATGGCTTTTGTTAGAATTTCCTTTCAGGAAATTTCATCTTCACATTGATTTAATCTTCAGTGTTACATGAATGTCATTTAGACACTCAGACCATGTAATGAACCAAATTCTTCCCATGCACAGAACTGTGCAGTTATTACTGAACTTTCAGAATCTTTGAACCAGCATACCCTGGGCACTGCACAGCCCATTTAACCTTTTTTTTTTTTTATTTTAACTTTCTCTTTTTTTCCCTCCCAAGTGAATTAACTGTTGAAGTCTTCACTTATGTTTTCCAAATTGCTAGGCAAGTTGCAAACAATTAGGAGCATAACTAAAGCAGGGGTTATATAGAGGATATTTTGGGTTTATTCAAATCAGTCTTTGCCCATTTCCAAAGGAAAGAAAGAGAATGGAGCATAAAAGAATACTTGCCAATTTATATCAATTTAATAAAAACTAAGTCTTGTCACACAGATATTATTACAATGGGAAGACATATTTTGTTTCTCCATAGATGCACTAGATTTTTGAAAGGCACTTGTCTTATCATATGCCATTATAACAGAAGTGCCAATTTTCATTAAAATTCTTGTGGAGGGGATTAATACCTGCTTTCTTACAACCTCTTAAAACACCAGCTTCCAGAGCCTGTGCTAGATTTGCACTTACTCCATAACCCACAGAACAGACAAAGAATGGACACGTTATTAAGACAAGTGGACATCATGGTAAACAAAGAAGACAGCAGTGGATTCAGGGTGAGGGGGGAGCTTTTGTCACATAGCTTGCTCAGGCAATTTAGTTTTTAGTATATACAGCTATAAACATAACTGTATTTCTAAGAAAAATATTATTTAGTCATTCCTACATTATAGGGTACCAAGTATGGGCCAGCAGTGATTGTGAATGGGAAGTAGATGGTTGTATGTAAGTTTCTTATGCAGAGCTGTGACAGAGGGCTGCTGTGATAAAAGGAGAATCATGATCAGAAGCAGGGAAATAATTATTTCTTCTGGACAGGGAACTGATGAAATCAATATTTGAAAACTTTGTACAGTCCAGGCCACTGTGTTTTAAAAAGCACTGAGAAATGAGTGTGAATTAGTAGTAATTTCATTTTTTTCCTTTTTGTGGGCCATTACAGCAAGGAGAAATTTCTTATAACTTACCGTTTGTTCTCTTCAGATGAAAGAGCATAGTACTCTGATGGTCTGAGATGTTTGAAAACAAACCCTTTTCCCTTGGGTTCTCAGTAGTCTGGGCTGCTCTGAGGAGTTGTCCTATCCTGATGGGCTCTTTGCCTATGTCTGATAAATGGCTGAGTATTTACAGTCCTCAAAATTGTCTGTCTTGGGGGCATGTTTCCCTGAAAATATATCTCATGTTTTTCTTGGTATCTAGTGTCTCTTTCCTGCTCCCTTTAACACAACTGACTGTTCTTCTTCTTCTCTTAGGTACTTTAAATAACTTCCTTCTCTCTCTCTTTTTTTCTTTTTTTTTGTTTTGTTTTGTTTTGGGTAGGGGGAGGTGGATTTATCATGGGTGGATTACTCTGGAACTGAAGAAAGTACGCTTTTATAAGCTGCTTTTTGCTAGTTTTTTATTACTTCAACAAAAATGGTTTTCATTACAGTCCTCATTTACTCATTGGGCATAAAGCATGAGATGAATGAGTGAGAAGCACTGAGCTTCTTTAGAGCCCCACAAAGTACTTGGAGTTCTTCAAAAGACCACAGAGGACATTAGGGAAGAGAAAACAAAGCAGCATATTAAAGATATTAAAAGGTGTATGTTGTCCTGGAAAAAGTTAGCGCTACAAACCCCTATATTGACCATGCTTAAGTAGTAAGGCTGGCTTGCAGCTATATTTGATTGCTCTCTTGGCCAGCAAAGTAATATCCCAAAGTGGAAAATTATTTGAGGCATGTTGATTATTCTGCTATTTTATAAGGAGATAATGGGCATCATGGCTCTTAAAAGCATGGAGAGTATTTCTGGGAGCATTCTGAAAAGCATGTCCAGTTATAATAGATAGTTGTCTGAAGGGTGACAATATTGTTGAGACAGATAAAAGTTGATGATTGATTGAGATTGATGATTGATTGATTGATTGATTGAGACATATAAATTATTTAAATGTTCATGCTTGCACCTTGGTGGAAACTGTGGTAATAACACTTAAAGATATGTTATCAAGCTCACAAATGTCATTAAAAGAATTTTGAAGTCAGATGTGTTACTGTGCATGATGTGGGAGATGTTATCTGCGCGAGGAGGTTGGATGCAGGGGTTGTCCAGCAACATGCACTCCTCCTGCAGAAACATTAGCTTCATCGTTTGATTATTGTTTTGTTTTACATGGCACGTTCAGTGAGAGAGGTTTAGCTGTGAGCTTGGTTGGTGGCAAAATCCACTAAATGGAAGAGTTTGACTTCCTCTTCTGTGTCAAAGCAGAAAATGTCAGAAATTCTTTGTAAATCCCACATGCCTTTCACAGAATTATCACATCCATAGGCGTGATGCTTCATTCCATCCATGAAATCAATTGGAAGTTAGGTTGTTTTATTTTCCTGGGAAAAATCCACCGAAAGAAAAAGCTTGCAGTTCCACTCTGAATGAGAGCACCTTTCTGATTGTTTATTTGTAAAAAATAGTGTCAGACATCTGGGGAATCCAAGAGTGTAATAATGCAAGTGCAATTTAGGACAGGTCAGACAGAAGCTTAATTATCTGTGATCACAGTTAATGATGTGGAAAACTGGGGAGCTGGAAACATCACTGTTAATTTTTACTTGATATAAATATTCTTTTAGTTACAATAAACTTCTTAGTCAGAATCTTAAATATTAACAATGGGTATCACATATGACCATATCTATAGAGCGGCAGTAGCAGAACTGCTTTTAAGTTTTCTCTCAAGACATCACAACAAAGGCAAGTTAAAAATAACTTTTTTTCCCAGCCAGTCATCTTCAGAAAAAGGAAATACACTTGTGTGTGTGTGTATATATGTATGCATTCCTTAGGGAATGCATGAGTGAAAGAAAGCATTCTGGACAGGAGCAGAAGCTATTTACCCTACTTTATTAAAAGGGAACACATTTAGTTGTGTTATGAAACTTCCCTAGAGTGGCATTGCTCGTCTCACCTCTTTATCTGACTTTCCCAGTCATTTCCTACCTTGGTCAGTGGTCACCTCCCTACTTATTTTTCATAGGTTATTCCCTTATTCTCTAACTCAGCCCTGTCTCTTTGCTTTCAGACTCAAGTTATGTCCTTTAGACTAGGACACTGCCTTTCTTCACGCCCTGCATGGTGATAAGTCTTGCCCAGTCCCCCATCACTGAAGCACAATTCTAACCAACCTCAACAAATGGAGCCTTTTCCAGCTGATATCCATCCAAAGTGCTGCTTGCAGAAGTCACTTACCTAGAACAGTGCTTTTAACAATTTAATCCCCTCTTAACAACCTTCCATTGACTGTGGCCTCTGAAATTTCAAATATGATGTTATATTCAACTATGAAATATATACTTCAATACTCTTCAAGAAATGTTAAATTTAGTATTGAGATGTGTTCACCACCTGTAATGAGCTTCTGGAGCCATCCTCTGCTACCTATTGATCACTTCCTTTGACACTTGGCATGTGTGTCCTATAAAACATCTTTGTCACCACCTCATAATCCCCTTTCAAATGACTGTTTAAGCTTTTACTGATTAATTCAAACGTAAGAATTATTAGATGTGCTCTTACAGAGGTCAGACTTGTTGATTCAAAGATACACTTTGGTCCTAAATGTTAGGAATCTCAATGATTTCTGAGTTTTATTTGATCTTTTTGCTGTGCATGCTCAGTGTCATGTATGTAGCTGGGCATACATGCTACATTTTACTTCTGTGTATCATGTTTCTAAAAGTGTTCTTATTTTGTATAAAACAGAGGTATTTTTATATTTTATATAATTATATAAAATATTATATATATATTATTCTATTTTATATAATCGCATTTTTCAATTAATTTATGTGATATTTGAAGAAATAGCCTCTTCAGAATCCTCCTCCTCCTCTGACACCTTTTGCTACTGAACTGTCTAGGCAGCATCTATGCATTTGGCTAATACAGACCAAATTTATGACAGAAAAAAACCTATTATTGCTATTATTGCTGGTACTGGGCATTAGACAGCAGACCATGATCCCAGTGACAGATAACGAAACATCAACACAGGGACTTCTTTTTGATTGCTTTCAGAATTCCCTTTTGAAGGCAAAGCTGTGGTAAAAGTTAGAGCCTGTGTTTCCTATTGACTCATCTTACATTCACTCTCACTCCCCTGTTAAACAGTGATAGAATAAAGTTGCTATTGTACTTTTTGGACAATACAACAATACTGAAATTTTAGGAGCTAGGTTTATTTTCTTTTGGCATGCCCATCTCAAATACAAATAAACAATTTCTTCAAAAATTTTGTAATTTACAGACATATATTAACAAAATCATTGGACTGGGTGTTTAAACTCTGAAAGCTGTAGAGGTCTCTAGAGCAATTTCTGTTTCAGGAGAAGAAAGATTTTTTTAATATCTGTAGACCTAACTATAGCCTATCATGAATTATAAACTAGATCACAGGCTTCTAATATTTTACTATCTGGACAGTGACCCAGAACAACCTCTTTCTGTGGCCATAAAAGTGATTAATTTTCTTGGATCATTCATCCATAGACATATTTTCACCTAAGATGACCAGTTTCTGTAATGACAATGATTCTGAGTTACAGATTTCTGAAGTTCACAGAGAACATATCTATTCACAAATCAATTATTTGTAACCAGTATCAGTTCCTATTATGGCATGTATATGCTGGCATGCTAATTATAAGTCACTCCTATTTTTAGTTTAGTGATCATGCAGATAATTAATGTTTTTATACTAGCAATTTAAATTTTAAAATTGGTGATTTTAAAATATGCATACTAGGGTTGAAATTAAATCTTGAATATTACATGCTTACTAGCATGTATTGTCTCAAAATTAGTGTATTGTCATATTTATTATAATGCTGGTATTTCCCTAAATGTCAGATATTTTATGCATCTGACATTTAGAAACTGTGAAGGAAAGAGGAATGGTAAAATACGTGACCATAGAGCTGATAATTGAAATGTGGCCTTATAAATCCAGGTCTATAGGGCTTCTACCCTGATCATAGATGCAGGAGGTATGTGATTAAGTATCTGAAGATTTATAAGAGCCATCATTTTTCACAGCAGTCATATTAAATAAAAAATGGTACTTGAAAGACAGATTGAGGACCAGGAGGAAAAGTGTGATGAGCAGAGCTGGTGGTTCATCGTGATTTCATTTACATTATTGTAAATCTATAACCACTCAATGTCACCTGTACATATTTGGGTTCAGTGCCTGACTGGTATTTAATATTCCCACAGTCCTGGTAGGGAACCCAAGGCTGGTACAGCAATGGTGCAAGCAGTGCAACTGTACAGCTGCTGTACACTGGGAACACTGGGCTGCCTTGGATTACCCCGATGGAACAGCAAATCCAGGCCCTGTATATGCAGCCACTGTTTCTATTGCAATAAAATATAGGAGGAACTCCTGAATACAGGATCTATTCAGAGACCTCTGTCCCCTTGCCTTTAAGAGGGATGAATATGCAAGGAATTCCTGAGATGAAACAGTTGCCAGAATGATGCCTGATTATCATGAAGATTCTATCCTTCAGTCAGATGGTTTACAGTGTAATTTTATGTGCTCATTCTGCTAAAAATTACTCACTGGGGAAATTACAACCACTAAAAGCATTTGGGGATTTCAAGCCTGGTAGAATGATTTTTCTCTCATTTTTCTCTCTCTGGCAAGGGTGGAAATACAGCACTTCTTCACATGGTTGAGAGGAAAGGGGGGTGGGACAAAAATTGTTGGAAGCGGTTCTCCTGGGAGCCTTCCCTGGGGAAAGCACCACTTCTGAACCTAAAGTAATGCTCTTCCACTGCCTGTCCATACTCATAGCTTAACTTTGTAGCAAACTCATTCCCAGCATGGAAGAATCTAACCTTGCTTTTTGTATCTTTATTGTTATTCGCTCTGTTTTTAACAGTCTTGCCACAAAGGTTGCTGTAATCCTTCAGGTTTCAGCTGTTTCCAGGCTAGCTGCTGTATGTGCCAATAACCACTGCAGAAATGGCCTGACCAGAAGCTATAACAATACTCTGTCCTCATTTATGGATGCAGTGACTGGTAATTTCTTCTTTCCATCTTTCTTCCTAAAGCTGTGTGGCAGAGGGATGGCACATGGAACAGGACAGAAGGAAGCTAAGTGGCCAGATGAAGGAGTAAAATGCTGACCAACATGAGAAGTTTCTGAAATCCTGTGTGGTGGCTATTTTATGGAAAAAATAAATATACCCAAGTTTATATCCTTTCAACTGTAAAGTTCCTGTGGCAGAAACACTCCAAGCATTCTAGCTTAAATATTTCTTCCTCTTCTTAGATGTTTTTGATTAATTCTATGGCTATACATTGTCAGCTTGAGATTGGTCTGTCATTACATTATTACTTGTGTGCTGAGCAGGACAAGCTGTGAGTACAAAAACTGTGAAACTCTGAGCTGCAGACGTGTTAGATCCTGAGTGGTGCATCCAGTGACAGGACCCTGAAGTTGTTATTGCCTTTAACTGTCACAGCACTCTTAAAATTCAGATAGGCAAGCTGCACCTTTAGGGGTGCAGAGTACACCTTTTAGGGGTTAGAATCTTTGTAATATTTTGTGAAAAGTCTTTTAGTGTCAGAGCTCTTGGGGAAATTCAGTATGAAACAGGTTAAGCAGAACTACCTTCTAGTGATGTAGGCCAAGTCAGTTCTCAGTGACATACTGATGCAACATTGATCTAAAACAGGTTTCCAAAATGTTGGGCGGTGGTTATATCTGTTTACTGAGTACACACAAGACAGGGAGATCTGGATCCACCATCTGGCAAACACGAGGCATGTATGCTGGTCTGAAAGTGCCCCAATTATGACTGTAATTAGCTGCTTGAAATGGGTGCTTGGAAATGTGACAAGTGTAGTAAGTGAGACAAGAAGATATAGCAAGTGCATTATTAAGCAAAGCAGTGAGTTAGAGAGCACATGTTCATCCCTGATAGTAGCTGGCTGATAATGAATAGGAAAAGGTACGGTATGATGTAAAGAAAAAATAAATACATAATATAAGAGAAGCTGGAATACACAGTTGTTGGTCTCAGACTGCTGGAGAGTTTCATCTCTCTGTCTGCATTTTGATTCCTAATTTGCCATGCTTTTGTGTACTCTTCCATAAGTGATTAATCTTATAGTCTTAATTTTAGTCATTATTTCAGAATTCAAACCTGTGGCAAGTGAAAGAGGAATATTCTGGACTACTCAGTAGCTATACAAAAGTAGGTAAGAGACCTATTTATGAGAGAAAATGATCTAGCAACTGACCCAGTATCTTTTCATTTATTCCTGGAATAGGTTTCCTTGATTTTTATTTTCCTGTTTGTTTTTTTCTTTCTTATTTTTTCTTTTTTTTTTTTCTTTCTTTTTTTTTTTTAATTTTTGGTTGGTTTTTGTTGTTTGTTTGTTTGTTTTGTTTTTGTTTTGTTTTGCTAAGTGCATCCTTCTGGATATAGATATTAAAAGAAAAAAAAAGAGGAACATTATATAAATCACTAAATCACCAGTGCTCTTGTGTTGTTGTTTAACCCTAGCTGGCAACTAAGCACTGCACTTGGTCTCTCAATCCCTTGCCAGAAAGATGGTGGAGAAGACAATTGGTAGGGTAAAAGTGAGAAAACATCTGGACTGAGATAAGAATGGTTTAATAACTGAGATAAAATAAAACAATAATATTAACATTGATAACTTGTAATGAAAAAGAAGATAATAAAAAAAGATACTAATAAAACCTTATAGATAAGTGATGCGAATAAAAAACAATGACCAGTGCCCAACCAGTCCCTGAGCTGAGTTGGCCTCCAGCCAACTTCCCCTCTAGTTTGTATGCTGAGCATGACACCACATGGTCTGGAATATCCTGTTGGTCAGCTGGGGTCAGCTGTCCCCGCTGTGTCCCCTCCCAACTCCATGTGCACCCCCAGCCCACTCGCTGGTGGGGTGGGGTGAGAGGCAGAAAAGGCCTTGACCCTGTGTAAGCCCTGCTCAGCAGTAACCAAAACATCCCCATGTTATTGCTGTTTCCAGCACAAATCCAAAGCACTGCACCAGCTACTGTGAAGAAAATTACCTCTACCCCAGCCCAAACCAGCACATCTTGATATAAAAGGTTAAAGCACACTTGCATCTGTTTTCAAGATACAAATGTTGTCTACTAAACTGAAACCTCCAAGGACACGCCCACTGGTTTGTACTATTTATGAGACATGTATTATTTATTTGACCTAAATATTCATGTATGCCTTTCCATCACATAAAAAGAGTGCAAGAGATATTACAGCCAGTATATTGACAAGTTGCCTGGCACCACTTGTCTGAACCATAGGAACATTCTGCTATGCCTTTGTTTTTCTTTTTTCCTGATTCTGTAGCTGCTGTGGCGTAGAACTGTATCAGTTCTGCAGACTGACTTCTTTGGTCTTTTATTTCAGTGTTTTGACATTTCCTTGTCTGTGCACTATGTGAACCCTGTTTACCAGAGTAAGCAAGGTTTAGAACACATTTATTTTAAATACTTTGGTTCCCTTTTAAAATTGTAGATGAAGGAGCAGGCTCATTAGAAGTGCGTTAATCAGAATTGATTTCAGAATAAATACAAATGTTGAAAACCAGCCAAGTTTGGTAAAGAAAAAGAAGGAATATTCCTCATGTATTTCTCAGCTATACCACAGCATACAAAAACAAGTCCAGCAGAAGCCAGAACTTTGCCTCAAATTCATAATTGATTACCTTGGTTATTGTCAAATCATTGTAAAAGTGAAATAAGTAAAATCACACTATGTAAAACCCAAAACACTTTGGCTGTGACTCAGCTTCCAAAATGTGGAATACATTTAATTCTAGTTCAAATAGACCTATGGTTTGGCCACCCTTTTTCTGTCTGTTATAAACACCTGTTTTCATTTAGCTGTACAAGATGGACCATAATTCTGCACTTAGCTTTACACACCAAGCAGCTCTACTGAAATCAGCAATAGCAGTTGACTTTGAACACAACCCACAGTATCACACTTCATTTCTTCTGGAAAAGAAATCTTGGGGAAAAACTGCAGTGTAAGTAGCCAAACTGATGAGAATTTTATAAGATGACTGTAACACACTTAAAACTCAACTATGCTCTTGTGGCTTCATTCTCTCCTTTCTCTTTGAATGCTAGTGCATTCTCCTGCCCTTGTATTACTTGAAAACTGACATATTTCATGCCAAAGCTCCAGGAAAGATTTGTGACAGGGGAATATTTCAAGGGAATAGAAACAAAGTAAAGAAAACCAAATAAAATTATGTTTGATAAATGAACAACATGATTCCTTAAATCTGCATTTTTAGTTGATTAGTTGGTACACTTTACTCCAGAAATCCAGACTGGCTTTTGACTATACTGCTTAATTTCCTGTCCTAGTGGATTCAAAAGAAAAAAACAAATGCATGATCCACCTATGTGTTTGACGACTTGCTGCATCAGTTTTGAGTTGTTTGTAGTATTCAGCTGTGTCACTAGATTTACCATTCTCATATGCAATAACTTTTTCATACATCATTATACCTATCAAGCATTTTCAAACAAGCTACTTTGGTCTGCATCTGTAATAGCTGTGTTATAGAATTATTAATAGATTATACTAATCTTGTAATTTCCTTATTGCATCAAATCCATCAAAGAAAATTTTTAGCAAATGCTTATTTTATTGTCTTGCCCACTATTTTATGTTACTCAATAGTTAAGATGTGGGCCTGACTTTTGAGAAATATGAGGTCAAAATCATGTTTTACTGCATACTTCCTTTGTTAATGAAGTCCTTATGCACAGGAAAAAAATTAGTGTCTTGTGTCCGCTAGCCCTCCAGTTTCTCCATGTATCTAGTTTAGGGTGAGTTAATGTCTGAGTGTAATTTCAGCTGGCTTAGTTTAGGAAGGACCAGTCACTCTGAAAGTGATTGCTTCTCTTTCACTTCATGATGTGAGGAACCCAGGTTAATAATTCAGATTAAGAAACTAAAAGTTCTGAGGTGAACCTCAGTGTTTCAGCTCCTCCTCTCTGAAGCAGACATGACAGCATTACTGTACCTCAGGAAGCTGCCACAAGGATGCTTATAATTTTGAGATATTTATGAATCATAATTGAAGCTTATATGAATATAAATATTTATCTAATGCAAAAAGGAGAGCTTGTCTCCATCCAATTGACACTTCCTTGTAGTTTTGCATTTACCAAATCTATTTTTGCTGCCATTTGGTATTAGAAAGATTTTGCATGTAAAATGTGGGAATTCTGAATTTTTACATATTTTTACAAGCTTATTTAAAAGCACAAAAATAATGGTATGTATATTACCAAGACTTCTAAAGAATGAACAGACCCTTAAACGGTCTTACTGCACCTTAAAAAATAAGCAGCAATCCATCCCTGGGAAAAGTTCCTCTATGAAGGGCCACAGCAGAGAGACATTTGAGACTTTCTAAATATGGTGTGGAAGTTTTTCCATTGATTGTGGAATTTTAAGGTTATTTGCATTCTGGAGTTCCATTTCCAGCAATAAATGTAGTGAAACATAGACAACTTGAATGAATCATGATGATCTCATGTCACCTCACAAAAACAATAGGAAAGTGCATAATCAAAAAGTGTGTTAAGCTGGAGAGAGGCACTTCCAAAAACTTTTCTAAGTTAATATGACCTTTTTTTTTTTTTTTTTTTTTAACAGGCTACATGGAAGATGACTCAATGAAATGTCCCAGTATGAGTCATTATAGCCAAAGAAACAAAATAAGGCATGAAGTGGCACATTAGATGGTGACCTCCCATCTCTCTGATGGGTGTGTTGCTGTTCCCTGTAACTATCTCTCCGTGTATGTAGACGAGTGGATCTCTGGTGAAGCTGGGCTGTCTGAAGCTGGTTCCTCCTCCAAATGGATAATACAGGCTGTGTGTAGGGGGTGAATATTGGGATGGTGTGCTTCATGGGTAAGTGCACTCCTGTGTTTTCTGCAGCATTCCTGGTGCTATGTCATGTAGTGTTATGTCACTCATCACTCTTTTTTTAGGTCTTATTGCAGCTCAGCAATTGGTAAGTTCAGAATTAATGTGCAGCAGCAACTCCCCACGGAGCAGATATTTAAGGCCAGTATTTCAATATCAGAATCCTATAGGCACAAATTAAAACCGCTCTCCTTGTGAGATTTACAGCTCTCCTTCCGATTAGCAAGAGCCAGACATTGTTTCCTGAAATGTCAGTTTTGCTGCAGCTCAGTAATTGATATGACACTAATTAAAGAAAACAGAGGAGACAAAAGCATTGCTGTTGTAACTCAGGCAAAGCAGCAGGCAGATATGTATTTGACTCTAGTATTGCACTTTGGATACCTGCACAGAGTAATATTGCATCTGTGCCAGTATTTTGTAGAGCAGGTTACTTTTGTTTTGTGTACTTTCTTTCGTATTAGGCATCTACTGGCAATGCAGAGGCATTTAGCTTTTACCCCATGGAGCAGGCTGTGTGCTTCAGGGAAAGCACATTTTATTTCATGTGCATTTTCCTATGGAGCAATCTGCTCTTCTGTCTTTACAATGAGAATGAAAGTAGTCTGAAAAGCTTGAGTGAGAGCCATGCGAAAAGTAACAGAAATCTCTGATACAAACGGGAAAGAGAAAGAATCAAATATCTGTATGTCCTCACTAATTAAGAGGAAATTTTCTGTACTGCAGTACTTCATGAAGGGAGCATTCTATTTCTCTGTAACTGGCTACAGACTTTTTGAAACAACTAACACTTGGAGAGAAGGCCCTGATCCTCTCAGATTCTCTTGGTCTGTCAGCACTGACCTGACAGCTGGAGCTGTCAGGATGTAAACTAAACTTCCAAAAATGCCAGTAGCTCTGTATGAAAAATGTAAACATAAATCACAAAATTGCTGTAAGGGAGAATTCAGCCAGTCCTTGGGGTCTAGAGGCCCTTTGTTTTATTCCCTCTGTTTATATAATTTTGAGCAGGTTCCTGATGAAGTGCTGTCTTAGACATCAAACCCAGAAAGCAGTAAGTATTTTTTAACTTTAAGGTTGTTGGGATTTTGTACATACCTTGGATGGGTATGTACAAAATACATGGATGGGGAGATTAAATGTAGCAGTTTGTTATTTTCCTGATTATACATCTTTTGTAGGATACATTCTTGAGCTGGTAAGGGAGTATCTGGGATTTACTTGACTGTGACAACAGCCAGTGCTGAGTGAAATGCTTGGATGGACACAGGTTCTAGAAAGCTGCTGTGTTTTCCTCATTAGCCTTTTTCAACCCCTGTTTAAACAGTCAGGTTGCTTTAGAATTGAGGTCAAAGTTAGGAGAAATGGTTAGTTCCTCCATAAACCAAATATGTCCAGACACAGGGAAGGAGAAATTCCTCCCTGCAAGTGTAGCATGGAAGTATAAAATAATTTGAAAAAATGCATAGCTAAAGCTCTTTTAGGTAAAAGAGGAGGGTTACAAATACTCCACTTGCTTACTTGGCTGTGTGATAAACACACATTCTTGACTGGGAGAGATGGAGAAAGGCAGGTTACTTTATGCAGACATATTTTAATGCATACCTGTGCAAGCATACATCAGGTGGGGCATGCAAGGGACAGTCTTCTGCTTTCTAGAGAAGGAACCAAAACCTCCAATCTTTACACACAATTATTTGCACACCAAAGAGATTACTGTCTCATTCCAGCCCTGTGCAGCTGCACCAGGTCCTGCTTTCAGCAAGCAGCTGACCTGGCTTCTCTGTAAAGAAATTGCAGAGTTAAATATTTTGTTCACTTCAACAATACTGCAGCATTTGTCAGATGTCTTCTGGCTAGTGTCATTACTGGTTGTCACAGCATTTTTATTACAGCATTGCAGGGAGCTGTTGCCACTACAGAGCAAAAGCAAGCCTGTCTGCTGTTCCCTACCAAGAGGTCAGAGCTTTACTGCTCAGACTGCTGTTAAAATAAAACTGTCCAGCACTGTCTGTAGTGGTATAAATGGTTAATTGTGCCATGAATAAAAATAGTGAATTCATAAAATGCTGGAATAGCAGCCTTTGTTTCCTTTAGGTAAATGTGTTCAGCTGGTTCAGGTGAAAATTGTACTGAACTGGGGTTCTGTTATCATCCCACTACTGCTAACTTAATTAATATCTCAGTGCTGGCAGGTATAATTTTGTGCCGCTTACTATACAACGATGAAGCACAGGGCTTACCAGTGAAGATAGTGGAAAGTGTAACAGATGGATGGGGAAAAAAACACCCCAAACCAGATGAGCTAGAGAACAGGTGGTATGTGTGAGAAGGGAAGAGATGACAGTGCAGCAGGTTTTTATAAACCTGATCATTAGTTTGGCTCATGTATCTGTTTACTAGGTATGCTCAGCTAGAATACATAATAGAACTCAGTCTGGAGGCATTTAAGGCCACAGTGGGTTGGTGAGGGAGAAACCAGTTCACATATGAAAGGCAGAATCTGAGAAGGTTCTGACATTTGAGCAGATTTTATCCTGCAAATTCTTGAGATATATTAGGGTAGAATTGAAAGTAATCTGTGGTCTAGCTGATCAGAGAAGCTGCCCTCACTCACTGAGTTGGTGAGTTGGCCTCTTGGATCTCTTTTTTTGTTTTATTGGTTTTTTACTGTTACTTGATGACCCATCTGGTAGCTTTTAGTCTTCTCTTTCAATGTTTAATTAATTATATATGTTTCCTATGGAGATTCATTACACTGCTTGACTCTGAGTTGCTTTTTTTTTCAGTCCTCTCTTCTGCACAGTTAGTGTTTATGTGGCTTTTCCTCATAATGATGTGTTCTGGAGCAAAGTATATGTATCTTCTCTTAACTAAATAGCAGGCCACAAGACAGAGTGGTACATAGCAAAGGTAAAAAGGGAAAAGTGATGAGAAAAGAGGTTTATGAAAAAATATAAGAATTGTCTCCTATATTCAGAAGAATTGTTCCACTTTCATTTAAGCAACCAAGTGAAACTTCCTGAAGGGTAAGAAACAAATGATTCCTACCATAAATGAACTATGAATTATTTTATCAAATAACTTTTTTAACTATACCATATCTGATCCTCCCAATGGTGGGAGGAGAATGTAAGAGCCTGTAAACCAGAAACCAACTAGCTAAACTGAGTGTTTATTGTCTGTTTTTTTCAGATTACACTTGTAGTTTGTTTAGCCATTTTCTAACAGTAAAAGAAAAAGGTGAGAATTTTGCCAATTCATACTTTCAAATCTAGCGATTTTAAGGATGCAACTCTTGACATACTGCAGAACAACATAAAGATGTGCTAATGATGAGACTGCTGCTATACTCTCAGACAGCAGTAAAAAATGCAGGGGGCAAAGCCTGCAACCTCAAAGATTTGAAACCATGGCTTGTATATCTAAAGTTTGTGAGAACAGCCTTCATAATACAGGGTGCTTTCTAGTTTATTCAGTAAAAAATTGTGGCTGTCTTATTTTCCCTCTGTCTTTCAGCTGTTAGGTTTCCCATGAACATGCAGCCCACATTTATAACTAATGTGCTGAGTTTTCCATATACAACAGGGAAGCTAGAAGTGCTGAAATTATGTCTCCATTGAAGTCTGTAAATGTGTCTAGCTACTTAAATATTTTACTATCACTTTTTCCATGGTAGACACATGACCAAGATTTCTGAGCACATATACCATCCTTTTAAAGCTGATGAACACCAAAGGCTAAGAGATTGAGACCATTCTGCTCTTCCTTTTTCTTTTAGCTACTGTGCTCTCTGTAAGATGTGTGATGCAGAGGACTGTCTTAATCTATACTGCACTGTGTATAATGCAATGCCACTGGGATATAAATAGTAAACAATGATGATAAACAAATTCAGATGACTAAATAGCTGCCTCTACCTTTGTTGCTTTATTGCTTTGAGATCTTGTCTTTAGTAGGGGAATAAGACAGACATGTACAAATTGAAGCCCTTTTTTTCTTTTTTTTGAAATGAAACTTTGTACCTTATGTTTGAAAGATAATGTGGTTACTAAGACCCCAAGAGAAATTAAATTGTGCATGGCTTAATTTGAAAAGTTGCTTCTTTATGCATCCAGAGTGCTAGTGCCAATTCCAGAGATTTTGTTGGTGTTTGGGGAGGGAATGCAAACAAGCAGAAATATCCAACTTACATTTTAAGAAACCCAGGAGATAAAATGAAAAAAAATAAAGGGAAACAACATGAATCTCAGGTACACAGAGGACCCATGAGCTGCTACAGAAACCACCTATTTAAAGTCATCATATTTTATAAATAATCCAGCAAATTCTGGTGTGTATGTGTTTCCCTGTTTATTGTTCCCACGTGACTTTGCTTGGTTGGTCTATTCTGTTTGATGTAGTCAACTTGAGTAAGAAGAGAGTGCCAGTTTTTCTGTTGAAATACATGTGACCTGCCAGTCATCAAACCCCAGAAGTTTTAAGAAAACAGTACACTTTAATTTGTGAAGGCATGTCCTAATCACTCAATACATGACAGTGAAAAAACTCCAAAGCTTTAATCAAAAAAGCTAAATAATAAAGGCAAAATGCTGGACCTTGAGCTGGATGCCATTTGGTGCAGATTTGTTGAACCCTCATACTGGTTGCCAGGATAGAGATGTGATGCATGTTTCTGTTTACGTCTCTGGTTTTATTTGGATCTCTTAATTTCTTTCCCCTCTG
Source organism: Lonchura striata (assembly GCF_050655825.1). NCBI lineage: Eukaryota > Metazoa > Chordata > Aves > Passeriformes > Estrildidae > Lonchura > Lonchura striata. Next base: position 71,139,959 of record NC_140703.1, on the reverse strand, counting down.
GGGAAGTTGTTCTTTGACCCAGTCATTTTTACAGTGTGAGCAAATATCTGCAGTAGCTATTTTCTCACTGAAACAATTTATTTTCTTATTATTGCAAACATTAACTAGGCTCAAATGGGAACTGTAACAAGGTAATACTATAAGCATTGAAATGAGCTGATTTGAAATGCTGAGTAGTTGTAAGAACCCTTTGGTGTAAAAAGAGGTATAACAGTAAAATATTATTGAACTTCAGTCTTGAAGTTAATTCACAGGTTGTTCTCAGAGAAGGCACTTTGCTGAAATCTCTTTTCAGTGTGCTTCAAAATTTCCTATTGTATTGTACTTTTTCCTCTGTATTTCAGATAAAAAGAAGAAACTAAAAAGAGAATAAGCAGGTTTTGTTTCCCTCTCTTTTCCCAATATCTTTATGCTTTTATAGGGAGTGAGGCGAGGGTCCTGCTTGACATGACACCTTTTTCCTTTGTTTTGAGTCAATGCCCTCAGAACCACAATCATACTATCAGCTATTATCTTCCATCCTCTATGAACCCTCGTTGTCCTCACTCCACTGAGAAACATTTGCATTATTTTTCTCTCTATGCCCTCTTCTTTCCTTCTTCTTCTGCCCAACCACTAAATCATAGCCAATGTTTTCTTCCCACTCCATGGGTGCTTCCCTGGGCCCTCTGCCAACCAATGCCTGCCAGACCCATGCCTGTGGGTACAGACTGCTAGGCTGTCCTTCAAACAGGAGCAAAGTGGGAAATTATAGAAACAAGCTTCCAGCCATCCACAGCCTGTGTCTGCACAGGCCTGTCAAATCAGCCATCAAAATACTACAGGCAGCACAGGCAGGATGAAAGTGGGAAAGAAATGACCTCCTATATCAGCTGATGTGCTGCAACTGTGCATGCAGTCTGTGGCAGAAGCAAATCACAGCCACAAGTCTTTCCTTGCAGACATTTAACAGCATCAGTGCAGATAGCCACTGCACTGACACACAGTGACTCGTCACCGCCTGGCAACTTGTCTGTAAGCCTGTATGGCTTCTCAGTTTTGGCCATGTTGCTAAGGTATATTCAAGTTAACCACGGTAGGAGGGTGATGTTTGTATCTGAAAACATGTATTGAAAACACAGTGTCTCAGAGAACTGCAGCTAGAAACCCACTGCATAAATGTACTGCACGGGGAGCATGTGAGGTATCTGTCGTGGTACAGGAAACTGTACAGGACAAGACAGACAAGAGGGACTGATGTGATACTGCTTTGTGTGAAACTTGCTCTGTCTTTTTTACTCTGTGTGCCACTTGTTTGGACATGGACTAGTCTTTGCAAAGCCAGGAAAATCATTCTTAGAAGCAACCAAATGACAAAACCCCAAAATGTTTACACCCTGTTTGTGTCTCGATTGTACCTGCACAAAACAATAGTTTGGGCAGTTGGCGTGCTTCAGTGACAAAACAGAAACTTACAGCAGGAAACAGATGTGGGCTAAGAAGATCGTAGGACCTACTGTTAGTGGGGAAGTTTCTGTTCTGTATTGCTGATTTCCTTTTTGGGATTCAATGTTCAAAGCAGGTCACTCATGGTTTTTTGCACCTCTGGTCCTCACTGTGTTTCTATCCTTCAGCTAAAAATTTCAGTCCTCCAAGTTCTGCTGAATTTTATAGTGAGAAAGTGAGCCCCTGCGGTGGTTTCCTCAGCTTTTCTAATTTTTTGGGTGCCCACGTCCTTCAATCTCACACTCTTGTCCCCATCCTAATGTTTTGAAATTTTTCACCTCAGATCATTTATGAGACTTTCGGTCTCTGTACAAAACTTGATTTCTTTTTCTAATTTCAAAGATATTGCTGAAGTCTTATGTGACTATCTTGGCACTCAGAACTCAACAGCAGCTCACTACAGTAAAACACCTGAAGGCCTGATCTTTCCTTCTGAGTATTGAACTTACATTAGAAATCCCAAAGAGCCTTAGTAAACTTGTTTTCAAGTCCTACCAGAAGCATTAACTTGCTGCTCAGCTTCTAAGCCCAGCAGAGCAAACTGGTGCCTGCAGGCAATATGCCAATGATCTCTTAGTGCAAAGTAAGATTTTGCATTAGCAGCAATTGCTCCCTTAGCATGCTTTGGTTCACATCAAAAATTGGTCATGGAGCACACGGATTGAATTCTCTTCAAATTTTAACTAAACCAATCATGCCCTTCAAGAGCACCCTGTGCACTACTGCTGCTTGTGGGGTTTAGGTGGCTTGTCCAGGTAGCATGGGGCTGTTTCACTCAGTGAAGGCGTTTATTTTGCTCCTCAGTATGCCAAAGTGCAGGTTTCACTTTATTGTCTTCATAGGCACTAACAAACCTCTCTAGAGGTTTGGAACATAATTTCTTTTCAAGTTACAACCACAAAAACAAAATAGGGAAGTACCTTAGCTGATAAAGTCTTAAATGAGTAGTCTGCTTCATAATTTTTAGTGCAAGTATCCCATTCACTGCCACCTCAGCAGATAAGGAAAGACAAACAGCTGTACTGGCTTTAGAGGAACTTTGTCGTTGGTACTGCTAAGATACTAGTTTTTTTCCAGCCTCTGCTCTGAGTGGAGCTCTTTAGAGGCTTAAGTAGTTGATTCAGAGCTCATGATAAAATAATCTTTAGCATCAGAAGTGGGGACAAACCTGTGGAAAAAATCAAGGAAACAAAGGGTATTCTTTAAGATATAGACTGGATAATGGTCTACCTGAAGATATGCCAAAATCAGCTCTCTGTTTTATAGATTCTATAAAGTACACTTTGAAGCTGTATTACTCAGTCTTACTAGTTTTTGTTAGTTCCTTTGCTCATACCTGGTGAGCTAATTTGTTCTTTTCCCAGTGTCCCAATTAATTTTTTTCAGTCACCTGGATATTCTGCAGTTATTTCCAAAAGCTGGCAATAATGTTTGTCGCATTTAATCTTTCACCTCCTTTTTTGTCTATATTGATATTACTTTGATATCTTTCTTGTACAACTTAATTTACTTTGATGTGCTTTGACACAATTTTGTGTTTTCCCGAAAGTATCAGGTGCTTCCCGTGGATTCCAATTATTGTTGTTTTGAAGTTGAGTTTATGACATGACACAGCTGTTGTGACAATACTGTCTTCTCAAAAGGCAGGTAAATGAAGATAGCTTAAGCTAAACAAACATACACATCTGCTGTAGTCACCATTTAAAAGCCAGTCTTTGCTCAGTATGTACCACAGACACCAGCTATTTCTTGCCATATGCTGCAGAAATCAGCATAATTTTGTGATTAATGATAGCAAAATCCAAGATTTTTAAGCCTGAGTGTCATGTACCAGGGTTGATTTTTTTTAAATGGAATATCACCATGCTTACAGATAAGTTGAAATCAGCTGGGTGTGATATATAGACACTATAATTTTGCCAGACCTGCCTTGAAGGCATTTTGCTGCAGTGCAGCTATTAGAGTCTGGAGTTTTAGTTCACACTGAAGCTCATCTGGAGCTGTTTTATAGATGTATTCAGCCAGATTTTACAAGAGTTATTCTAGCAAGCTCTTATATGCAGGCTCTGTTGGAAGCCCAGGAGTGATCCCATGGACACCTACAAGGCAATTCATGAGTTTAAAGCACTCTTAAGTGCTTTTGTGGAATGAAGTCTGAAATCACTTTGATAACATCTAACAGCAATGATTTATTATAAAAGTAATCTGCCTTTAAATACTGGTGATTTATATACCAAGGAAATATCCTTTTAGAAGTAATTTTTAAGGGCAAAATATTATTTATCTCATTGATAGTTTTCCCCTCAGAGATCCCCAACTGCATTAAGTTTGGGAGAATAATTTCTTCTTTGCTAGGAGTCACTGGATAAAATTGTACACCTAATACATGCAGTGGTTATGCAGGTTAATATGCAGGTTAGATGATGCCAGAAGTCCCTTCAGGCTCTAAAATCTATTAACCTACAGGATAATTTACAAGTGGAACAATTCATGGAATGAGAATCTGTCTACTGTGCTTCAGGAATGAAACTGCATCATTTATTCTGATAGAGCTCCTGTTTACACAGTGTCTGCACACATATTACAAGGGAGCAAGAATAAATTAGTGAAGACTGATGACTGTTAATGTAGTATTACACAGGCTATCTGTAATCAAAAGTATTCTCTACATTTCATATTGTTTTTTAATAGATTCCTTCTGCAACAAATGAAGCATTTTGGAATATTCAAATCCAAAGGCAATGGTAACAACATATCATGGGTTGGACAGGATGGGGACTGACAAACAGGAGTAATTTGCAACAGTGGTAAAGATTCAGATAATTGCAATATTCTACAGCACTGCAGGTTGGGTTCCTCATAACAAGCCATTCTTGCAGCTGTTCTCAAGGCTGTGCTTACAGTGAGAGACTTAAATTTTAAAAAAGGGGAGCAAGACATATTATGAATAGGTATGATTTCATCCCTTGAGTTTTAATGAAATCTGATAAAGCTGGAGTCCTTGAACATTTACAGCCAAGCTACTGCCAGGGTCCTTAGTGCATTAACAACCCTTGTTGGCCTTGCTTGACCTCCTTTAGGACCTCCCCCCATCCTGCCCATGGGCTGGGGCCCTATTCCAGCCCCTGCTCTGGCCATGCAGCAGCAGCAGTGCAGGTCTCCAGCTCTCCACAGCCTTGGCCATCCCAGGGCAGTTCGGGCCCTGGGTGCCTCTGTGGAGTGTGGTCCTGACCTGCAAGACTTGCCCCATCATGACAAACCCGCTGAGTAACCTGGATGCTTGATTGACCCTGCTGCCCTCCAAAGTTTTCCCTATTTGCCTGCCTGAGCAACTGCCCCATCAACTATTTCCAATACCACAGAAATAGATGATTAAAAAGAAAAATGATCCCAGTGGTTTCATCTGCTCAGTCTCATGTTACCTCAGCAGCCAGTCCATTTCTCAAGATTCATTTCCAGGTCTCCTCTAAACACAGGTCTGTATTAGGCAAAATTTGGCTTCCACAGTGAGGGAAGGAGGAAGGTACCTTGTGAGAGTACTCAACCCGGTCTAGGATGCCTTTGGAGTTCTCTTTCCTTCACCTTGGACTGCAGGTTTCCAGCCTCTTCCTTTAAATGCTATCAGCTGGATCTGGGGAATACATCTCTGACATTAGCTTCCACATAGTTCTACCAGCAGCTTCCATGCACTGATTTACTGTAAAAAGCCTCACTGGCACTTTCTGCATAGAGATTTGGTCACCTTCCTAAAAAAGGGCAGTTTCTAAATTGACGCCAAATAAACAGCATTAAATACTTCCTTAAGAATTAATTTCCAAGTTGCTGCTTGTGGTTACAGAGACAGCTTTTGTTATCCCAAAGAAGGAGAAGAATCCACACAGATGTGAATTGGGAAGGAACTGGGAGGGAGGAAGAGACCTTTATATTGTCTATGCTATGAAATGTGCTTGCTGCATGGATATGAAATGTCCAGATTTGGAGGTAAAATAAGTGCCATTGTAAACTATGTGTGAACAAAAGAGATTTGCGAGGAGGGGGTTACAGAGAGGAATCCATGACAAATTATCTAGGTATAATCCTGTAGGAGTTTTGTTTATTCTACTTTACCACTGTTGACTGGTTGCTCCTTCTGCTAAAATTTTTCCCTCCTGCCACAGTCTCTCCCTTCCGCTCATCAGCTCCTCATTCATTGGCAATCATTTACTTGGATTATTTACTTCGGATCATTGACTTAGATTATCTCCATAAGTGTCCTACAGTGCTGATCCAGACTCCATCTGGGTCAATGGGAGTGTTGCCACTAACTTGTGGAGGTTTGAGTCAGGCCCAGCTGTTTCCCTGTCAGCATGGACAACAGGCTGGCTGCTGCTGTGCTGCTCTTGGAGCTGGCAAGGTGCTCCAGGTGTGCGCCAGAACTGTGGATTTATTCCTGCCCAGAGCCTTAAACACAGGCAAGTGTGGTGAGAAATGAGGTTCCTAGGTGTTGCAATGAGGTTGAAATGAGGTTCCTAGGTGTCTGTATCTAGACAGCCCTTAAGCAGGTGGTCAGGTCCTGATCTGAAGAATCAGGAAAGAAAAATAAGGAAGGGTTCTTGTGGAATGGCATAGACTTGCAAGGCCTCAGTTGTTCCGTGGCGGAAAATTATGAGAATCGGATATGAGGGGTAAGGTGAACCATATGAAAAAGTTAGTTTGATCCCTTCAAAATTGTCTCATGCCACTTTAATTATCTTGAGAAAAAATTGGTGAATTGAGCTCTTTAAATGATAGACTGAATTTTCTTTTTTCATCTTGCTTTCTTGCTGTTGTCTGTGGACTGTCACTGTATCTTCATCAGAGGAGATAGCAAGCAGCTCTAGGTGGCACCTGAGACATGGGAAGTGGTGTTGTGGGGGACTTGCCAAATGCCAGAAGCCCTCTGCAATGTGAATGCCAAACCACATCTCAGGGCTCTCTGTGCATGGGCCTTTTTTGCACTCTAGAGAGCTTCTTAAACTATTTTTTCTTTCGTGAAATGAGTATCTGCCACTCTGACTTCCTTGGGTTGTGCTCAAAAGATTTTGGCATCATTTGAAGTGAAATTGGAAAGTAGACAGATCCTGCTTAGCATTCAGCCTAGAAATAAATGCATGCAGGGAAATCTGACATAAGGGTTCCAGTAGCTTTCATTTGCTAATGCCTTCACCCAGTGCCTACCATGCTAAGCTGCTTCCCCTCTGTCTCCCATGCTATCATAAATTAAGTGATGCAGTCTTGATTTTGCTGTCAGATATTGCTACCACAAGCTTTTGGAGCCTGGTGGGTCTCTGGTGGCTTTGGAAGTCTGCCGGTGCTGGATGCACCCAGTCACTGGAGCAATGAGCAAGCATAACAGCCTGTTCTGTAAAGTGAATGTAAATCAACAATCCTCGCTGAAGGAGCCTTTATCCCTGGTGCCATGAGGCTTTGAACAACACTTGGGAGGTTGGCAGAGGGGTGACAGGAGACCACATTAAGTAAATGTAACTAGAAATCATCTGGATGCAGCCTTGGTGCTGAGGAAGGTGGCTCCAAACTGGTGGGGCCATTTCCCTGCTGCTTGGATCCATCTGCCACTTCCCTGAAGCCCTTGAAGCAATGTTAGTGTTTCTTTGCCTGTCACAGGGGACAGTGATATAAAGTATTAGAGATACCAGCATCGAAATTGTTCTCCTGAGCTATTATTAAGAACAATCACTTTTGAAAAGCTGTCTACCACTGGAATGGCTGCTGAGGGAAGAAAAGTGTTTGACGTGAGAGCTGAAAGTTTTTGTGTGTGCCTCTCTCTTGTACCATCAAGTACTGGGAGAGACAAGGAGAGGAATCGTTCCCATGGGGACTGTTCAGATAACATTAAAAGGGAAACTCAATTATTTTTTTCTGCTCTATGACAGTCTTGGGTGAGGTGATCTTGCCTTATACAAGTTCATACAGCATTTTTGTGGATTTTCTGGTACTGTGATTCTTTTACTGGGCAGATAATTATCTTCTGTCCCAGAGAAAGCTATTGAGGATGTACCTGCCATAAGAACAAGCTATTGCTACAGGAACCCAGCCATCCCTGTGGGCTGATGCCAGCATAGTAACAAAGCTGTGTGCTTAAATTATACAGAGGTGGTTAATGAGTTTTTACCTTGTCAGGAGAGCAGTCCAAGGTTAACAAACTATGTGACCCAAAAATGAGAGTGAGAAAAGCTGAGTTTTGAAAATATACAACTTGCAGGAAGAGCCAGTATTTTAAAACAAAACTATGATAGTATCTTTCTTTTTATGGAAGCAAGGCTTAGCATTACAAAAAGCAGGAGAGAGGCACTCTGATTCTCAGTGCAGTGTGGCAGCTAGAATATGCTTAGCATGTTATTATGCTATCAGAAGAAATGTTTAATGAGATTTACTAGATGTTCCCAAAGCTGTCCTGTCATGTTTATGTATTCAGACAGGGATTCAATGAAGTGGTCTGTGATTTATTTGGCTGGCAAGCCAGGGCAAAGGAGGATTTCAATGTTTCATGCTACATCTCGTCAGGCAAATCTGCTTTCATTTTTGCTGAGATTATAAATGTTGCACATGAAAGGAACAGAGCACATGCATTTTCTTTAAATTTTGAGAGGCATTTGTATCTGCCACTTGACATTTGGATTGCAAAGGTATCCCTACATTATCAAGAATGTATACATTTAGTAGATTAGTATACAGCTAATTGGTGGAAGCTAAAAAGAATCTTATTTATTAAAAAAAGAAAATAAAAGGAAGGGAGAAAGGCTTGTAAATATTTATGAGAAAAAGCTTTTGGATTTGAATACTAGGAGGTCCCATCCCTGCTGTGCCACATCCTCAAAGTGGTGCTTTCCACATCACCCATCCTTTAAATGCTCTATCCTCTTTTCTCACCCCATGTCCACAGAGCAGAACCCCAAATCAATCCCACCATCCTAATTGCCATCTTTTCCTATTCCTGATAATCATAGGTTGGCACTCCCTTGTCTCCACAGCCCTGTCTGCTTCTGGCTCACATTTGTAAAGAGTCCCTGCAGAGCAGAACCTGTGGTGAGGTGGAGGGGCTGGGAGTGCCTGCCTCACACTGGCACAAATTTCTGGTGTCTGTTAATTGGCACTCACTGCATGTGTAAAAGCTCTCACTCCCACCCTGTTCACACTTCTGCTCACTTTATTTTGATACATATCAAACCTGGGTCCCTTTTTGTTTTGGGACTTAAAGACAGACTCTCCAGCACACATCTCTGGATTGCTCACAGAAAGCAAGACATGAGTAGCATATAAGATATATTTTTGGAGCAATATTCCTAAAAACACCAGTCTTGAATTAGTAAGTCTAAGAAGCTTGTCATAGGAAATCATTGCCAGATTAAAGTGTGTCTCATGAGAGCCTTCAAGGCTCCATACAAATACCAGCACTACTCAATGTTTTTGGTACTGAACTCAAAGCCAGAAGAAAACTTGCAGTTCACACAAAGATTGTAGAAAGACCTGCAGAGATAAGAGGGTAGACCTATAGAGAAGTCTGGAGTGCTGGGTAAGTTTGCCTTGTTACATGAAGCTGTATTTAAATGTAATCAACTGATACTTTTCATAGGAAAACAGTGGTGCTGATAAAAGCTTAAGAATTCCAGTGAGCGTGTACCTGAATATGAAATTCTAGTTTGGTGCTACAGCAAAAAATGCTCATAAGACACATAGCTGAAAAATTGCTGAGTCAAAAGGGAGCTAAATTCTGTACTTAACATTGGTAGGATTGGTATTCAAAGGCTGCACCCAGTTTATATATTTGACAAAAAGAATTATAAAAAATTTGCAGAAGTTGTGAAAAGGTCACATACTTTTTCTTAAAATAATGCTTTACAATGAGAAATATAAAGGGAATTTTTAGTCCTGGATGCTCTCTTGATGTTGATCTCTTATCACTTTGCTTGTTTATGCTTTGCCTGGTCCAGGAGGCCCACAGCCACAACCTGAAGGGGCCAGGGGCATAAGCAGGGCAGGCGCTGATGGGTGCTTGCTCTGTTGTCATGCACTAGCTTGGGCACCAGTGTTTGGGTCAGACAGGGACTTGGGAAGGAGAACAGGACTGGATGGACCATTGCTCTGCCATGCACAGTTGTTCTAATGTCCCTGACAGTTTGTCTGGGTCCTAATATTTCCTTAAAACAAAATTAAACTTTGGGCTGATTGCAGGGGTAATCATGGAAAAAAAGTCCAGAAATTGTGATGAACAAGGTAATTCACACCTGAGCATCTACCAGTTCATTTTGTCCTAAAATGACAAAATTACAAAAATGTTCCTATTTGCAATATTAAATTCTTGAGGTAAATGTTGAAAGACAATACCAAGTACCTGTTTAAAGGCATGAGTCTAGCTGCATGGTCAAGGTCATGCTTGCTTTAACTCCTTAAAGAACTCTTCTCCTCCTAAAACATAACAATACCACCTTCAAATGGCACACAAGATGACATGCCTACCCCACTCTTGCTTTGTAACCAGGTTGATGGATCTCTCAAAACACTGGTCTCTGCAGCTCCCTGAAAGGCTGTTCACCTATCCAGTTTACTATTATGAAGATCTCTTGCTATATCTCTTCAGTGTGTATCCATCATCACCTTCAGGGAAGCTTGGGGATGCCTCTCTACTGCCATAGAAGGAGGGCAGGATTTGAAATAGGTTGCTATTCCTTGCCCTGTGTAGTTCCCTTGGGTGCCCCCCAGCATGAGGTATCCAAGTGATCAGACCATCAGAGATCCATATTCCATCAGGACAAAGGTGCTGAAAGCTGGGGATTGCAGTGGCACATAATGGTAAATTATTTTTAGTGTCCTTTTTCCCAGGACCTAAGCATTAGCCTCTTTGTGCTGTCATTCCTCATATGTATAATATTCTGTGAAACAGTAGAGGTAATATGAGGTTAAACATGTTCAAATTGTTAAAGGACAGTAATTCATGAACTATTTGGATAATAGTTTGGATAATAGTTTAATGATAGGGACCTTGACAGTGCCTTGGACAAACAAATACTCAGATTTGTGTGGTGCCTTCAGATGTGAGTCAGTGGCAAGTGTAAAAATCCTACTAGCATCACACTGACAGCTTTGTATTTCTCTTTGGAAAACCTTCTAAAAGAGTCCCTTTTACTACTGGAGTAGTAGAACCACAAAGGTTCATAGAAGTGCTTGGTAGTGATAAAGCTTAGATGTAAAACTTCTGGTGAAGGGCATGGATACTCATGGTGTCTCCTCCTTGAAATCATAATTAGTGTACCTGAGTCACTGTGAATCAGATTCATGGTCAGGCACATGGGAGAAATTGTCACTACTTCATCCTTTAATTGTATCGGATACAGGCTTACTGGCAGTGTCTTGACACTTGTGTCCTCCAAGACAGTATTTACATCCAAATCAGAAGAAAAGAGCACAGCTGCTAAAACACAGACTTTCCTATCTTGATTTATCTCTGTATTCTGATTCTGTATTTTAGCATACACTCAGTTTTTCAAAAGTTGTTGTTTTGCGACATCTTTAATACGTAGTGGTTTTATGGTGGTGCCTTAAGAAACAGTCAGTGACTGCAGAGCTGTTGCAGCCATTATTTTTGTCAGTACTGTAATTGATTAGTAAAGGCAATCATGTATTGCTTTTAGAATTAATTTTTACTGCTCAGATCACATTTGCACCAGTTTATTTCATTACTATGCATCTTTTCCAGCATGGCTTATGCAATTTGCCAAGTTATGCTCAGAGATATAATAATGGATGTTTACTTTAGTGTCTGAAAGGCAAGTGAGAGGCATGGTTTCTTCTTAATTTCCATTAATAAATAAGCATGTTGGATTTGTCAGGGAGTGCTTTTTTCTAATGAGGAGGTTCAGAAAGATTTTTCCTATGTCTTCAGAGAAAACTGTGTGACAGAACAGCATGATTTGCCCAATGCCCATAGGTGGAAAAACATAACTGGAGCATCAGAGATTTCTGGAGCCCACTGGCACCTTGCTGCAATTTTGGCTGGAGACATGACAGTGCAAGTTAGACTACCACACATAAGAAATCTATAAGAAGTCTGATGGTTCTCAAAAGTATATCCTGCAAGCAGTAAAACTCACATTTTTTAAACATCCATTTGAAATGCAGCAAGCATCAGCAAACTTCTTCCTACATTGTGTGTACCTTTGCCATGTTCTTTCTGTCTTGAAGATGCTGATTGGCACAAAAAAGTCTTTCTGTGTTGTCTCTTTGGAGGATGACAAGCAACCAAAGGTGTACTAAGCCTCTAAACACAACGGAGCTGAGAATGAGACATGAATTTTCATGTCTGAACATTTTTATTTGAGTCTTATGTTGTGTGCATACTAGTAGGAATGAAACCGGAGGATGAGTTTGTATTTTGCAGTATTTCATGTTGGGGAATAATAATGTTAGAGTTTTGTGTTTGCCTTGCAGATGGCTCCCCAGCAACAAGCTTACATGTATGGCAGCAGTTCGGTTTCCAAATCTCTGGAGTCAAAAACAATTTGTCATTTGGCATTTATTTCAAATGAAAAAATCCTGGAGGCTCTCTGGTAGATAAATAGTCACAGGACTTGAGCTTGAGTAGTAGGTGCAAAGCAAATAACATGTCTAACACACCAAATTCCATGCTTATTTACAGGTGAGGCAGGCTGTTTAATCATCTGTTATTTCTAAAGGGTATGCTTTCTATGGCAGTCAGCATAATTTAAACAGGTGAAGGGAGACTGGAAAGTGGTTTGCTTTTGAATTTGTAGGAAGATTTCTACCTTACTTACTAGATTGGATCAATGAAATAGGAGAGAGTTTAAAATATGTCTTATGCTTACTGATTTGTAATACTAGGGCTTAGAATGCATACAGGCCTTTCTGTATTCCAATTTCAAATTATGTGCATTAGACATTGAAAACTAAAGTTTAAAGCTCAGTAGGGCTGGAAAAATAGTACTCTATCCCATAAAGAGATGTTGCAGTTCCAAAATCCATTTTTATTTTGTGGCAAAATGAAGCTGCAAACTTTTCAAAATGCATTCACTAAGGATGATGAGAGGTGTAAAGACAAGAGTGCTCTGTTGGAACGGGATTGGTAGCAGTGTCACTGCTTCCATGATTCAGCAACAAGCAGGGCTGGAACTCAGCCTTTGCATCAACCACAATGAGTACTGGCTATTCTGGGCTGAAAGCTGAGTTCTCTCTGGGATGGCATCCACAGGCCATTTCAGTTTTAGCATTCATGATGCACAAGCAGCAAAATCTTTGCAGGTCAGATGAGGTCTTTCTCTCTCTGGCTTTTAGTAAAACAACCCTACTTGGACTTTTCCCAGGTTTCTTGAAATAAATACAACTCTGAAAAATCCCTTGCTCTTGCCAAACTTGAGTTTGATTTTGGTTCATGAATATCTGACAGTTTGGATAAACCACTTCTGCAAATAAATTTTCATTTTCTCCTCTGGATTAAGAGAAGGTGTAAGAGAACCTGTGAACTTGCCCATGGAAGTTTACTTGCTGAATGTCTCACTAAGTGTGTGGAGGACCTCCAGACAAATAGTGGAAAAGTTCCCTCACTGCTTGCATTCTGATTCCCCAGTAAAATCTTCCCTGCTGGTACATTTAAAATAAATTAGTGCTGCTTGTACAGACAGTGGCCCATGAACAATCCTAGGGCTGGCTTGTTTCACTCTGCTCTTTCCTTCTGTCCAGCTCTACCTGCCTCTTGTGTCTCACATGCACATCACAGGACAGGGGCTGTACCAATTTTAACAGGCTAGTCCAGAATTTGTGCATGCTAATAATGACTCGCACAGTAAAAGGAAACATATTTGGAAGTCTCAGCTTAGTCACACTGTCAAGTTTCCTTAGTTTAAGCAAATAGAGAGCAGCTTTCCTAGGGTAAGATGGAACTACATGCCTGATTTACATTATGAACAAAATACTTATGCTAAAAAAGTCCTATCATGTGTGGCAGGGCTAAAATGGAGATAGACAGCCCCCTGGATCCAGTCAGGAGGTTTAAGACCAGGAAGGAGTTTATCTTCAGGACAAACTAGCAAACACTATCAATTTTTCTTTTTAGAGCTTAGGGTATTTTTTAGGGTCATCTCAGCTCTGTTACATAATAGACTCTCTGTTCCTACAGAAGTATGAGGAAAATAATACTTTTCATTTCTTCTGGGTTTTTGGGTGGGGTGTCTTTGGTTTTTGTTTGACTCTTTTTATATGCATGCACATTGTCATATCTGAGGTCTTTAGTCTTTTAGATGAAAGATATAAAATTAGAAGCATGTTATAGCCCTTTATGGTTTTTGTATGGCTTGCAATTGTCAGGTGCATCAGAATGGATGTTAATTTACTGTTATGTTCCTGCAGCTTTCCTTCCTAGATTCAAACAAAAACCCCAACTTCATCTGGTCTTTGCTGTCTTGCAATAGCAACAGGCAAATTGTATCTTAGTACATTGGGAAGAGATATTACAACAGCTCTAAATATTTTGGGGCAACAACAAGTGATGGAAACTGAAGAGGGAGCAATAAATAGGACCCTTCATCGTTCTGGAGAGAGTGGTGTGATTTATATAATAACCTGAAAAAAAGCATTAAGATATCATTATCTTGCTATGTGTTTCAAATTAATCCACTGAAAACCTTGCCAAAATGTAGATTTGAGGTCTTAATTATTGCCTCACTGCATATCTTGCTGAAAATCCATGAAAAAGGATGATGGATTTTGTGGGATCTCCTCCCCTACCACATGCCATAAGAAATGTGGGAAAACATGAGGAATGTCAGCTAGATAAAAAGCCCCAAACAATTTTATTCCATATGGCGATATTTATAACCAGCTGTGCATAAATGCAATAGATAAAGAGGCCCAGGGGATGTGAGTAATACAGGGGTAAAGATGAGTCCAGAGCTCTGAGGAGGGGGAACCAGGACCTCTAACTCCTTCCTGTGTTGGTATCCTGACTCCTGGGCACAGGCTCATGTTCAGCCTTTATTAATGACTGCTCTCCTTTCAGGCACCATTGAATATTTTGCCACCCCTTGGAACAGAAAAAAAATGGTGGGAACTTCAATAAGAGCAGCCCTGTTTGTGTGAGGTGAGAAAACCAGAAGGTCAGAAATAGAAAAGAAGGGGCCTGGGCAGCAGTAGGTCACACTGGTGCAGAGTGAGTCCCTGCTCCCCCACTGGCACGGGGGCACTTCGGTGGCAATACCTGATCACCTCCGTGGTGTGGGGCCTCATGAGAGAGTGGCAGGGCTTGGGCTGGGCCAGTGCCCTTCTTGCTGTCAGCCTGAGCTGTGCAGCTGCTTTCAGACTCGCTTGCTGCAGCTAGAGCTGAGCCAGGGATAAAAATGCTGCTATCGGTATCTTGTAAATAAGAATTCACACGTGGTGCTAAGCCAATTTGGTGGTGTTATTTCCTTGTTCCTGTTGTTGCTAAAACTGCACTCCTAGCAAAAAGCTAAAGGGATTGAAAGTGTCAGAAGTGTAAGAAAGCTTTAAACTTTGAAGTGGGCATTTGAAGGGCTTTTTTCTTATGCTTTGTAAATAAAACTACGTTCATTTCTACAAAAGCACTGACAGACTCAGGATTTATTTTATGGCTGGTGGAATGAGCTGGAATTCACCTGCTCAGTGGCTGCTTCTGCATCCGATGTGTGCAGTACAGTCCTATTGTCTTTGACAAGGATATTACCCGAGAAGGGTAATGGTCTTTGACACAATGTCTAGCTGCCTGCCAGCTACTTGCAGTGCCTTTTTCTTAACAGATTCCTGCATGCTTGAGATACAGCTTTTCTGGGTAAATTCATCATGTCAAGAGACTAAACATCAGCACTCAAAGTTTGCAAAGACATTTTCATGCTTCTGTGTTCTAGGTTTTTTTGTTTTGTTTTGTTTCTCCTTGAAGGAACTAGCTGGGATTGGACAGGACATTAACTCTACTCGCCTGCTGCTGCTTTTGCTGCCTGCCCAGTTATCAGAGAGTCAGGGAGGAGGTGTACAGCCAGGGGAAATGCAGGGGAAGTTCTGGGCGATGGGCAGGGCAGTAAAGATGCAGGTGAAACATTAGCAGAAGGGGTGATGTGTAAGGGAAAGGTTTTCTCTAGGCAGGGGTCCTGCTCTGGAGCAATGACCTTGTGCATGTCTGAAATTTAGCTGAGAGGAACAGTGGGAGAGCATGGAAGAAGGGATGGTGGATTGGAAATGGTGGGAGGCATGAGCCAGACCCTGATATCAGAGCTGCTTTGGTCACTGCTATGATTGCAAACACCTGCTCAGGGCCTGAGAGCTCCCACAGCATGGGCTGCGGGTGGATAAGGTGGGCCAAGAAGAAGGAGAGCTGGAGGAGCAACAACAAGATTAGGAACATAATTTTACAACCAATTTATCTTTGGAAAGATAAATCCCATCACAATCCTCTCCTGCCCACAATGTCACTTTCCACAGCACTGTGTGAAGAATGTGGAACTTCAAAAATACAACAATTTCTATTTATTTCCTCAGGAGCAATAAAGATTCCTAGTTCAATGTTCAGTAAACTGGCTAAAACTGAAGTAAACAAGCCCCTAGCCTTCAGACATGGTGACACAGGGATTCTAGCTCCCTCAATGGCTCTGCTCATCCATTCCTCTCCCTTTTCTAATTTGGCAGTAGCTTCAGGAGACCTGTGACATCTAAGGATTGGTTGAAGCTGTGGTATTTGGTGAAATTATATAATTGACAAACTGACAACAACATTTTAACCTTCTTAAAATACTCATACAGTTTCAAGGTACTCAAGGTTGGCATGCCACAGACAGTGTGCTCAGTGATAGCTTTGGAGGTAGCCAGGTTGTTTGCCTGCCAAGATGTGTGGTCTGAACTACTGCCAATATTGAGTTTTTCAGGTGGTTGAAGGGCAGTCTAACAAGACATCATATTGACACATCTATGCTTGTAAAGTAGTTGAAAGTTATTTTCAAAAAGCTTTCAAAACCAGAAGTATGTTTAAAACATGGTATTTTAGCTGAAGTAAGATACTGTATGGTACTTCAAAATTTGTTAAAAATAGATCTTATGCAGTAACAAAATAGGTTGTTTGAGCAAAAATTGGGTTATTTGCTCTTTACACATTACCTGCGGAACTTTTTTACTTCAATTTCATATAACTTGCCCTGAAAAGTTATATAAATATATGGATTTTGGTGGCAAGCCTTTTGGTTTTATTACAGCTATTTGTATGGCTGTGCAAAGTGCAACTCCTTGCTTGGAGATGGCTTTACGTATTCAGACCTGTGGAGGTACTTTTTTTGCACTTGAGCTGATTTTCCAGACCCCACTTAAAGCAAAGAAGTCAGCACTCTCAAGTTACAGTTCACCTTGTTTGAGGTAGATGAAACCCATTAGGGAAACTAATGGTTCTCTGAAGTGATGCTGCTGCTCTTGGTTTTGAAGTTTTGAAAGAGCATCCCATTGGCTTGGACTGGCTCCAAAGGATCTCCTTCTGCACAGCTTCACCCTTGGGGGCTCTCAGCCACAAGTCAGGCCTTCACCCTTGGATGCCAGGTGATTTCAGATACCCTTGGAGTAGGTCACTGAGTGCTTTGATGATACAAAACTGCTTTGTGAGCCTTTCTGGAGTGCAAAGTGCAGTTTGGGCACTCCTACCTTAGTACACAGTGGTACTGTGGGATGCTCTTGAGTTTTCCATGAGACTGGGGTGGTGAGCCCAAGCATAATTTAATGCTGACAACCCCATAGGAGGTGATGAGTTACATTTAGCTCAGACCATATTGCTGCCTGCTGGTGTGGGACACAGCCTCTTAACAACTCAAGCACTGAAGGAGAGCAGTCTTATCAAACTTTGCAAAGTACTGAAATAGCTCTTCTGGAAATCAATGCTATTCATGCTCTGCTTGCCCTTAGAATGGTATCATTTACTCAGAATATAACATTGCACCTAGTACTGCATCTTGCTGTCATTGAAACATTTCCCCTTTTATTTCTCAGTGCAAAGCTAATAGCTTCTATGGAAAAGGAATCCGAGGCCTAAAAGCAGAAGGAAAAAAGAAAAAGGTGACAGTTTTAGAAAACCTGCTGGCTCAAAGGCATATTTAAAATATATTTTAATAAAAGAACTGTTGAACTGAAAAAGAGAGGCTTTGCTTTTTTCCTTTGCACAGCTACAGTTCTTGGAAGAGAGAATACAGCAGGACATTTTAGCTTCATCTATGCTCCAAAATTAAAGAGGTTGAAGATGGTCCTCTGGAACTTAGGTCAGCTTGGGAATCATCCTCATAAATTCTTTCAGCCTCCAAAACAGGATGGTTACATGAAAACTGTCTATGGGGGATTGCTTCTGGCGTGAAGAAAACTAGTCCTCTAAAGCTTGCACTTCAGATCTCTGAGTCAAGTCCCTGAGCTTATTGTTGGACAATGGTGAGTTGAAAACCTTTCTATGCCTGAATTTGTTACAGGCCAGCCACTGAGAGGTTTTCTTCCTGTGCACAGTTCCCAGTACTGGGACTGAGCTCCACATGTCTGTCAGGAATGTGTGGGTCAGACTTGGCTGAGCTGGGATTGTGAGTGGAGTATTGCCCAGATTTGGCTAGACTGTGTCTTCCCCATCTTCTCCATACGACATTGAACGGGCAACAAGCAAACCCTCTTTGTCAAGTACCGACACCATCTGTGCTCTCTGCAACCACAGCTCTGATCTTTGGCAAGCTCAGGAGAAACTACTGCAGTGGGCATAGTGAATGGACTTATAGCCACTGATTCTGAAGGGATGATGGAACAATCTTCGAGGGACAGTCTTGTATCCGAGAGATTGTTGTGGTGGATTAACTCATTTTTGCTTCAATGCTATCCAATCTCTCAGTGTCCTTCTGCCACTAATAACAATTACTATTACTTCTATTAGCGTAATAGTTCTTCTTCAAAAACCCATAAATGGAGCCCTGTGATAAGTACTGTGCAAAACAGAACTTAAGTAACCATTCATTAAACACAAAACCTTCCTGAGATTATGAGTGTCATTGATTATAAATGACATTATTATAAATGAATAACCAGACATTTCAGGTGACTGGGAAGATTTACCTCTGCTGCACACCTGCTCCTCCTTGCAGTGCTCTCAATGGCTGACAAATACATATACAGTGCACCTTTTCTCATCTATGTTTGAGGTCCTTCTCCATCTAGCAAGGCTTGACAGCAGGCAGTAGTTTCTTTTTACAGTGAACACTGTATCACCGAAAGTAGATTAATTGCCAAATGATAAAATTAGAAATATTGAAATAGTCTAGCTTGGTTTATTCTAATTACTTATGGACACAAGTGCTAAAATCAGAGATTGTTCATTGCATAAGGGGGACTTGGTTTCAGCTGGATAATCTTTCCCCTTTCTAGTTTCACTTATGCAATTTCAATAGGCTGGACTGGGGTAACATAATTCAGAATCAGGAATAACTTTTCCCCTCTGTTACAACCAAGCCCCCCTGCATGAAATCACATGATAAAAAGTGATCATTTTGTGCATGCAGATTGTGTGATTCATCTATTTCCATGACTCAATTGCATATTAGCATGATCTTCTGAGGACTTAATTCTTACAGCGCTTCATCCTGAGAGGAGGTGGACACACGCAAAGATGTGCCACGTCCTGTTGGATAGGATGCACATAGCTGGGGCTTACTCACTAGCTGGTTGAAGGAGCAAGATTTGTATTCCACAAAGGAAGTACTGAAACAAAGAGCAGGCAAAACACTTCTCCAGGGATGGAAAGCAGATTTAAAGTCCCAGAGTATTTCCTAGTCTTTGGCTGCTCCATTTTGTGAGTGCTCATTTAAAGGCAGAATTTAATAAGTAGCATCAATCAGACTTTCACAGCTTGAGCATCCAAGTGACATAGAGAAGCCAAGTTCCACCAAAACTACTGGTGGACCCGGGTCACCTTCCTCATGGCTTCCATGTGTTCCACTGTCACAAAAATTCTGTGATGCAGTTTTGTACTACCTGAGTGTGTGTACTTTCCCAAATAGTGAAGTTGTGCTATAATACAATTAATTTTTTTCTCAAATGTGACAAATATTTGAGTTAAATGCATTTTTACTCAAATCAAAGTCCTGTGCTCTCTCATCTTGGTTCAACCACCCTCTGAATGTTCTGGCTTTTCTTGAGCCCATGATTGCAGAGATTCAGATTATTTCCTATTCTAAGAATATTTTCCGTTAATCTAAACCCAAAGGGTAGTAAAAATCTGGTCAAAAGCCAAGACTCATGATACTATCAACCCAAAAAACATTTTGACAAGTTCATTTCCTGTGTGTAAGGTTGTTCTCCTTCAACCACCCAAAATCAGAGATAACATTTTTTAGCAAATAAAAATGACAGGACATTCACTACCCTGTAACACTTAAATTTGGCTTGACCTTCTAGTTCATACTCAGCTGAGCAGGATTTTGGTGTTTTTTTTTTTTTTTTCCTGAAAAAAATCTCAGTACTGTGAGGAATGGTAGAGAATTAAAAAAAATCTCAGGACTGTGAGGAATGGTAGAGAATGAAAAACTGGTATCTATTCTTCTCTGCACATAGCTGGGTTATAAAGGTTATAATAGTAACTCTTATTTACTATTGAAATATGTATTACATTTTATGTTTATCTTTCCATATTACATTATTTTTTATAAACCCAAGAAGTAGGGTTTGTAAAAACATCACTTTGCCATGACAGTGATGTGCACCCTTTTGACTATTGGACTTGGCCTTCCCATGCCTTCTGTAGGAACATGTGATTAACCTGATTTCCTGGTAGTATGTTGTCAAGGAATTCCTAGAATACTCAAGAAAGTACTGAAATAAAATTTTACTCTGAAATATGTAAAAACATATTCAATTAATATTGACTGGAGACTTGTGGCCATCTTCCAAAGCATTAATTTCTTTTTCATTTGTTGTGGACAGGCAATTAACTTACTGATTTAATATAAATTAAGGTTTTCAATAGCTGCTTAGGTTCCCTGCCTTGGAAGGTGCAATTAATTACATTATTGCAAAATTATTGCACAGCCAGGTATTTGAGATATATATCTGATATCAGACACAATTCCCAGGGGAGATCATTACAAATGAAGCATATATAGTAAACCAAACCTTTCAGAAAAATCCTGAACACTTAATGCTATGCCAGGAGCCAGATTCTTAGGGGAAAATCCAGCCTTGGCTCTGCAGTGAACTTTTACAGATCTTGCCTGGGTGAGGCAAGATGATCTGTGCTCATCTGTGCTGAACCTGTGTGTGACACAGGGATGTTCACAGCTAGGGAAGTGTCTTCACATGGAGACATTTTTAATTTCATTTCACCATTTAGCATATGAAATTGAAAATAAAGACAGGAAAGCAAGTGGTGCACCCTTCCTGCCCAATCTCAGGAGACTGAAATACCCAGAGCTCCAGAGGGGAGAGCTTTAAAGCCATTTTGAAGCAAATGTCTTCTTTTAAAAATCAGATGAGTTAAATATAAGAACGACATTTAGTTCCATTTTCTCTTCCAGGTATCTGAAATAGACAGTTCCATGCAGAGAAATTACCCAGTTCCCCCATGAATGATCTCTATTTGAAATCTAACAGTGCCACTGCAGCCTTCTGTGCTCAGAGCTGGAGTGATTGACACGGTGTTACAGCAGCTATGCCACGAACTGTGGGGGCTGCCTCAAAGGGTTGCTTCGTATTCACAGCACCAGTGCTCTCAAACCCATCCATTACATAATTAAGAAAACCAAACCACAGAGATGACAATTTAAACCGCATCAGACTGCGTTTTCTGGTGTTCTGCAGGCTGCAGGGAGCAGGAAATTGAGGGGCATCTGTACCACATGTGGAAGGCAAGCTGGAGGACCTGCAAAAAATCAGGCTCCAGGTGTTGAGAGAGCTGTGCAAATGTGCTCTGCACACTCACATGCACACTCAGTCTGGCACCAAGAGCACACATTTCCTGAGTGACAATTGAGCCAATAACTCATCTTGCAGTGTTATATTTCTCAATCAAATAGCAGGCAGTTCAATAACAGAGGTTTTTGCTTTTTTCCCAGCTCTGTTTTTGAATAACAAAACCAGCAGATGTGTTTTTGGGCATTAAGGATCTAGAAAGGAGTGTGGAAAATATAGCAGTGCAGAGCAGAAAACAATAAGGAGCTGTAATGCCAGAAGGGGCTGTTCCTCATCATGCATCCCTTGGCAGCAGGGCAGTTATGGGCCTCCTGCACCTGGAGAAATTTCATCTCTTCAGGGTGGGCTGGTTGCCTTGGTTTTGGCTTCTGTCACTTGGAAAGATACATGAAAAGCTGCACTTTTAAGAAAACTGTTTGCTTCTTTTTACAGAAAGAAATTTTGACTTTAAACATGTTTTGTTCAGCCAGGTGACTTCACAGATCTTTGACCAGCACAGCTGAGTCTGTGATTCAAGGATACAGTAAATCCTGCTTGAGAGCTGCTAGCTCAGACTAAAAATAGGTCATCATGCTCCACAAGCATTCTGCTTCTTCAGAAGTCTGGAACGGGTTAATTTGCACCCACCGGTTTTGTGCCAGCCTGAAGCTTTGCTTATCTGTGGAACCAGATGCTGGGCCCTACAAGTCATCTTCTCTGACATCTCTTATCTCCTTTGCAACCTACAGCTATGAGGCACAGCCATGACTATGTAATTGTAGCATTCACTGGCCAAACCAGAGGTGTGGTGGTGTGGATAGCAGGAAGGCAGACCTGCATCGACTTCTTGAGCCAGGAGCAATGCCTTTGTATTTACTAATCCTTGAAAAAATGTCTCTTTGGCTTTGATCTTCCTTGGAGCTATGAAAAATCTCACTGCCTGTGATGCCTTGAGAAGGCTGACCTAGAACGGAGGCTAGACAGAGTTAAAGAATGAAGCAGGTATTTGTTAAAAGGCCTCAATCAATACACCTCAATCAATACAAGAGCCCAGCCGGGGCTACACCCAAGATGAACCCAAATGGTCACAAAATGGACAACTGTCACAGGATCTCACACTTTCATAAGTATTGATTCATTTGCATATTGGAGTTAATTGTCCATTTACAGCTTCAGATTATTAAATTCCATCCTTCTTTCTTTTCTCTTTTCAGTCCACCATTGTTTATGCTCTTGGGCCTGAAACTTGTGTTGGTTGTCCTTGGTCCCAGCTAGAGAAGGAATTATATTGTCTACCTACTCTGTAAAGAGACCTTACCATCTCTTAATATGAAGCTCAGAACTACACACTAAGGCAGTTCAGAATCTGAAAAATATAAAAGCTAAAACTTAAGGCAGCAAGTAGCTCCACAGCTTATCATGCACTGCATGAAGGAACCTCTCCCCATTTTTTTGAGTCTGCCACCTGGTAAACTTTCTAGGTGTTTTGTAATTTCTGTATCAGGGAGGCAGTGAACATAATTTCCTGTCTAAGTCCCCACAACTTCCATGATTTTGAGGAGCTCTCTCATCTACTTTCTCAGCAATGTCTTCTCCCAACTGAAGGGTCCTGGTCTGCTCAGTTTCTCTTTGCACAGAAGCTTTTGGCCATCCTTGTTCCTTATTTTTGTCTCTTTCTCAGTTCCCCTTCATTTCTGAAAGAAAGAGAGCTGTATGGTGTACTGACAGCCAGCACAATGTCCCTTGCTGTGCCTTTCCCAGCTACATTTCCCATTTGACCTCTCTTGAGCACTGAGCTGTCATTTCCAAAAACTATCTTGCTCCAAGACCTTTCCTGAGCAGCTGTTTCAGAGGTTTTCACTCTGTCTGAAACAGGAGCACTTTCTCCCCATGTGCATTACTTTCTGCTTATCTACATCAATTTGCATCTTCCATTTTATTATCCTTCACTATGTACTACACCAAAGATCACTGGGAAATTTCAGCCCCTTTTCTGAATAGTTTAGGAAACATCCTTCCTGTAAACTTTCTGGGAATGCCTGAACTAGGAAGCATTGACTTTGCCTAAGTCGGACAACAGGGGCAATGATGAGGACTGACACATGTTTAAAACCTCACTTCTCTAGGGTTTGGGTTATGAGATAATTGTCTCTCCTCACAGGATGCAAAGTCAGAAAACTGATAAAGTATTTGAGTCCATGCTTGAGTAGGAGGTGGATCAGAGGACCTCCACAAGCCCCATCAACCTAATGATTCCAATAGTTTAGAAAATTGTCATGTGTGTGTTTGGAGGGGGTGGCACTTTTTCATTTATACCTTACCTGTCAAGTTTAACAGATTTACTGCATTCATTACTATGCTGTTGAGCAATAGCCCAGAAAAGCCTAGCTGAGGAAAAAGGAGCAGAGTGAATTGACAGTCCCTGTGCTTGTCAATTCTATCTGTCACATTACTAAAAAAATATACTTTACAGTAAATACGAAGAGGTACCTGCACAGATATCTAATTTAAATCACTGATTAATAGGGGATTTTCCATTAAGGAAGTTTCTAGTACTGTCTTTTCTACTGCATGTGGTTTTCTTGGTATGTTATTAGATGTGACCTTAAAAAGCCCATTTTTTGGTCACATTACTTAGACTAGTCATGGGAGAGGCCAGTGACCATGTTCACTCAGCAGCTACCTTGCAAAATTTGGCAGCAAGCTGAAGCACAAACCCCCCCCCCACTGATTGCTGTCATCTAAGCTGTGTTCACCAGCCCTACCTGAGGAGCGCCTGACCTTCAACTTCACACCAAGGTTCTAATTTGGAATTATTTATGGGGATTTCTTTGTAACAACATTAGGATTTCCTTTTAATGTCGTGTTGGTTTCATGTATACTATGGATTTGTACCTTCTCAAGGAATACTGCAGAGGCTGAGCTTCCCAGCTTCTCCTTCTAATATTGGTCTAGTATCTGCCTCAATAATAAGACTTATGGGTCACTATACAGAGAATTCCATTTTATAAATGGTTTATGATATCCTGGTGAGGCATGTGACTGCAGCCACCTCCTGCCAGGGCTGCAGAGCCCTCTGCCACCTCCATTCCTCTGCTCCCTGACTAGTGGCATTCTGCAAAGCACTCCTTGGCACATCCTCAGTCCTGGGCCCTTCTCCATCTTTCCTGGTTGTTTCTGATGCACTCACTCAGTGCATATTGGTTTCCATTGCCAAGTTGGCTCTGCTATAGGATCACATCTCCCAGCTCTCCACCAGGGATTTCCTTGGCTCTTGCCTACTGTGTTGCCTGTCCCTGCTTCAGGCAAGAGACTTCTCACTTCTGCTCCACCTTTGGCTTTTGTCTCTGCCAATACTCATGATTACTGATACAGACTCACGTTTTTTTTTTTTTTTTTTTCCCGTTGGGGCAGCCTGGAATAAGGGAAAAGAAGATTCTTTTCGCAGCTTGGGTGTTGGCCACGTACTTAAGAGATCTAAGTGAATTTTTTGCATGTGATTTTCTGCATAGCAGATGGATATGGTGGGTGGAAACAGTGTTTTTATATTCCTGGATTGGAAACTTGCAGCTTGAATTATGTGTGAGTGGCAGTTCTGAAGCAAAGAAGACCTGCCTGCCTTGTTCAGCTGTTGCTCATGAGGTGGGCTGTATTTTCTTGCTACTAGTACTGAAAAAGAGAAGGCAAAATAAATAGTTTCCACAGGAGAGGGTGTGGAATTGGAAAACACTTTATTTTCCTGCCACAAAAAATTACACACATATGCAACTATACATGTATATTTAAAAGGACCTTGGCAGGAGAGACAGTTGGGTTGCTTATGTGTGTCTTTTCAAGACTGCCAGTTTTTAATGTAATTTGAGGCTGTCTGGATGCTGTCCTCATGGTTCTGTGCTGTCCCACACGATGGAGGGGCACAACCAGGAGGGTTTTTGTTGTGTGGAGTCAGCCCCATCAGCAGCAGCTGAACAAGCTGGATTGAAACAGTCCCCAATCTCATGCTTGCTTATAACACTATGCCTACAAAGAGAGGGCTTTCTGAAATGCTTAAAGCAAGCCTGTTCCTGTTGGATGAAGCACGAGGGATTTTTCAGGTGTATTCAATGCAAATAAGACTCAGTGCTGACACTTGCCAGGGGACCTCCCTTCCTGCACAAGAGGTCTGCTCAGAGAGAGCTGCAATAGACACTGTGAAAAGCAGCTCCTGGAAAGGGAGGGAAGCAGCCAGAGCATCTCCTGCCTGAGCTGCTGAGGGCAAGGAGAGGGAGCACGTGGGAAAGCCCTATCATGGAGGGATAAGGCAAATGGTGGCAGGAAGAAGAGATGGCTCTTAAAACTTCCTGGGACAAGGATGGGAGAATTCTGATGTTTGGCATAAACTCTCATGAAAAGAAATAATAATAATAATAATAATAATAATAATAATAATAATAATAACAATAATAATAATAATAATAATAATGATGATGACAACAACAACAATAACAACAACAACAGGAGTTTCACATTCCATCATGCTAATTCTGTTGGTAGATTGGATAGAATTGAAAATGTGCTATGCGTGGATCACCAAAGAATAGAAAAAAGTGTATTTGACTTCTTCAGGAGATGCAAATTTCACGTTAGTGCCGTCTCTCTATCACCTCTCTCATGACCTGCCTCCCTTCCTTATGGGTCCCTTTCAACTCAGCTTGTTCTGTGATGGAGAGCACAGGAGGGCTCCTCGTCTGCAGCAAGACCAGGAAAGGAAAACTGCTGGGAGCCCCTTGCTCCCCTCTCCATCTCGCTGTGCTGATGTTGCCATATGACCCACAGACCACCTGCAGACCAAAGAGGCAGCAGAATTCCCCTGCCTGTGCATATTGAACGGAGTAACTTCCTCTTGTGTCTCCTTGGTATTTGCTTGGTTCCCTATGAGGTGAAACATGAAACATGCTTTTTCATGTTTCTTTAGTATTTTCTGTCAGTGGGAACAGCAGAAGCACAGGGATGTTGTGGCAGTGGCAATTAATTGCATTCAGGCTCCAATCTCTCATGCATCAGTGTCAGGACCTCCATCTTTTTGCAAGACTAACAGATGGCTTTGCAGAAGACCCAGGCACTGGGCTAAGGAATAATCTGCAGAGGTTGCTGCTGGAGGGAAAATAATGTTTTATACATGTCAGGCTGGGGCTATGGACAAGGCAGACTTGAATTTTATCCTGTCGTTTTATCAGACACAGCAGATGCTGAATGCCAAATTACAGTGCCTGAGAAAAACAGCAAAAAAGTCCCACAAAAAACAACTGGGAAAAGGTTTTGCATTATGTTTGCTGGTCCCTACCAAAAAAAAAAAAAAAAAAAAATAGTGTGGGTTCTAGGAATGGTTTCAAAAATGCAGAAGTTTGGAGCAAGAGGTAATATCTTTTATTAGAGAAACAGATATCACTAGAAAAAATAGCCAAGCTTTTCTGACAGCTACTTTGCTGCTGTATGATTCAGTTATTAATAAGTACATTCTTACAATTTGAAAGAGATCTGTTCAAGGACATCTGGAAATTTATTTGAATTGTGCCATTACTTGTCATGATGGTTGCTGCTTATAAATATAATCAGGGATGAGATTAGCCCTGCTCTTTAATTGTGGACTGACTTTTTCCAGTAGGAAAGTGTCTCATGGCTGATTATACATGTTCCTTTGCACCAAATGACACCTGCTGTCATAATAGCTTCCATTTTTATTGCAATATAATACAAATGATCTCAAAAGGTTTCATAAATTACTGAAAGATTTACAGGAGGAACAAGGTGTTTTAAAAAATCTTATGTAGGAAGCCTGTTTTTGTGACTTATTTTAGAAAGCGCTTTTTAATTATTTAATTAGTATTCTTGAAATTATGGGGAATATCAAAGCTTTTTGTTTCTTTGTTTATTGCAAGGAACTAATGAATAGTGAACTAATGAATATTGGGTATCATCCTATCTTTCCAGCAATGGGAAAGATGCAATCCTAAATACTTAGGAGAAAAGAGATAGCCCACCTCCTCTTCACTTCACAGGTACAAATTTCAAAAAAGTTAAAAAATAAATTAGTTTGGTAAGAAATACCTTTTCACTTAGCCTGACCACTTTTCACTTTCCTGGTCCCTTCTTTTTTTCACTTGTTCATGGAGCTTTCCAGGTTTTACAAGACTTTGATGACCCTAGAAAAGGTGAGCAAAAGAATTTTGCCTTCCATATGACTTCAATAATAAATCTGTCATACTCTGCCCAATACATAATAATAAAAAAAAAAAATTACAAGCATTTCAGCAGATATTGGCAGTACTGGCATGAATCCAATTTCCCTATGTCTGGACAACTGAGTAACATAAAAGCAGGGTTTATATATGCTCCTGACAATAGCTGAAGGCTCTCCTGGCTCAGCCTGAAGGTTCATGACCCATAAATATTTCTCTCCTGGCAATTGCAAATTTGGCCTCCTGCTACAGTAGAACTTGTAAAAGCTATAGACAATCTATGGCTCTCCTGGGACCTACAGACTCTCCTTGCAGATTTTATGAGTATCAATCACGGGCATTATCTCATAAGACTCACAGGTTACCAGCTGGCCTGGTGTGTAAAAGTGTGGTTTGCAGTGCTGGAGACTGTAAATGCCATGAATTTTAACAATTTCTGTTTACGAGATATGCAAGAAAATTATATTTTCATTCTTTAGAACTCAAAGCTTCTGTTAGCATGGCAAAGATCTAATCTAAGTGTCACCAGGCAGATTTTACCTACAAAACAGCTGTTTTCACAATATTTTTACCTTTTTTAAAGGCTTTTAGCAGAGCTGGCAGTGTTCTCATGACTCTGGGAGGTAATCAGATGTGCTCCTGGCAAGACATGTCTTCCCTCAGTAGTACAGGCACCAACACCCTGGCTTAATGGGAAAAGAGAATGTGAAAAAAATGTGGCTTTTTAATAGATCAGGCAGTTTGTTTAAGATTGGTTGGTAGAGCTTTTTAAACACCCGGCTATCAGAAAGGGAGCAAACTTTTCAATATGGGGAGCTTGCTATTCCACATTTCTTGGTGTGTTTGGGGTCTGTTCCTTGCATTTGGTCTTGGCAGATTGAGACTGCAGAGACATCTGTGACTTCAGTGTATTTATACATAGGAAATAAAAATCTTAGAGCTCAATTTCTCATTATGCCTCTTACAGCTTTCTATTATTAGAAGGCAAACATCTTGGATGTGTTGCCAGCTAGCTATATGCTGGCAATTGTCTCCATTTGATATTCTAGGTTGCTAATATTTTCAGGCTTGGCTTTAGAATCTGCCTCGTGAAAAAGAAAAGGCATTATTTCATTATTGGCTTATAAGAATGAATCATTAAATTTGGTAAAACAGATGGAGATTGTTTCTCAGTGGGTCTCAGATTTATGTCTTGTCCTACATCCTTTCAGAGGCAGGCTAAGAACATTTCCATATTCTTCACCTTAGAAAATGTGGCTCTTTCCTCTGTTTGACAAGAAAAGAAGTGAGATGCTGATGTATCCCTCACCCTGCACCCACAAAAGTAATGTTCTTCCCCTGTATGTGCAAAAAAAAGAGAAGGAAAGTCAGGGCAGGGGAATCTGCCACCTGGGGAGACTTTAACAGTTCATGCCTTCCATTCTTACCCAAACCCAGCCTGCTCCTCTCACTCTCAGAAGAGAAAGCACCTTGCAGCTATAGGACCAACGCACCTCAAAAGGAAAAACAACCAAATACCAATAATCTAAACTATACAAGAAAACTGTATGGAAAAAAATTAAGTCAAGCATGTCTGCTACCTCATCAGCAAGCAATCATCATTGGGATTTTCTGGGAGAGTGAAGGCACTGTCCCAGCTCTTGCCCTGATCTCTGCACTCTCAAAAAACTGAATTCACCCAGGAAAGTATGAGGAAGGATATATCACTTGAATATTCCTCAGATCAAGGACCATCAGTCTTGTGACACAAGCAGTGGTGAGACTGAGTGTGCCATGTGCTGAAGGTATCAGGAATGTCACTCAACTTGTGCTGTGCACAAGAGGGTGAGACCCTTTTGTCAAAATTATCATTTTAAAAGCAGGCAGTGTTTCACAGATCCTCTGTATCTGGCTTAGGTTCAGCTCACGTGCAGGAAGCTGAGCTCTCAGGATGCCCTGGGCTGGCACTCCCTGTGCTGCAGCACGGCAGAACCAGGCAGCAGACAGCCCCCAGGTGTGAGGATGCTGCAGACCACCATTCTCTTCCCCATGCTGACTAGAGGCATGTGGCAGGGCTTGGGGGAGGGTTAAATGAGCTTCTCCCCCAGGGAAAGCATCTCCTCGCTGAGGTAGTAAATCACTGTCTTGCAGTGACACTAATGCATGGAAAATGAACTGCTTGTGGATCTAGTTGGTAAATAATGATTCTGTGGAAACTGTGCTACATGAATGTTTAAAGGAAAAATTTGAGATGTGGAACGTCCCTGTGGCAGCTGCTGTGGCACCTCACCATACCCACAGGGCTCTTGGTGTAAAAGGGGCAGCAAAGGGGGAGCAAATATCATTTCCATTCTAGCAGTAATTCTAGTGCACTGCTTTGCCCAGGGTCACCTGAGAAATCAGAGCATCGATGGATTAAAATAAAGGTAACAAGGTAATTTTGTGACAAAAATGTTTGCCCTCTGTAACTAGATGCCACTGAGACCTTCTAATCTTCAGTACTGATGTGTGCTCCAAGTCTGTTGCCTCTATTGTCTCCAGATTGGAGTTTGCATTTCCTCTCTCATTTTAAAACATTGACTGATCCACTCCTGGATAAATCCGATGGGAAATTATGCATCAAGCTCATTAGAAGCATTCTGCTTTCCCCCAGGACACCCAGGAGGGGCCCTAGCAGGAGCAGAAAGTTTTCTGCAGAGATGCATAGGAAGGGGAAGTAATTGCCAGGAAAGAGAATCTATAAAATAAACAGAAGGCTAAACATGGTGCTGCACTGGATGTGGCTTTTCAGAGAAGGAGGTTGTGAAATGGGGGGATATGGCTCAGGGACTCTGGACCCCCTTGCTGGGGTGCTGAACCCCCTTGCAGCTCCCATCCAGCACTATTAGATGTCTCCAGGGCTACTGGGAGTGTGATGTGCTGAATTATGGGGCACTGGCCCCAGGCTGCTTCTGAAACACAAGATACTGTGCACTGCCCAAGGCAGGTTACTACTGACTTCTCTTGAAAATCTCTAAAAAATTGACTGGTTAAAAAAAAAAATTAAAAAAATAAAAGGAAAAAGAAAAAAAGAAGATAACCAGCTCCTGAAATCTTTGGATTTTTAATCTGAGCCCCTGCAAATATTGCCAGTGGCTCCTGACCTTTTGAGAGTGTTTATGCCCTGCCTTGTGCCCTTGTGCCCAGGGCCAGTGTTTGGATGTGGGGATGTGGTTGTTCCTTTCCTTTGCAGTGCTATGTCCACAGCCTTTTGCATTTCTTAGTGTAAATATGGATGTAGCACTGAGTTGCCCAAAGCCTTGTTTAAGCTGTTTCTCTTTAGCCTTGACATACAAGCAAGCAATTAATTTGTTATCTAAGACTGAGCTGATAGACTAGGAGCTCTTTCACAATGTTGTCACATCTGCTAAGCCCCAGACAATGAAAGGGGTGGTGGGCCTGGTGGTCTGCAGAAGAGCAGATGTCCCTGGTTTCTTGTGTGAGAGCTTTGTCATCAGTGATGTTGAGCTTTCCCAATTTCTTTCAGGTCCAGGGTTGTGTCAGGAATATTCTGCTCCTCTCCGTCCTTCTGCATGTACTTTGGGCTGTTAAGTTTTGTGTGGAACTGAGGATGTTGTGATGAGTGCACTGAGGATAGATGCACTGAGAGAGAGACAGGTTTATCAGTCTGGAAAGCTGTAGGTAGCAGAACAGGTATCCACGGGACAACTGACTTTTTGGGTTCTGCTGTGTGGGGAAGAGCTGTGAAGTCCAAAACACCTGCAAAGCCTGCACAGATTACAATGATAACACAGATAATTAGTGCAAGTCCTTGCTTCTAATAGTGCTTAGTAATGAAAATGTGTCACTGTGTACTAATAGCACCTAATAAATTAATAACAGAGGGGTTTTAATAGTAGACTATGGACATCTGAATTATAATCTGAAAATAGCTTATACCCTGTTTCTGTGGAACATCTACTGTCCACACATGTCAGAGGATGAGTGGAATATATAATTTTTTTAGCTCTTTATCCTTGCTGGAGGCATGAGCAAACACAGTTAGCCTCCTAATGCATTTAGCAGCAGACATTTGTCATAACTGACCAAGGACATGTATCCTGTAAAGCAGAACAATTTTAATGAAAAAGGGTGGGAAAATACCAGCCAAATAAAGAAAAATGTCATGTTTTGGTGTACTGAGGAGGGATGTATGCCTGAAAAGGTTTATTAGGCTTTTCTCTTTGAAGTCACAATCTCTGTGCTTGTTCTTCATATCCTTCAGAGATGCAGATGCACCTGGCTGCAGAAGAAGTCACATCTCCTGAGCATTGTTTTTGACATAGATTTAGCAGTGCAAGAGGCAAAGATGCTGCATCTGGTGTGGCATTGAAAAGTCGCTGGCTCTGCACAGTTCTGGGAATACCCTCCTACTCCTCAAATCTTCTGTCTGTCTCCAGGGTAAAAAAGTGCTCCACAGCTCTGGCCTGCCTCTGTGTCCCCATGCTATCAATGGAAACCACAGTGGGAGTGGTGGATTGAATTGCCCAGTTAGGGGCCAGATTCTAATGAAGGGTGTATAAAGACCTGGCAGACGGAAAACGTTTCTAATCTCCCATTTTGGAAACAGCATAGCGATGCCCAGCACTCTCTCCCCTAATTTAGGAAATAAATCTCAGTTAAAGACACTGCTGATGTGGTTTTGAGATGGTGCAGCTCCAGCTGGAGCTAAGTGAAAGCCTGTTCTGCGTCTCTTCAGAGGCTGGCACCAGCCCTCTGGGAGACTTTGCCATGCAGAGATCTGCTCTCTGCTGCTGCTGCTGCTGCTGGCTCTCAGGGGGAGTTCCCAAGGCCAGTGCCATAGTAATGGCACTGCCCCACACGTGATGACAAGTCCATTGCTCCCAGGACAGAAATTGAAATTATCCAACCTTGCCCACTTTTCCTAGCCATCTTCAGCACAGGTCCAAAGTTCTCCTGTGCTGCAGCTTGACCCCAAGGCTGAACCTCCTGCATTGGTATAACCTGAAGCAGCCAGGCAGAACCAGCCAGCAGCAGTGCAGCCCCTGCCTCAAGCTGATGTTTTGGGTTCATTTTGATTTTTAAATG
Source organism: Lonchura striata (assembly GCF_050655825.1). NCBI lineage: Eukaryota > Metazoa > Chordata > Aves > Passeriformes > Estrildidae > Lonchura > Lonchura striata. Next base: position 71,107,251 of record NC_140703.1, on the reverse strand, counting down.
TTTCTGTAGCTGCTGCCATTTCTTTAGGTGAATTATCATGTGGGACAAATAGACAATTAAACATTTCCCAGGTATGACATGCCAGTATTATACAATCTGAAATATTCAGTAATTGTGACTAATGGCTTGTTGACAGAAGGGAGGTTCAAGATTTTCCACTTTCCTTCAGGGGGGAGAGCTTTCTTAAGCCGGTTTTAATTTTGTATTATTAAATTATTAAGGTTGGAAGAGACCTAGAATATCATCAAGTGCAACCTTCAACCTTCTGAACTTGTAATAGGCTGAAAAAAAAAAAAAAAAAAAAAAAAAAAAAGATCTTTCCTTGCAGGGTGTGGGAACAGTACAGGAATATATATCATAATGACCTCAAAGGAAAACAGTGGCTTCTCTCTGTTAAATCAGGCAGTACAGTAGCATGCCAGCAATAATCAAGGGACTAATTCTCTAGCTGAAGACATGAAAATATAATATCATGTTGTGATTGTTTGCAATTAGTCACAGATGCTAATCTGTGATCACTTGCTAAGATCACTTGCTCTGCCATTATTTTTCCATGAATAAACTAAGAAATGCATTTTAAAGTAAAATGAGCCAAAGGCCTAGAATTTAAGGTTAGATTTGATACAATTTCTGCTTTCATAGATTTTATCAAGAACTATTCACTAAGGGAAATCGTTATGAATTTCTTGAGTATAATACACACTTTGCATATGCATATCATATCTGCCAAATGCAGATATCCTGAGTTTAGCTTTAGGCTTCCTTTGTAGTCAGCAGGGAGAAGTAGACAACTTGCTTGAGCATCCTCAGATATCTGGCTCGGGGGAAGATTAATCCTGTAAAAATAAGATTTCATCTTCATTTCTCTGTATGTAGGGAGCTTGAGCCTATCTGAGATAGAGAAATGTATGTTGCATACAGATAAATAAAAGTGAGATTAATCTAAGGAAGTACACAATTATAATAGTTTGAATTTGTTGGAATACTCTGTCCTGACTTACACCACTGGAGAAAGCTCCAGCAGTCATATTTTATGGGGAGCTGACAAGAACAAGCACAATAGGATACAGTTTCCTACAGAACCTGGGCACTTAGCTGCCCAGCCTGACCTGCTCCTGTGGCCACCAAGGCAGGACAGCAAGGCTGTAACAAAGTACACTGCTAGGAACGGTCTCCTACGAGGAACAAGGATTTGCAGGGGAGGGGATATCACCTCACCCAACTCAAAGTCCATTGCCTAAGTCTAATCTGGTCCCACCAATGAAACCCTAAGACCAATGAAAGGGAATGCACTTCCAGCAGGGATTGCTTTTGCCCCAAGAGGAGTGGAAGGAGAGTCCGTTGGTGATGCCTGTTGGTGCTCATCAGGCACATGGAGACATCCTGTGGCCAGCATCCAGGTGTGTGCAGTGAAGCAATTCAGACGTTTGTAGATGACTTGGAAACTTCACAAGCAGGTACAGTTTTGAGACCAAGTTCTTATAATAATTGCTCATCCTGAGTTCAGATGCTTCTTGTGTTGTTAAGATGATGATGCAGCTTAACAGGAGTAAGGTGGCGGAAACCAGTTCCCTGACTGAGTGGAACAGCCCAGCCTGAGTGTGTTGAGCAGCATGGTATGATTGCCATTTTCATCATCTTTCCCATCTTCCTTCATGGGTAGGCTATGGAAAACCCTCATGCTCTGTGCTACTTCCCTTCAGCTCATGATGAACATGATTTTCTGTGGGGCAGTGAGCACATTTCTCTTTATTCTTAAGAATATGAAGTTGTTATGGATAAAGTATTTCACTGTATAGTTTCCTGATTGATAAAATGTCACCCCTAAGATTAAGATCACACGTCCCTGCTGCATTGGCACAGAAAGTCAATACTGACAAACGTCACGTTAGATCATTGTTGCAGGGAATGAAACCCTCCATCTGGATAGGAAAGACTGGATGGTTTATTAAAGCCTAACTTTTAAATTGATTACCAGTTTCTCTAGACAATAGTTTGTCATCATTGCTTAACATTATAGAAAAAAACCACCTGTATTTGCCTTTAGGTGCTGTGGTTTAAAGGAGAAGTAAATAGGTATGTGAGGGAACAAAGTAGGATTCATAGCTGCTATATATCCTACACATGAATCAAAGGGGTTTTTTTTGTCCTTCCATCGTGTACTGTCCTTCTCCTCCCCCCCACCTCCACTAATCTGGAATGTCTGGTAGAGAATATCCATCTTTAGATTTAAAAGCAGGGGGAAAGCAAAAAACCCACCTTTTCCTTTATTTTCTGCATTTTTACATTAAGAACTGCTCATCTGTACTTCATTTAGAAGTTATTTATGTTTGGTGAGATTCCATCAAGCTGTTCATATGACTTTTCACCTGAACAAAATGTAGCTCTTCTAACATTATTGTGATGGCCAACCTTGGGGAAAAACTTCATTATCCCCTATGTACCAGTTGTATGGACATTTTTCTCTTGGTTTGACTGTTCTGATATTTTTCAACAGTAGTTTCCTAAATTAATGGCAGTGTCTTGGATGCAGAGGGACTGCTGGAGCAGGGTTATATTAGTGAATGATATCATAGGCAGGGCTTAAAAGCCTTCAGGATACAAATTGCTGGTAGCAACCAGGACAGATTGTGTGTCCTGAAGAATAGCATTCCTGTGGGCTCTGACTGTTGGTCTGAAGAAGTAACTTGAGAGAGCAGTGATGAAGCAAATATCTTGCCTCTGGTCATGTTTCCTTCAGGCATGAAGTATCAGAGCATAGTGTTAATGCAACATTTCTGCTTCTGGTGCCTCAACTAATTTGAGCAGGATCAACACCAGCATCTCCTCACCTCACCCCATTTTGTAGGACCATATAACCACAGGCCTATACTCACTCCCCAGTAGCATCAGAGGTTTTAGGTGTAGTGCCTGGTTAGGAAGCTGTGCCATGGCCACCTGTCAGATATGCCAGTGGCCACCTTTCGTCTGGAGTATTTTACACACCAGCCTCTGCTAGTCCAAGAAAGTGCAAATATTTTTATGACTGCTAAGAATTATGACTTGCATGTTTGCAAAAATATTTGTTACCAAACTTGCATGATTGCTAACATTCTGAGAAACTGCTTCGCAGATTGGCTTTATCCCACTCATGTCAACTTTGCATGACCTGTTGGTCATAGTCTGTGGTCAAAGTGTGGGTCACCCGTCAAGGCTAGTGAGTCTCCATTTGCTAGTCTAATGATGAAGTGATGGTTCCAGTGATGGTTTGGCTGAACTGTGAGCTTTTGGGACAGACAATGACTTGCTCTGGGCAAGTCTGTGAGGCAGCAGAGAAAGGCTACAGCAAGGGAAGGGAGTGGGGCAAAGAGAAAGGAGAAAATACAGCAAAGTGGAGCAAGACAAAGAGCAGAAGGATATCTGGGTCAAACCACAGAAGGAAAAGGTCAGAATAAGAAATTATCTTGGAGGAAGCCGTAGAGAAGATATAGAGGTGGATGTGAGATTTGTGCAAGACAATTAACCAAGCACAATGCTGTTAATTCTGAGTCTTCAGTGCCTTCAGTACTTCTGTGTGTTGGGCATCACTGCTGGACTCTGGAGATGGTGCCAGTGTTGTTTTATTGTCCCAAAGGCCATTTTACTTTCTGACTTTCTCTCTTCTCCCTCCAGGTTTTTAATAGGCCAAGTATCACTGTTGATTAATGGACAGGATGGAAGGTGGAAGACCTTTATAGGCTATTAACCTTAACAAGACCAATAACTAAGTGATAAACTCATGCATGTTCTTTTGCAGAACAGAGAGCCTGAAAGCTGCCTTGTATTTCACTTGTGGCAGAGATGGATTTGTGAGCAGCATCAACATGAAATAGCTCCAGCCAGCTGGGTCAGGAGTAAATCTGTATACTGCAACATCCCTTACAGCTGCACTAGCCTGAACACAAACTGGCTGGAGGAGAAAAAGTGAACCATAGACTGGTAGTTACGTAAGGGGAAATTGCCCCTGGTTGGTTAAAACTCTTTGTTAAAAATGCCACCCATTTGCAATTCATACAGACAACCTAGTCTGAGGTATATTATTAGCAACATCCATATCCTAGTCCATGTTAATGCAAGGGCTCCTTGCTTAATGAGGGTCAAAGAGTCATAGGGGTTGGCATCATTCTAATTATGCACAAAGTCATTCTATTTCTATTTATTTGCACAGATTGGCAGGTTTTGAAGGTCTTGCATTTGTGGCAGGAATTAGGATGTGTTATTAGTATGGAAATAAAACCCTGACAAAATCAGACTTTTCATTACATGTGTACTTTTTGTGCTCCGCTGGATTCTTTGACATATATAAGGGCAGTTTTTGCTTTTGTATTTAAATAGTTCTTACTGCCATCAAAGAAATACATTTATCTACTATTGAAAATATAATGTAATTTACTCTGTAGGAAGCAGGAAAACATGAATATTCCCAAATTTTAATTATGAATTTGGCATGGGAAGAATAAGCAATAGTGTGTGGCTGGACTTTAGAGCTCTTTCTCTACTACGCATTGTTTGGTGTTGCAGTAGGTTTGTAAACCCTGACCATATAAACAACAGGGCAACCCAGCCCCTACCAGGGAAGGGTTGGGATCCTGCTTCACATTTCTCCCTCAAAGGCCAGGGGGCATTCTGTGTCTACACCCCAGACATCCCAGTCCAGGTGCCCTTCTCAAGCTACTGAGCCCCCTTTCCAATTTCCAGACTTAAAGGGTCTGTGGCCAAAGTCTGCCCTCTCCCTCACAGGTACAGGTTCATAGTCATTGGTCTACTCTGAAAGGATGTGCTTCTGCAAAGAAATTTTGGATTAATTTTCAGGGTTATGTGAGGTGATGAGCAGTATAATCCATGGTAGATCCTGCAGATGAAGGGCTTTATATTATATGGATTTAAATAAGATTAATCAAAGTAATTAAATAAATTAAATAGCTTATAACACCTTGTGAACTTTCTTTCCAGTTCACATTGTGACACTTGGAAGGCATAACATGCTTCCTATGCGGAGGTCATCTTAAAACTGGTGAGAAATCAGAGCAGTTGTGAAAACGGCACACAGAAAATCATCCCTGTTATACACTGGTGCATTTGATCCCCTTGAGAGACTGTGTAACGTGGCTGACACATCCCAAGCACAGGTTGTTCTGACCTCCCTTGTAAATCTTGTAGCCTCTGTTCCCTTCAAGGTGCTTGCACGAGCTGGATGTGCCATGTTCTATCAGTACAAGAGCTGCTTTCCTGCACCAGGGCCATCTGTTTCCTAATGATCATGTCCAGTCTGGGTTAGTCTGCTCTCTCATGACACGAAATCTGCATGCTTCCCAAAGATAGTTTCTTGGCTACTGTACTGATGGCCAGCCCCATGGAATCCAGGGCTAGCTGCCTGCTGGGAAGCCTTGAGAGCTGGGTTTGGAACACCTTTTACATCCTGTGCTGCAAGGACTTGCAGTACTTGAGTTGTGTTAAGAGAGAAAAATTTGCTTTTCTCTCCTATCTTTCCCAGTCTGCAGATCCAGACCTTACAGTGATCTGAAACAAGAGACTCCCCTATTTCTGAGTTTAGGGAAAAAATTACATCTACGTGCCAAATTTGCTTTTACTTTAAAGTCCTTACTTGCCATGCTTATTACCACTGGTTAATAAATCATAATGGGCTGGAGATATATGCTGTCAGTCCCCTGCTCAGGTGATGCCCTCTTCCCATGGGATAGATAACATGGCTAAGAGTCACACTTTATCCTCATGTTTTCTTGTGTGATTGTCTTTAAAACCACCCATTTTATATATGCCTGTGACCTGCATGGCACTCAAGTGAGCAAGGTGAGCAGGGACCACAGAGTCATTCATGTAATTAAGATGATTTGCTTTCAACTAAAATCTCACCAAACTGGAATGCATAAATTAGAGCAAGTTCTTTTAAGCTCCAGATATAGTTTGCTTTTGGGTAAATCTAGCATAAGAAAAAAATGAAGGTGAACTGGCCAAGCCTTGGGCCAGATCAACATGTGCAGGTAAAGCGCAAAGGTCATCTTCTTTTGTTTTCTTCTTCTTCCAGCCTGCAGATGAACTGGTCAGCCCAGGATCTTTCCATGGTTCAGTGAGAAGAAATGGCCACTTTTTTGCATATGGTTTGTCAGGTCAGTATGGATATTTGTTCTGGGAGAGGATGAATCAGCCACCACCTGTGTGCCTGTGAAAGCACCGTTGGACAATGAGCTCAGATGTGCACTAAGGACTGAAGGAAATCTACCCACTGTGCACCAGACCTCTCCCATAAAGATAATTTCTGGAACTGCCCGAATTCCTAGATTTGTTTATCATTTCATGGTAAACTTTGTTCAGTTCTCATCTTCCTCTGGCAACTATGCAAAACCTGTTTGGTTTGGGGTTTTTTACTGTCTTTTAAATTATTATTATTATTTTTAAATTATCTTCATTCTATCATAAACTGCTTGGTGAAGTGTTGGATTCAGATGTTGCAAAGCTTCATGTACTGTCTCCTTAATTGTACTCTTAACTTATGATGCTTTATTTTTCCAGATATCTTATTTTTGACACTGCAAATGCCTAAATGTCTTTTTTAGCAGAAGAAAAAATACTTTTGACATTTAGGGGGTTTTATTCCCCCACCAATCCATTCTGTTTATGCTCTAAGAGTTCAACCCTCTAAGTAAATGAAACAAACCACATTATCTTATTTGTGGTTTATTGCATTTGGTTCTTGCATTTTTGGGATCTAAAAATACTTGTTTCTGAAGTATAGTGCAATTCAAAGAAGAAGAGAAATACAGGAGCAATATACCCTGCACTTCCCAATTGCCCTGGCATTTCAGCTACCTACCCCTGGGGGTGTTGAACTCCCATTTGCACATTTAATAAAACACTTAGGATTACTCCAAAGAAGACTGAGCAGAATTTGGTGTGCAGAGAGTTTTCCAAGCATGATAATCCAATCTCATTCACATCTGTGTTTTCTAATGGAGAGACCTTTTGTGCTCTACATGATGCTGCTTGCCATGAGCACTATTTCTTCCAGACATTTTTGCTCCTGATTTAAGGTCATCCTTATATTATTTGTTGAATTTTAGTCCATTTTCCCCCGCTTTGAAAAAGAAATGCAGCAGAGCATCCGAGGCAACTTTTAAGAGAGCTTTTGCTACATCTAGTGGCGGAGTCTTTGAAGTGCCTGGGAAAAAGGCAGTTTAGGAAAAAAGCCAATCTCCATTTAGAACCCTTATTATTTTGTTCATTACAGAATATTCTGAGTTGGAAGGGACCCACAAGGATCATCAAGTCCAACTGTTAAATGAATGGCCCATTGTAATGGAACCTGATGTGCTTTCATATTGCGTTCTGTTTACTTTGTCTTTTATAGCAAAGCTTTTATATTACTGCCTGGCATGGCTTTTCTCGGTTCTGGTTGCTGTCTGAGACAGAACTGGTCTGCACTTTTCTGTGATTTTGATTAAAACTGAATTATTATGGAATAAAAAAGATAGATTAGGGTGGGTGTGTGTGTGTGTGTGTGTGTGTGTGTGTGTGTGTGTGTGTGTCTGTGTCTGTGTCTGTGTCTGTGTCTGTGTGTGTGTGTGATCCCAGACCCCTGCAGCTGTCATACTCCCCAGTGCAGTGCTTGTATCACCCAGGAGCACTGTGAGCTAAGCCCAATGAAGGAAGTTTTTCACCAACCCTGCCCAGCACTTGGGCCACTGCCTACAGACTGCCATGGACAGTGCTGTGTACCTCAGGGGGAATAGGGGAAGAACAGAAACATGACTGCATGCTTACATCAAGGATGCTCAGACATAAATACCTGGATTGCTGTTGTTTCAATCCTTTTTGTTTGATGAGGTGTGGAACACACACAAGGGGACTTAGAACCACCTGGGATTCACTGGAGAAATGAAAATGAAGACTCAAACCCCACAAGACTGGGGTGTGGATAGGTCCTTGCCAAATGCTTGCAGGAGAGGAGCTCCTGCAGTATAATAACAGCAGCTATTCTTACCAACTCCAGAGTAGTCTATTTTCTGAGGGACTGTCTAACCTGCTTTGCACAATTCCAGTGCAAACTGGATGGATCCTAGGCCTAACAAGAAATCCTCATGGTTGCAAACCAGATGGGAGCAGATTAGGTTGCTACTGCCCATGCAGCAATAAGAATTATGGATAAGGAGGTTTGGATCATGATGGTGATATTGACAAATTAATGCAAACCAGAGCTGATTACAAACATACTAAAAAAAACAGCACTGATGTTTTAAAAGTGGCTGATCTAGGTTTAAAAATCTGGGTGAAAGTCACACATGTTTTGGGTTGAGAAGCGGTTGTGTAAAAAAAAGTATTATCAAACTTTATCAACCTGCTTTATCCAGACAAGGAGTGGCACCTTACACTGGGAATTGGGTCTTTGTGGTGGGAAAGTGAGGAGGACCTGCTTACCCAGCTTTATCCAGAGCTATGACAGGAGAGGGTGGTTTGACAGCCTGGCTGCTTTTGCTCTGGTATATAGTTTGCTTTTCCTGCCTGGAACTTAATTTGTATGGCATCATTAAGGTTCCTTTGCAGCATCCTTCTTTGGCTTTGCATGTTGGAGGACCTCACCCTCCTCAGGTGAATAACCAGGGGAGACAGATAGACTTGGGGCAAATTAAGGAGGGTGGAATACTCATGAAAATGACGATAAGGCAGCATCAAACATGGAGCTGGGATGTACAGGTGGGTTTCCCCAGGTGTCTTCCCCATATGTGACAGAGCAGTGATTTCTTGGTGCTGGAAAGAAGTTCCCTTCATAGAAAGTTCTTTATTGAAAGAAACTGGCTTTTAGAGCACAGCAACCAGCAGAAGGGCAAAAAAAGGGCATCACCCCTGAAGGAAACCCAGAGTGACAACTCAGCCACTGTCAGAGGCTGAAGACCAGCAAGACAACTTTCACCCGGGCTGCATTGCAGTAAGGGGGAGCTCCCATTCTGCAAGCAGCATCCAGCTGCACAAGCAAAATTACCTCATGGGCTAATTTTAGACACATTGGGGATGAGCCTGATGGCAGAGGTTGCAATGTCATCTGAAAGGCATACACAGAATGAGGTAGGAAAAATCTAAGACCTTGGAGGAGAGTTTAAATTAAAATATTAAAACTAAGAACTTCTGCAGGACCATATGCAAGAAATGTAAAAGGTGCTCAAAGAAAATGAGTTGTGCATTATCACAGAATCACAGAAACAGAATACTTTGAGTGGAAAGGGACCCTAAAGTCATCTAGTTCCAGCTCCCCTGCCATGGGCAGGGACACCTTTCATTGTAAGGCTCATTAGCATCCCAGCATGAACTGAGGGATGGTACAGATAGGGAGGTATTTCCATCTCAAGGTGTTACTTGCTCTCATGAAATAGCAGGAAAATGAAGAATAATTTCAACTTAAGTAGTTTGTTCTTGAATTTGTTTCAGTTAAAAAAAAAAAAAAATCCTTGATGGAAGGAATATCCATCTCTGTTATTTACCACTGTTGTGAAACCACAGGAGCAGAAAAAGATCTGTAACTTTCTTGAGCTTCAGGTGGTGATTGGAGAAGATAAGGTTTCTAGTATCAGTAATTATTTGTATGTGGCAAGCTTCATCTGTTTCCATAATATATGGTGGGAATCACTCCATCACTCTTGGAGCTGTTCAATCAGCCCCATGCTGGGCAGCCTCTCTGATGCCTGGAGTTCAGTCCAATGCAGAGAGATTGGCCATAGATAACATGTTGTCAGAGTACTCTGAGCAGCATTACAATTTTATATTTTTTAGAAGCAGACATGAAATAGTTCAATAGCTCTCACAAGCAAAAAGGAAAACAAACAAAACAGGGCATTAAAAAACATGAGGGTTTTTTCCCCCTCTATTTTGAGTCAGCTTCCTTCAAGTACATAAAAATTGGCAGAAGCTGCATTTTTTTATGATAGTTTGTGTTTCATTTCTATACATGAAAGACAAGGAGCAGATATGTCTCCTCTGGAAACAAGGCCTACTTTGACTTGTCAAATACCAATCACTATTTTAAAAATGTCACTCTATTTCCTGCCTCTGCCCTGGGCTATGGCAGATGGCCACAGGTGAAAAAAATATAATTAGTTTCTCAAGTCTCCCGATAAGCGCAGGAGATTGAACACATTTGGCTTAAAAAGGGTTCCCAGCTTCCTCCCTGAACAGCAGGAGCTGTTTCCCCACCACCTTGCAATTCCCTCTCTCTGTGCACAGCTGCTGCCCAGGCAGAGAGCAGCAGGCAGCACTTCTCACCTCCGTGGGCTCCAAACCTCAAAACAAGCCTGGGCAGTGAGGCTGTAAAAACACAGCTGTCTGAGCAGGAAAAAAGGAGGCATTTCATAGTAAAGATAAACCCTTTTGTTCACTCCTTCCTAAGCTCAGAAGCTGCAAATTCTTAGCTGGCTGGACACTAGGACTTTGCTATGTTAGACAAGGGTTTTACCAGGTATTCAGGCGGTGATTTGGAAAACACTTGTTTTTACTTAAAACTTTGTTCACTTGCTTCGGTGGCCATTTGAATGTGATTAAAAACTTTATCAGAAAGGCATAAGGATAGGAAAAATAAAAATAATAGCAGCTTGTGGAGTGGCAAGAGGTGGAGTTATTCAGGTTTACTTTGTAAATGTTAGGAAGCTACAAATAGAAAATAAGAAACACAGAGGTTATATACTTTTAAGTTACACTGAGTCCTGTAAAAAGTCAAACATCACTTTTTTAAGATGCAGTAGAGGGACAGTATTTATCCATTGCAGCTCTTCAGTGCTTTTTCGCTAGAGGTAAGTTCATCTTAGTTCATCTTATTCATCACAAATACAAAATATGAAAATGATGCATTTTAAGATTCAAATATACACTGTAATAATTCTTAAATTCCCTTTGGCCTTTACAACGCCTTAAAACTCAAATACAACAGGACCGTATCAGACCCAGTCCTTCATACAGAGGATCACTTTTGGTCCAGCTATACTATCATAGGGGCATACTGACATCTTTTCATCAGTCTGACTTCTGGCATATCCTAACTTCTGAGTGCTTGAACATTTCAACCTTAGCTGTCCTCTTGGCATACATGCTCTTACACACAAAACACCATAACTTTTTATGAATGTGGTGATTCCCCAGAGACATCTATAAGACTAATGACTATGTAGGTACACAAGAGGCCTCAAGAACTGTCTCAGCAGAAGTTCAGAGGAAGTTTGGCTCATGTTCTAGCTAAGGAGAAGCATTTTCCTGTCCCTTAACACATATGTTCACATTCACTCACATATGTTCTTAATGTGCTTAAAACAAAGTAACCTGAAGTTACACCAGGCTTAGTTTGGGTGTTAGGAAAGATTTCTGCCTTGAAAGAATTGTCAAGTGTTGGAACAGGCTGTCCAGGGGAGTTGTGAAAGTCACCATCCTTGGAGGAATTTAAAAGCTGTGTAGCTGTGGCACTTTTTTGGGGGGAGATGATTTAGTGGTGGACTTGGAAGTGCTGGGTTATTGGTTGGACTCAATGATCTTAGAGGTCTTTTCCAGCCTAAATATCTCCCTGGTTCTATGATTCATGGCCACAAGGCAGAACATCACCTCATGTCCCAGGCAGCTGGCATTTTTGCCTGTTAGTTTGCATGTAGCACTGGAGACACGTGGCCTTATCCAGCCATCCTCTGGGCAGTGTCATCATCTGGAGACTTGAGGCAGACTGTGAATGAAGATGAACGCTGCAAGGAAATCATAAGAAAATGGTCTCCCTGGGGAACAGGTTAAGAAAGAAATTTGCATAACTCATATGGTTTATCTAACTTTTTCAATATTAAGGGAGTTTTAAAAAAATATGTCTGCTGATGTTTTTGCCTTATTAACAATATTACTTAACCTAGAGCTCAGGTTATAATTAGTGATTTTATATTCTGCAGCTGGTAGCTTTCTTGACTGTTATTATTAACATTTTAATTTCAAAATCCTTTGAGATAATTGGAGATGCAGGGAAAGGCATCTGGTATTTCCTTATATCCCTTGAGGGAGGTTCTGGATTGCTCATTTATGTTTCAATTGCTATTTTAGAGTTGTTTATTTCTAAATGTCTTCTTACAAGCCTATTCCCATGTCATTAAGTCATTCTTATAGACAATCCAGACATGGTGATCCAGCACAAACCAGGTCTGCTCAAGTATTTAGTACTGTGATTAAGAGACAGAGAAATAGCACAGCCATTTATACATATGCAAAGCCTTAATATCCAAACAGGCTTTCCCAGGAGCAGTGACACTAAGAAGAGCTGGCTTCCCTGGAGGAAGTTCCTTCACAGTCAATTCAGTGGAGTGACTCCTAGAGGAATGACATGAATTTCCACCAAGCTCTTCCTACATGTACCTGATTACGTGTCTGGGAACACAAGTAATTTGTCTGGATGAAGAAATGTCTTACAGCGTTAGAGCTTGGATCATAAAATGGGCTTGCCAATAGAATAAAGATCTGACATACCAGTTTATTTTTTTATTTCTTAAGGTATCATTTTTAATCACCATCAAAGATTTTCAGACAGTATTTCATGCATTTTAGATCCATCTATTTCCAATGCTCCAGGATTTTTTTCTGTGGGTTGAGCCTCCATTTTTTCATACAACTACAGATTTTTTCCCACTGAGGTACAGCCTCTTCCTTCCTAGCTGTTCTTTCTGACAGTGAAGCAAATATCAGAAGAAATCCTGATGTTTTTTCCTCAATGTCCAGACCATTGAAAACAGGTCAAACACTCTCTATTCATTTCATTTCTCAATTTAATTAATTTTCACCCCTGCTCCTTAGATGATCTGTGTTGGTTTTGCTGGCTGCAAAGAATCAGTGAGAAAGGAAGCCATGTGGCAGCCCCAGTGCACTTCAGTGAAATTGTGAAATGGCTTCAAGACTGAAATAGCAGCAGCTATTTCAGATCAGGAGCTTTATTAACTGAATAAGTCGAGGGATTTATTTTGTTCCTTCACAGCAGCTCCAACAAGTTTGGTTCTCCAGTCTAAGACTTTTCAGATCTGATGGAACAACTAAACCTCAACTCTGCAATGTCTTTATCCATCAGCAAAATGTCCAGACTGATCATATAGAAACACTTCTTAGCCTGGTAGAAACACTGTCAGGAGAAATATATGTCTGAGAGGTGTGTTTGGCATCAATTAACTGAGCTTGATTTGATACACGAAAGTGAAGCATTTGTCCAGAAAGGTGATAGTACTTTATTTGTCAACTAGATATAAAAGCCCAAAGATGTGCCATTTTGTATGTATGGATAATTATGTATGGTGGAGATACTGAACAAGATTATTGCTTTTTGAATGACAAAGTATAAGGTTAAATTATGGGAGTTTTTAAACAAGAAGGCAAGAGGATTTATTACACACTGTATCTTTTCTAAAATAATAGCAAATGTGAGAAAAAAATGAAAGCTTAATAGATCACCCACAATAGTTTAGAATGCTTGGAAAAGAGCATACAATGGGCAGGGAATAGGACCTAAAAAATGTGATGGGGTCAAAGAACAATTTGTTGAACCTCTCCCCGCTAGGTGATGTTCCTGGGTGCTCTGCCAGCTGCTTCCTGCAAGGCACCTGCAAGATGACAGAGCTGCTCTGGACTGAGTACCCAGGAGGATCCATCCCTTGGTCCTTGTGTAGCTGCCCCTGCTGGGGAATCAACATGAGAGGAGATGCAGGTATCTGCAGGTATGTGGTGGCCCTGTGCTTTTGCTTCCAGAGGCTTCCAAGGCACAGGTTTGGGACTGGCAGACACAGGGCAAGGCTTGCAGAGAACTCTGGTCTTGGGGAATGGTGGCTGCAGAGCTGGTGGGGCTCCACATGCCAGCTGAGCCCTTGGAGATGCCCCAAACTGTCACTGGAGCTCAGAGAACAGGTCAGCTGGAGATGCTTGCCTACATGCTGAACCACCTAGCTGACTCCCTGTGCTGGGCTTGGCTGAGAAACAGATAATTTCCTCCACAGCAGCCCAGACAGTGCCGAGTTTTGGATTTGTGACTAGGACAGTGCTGATAACACACCGTGATAACATAGTGTTTTGGCTGTTGCTGAGCAGCACTTGTGCAACATTGCATTTTTATTTGTCCCACTCTGCCCCACCAGCAAGTAGGCTGGAAGTTGGCAAGAAGCTGGGAGGAAGCACAGCTGGGACAACTGAGCCAGGCTGGCCAAAGGGTTGTTTCCTGCCTTACAGCAGTAACAGCACAAGGGAAGGAGGACAAAGGGGTGACATTGGTGGTTATGGCATGTGTCTCCTCAACTAACCTTTGCATGTGCTGAAGCCCTGGTTTCCAGGAGGGGAAAAACCATCAGTTGCTGAAAGGATAAAGTGAACAAATTCCTCTTTTTGCTTTGCTTGAGTGGGCAGTTTTTGCTTAACCTACTGAACCGCTCTTGTCTGGGTGCCTTCCTCCCATCTTTTTCCCATCATGTGGCAGAGGGGAGATCCAGCATATGTATCAGTACTTGGCTGCTGGTTAAGGTCAACCCACCATAACCCCACTCCCTGGCCTTGGGGACAATTTCAGTGAGGATGGTTGGGAACTGAGTCTCTTAAAAGCAAAATCTGGGCAATAGGTAATTGCTGTTTTATTTCACCAGAACTAGCAACCTTTTCTTGGAAGTTCTCCTCAAGGGAGAATGCTGAAGTTGAACTGCTACATGATTCTGTTGTTTTTTCTTCTTTTCGTTATAGCTGCATTTTCAGAATAAAAGATAATTGACCACCAGAACACTTCTTGCCTTCTAAGATGGTTATTCCCTGTTGCTCCAGTGCTGTAGGACATGGGGCACTGTTGAAGGCACCTGAGGTCCACATGCTGCAGCATAGTCTGGAAATAAGATTTGTACATGCCAAACCATAATACACCATTTCCTGATCATCATACCAGCAATGTGTGAACCTGTTTGGTACAAGAACTATCTGCATATTGTGTTCATGCCTAATGTTCAGCTCAAGAAAGGTGCTGAATAATCTGTGTATTCACAGAAAATGTCACAGGAAATAAGTGATCACAGCAAGAAAACCCAAACAGTTATTGCCTTAGGCACTGTGGAAGAGATTAGATAGAAAACAAAAGAAGATGGTTTGACATCCAAACAGGTATTTAAATTCTGTCCAGTATATGATACCCCAGAGGGCCTGTTTCTTGCCTTTAATGATAAAGGTGTTAGACAAGTCCTTCAGAAACAAATGCCGTATTGCAATCCCCTAAATTCAGATGAGATGTCTGACTACTGATATTAAGACTATCGCTCAAGGGGGTCCAGGGAGCTTATCAGCATCTGGAAGACTTTCTTCTTAACCTGTGTTCACCCTATGTTTGGTCACATTTTCTGAGCAGCTAGGTGTCCTCCTGAGCTCAATGATCTGGAAGATAATGGGCTGTTCTTGTAATTTTAACAAATTAAATTACTTACAAACTTTGCTGTCAGAGGAAACATGGAAACCTAGAAGGCTATAGAAGAAAAAGAGCTCATCTAAAGTTACAGAAAAGAGGCAATTTAAAGTGGAAGCAAAAGGAGAAAAAGGTGGAAAATAATAATAATAAAAGTTCTAAAATGAAATGGGGAGGCAAAAAAAAAAAAAAAGATGGTTAGAAAGTTTAATTAATTCTGGCTCAAAAGTGAAAAAGAAATGAAAAATGAAACAAAGAGCAGAACTGGCATGAGAGAGAGAGAGAGAGAAGAAAGATGCTGGGGAGAAAGAAGCTCAGTAAATTAACCAATATATGCTGCAGAGAAATCCTTTCAGCAGGCTCAGAGAATCTGCTGTCTCCATTAAAGTTTCATAGTGAAGGCTCAGAGGGATTTTCAATATTTAAAAAGTGTTTTTGAAGGTAGCCAAGGGAAGATGCACTGGTAACTCTTAAAAGGCGAATGAATTAAATTTTATTGTGTCTTCAAATAGCATAGGGCAGTGTCTAACTCTTGGTTCCTTTAAAAGAGCACTCATGCCTCACTGAGCTCCCACCTCTCATTAAAATGCCCCTGTGTGGGGTGTTTTGCATTCTCTGCTTTTCTCTCTGGTGATCACAGCTGAAGATGAGACAGGTGCCAGGAGGGTTGAAGGCAGAAGCTGGGAACTGTGGGACTGCAAGGAGGCAGAAGTGGAAGGACAAGGTCAGACAAAGGGTTTCACCATGAGGCCCCAGACACAAAGAAGGAACGCCGGTTTCGTTTGGGCAGATAGGAACGATAGGTACCATCCTGGGGACTGGGAGGTGGCAGCTTCCACTGCCCTGCCAAGGCACGCGGAGTCCCCAGGCAGGCACGGTTTGTCCTTCCTTGAACTCCCGTCTGACGAAGGGCAGTGAAAGCCCAAAGGGAAAATAACTCATCAATCCAGAAGCCCGGCGGGTGGCAGCACCAAACCGCGGCCAGGCGCAGCTCCCGGCAGCGCAGGATGCTGCCGAAGGTGATCCCTTCCCTGCCTGGGCTTCCTTTGGTAACGCTGGCACTTCCATGGTGCCACCCTGAGCAGCAGTGACCAAACAGCCTTCTAGAAATGACCCTGTATGTTATTGCTAACACGCCCCTCGTCTAAACAGCGCATCTCTCTCCGGCTGCCTCACCTCGGGCACTGCTGCTTTGCAAACCATTCGGTACAAGCAGCAGGCTGCAGAAGTTTTTTTTTATGTTGACTATCACTTGCATGAATTGTACCTTTTTTTGTATGAAAGAATTCAGCCCAAGGTCAAGACAGCTATGTTCAGACACCCATTTGCACACTGAGCGTGTAGCACACGAGAGATCTTGTCAGTGCAGCCCTGGAATTGCTCCTCCCATGTAGCTCCTTTGGGAAGAGTTATCTCATCCTCTCACATCCCGGCAGGACAGGGATGTAACACAGGACATTCTCACCAAACCAAAGGTGGGCACTACTCAGCCACTTTCTCAATAAATTTAGGAAATAAAGGGTAATTTGGTTCAGCACCAAACTCCACCTGTCTCCTGCTCTAGCAGACATTGTTAATGGTGGATGAAGGGGAAAGACTAAGGACAGACAAGTGTCTGCAGTACTTTCTCAGAAAATATGATCCAGTGCTTGGATTTTGAAAACGAAAAATTTTGAAATGAAAAAAAAGTCAGACAAAACTTGAGCTAAGACAACAAAGTACACAGAATATGTTTCAAAACTTTTTTTATCATAAGCCTTCTGCTGAGTCACAGTGATCAAACCTGAAACCTGTTCTCCTCTGCACAATTTTTTTGATGTGCAATTCTTTCCTTTTGATACATGTGAAAGCAGTTTTGGGGTATTTTAGATTCCTTCCCCTACCAAAGAAACAAGAAATGGCAGGCATTCTTCCAGGCCAAGTGACACATAGTAGGGGTCTGCTGAGAGAAGACTGTCTTCCTCCGTTTTTCCCAATCCATGTGTGGACAGCAGGGATACGGAGACAGAATGAAATGACCCAAGAAACTGGTCATTATGAGGAAAGGACAGACTGCGATGCTCTCTTCCAGCTCCCCTTCTTATCCATGGCTGAGTCCACCCTGTTCTGTCCCAATGGGGCTGTGGCACATTTGGCTCATAGATGGCAAAAGCAACAGGGCATTTGGGCTCTCTCCTGCTGCAAAGCTCAGCAAAGACACAACAATACCGCAGGCAAAGTGTGAGAACTTCAGTTCCCAAATATCTAATGTGGTTTCAAAGTAGAAGCCAAATAAGAATAGCATAAAATTATTTGTTGTCTGCCCCACAGCAGGGCATGACTATATTTCTCTCTGATAAGCTGAATGATTTTGACCCACATTGTAATATCATTTGAATTTAGAGATAAGTATTGTCATATCAGCCTTGTGCTAAGGTTCAGAAGCATCTTGTGGCAGCAACCTAGAAGTGTTTCACAGGGCTGCATAGGTCAGAGGAGGCTGTAGGATGTGGGCAGCGTGGTCAGACAGATACTCACCTCTCTTCCATGTTTGGAGGGTCCCTGCAGCAGGGAACAGTATAAATTCTAATGAAGCTGCACTGCCAGTAGCAGGAATAGAGCTAATTCCAGGTGCTCTGGAGTTTACAGCTCAAAAATGGATTTAATTATCACTTTACTGGCTTTAAGTGAGCTGTAAGACTAATCTAAATTTAACAGGGTCGGCAGTTGCTTTACAAGCTTCCTCAACAGCCAAGTGCCAAATTAGGGCTATACCAATAGATAAAGGGAGAAAACTAAAGCCATTGATGGTCATAGATTTCCCAGCTGATATCTTTACACTCTGCTATAAAATCCTATAACCTTCATTCAAAGAAAGTGAAAATTGTTGACATCTCTTTCAAATGCTATGCGTTAGGAAGCAATCTGAACTAAATATAATTAGAATCAAATCATGTGCACCTTTTGTTGAGGAGTAACAGCACACAGTATCTTCTGCTATTTATGTTTCCAGATAATCTGTGCCATTGGTTTGGGATCAAATGTTGGAGCCCCTCCAGTTGCTGCACCACTGCATGCTGAGCATTGACGGTGCCGTTTGGTGGGCCCAGAGATGCATCTGGGAGCTTGTTTTATAGCAGGTTTTGAAAAATACTCTTTTGCTTGGGCAGAAATGCTCCACCTGGATCTAGGACAGCCCAGGTCTTGCTCTTGGGTGCAGCGGAGCCACCCGGACATGGCGGCGGAACTCTGCGTGTCATAAAGGAGTGAACTTTGGCAAAACTCTGCCCTTGGACTTTCAAGCACCTGCACCTGCTGACCTGCCTAAGAGAATTTTCCAGGTCATGGTGCCCTGGAACAAGTCAGGCATGGTGCCCTGCTAGAAGGTTTCTCCAAGCTTTGGGAGACAGCTCTAAACTGTGAGAGGCTATGCACAGCTTGGAAAAACTCTTCTCCTGCCCTGTTGACCTGCCCCCCCATATGATGTCCCTTCACATCATGCCCAAGGAAACAGGAGTCAGGGCCTCTCTGTGTGGCCAAAATCTCTGTCAGGCAGCAGGAAGTAGTGAGCTGCCCACACCAAACCCAGGACTTATGCACAGTCATCCTTGTGTTTTGCTCACACAGGTTTCTCTTTTCTGATCATTTCTTTGCTGGACAGGACTCACTATATGTTACCCATATTGACCCATCAGAATCATTGAGTCCAGCTCCTGGCTAAACACAGAACATCCCAAGATTCACAGCATGTGCCTGAAAGCATTGTTGAAATGGTTCTTGAACTGTGTCAGGCTGGTGCTGTGACCACTTCCCTGGGGAGCCTGTGCCAGTGCCCAGCCACTCTCTGGGTGAAGAACCTTTTTCTAATATCCAATCTAAACCTCCTCTGACTCAGCTTTGGGCAGTTTTCTCAAGTCCTGTCACTGCTCATGAGAGTGAAGAAATTGGTACCTGCCCCTTCTTTTCCCCTCACAAGGAAGCTGCAGACTGCAATGACTGCAATGACAAAGTCTCCCCTCAGACTCCCCTTCTCCAGGCTGAACACAGCAAATGACCTCAGCAGCTCCTCATGCAGCTTCCCCTCCAGAGCCTCCATCATCCTCATTGTCCTCCTTTGGACACCTCTTTTTATATTGTGGTGTCCAGAGCTGCACACAGCACTCAAGGTGATGCTGCACAGTTCTTTACATGTAGTCTTTTATAAGAGTAGCTCAGCCCTAACACATATCATACCCAAACTATCTATGCTTTTATTCCCATCACTCCCAGCAATCCCATAGCATTACTACCCATTGTGCCCTCTGCATCACTTCCTCCCCTTTGCAGAACTTAGGGATCACCCCTGAACCACCATGGCTGTTTATCTATGGGGCTGACACAGAAAAGAGTGTGGTGTTGCCCTAGATCTTTGCAGAGGGGCAAGCCAAGGGCTTGAAAGAGTTGAGATGGAATTTTTTCCTCACAGTTATCTGAGACCTGGAAAGGTAAGCACAGCCCAGGCTGGAGAAATAATCTCTGGGTGAACTCCATGCTCTCTGTCTATTTGCATTACTGAGAAGTACTTCTTATCTTTTGGACTTTCAAACCAAAGAGTTTAAAGAAATACTGGAGTGAAATTATGGCTGCTGATGATTAAAGCACTATATTTAGGCTTAACTGTAACTTAAATGCCAGATTATAAACTCTGAAATATTTTTTACATAAACTCTCCTCCTCATAAACAGTGAACTAAAGTAGTCAATTTGTTCCATTCACTTCAGCCAAGTACAGCACAATTCTGGTTTTACATTAGGTCTAAGGGACAGCCTTAAATCTTGAATTAACCAGGAAAATACAGACAGAGAAAGCAGCTTGCTGAGACCCTTGTTAGGAGAAGCCTAACAGCATTCAGATTGTTAGGTGGTTGCTGTTTGCTTTTTCCAGGAGGATGCCACAAAATTTCAGTCATGTGAAATCCACCACCTGAAGTGCCCAGGTAGAAGTATGGCTTTGAAGGGATTTAATCCTGGGTTGCAGGTAAATATCCTGGGTAAAACAATATGGATAAAACCCTGCTGAGCCAGCTGACCTTGGGAAAGATAGTGTGGTTATCTGAACTTCACTTATCTAAAGTCTCCTCATGTTTGAGGTGGGATTATTTTGTCCACCTCATACCAAGAGAGGGGATTCTGTGTGCCCTGATCAACTCAAGGTGCATGACCCAGCATCCAAGGGTACACTTTGGGAGGGCAAATGTCCTTCCCCTGGAAAGAAAAGTAGTTTGGAAGTTAAAAGTCCATATGATTCAGGCTGTACTGCTCATATGCAGTCATAAAGAGGAGATGCACACAGAGAAAAAAAAGACAGAATCATTTTGTGGAGATGGTGAGGTACAGTGGTGAGCAGAAAGGACACTTTGAGAAGCAGAGCTGCCTTGGGCAGAGGTGTCTTAGTTCAGGCAGAGCAAGAAGGGGGTGAGTGATGTCCCCAGCAGCCACTGCACCAGGGAGGGATGTGCAAAGCCTACTGCAGGCTGAACAGCTCCAGCTACTACATCAGAATGGCTTACATGGTCTTGTTATCCTACGGGCTCCCCATACAGGCTCTTCACCTCCTCCCCATGTCCAGGTCTCACTAGGAAAACAGGAGCAGAAAAAAGTCAATCTTTCCTGTCTAATAAATTGAGGAAAAATAAAAAATAATGATTTAAGGTGGAATTCCCAGGGTTTCCAAAACAGCAGCATACCTCACTTGTAGACCTGATGATCTTGTGTGTTGTTACAAAAAGTTGCAATATTAAAAAAAGGCTGAAACAAAGCTCTAAAGAACACTGAGGAATTATTTTAATCCCTTTTGCTCGGAAAAAAAAAAAAATCCTCTAAAACCCCAAAACTAATAAAACCATTTTACAAATTCCATGTAATGCATTATTACAACAATACCATTTCACAAACCACAGTGAAAGAAACTATATGGTGTATTTACAATTAATTTTCAGCTTACGAAAACACCTCATGAATGAAATGAGTATCTAAGTTGTGTGAGAGCCAAGAAGGGAGAAAAGATAATACTAGTGAGGAGAGTGCAGATTTTTATAGTGTTTGCTGGTTGCCTTTCTTTCTCTGAACAGCAGGAGGAGATTAATGATATTGTCACAACAACACTAATGATGCTGTAAAATCATAAGAACAGAGAGAGCCAGGATTTGATAAAAGTGAGATTTACAGCTGCATCAGTCAATTTAATTATCTTTCACTAGGCTTAAACTAAGCAGTAAGACTAATCTCCACTTAACATATTTTACAGGGTCTGCAGGCGCTTTACAACCTCCTCCATTCAAAAGTGTCAAATTATGGCAATATTGATAAAAGAGTGATGTGAATGGTTGTCTAGTCAATCCCCAAACCAGTTAATATCTTTCTTTACTGCATTGTAAAAGCCAATTACTCTGAAGTTTTGGAGTGAAATTTGTGAAGGGCAATCTGAGTTGATAATGTTTAGAAAACAAATTTGAAGAAGATAAAGATCCATGTCCACCTGCCTGTGTTCACTATCAAAGTTGGTGCTGCTGCCTCTGTGCTGGCTCTGCTGCCTGTCATCCTGCCCTGCTGGCAATGATCAGCATTGTCTAGAGATGAGTAGTGAGCAACATCAAATGTTTCAAACAAGATTTTATTCTTTGTAATTTTCTCAGCAGCTTTCTTAGCTGCTTCTCCACATTCTGTTATTTGATGCTGTATTACTGGACCTGTAGTATAACACAGTATTTGTTCTTATCAAGTCTAGCAAAAACATGACAGATTTTATATATATTAATTTTCCATGTGTGTGTTTTTTGTTTTTTTTAAAAAAAGTCCCTCAGTACATCAGGTCCCTAGGCTTGATTTTGCTCTCCATATCTTTGTGGAGTTACTTATACTTCTACAAATAGTGAAGTAAACCCAGCCATTTCCACTCGACAGGCTACTTCATGGTCAATTAGCCCTACCTTTTAAAATAAGTATCTTCCTTTGAGCTCTAGAAAAGCAAGCTTCTGGCATCAGGGACAGAAGCAAAATGCTTAAACTTGCTCTTTTTTTAGACTTTGATTTTCAGTGAGACTGAAGAAAATGTAGCACGCAAACCAGACAGCAGCTCCCAGCAAAATTCATGTTTCAAGCCTGGGAGAATCCCCAGTTTAGCCAACTGTTGTCTGACACAGCAGAATGAGAAAATCAAAATCTTTCCTAGTGAGTTCAAATAGTGTTTCCCTGCTCTCCAGATAGATGAACACCAGTCTCTTTCAGGCAGGGTGTGTCTGGCAGTGAAGAATCCAATTTAAGGCAGGCTCTGGCTCTAAGCACTTGGTAATCAGAATTTCAGTCCCACTTCACATCTCTTTATTTGGTACTCTTGCCTGTATTTAAGTGCTGTGGGCAAGTCAATTCTTTGACCCATCTCTTCTGCTGGTCAAAGTGGCTCTGAAGGCAATTTCTGTGATACTTTAGTCTCACTAAGCCCTATTATTGATCAAGTTTTGAGTCAGTAGTCAGGCTTCCTGGAAAACAAACGTCACAGCACAGGCATGCCCTGTGTCATTAAAAAACAGTTGTTCTGCTCCTGCATTTAAAAAAAAACAACACAGAATGACTGAGCCCAGTGTTTCCACAGTAGCTTATTTTTAGCTGTCTCAAAATATTTTTTGACTAATAATGAAATAATCCACTGACAAGAAACTAAAAATATTTCTCTTCCCAGGCTTGGAAAAGAGAGATACATTTTTTGGACAATTACCTAGAAGGTTTACAGCAAAAAATAGTAGCAGCAGTCAACTCTTAGGGCCTGCAGTTCTGTTTGAAACACACTGAAGTCCTGCTTCATCACCTGCTGTCTTTAGCTTGCTAGCACATCTGACACCCTAAATGTGGGAGGTGTAATGTGCTTCTGACCATGCTGAGTGGCCCTCTCACCTTGCAGCCTTTAGGTCCTGAGACCACAGTGCCCAGCTGGGCTGACAGTGCTCCTGGTGCAGGAGGTGGTGGCTGACCTGCCTAGGAGAGACATCTTTTGTAGGACAAGCACTACCTCAAACCCTGGCTAAGACCAACCCCAGGACCTTCACAGGGGTTTGGCTGTTGGAAAATCAGATGTGCTAAACTCGAATGCACTAAATTCAGATGCTTTGTGTGTGACAGGCCTGGCTGGCCTCTGCCATGTAGCCCATGTTCCCAGCTGCTGCATCCACTGGTCTCAGCTGGTGGTCAGCAGATTCCATCCTGGAGGACTGCAGATGGAAGTGAAGCAGGAGGCCTTATGCACCAGAGCTTTCAAACAATTGGGAAATTGGCAATGCATCATGGCTCCCAGCAACCTGACTCCATCAAGATCAATGATCCCCTTAAGGTCCCTCTATCCAGGGACTCTGGGAAGAAAGGTTTTCAGTCAAAGTGGTGAGACAAGGGTCTCAAACTTTACTTACATTTCATGGAATTTCCGCTAAGCCTAGGGGAAGGGGTGTAGAAATTGGCAGGATTTTTTTCCGAACAAGGTCTTCAGGATTGAGACTCTGTCAATAAATCCTGCAACGTGTTTGTTCATGCAGGAAATGGGAAGAAAGTCAGTTCAGGATTCTTATCCATCTCATCTTATCAAGGTGGTAAATCTGGTCTTTGATCCTTTGTCAATAACGCACAAAGTTGGAGGCAGCTGCCACCACCCAGCTCAGCCATGCAGTCATCAGGGTCCCATAAAACGTTTATGAAACCTGTCATAAACTGGCCTGATAAGGAACAGGACATCAGGTTTCAGGAGTCAGCAGCTTCTTGGGGAAGACCTTCCCTCTAACTCCAAAGCTCCTTTGTTCAAATAGGAAACACAAGCCGCTGATTGCACCCTGCCATAAATGCTGGGAGCAGGGAATTTTCACCAGCCTTGCTGCCTGCTGAATTTTAGTGGCAGGTATTGGCCTTCATCATTTGCCTTTCCCACTTGCCAGTCCTAGGGAGGAGGGAGAATAGGGGAGAAGGAGAGGAACTGAACAAAATTATAACTGAGGAAGGAAAAAATAGAAGAAAGGTTTAACTGAAATAATGAAACCCACATTCTGTTCCCACCTTCCCCAGTTAATGCAACTATGACTCATGTCACAGTCTCTGCCTCTTCCTTACTTCCTTTATAAGAAAATCAAATTGATCTGCCTTGTAGCTTCTCTGGGCTCCTTGACATTTTTTCCCAGAAGACTAAATCACTAATAGAAAATGAGGTGTCTCCAGTGTCTCCCTGAGACACCCAAATTTCAAGAATAGGGCTATGCTCCAATGCTGTGCAGTGATTTCTGCTTCCTTCAGCAGCACAGAGCACTTCTCAGCAGCACTGTGTCCACAGCTCCATGATCTTCCTGAGCTACAAGTTAAGAAGCCGTGCCATGCTGGGGACCATTCGATCACTCATTGGGGTATTTCTTGCTCTTTGGAACAGCTTTGGCCTCAGGGGTGCAGTTGCAAAAGGAAACTACAGCTAAGAGCAGGCATCACAGCCTTGTTATTTATGCAGAGGATTCAAACCCTTGATTTTCTGAAAGCACAGGAAGGTCAATATTAAAGTACAGCCTATGTTTGCAACTCAAAGCCCTGGTTAACAGCAAGATCAAATCCTTCCCCATGAGGCCACAATTTTCATGCATATTCTGCCATCTTTGATTGTAGGTTTTTTTTTTTGTAAAGACACAAAATAGAACATGAAATACTATTTAGAACTTAGAATCACAAAATAACATCTCATAAATCACCTGTCTTATATTTTCCTTTTACTTGGTTGTGGTTTTTTGTGATGATGTAGTCACAATGTTGAGATACAGACCACTATTTTTTTCTGGTGCCTGACTTCTTAGAAAGCTTAATTATTTCTTAAAAGTACTTTAAATCATGCAAACTATACTGTACCATAACAAGATTTATTTACAGCTATATATTTATTTTATAATCTCCATAAGATAAGCAGCTGTTATGTTTAATTGGTATTACTGTATTATTTACTAATCAAACTACCTAGGAGTTTAGTGGTGCAATCACAACTTCTCTAGCTGTTAATTTAGTCGTGTTTCAGTCACTAATAATAACAATTGTTCAGTACTGACAAGAACTTGGTGTCGGAACAGTTCCAAATAGAGATAGATACAAAGATACCTTAATTGGGTAGGTGTTATCAGTTGCTTATAGTAATAAAGCACTAATTCAACACTGGTGTATAACCACAAAGCAGTCATAATAAATTTCAGATTTGGCAATAAAATACTAATCAAGCTATATAGTTTGAGTAGGTGATAAAATAGCAGTCACATTTTAGAAATATATAAAAAATATAAAATGCTTGTTATCCTGAGCATTTCTTTGCAGGCAGCCTCGCAGCTAAATGTTCCAGGCTACCAGGGAGCACTTGGTATTTTCCCATCATCAGTGAGGGTGACTGAGTGAAGCAATTAATTGCCTGTGCCCCAGGCCATTTAGGCAACCCAGTTCTCCTTCTCACTTTGTTGCAAGCAAACACAGGACAGAAGAATCTCTGCTGCTGCAGTCAGACACAATTAGTTAGCTGATTGATAATCTACCATCACTCTTTGGTACCTCTGAATTGTGTCAACTTGCTCTGCTCCTGTTTCAGGTTATGTTATTCTATGGAAATATACAGGTGTTTTAAGTGTTGGTATTTCATGTAACACCACCCAGAGGAATATGGGCAAGGCACTTATTCTGTTGTGTGGCAGCATGGGTGTCATTTTGTGCACACTACTGCCCAAACCCTGAGTGGGTGGCCTTTTAGTGAGCCTCGGCACTGAAGATGACTGTAGGTCATGAAATTGCTGTTCCAAGGCTTGTTCTTTGAAAGAATTTGAATCAGCTGAAGTAATGAGAAGGACAGGAACTTCCTGCTCCCAACTACACAGCTCCAACCAGGTCACCTTCATAGGGGAGATAATTAGGATGTGGGAATACAACATTATATTAAACTATCTGCATGAAAAATTCTGTATACCTGAGTGATAATGCATGCACAAAGATCTGCAAGATGTTTGGAAAACTTAATTTAAATAGGTCCAAATCCTAGACTGGACACGCCTGCAGCTTGCCTTCTGACCATGAGACAAAGGGGTGGTGCTGACAGTGCCAGGCCTGCAGAGCTGTGCAGAGGGCTGCACCCTAGAGCAGCACAAGAGGCACGCTGCATGAGCCTGTGCAGCCAGCATGGGTGTTTGCTTCACCATGGCCTGGGACTTCTGGAAAACGAAAATGTTGTGTGACTAAGGGTTTATATGGGCCTTATAAATCAGACAACTGGAGACTGCTGACTGTTCTTCATTCCTCTGTTCTTTTCAGCTCTTCTCTCCATCTCCGTTCTAAGAAAACTGCTGCCAAAGTTAATCCTTATGCTTTCCTCTTTCTTTTACTCTTTCTACCTTTTCCACCTATATACTTCTAATTTGTGTTCTTCTGCACTATGTCCTCTGCTAACAAAAGTCATCAGTTGCATTATTGTCTCCTCACAGATCTGTATCAAGAGAAGAGCAAACGTGCTTCCCCTGCACCCTCAGATGTCCAGCACAGTGTAAATCATCTTCTAGCCTTCAGGAAGACCCCGAAAACACAATCCACAGAGAGTGCATGGCAGTCAACACCTTTGGCTGTTGATTACTGATACTAACACTCTCATGCCACTCATCAAGAAGCTCTTTCTTCAAGATCTAAAGACAGATCCAGGGACAGTCTGGGGGAAGGTTTTGTACCCTTTGTGTCCCCACTGGACACATGCTGCCTTTTCTTAGTCACCAGAGAAGTCACAGAGCTTCTGGAAGTGAGCTTTGTTCTTGCATTCATAAAACAACTCCTAATTGCCCTAAACTGGGCACACAGTGGATTTATTCCTTACTCACTACACAAAAATAGCTCTTTGCTGAGCATATATATTTTATACCTAAAGATTACTGCCTGTGATGTAGTTGGTAAAATGGAATAGAACTACAAGTGAATTATAATCTTTCTCTCTAAGGAGTAAAATTTGCTCACTGCAAACTCCTGAGAAAGACTGAAGAAGACAACAGATACATGCAACCAAAGTAATTCAGTCCCCAAAATTTCAAAGGATTTTGGGAATATGCACCCAGAGAGCTGGCTGTAAGTGATGAAAATACTTTTGTCAATAGTATGCAGCTTTCCTTGTCCCATTAGTTCCAAGTTCCTGAACAGAGCTGTCATTTCTGCAAAGTGCAGGAATTTGAACAGGTGAGCCAACAGGGGAGGCTCAAAATTGTACTGGTCTTCCACATATGCCAAAAAGAAAAATCAATACAGCCCTTTCCATGAAAGTCACACCTTTCCATGTTTTGAAGAAAGAAGGATTCCATCCTGATTGCAGCACACTTTTCTGCAAGGGCTTAGCCTCCTGAACCAGGGAAACTCCATTGATCTGTCTCCCATATAACGTGGCTGGTGCTGTTCCTTAGAATTGGTGCAGGAGATTTTAATGAGTTTCTGGTACTGAAAAGAAGGAACCATTTTCTTCATTTAAGTCCTCTTATTTCCCTGAGTGACTGCGTGATCATGCACTTATGGTAGACTCACGGACCCATAGGATGGTTTGGTTTGGAAGGCATCTTTGAAGAGTATTGTATTGCACTGCATTTTCAGTATTTTCTATTGTATTTTCAGTAGCAAGGCAATTGGGTTTGAATTATTAATCCAGATTCTTTATGGGTTTTTTTAATGTGACACATTCATGAGATTGGAAGCAGATGCCCAGCCTGAGATTCACCAACCAGAAATGACACACAGGATTCAGCAAGTTACTGGCTAACCAAAATGTTTGACAAAATGGTTCAGATTCCTCTTTGTTTTACATTATCTACAATTTAGGAGAGCATGAATAGAATAACACTTAAATTCTTGAATTAATTCAAGCTTGAATGAAGTTCTTGCTGAAGTTCAAGGCAAATCAGGAAGAGCTTCCAGAGACCTGAAAAAAAAATGTATAAATTACTTAAAGACTTGCGGGAGAAATCTTTTCTGTGTGCATGAATCTTGTAAGATTTGGGGCTTTGGGGATTTCTTGTGTTTGGCATAGTTCACTCAAGGCAGGGTGAACTTGCACCATCCCTCTAATCTGACTGCCTTTCAGTCCTGAATCCAGGCTCTTGTGCCGAGAGCACATCCGCATGAGCTCACTATCACCCAAGGGAGTCAGCCGGCCGCTTCCTCCTCAGCCCTTGTCCCTGGCACCGCCCGCTCCCCTTGGCCGATGCCAGCAGGAGTTGCTCCCTTTTCCCAAGAAGGACAAATGCGCGGCCGTGCAAGGCTCCGTGTCGGGGCTCTGAGCCGGGGCCAGCTGGCTGCCTGTCAGCACGCAATGCAAACAGCGGCCAAGGCTGTGCTGGCTGCAATAAACCCCCCCAGGGCTGCAGAACGGGGCAGAGATCTCGGGGAGCACGGCTCTGCTTGGGTAATGATTAACAGCAGGGTGGCGAAGGTCCCCGAGGCTTTGGCTGGCTCTGTGTGTGCGCAGGCACACGCGGCGACCTCAGTGGGAAAGTTTATCTGTCCTAAGCCCAGAAAACTCTGCAGGGGCAGAGCCTCTCTCCTGGTGGGCTGTCCTCTCAATCCTTACTATGGTCCAGTACTCCTGATTGTCTCTGCGCTGGCAGAGAATTCCCTATGCTGCATTTTAAAGCAACAGCAGAAATAATCACAAGGGACAAGTTTAGTCTTCTTATAACTTCTGTAATGAAAATATGGAAGACCATATTCCAGTCTCTGATTCATGGCATAAATCTGAAAATGGAGACAAGTGTAGCTTTCTTTCAGACCTTCTGAGAGAAAAATCTGCAAAACTGACCTGGAGAGACAGAAAATAATCATGACTGTTTTCTTCTTTGCCAGTGAATGTCCTTCAGCTCAACAGTGCTGTTAAATTACTACTTTCCAAAGCAAAATAACTTTAAAATTATCTGTGTATCCTGCACAAATTTCCCCCTTCTTCTTATTTTCTACTTCTCATTTATTAGAGTCATAGATTGTAGGATTTTTTCCCATGTTTTGCAAAGTACCTTATCATAATTTTTTGAAAAACAACTGTTAAAAAAATAAAATCCAACTTTGCTATGTAAACAGGTTACTCCTGGTGTATAATCTGGTGTGTATCTGCATGTATTTATATGTGATGGATCTATAATGGTATGTAAATGTGTTCTACTGTTAGATGGACAACTCTTTTTATGAAGAATAACACTTTGGACCCAGCAAGGACAGTGCTGTCATTCATGATGAGCTCTCTTCTGAAACTTTTTGCAGTAGAAATTCTCCAAGCATGGTGATCACAGCCAGTCTGCAGTCTGCTGCCAGCCTAAAGCACCTGAAGCAAAAGGGCAGCAAGCCCTGCCAAGGGACAGGGAGCTCTGCAAGGAATGCCACATCAGGTCCCTTGGAATCAAGGGCCGTTTCCTTCCTTTGTCAGGATCCTGACAAGCAATCTGATTTTAGCTTGAGTTTCCTCTATCCCAAGCCAGTGTCAATAGAAAAGCAAATGGATCAAATGTGAATGGAGACCACAAAACTCGTGGGTAATAGCAGATAACACTCCTTGACCTTCCCACTCATAAAGTTGCATTACTTCCTCCTCCACAATGAAGATAATTTTTATGTAGTGTTTACATTAGTTTATATGGCTACATCCTCAAAACCTTTATTCAGCTATGTAAGGTCTTGCCAGAGGCCAGGTGTGGGTTTGCAAAGGCAGTGGGAGCTGTGTTCTCCAGTTAACACAGCCAGCTCAGGTTTGTGCTCCTGCTCACGAGCTCAGGAGAGAGACTGGAAGGCTGCAAGGAAAAGAAATGCCCTGTTCTCAGACAATGATTGCAGACTTGGGTGAATTCAGCTCTGGGAAAGACCATTTCATTTAGCTTAAGCACAGTGAGTGGGGGGAGCAGAAAAACAGCTGAACCAAATTTCAGCATCAGAGTATTTTATGCATATTGTTAAAGTCTTCTTTTGTGTGCATATGAAAGAGGAAGATCAGAGCTGAAGGAGCAATCACTGGAATTAGGACTGCAGCTATCCTGGTGTTTACACCAGCTGATGAAAAACAATGCTTCTGAAAACAAGGGCTGATGTTGGTGTAACACTGGAGAGAAAAGCATGTTTTCCAAATTAATTTCATTTTATTCTGTACTTATCTGTTGCAGGAATATCAGGAAATGTCTTTATTCTGAAGAACTAAATTAAACACTTTAAAATTTTCCCTTCTTAAATAACAATTCTACTAGGGACTTGATTTTTTTAAAAACTCTGCTGACCGGTTTTTCTCTGAGGAGATAAATGATTTAATTTGCTTTATGCTGTTACTTAGATTAATTAGCTAGTGTTTACATGGCTCACTAAAATATGTAGAGCTCTATAAATGTTCATACCCTTCAAATAAAAATGGCTCTGGGATCTTCCTGAAAGCCAGGTTTTAAACCTTGCAGTATCTGATGCTAGAGAGCTATGAGTAACAGCCTCTTCCTTCCTTCCTTCCACAGCACTGCTTGTGTTTTCCTTTGCTGCCTGTACTTCAAAATTTTCAGCCTCTTCTTAGCAACACATTTTCAAGGCAACAGTGCCTACACTTTTGTCACTAAGCCTCAGTATTTATCACACAGAGACACAACCACACAGTTTTGGGTTTAGCTGATCTCAGTGTCGTGGTGCTCCTCCTGCAAATGCATGAAGAGAAGCAGTCTCACCTGCAGTACAGCTGGGCTCTGCCTAGAGCAGATGCCTGCAACAGGTCAGAAAAGTCACTCCTATGATGCGAGAAGATTTTTACTTTTTATATATTTTTCACATATTTGTAGCTCTGTAGACTATTATTGTATAGTTATATAGTTTCTTAGGCTAACTCCAGTATTTTGTTAGACACATTCCTGGAATCCTATTCTAATCTTGCTTCTTCAGTGAACCAAGGTCATGTCACTTTTCCATGTATTTGGACATAAGCAGTATGGGACTAGAAGCGAGGTGGGAGGTTTCAGCAGGGGGCCAAACCAAGAGCGGAATTACTTTATTAACTGTACTTCTAACTAGGCATTCTTGTCAATTAAGAGAATTTGCTAAACTTATAAAAGTGCCAAAGCTCTTTGTCATGGGGGCATTCTGCCATTAGTGCATCTGAAGGACTTTCAATAAAAGGTAACAGCTTTTTATCATTTTAATCTTGTTTGGATTGTGATTCTAGGGCTGAAAAGGCATCACCTAAAGAAGGCTTCTTCCCCTCTATGATGCCTAGGTGACCTAGAACTGTATTTTGCATTCTTCTCCCTTCTTATGTACACTGACCACCTGCACAGCAGGCAATAGAGACTTCTGGCAAGACACAGATGTGGACTGAAATGTGTTGAGGTGGGGACTGGACTCACTTCTCCATCCTCAGGGTGTATGTTAGCCACAGAGCTGGGCAGGAAACCTCAGGGAAAGTATTACAGGAAGGGGCTGTAAGAGCTTTGTCTGTAGTTCATCAGTTCTGATGTCACCAGCGCATGGGGTCTGCAAAACCACCCTGAGCAGCAGATGTCACCTCTAGCTCTAAGGAGGGAAAAAATGGGACTATGATTTGTGTCAGTTTTTATAGCTATATGTTTCGATGATGGATATTAAAGAAGAAGGTCACTGTTCCAAGGACTGTGCTAAGAATTTAGGGGGACCTGAAGTTAGGATCCAGGCTACCAGCTTAAACGAACAGTGACACCAGACCCCACATATCTGAGGACTTTTCAATGTATAACCCAGACCCTCTGTGAATTTAAGACAGACACTTAAAGGTTGCATTCTTCTGTACCAGCACAGACTCTTTGCATTTCATTGCACACAGCTGGATCTGCAGAGTGGCTTAGCTCTTTGAGTCAAGCTGTGTCCTTTGCTTGGCTCAAGGGAGACCCAGAAGTGTGGTTTGTTACTCTAAGGATATGTCCAGCCCTTCCAACATTTCAGGCATCTCCGTCCAGGGATTCAGGAGGCAGTGTCCTGTGTTCAGTACCGAGAATTTTGCATTTGTTATCAGCTGTTTGAGAACGTTGTGTTTCTGTAGGTATAAGAATTTGCTCAGTCTCTGGTCCTGCAGATTTTTCACCTTCCTCACTCTGGTCCCCACTGTGTCTGTTTGCTCTGAATCCACCTCAGCGGGATACATACACCTCCAAAGATTTCTCTTGGGTTTAGCTGGCACATGTTGGCCTTACTTAGCATTTACACAGTGCTATTGACAGATGACAAGGCATATTACTTTATGGCTGCAAAGATATGGAGAAAGCTGACAAAGGTGAACAAAGGTACAGAAAGGCTTCTGTGTGTGGAATAAAAAACAGGTAGAGAGAACTCTTTAGCTCCCCAAAAGACAGAAAGTTATTCTGGCAAGTTATAAATTACAAACAGGAAGAAGGTGAAGAAACCACCCATCAGCCTGTTCTGCCATGGGAGCAACTCACACAAAACCTGCAGGCTGCAATTTCAAGAAAAACAGAACAAGTTTGTTTTTTTTTCTATACAGTGCAGAATGTATGGAGTTGCACAGTATTTAGATGTGTGATGTTCCCTGTGAGAGGACTTCATGTCACATGTAAATGTGCATGGGTTCACATATGTTTTGGACATTCTCAAGGAGGATGAGGTGTCCACTGAGGTGTCTTAGGTCCCTAAGCCATAAATCACTGTGCACTAGAACAGATATTTTTGAAATTTCTCAATACATTTTTTTTCAATATGAATAGAAGCTTGGTGCTTCTATTTTCCCTTGAACCACTTCTGTTGGTTTTCTCCACTGAAGATGAGCATCAACACAAGTTCAACAAGACTAAAATAGCCTCCTTCTCTCTCCAGCCATCTGCTGATAGGGTGCTGGGCTGACTTGGTAAGACTGCTCCTATGACCTCACCATCATCCTTGTGCCATCCTAGTTTAGTGACTAGCAGTGTTCTTCCAAATACTTTGAGAATTGTTCAAGAGCTGGATCAGGTAGCTCCCATCATACTCCAGCTGCTGGATTTACACACAGTTAATTGCAAATAATCACACAGTTGAACAGGGTACTGAGATGCACTCTTTGAGCTGCTCTGCTGCCAAGGGTCTGGCAGTGCTCCTTGAACTCAGGGATGCTGAGGATTAGGAGGAGGAATGCAACCCCATCAACCTGCTCTTCCACTTCCTCACCTCAGGAAAACAAAGGATGAATTTCTGACTATGCCATTTCATCTTTGCCACTTGATCACCTATTTTTCCCTTTCCTTCTTTCCCATTTTCCCTGAAAGCAAACAAGTCCTTACAGCACCACCAAAATGTCAGCAACACTTTAGCATTTTACCCTCAGAGCAACCTCTGAGCACAAAACTCCCAATCATTAGAGCCACTCAAACCTGGCTCCTGATCCTGGCTGCACAGTCCCACTGTTTAATACAAGTGATCAGATGGAATCACTGCGGTGCCCAAGCAGCACCAGCACAGCTCCCAGAGCTGCACAGCAAACCTGGCAAACCAGGGTAGCAGAAGCAAGAATGGATGCTCCTGCTAAAAATGGGGCTTGTGCCAGCAGCTACAGCTCAGTGGGACCATGGAGGCTGACTACACCATGGAGAACTGGGCAGGAGGATGAGAGACATAAGAAGGAGGTCTATAAATATACAACACACGTGCTGTGCTGTGTGCTGGGTGAGCCAGAAGGATGAGGCCGGAGCAGAGATTGCTGTGTAACACAGTTCAGAGGGGCCCTGGCTGCAGTCAGTCCCCCAGCAGGACAAGGAGCCTCAGCACCAATGCTGAATGCTTTGACTGGGCTGAGGGGGGCACAGAAATGCTGAGCTGGACAGAGACCAGACCTTCTGTTTGAAGGGGTATAAGAGCCCTTCAGTGGTAGTACAGGAGACAGCCTGGCCTGCAAAACAGTTCTCATTCATTGACTTAGGCATCATACCTCAGGAGCAGCGAGACATGGCTGTGGAGCTGGGTTTGATCCCTTAGGATTTGTTTGCAATACTGACTACCCAGCAGCATGCATTGCCTTGCTACAGGGTGACACTTGCTGCTTTCTGTTCCTCTGGACCAGTGTGCTGCGTTTCACCCTGACTGAGCTAGGGTTAACCCAGCAAAGAAGGCAAAGTGGTTATGGGACAGATTTGGAGCTGCTTCAGGAGCTGTGCTCAGCCCTGTGCCTCCTACAGACTGCTTGCCTACAGACCTGCCTTGTGACTGACTCCAGCATCAATGGCAATAAGCCTGGCTCCAGCTCTGCTTTTGTCTGAAGGGTTCACAAGAGCTCTCACTTGTGCTGGTTCCTCAGGGTCTGACAAGCCACAAGCTCAGCTACAGCTGTTTGCTACGAAAAGTTGCTGAAAAGGGTCCTTGTCTCTGTCGCACTATATGCACTTTCATGATATTTATACAGACACAATTTTCTTTGAAGGCTCTGTCCCTCTGCCAGGTCAGACTGAACTCAGCTAACATTTTACACTCAACATAGAGGGGACATTGCCAGCTCAACCTCTCTCTGTGCTCAGACCA
This sequence comes from Lonchura striata, assembly GCF_050655825.1. Lineage (NCBI taxonomy): Eukaryota > Metazoa > Chordata > Aves > Passeriformes > Estrildidae > Lonchura > Lonchura striata. The sequence continues at coordinate 71,072,298 of NC_140703.1, read as the reverse complement.
AAGAAGGAAATAAGTAATTACCAACAATTAACTTTCCATCTTGGAGGGCACGTGAAGAAAAGCCCAATATGGGTCTGCTCCAATTAGATATGATTCCATAGAATCATTTATAGGACAATGGGCAACAGTTTTAAACTCAAAGAGGAAAACTCAGGCCAGATACAAGGAAGAAATTCTTAAACGTGAAGGTGGTGTGGCACAGGGATGAGATGTCACAAACTCCAGTGGTTTCTGTGCAGAGGGCCCTGTCCTCACTGCTCACACCCAGCCTGGTGCACAGCGAAGCTTTGCTGCAGAGCAATTTACTTTTGAAAATAAGGCACTTTCCCCAGCATAGTGATGACTCCAGGGAAACTGTAGGATCCATATGTATGTCAACTACAGACCCTTGAAAAACAGGTGAGGAAAAGTTCTGTCAGAAGGCAGACAAGCCATTCTATTCAAGCAGACAAATTGCACTAATTAATCTACTTCAGCCTATTTTTCTTGATCTCTGTTTGATAAAAAGCAAAAATCTTCACACTTTTTTTTCATAAAGGGACATAAAAATATCTGACGCCACCTCTTTCTACTTGATTTTGACTTCAGGAAATCATGCTGGGAACTTCTTTATTAATTCTGTCAGTGCTTGGAAACCAAATACCCCGAGGCCTTAAAAATGCCATCATTGGGCAGGCTAAATAGGTAAACATGTATTCATGAGCCAGAGAGCTGGCAGGATGCATTGGGTAGAAAAGTCTTTAAGGGAGATTCTCCTTAATAAAAGACAATTATAACAATATGTGACCATAGCAACAGCAAAGCTGCATGCAGAATGGAAGAGGCAAATATTCCCTTTAGCAGATGGATGTCTCCCATTGAAATTATGTGCTGAAAGGCTAACATCAAAGATTTGTTCAGAAAATTGTTATCTCCGAATGCTCTGTGCGTACACCACTCTCCTGATCTTTAGGAAACTCTTTTTTTTTTTTTTTTTTTCCATTTTACAGTGCAAATGCTGTTTCATGGGATGGATTTTGATTATTTTTTTAGAGAGCAAACCTGGGGAATCTACAGAACAGCAATGTTCTCTACTGCTGGATCTCCTTTGGCAGTAATGTTGGATCTCTCCACCATCCCTGAGCTGATCCCTGTATTTCAAGTAGTTTGGCACCTCTAAGTTGGTGTAAAAAGAGGAAAGTTATAAAAACAGGGAAACAGAATTCTTTGGGAAATAAATAAACAGCTTCCTGTTTTTCTCCATGCTGCAATTTTTCTTCTTGGAGAGGCAGAGGGCACAGGAGTTTCCCTTCCCTCTAAGCAGAGCCACCAAGCAGAAAAAAAAACATCCCACTGGCAAAAGGAGGTCCTGACAGCCTTTGATTTTAGTATTTACTCTTCCCTTTTGAGTCCCTACATGAAGTATTTCCAGGTGACCCAGTGTGAGTCAATAAATAATATATCATCCCCAGGTGAAAAAAACCTGGCTACGTCAAAGGCGCCTCTCAGTCTGAGGCTGGCTGTGGTTTATCTCTTACCTTCAACGGGCAGTTCAGAAACATTAGGACAATCAGATAACCAGAAATGAATAAGCACTTCGATGGCTCAGTATCTCACTCCACAAGTGACAATAAAAAGCTCATAACTTTTCCAGTGGCACATTTGTGTGTGCAGCAGGCAGGGGAGGCAGAGTGGCAGGGGCTGCTGAAGCCAGAGGTGTGGAATGTACTTCTCACCCATGGGTCACACATCTGCTGCTTAAAGAAGAGCCCACAAGCACAGGTCTCCACAAAATATTTAGGTCTCCCCTCTAGAGCTGCAGACCATGCCTCTACAAAGCCTAAAGTTGTTTTCCCTGGGAGCTCATTAGACTGCAGACAAAAAGGGCTCCCCTGCTCTTATTCTTTTGCAGGTAGAAAAAATGGGGGTGATGTACAGGTGTGGCAGGACAAGGTTAGAATCTACAATTTACGAGCCCTTCCCCATATCCTGAGCTTGTCCCTCCATCTGATCGGCCTGGCTTCCAATGGGGTGTAGAGCAGAAGTTTTATAAAACCTCAGGGAAAATGCATGTCTGTTTCTAATGGAAATGGGAGGTGCTGAGGTGCAATAGGCTGTGTCCCTGATATGCACAATGGAGCAGATCTGCAGCAGCTCTGCCGGTATGACTTTGATTTGTCTCTGAGTGCAAATGTGCTGCATACAGACAGCAAGGTGGGAAGCAGAGGGGATGGAAATCTTACTACTCTCCAAGAAGTCTTCTCCAGGATTGTGCAGGATGTGACTTCAGACAATTCTTCCATGGTGGAAACTTCGTTAACACCTTTTGGGTGCATTATTGCTAAATCCTCCACCGAAGGAATCACTGTGCATGTTCTGCAAGCATAGACACGGCTTTCCAAGGTTTTTCAAGATTTCCAGCCCTTTTCAGGCTTGAGGGAGTGGGAGAGGTTAACAACAGCTTGGGCGGCAGCGGGGACCGGGTTTTGCACCGCCAGGAGGGCCGAGCGAGCAGCTGCGCAGGGCTCGGTTGCCCTCCCGAGGTCCCCGGGCGGGCTCGGCCCGGGCGGCGGCCGGAGCCCTGTCCCGTCAGGTGGCGCTGCGACACCGAGCGAAGCCTGCCCGGGGCGGCCGCACGCCGCGCTCCGCCCAAGCGCGGCGGCTCCGCATCGCCCTCATCCATGGATCAACCTGCTACCGAGGGCGCGCAGACTTCTTGGGGACCCCCAGCTGTTTACGCAGCTGCGGGTGGGGATGGGAATTGACTGTGACCATGCTTGAAGGACACCCAGACCAGCCAAGGTGCTGCGGGAGGACCGGGATGTCCAGGACACCATGGTTAAATTTTGCCGAAAGGGAGAAGAGTAAGGAAGATGAGAAATAATGGAATTAGGAAAATATGGCCATACGGAGAGGGCAGAAAATGTTTCCTAAAATCATAGGCTGGGGTGAAGGCTAGGTGGGCACGGGAAAGATGCAGGAGGAGTGAGAGCTGGAATTGTTGAAGACGGGATTCCTAAGGCATGAGGCAAAGCGAGTGGCTGTTGTTGGTTGTTTATCCCTCCTCTTCCACCCAAAAACTTTATGCTCTGTGATGCTTCTTAGGCAAAACGAAGTGCCAGGGCATTAGTATAGTCTGAAAGGGTTGAGATACTCTTCTCCTCCCCGTGACACAGGTCCCCACACACCCATCTGGGCCGCACCAGCACAAAATAAGAGCAACAGAACTTCAAGTGGGAGTGATTGAGTGCACCCGTTTTTTAATTCTCACGGACTGTGAGTCTTTTCCTTTAATATTGTAAAACCTTGCTGAAGAGAAGGCACATAGATGTAATCTGTCTTTCTGCCAGTGCTGAATTATTCTTAGCGAACGTTCTTATAGCTTTATTTAGTTACATTTTATATGGCAAATAAATTCACTAATCCATCTTCCAAAAAGCTCAGCAGATATACAGCTTAAACTCTCAAATGTCTTTCTTGTCTCCTTTGAGATGATTTGGGCTAAAGTTTAAGCAAAACAAGAACAAAAATCAGTAGGCTGTGTAGGCTCATAGGTCTCAGTCAGTGTGGACTTTCAATACTGGCAATAGACTGCTGCTGTTTGAGTTCAGTCTGGCGCAATAACTCTAGCTAACATACTCTAAAATATCTCTAAAAATATTCAGTGTTACAAATGCAGCCAATAGGAGAATGAGAAATCAAAGAAATCAATCCTACTCTGACTGTCTGGTTCGTACTTCTTTTGGGGACTTGCCTATTAGCATAGAGATTGCCCTTTCTGTCATACATGATGTACTTTGAAAACTTTGAAAAGCCTGAGAGTAAGTGGACTTAAAATTGATACACTGAGGAATCAGAGTCTGAAGAGTGATGTGAGAAGTGAGAGCAAGGACAGAGCCTTCCTGGACAAGCAGACCCAAGGTGATGATTTGAATGACTTACAGAAAGGATGAGGAGCTTGGCAGCTGCAACAGGAGGGGATGTGCTGTAGGACTCTGCTCTTGGACTCACTCGATTTCCCAATAAAAGCATGGGATTACTCAAATGAGGAATGAAACAAGAAAGGATTGTTCCTTCTCTCTGAGGAATGGAGAGGAGGTTGCATGTGTGGTAGCATTTCCCAGGTGCTTTCAGTGCTTTCAGCAGTGTCTGCTTTGTGTGTACAGCCCGCTCCTTCCTCTCGCCCTTCCTTCCCTCCCTTTCCAGAGCATGTATGAGCAGTAACTCCCATGTGCTGAAGCCCAGGAGACTCACACAAGCTTTTTTCAGGCATGTGCAGCTGACTGCAAGGATCTGTGGCCAACAAGCTGCTGCAGGACCCAAAGGGACACCCCTGTGCCAGTGCCCATGTGTCCTGACTGCTGACCCCATGCCATCTCCACTGGCTGATGGCAGAGATGTTGCTGGCTGCACAGGAATGTGGAGAACTGCCAGTGCTGGGTCCTGTTCCAGGTTTCAAGAAAGGAGTGTGCTGTGCCTGTTACAGGCTGTTCTTCATCTGCTTATCCTCTCCGAGGTAGCATGACCCCTTCTGCCCCTGCTGTCTCCAGTCTGTCTGTCTCCTCATGCCCTGCTTCTCCTCTCCCCATACCTTTTATCCTTGAATGAACTTATTTCTGTCTGGCATTCGAGCAAAGATATTTCCTTTCCCTCCTTGCTTCTCTGTGCCAGTGGGAGAAGTATCAAAAGCAGAGGGATGAGAGACTTTCTGGCCTCTGGTCCATGGCACCCAGAAGCTGAAATAAATCATTGCTGAGAAAGTCCTGCTCTGACATTGCCCTGTGGAGGAAGCAATGGGTCATTGTCCCCTAGAGATGGCCAATGTGGAGGGCAGGCAGTGCACAGGGCACAGTGTTAGTGTAAAGCATCCACAGAGAAGCTGGATCTGGAGAAGTCTCTGGGGAGCACATGAGATCTGAGAAAGCAGGGGCTGATACATTTCAAAAGCATTCATGTCATGTGGTGCTGTTTGAGACCAGAACCTCTACTGTTATGTCCTGTGATGTATAAAACAATGATCTGCAACACATTTCTATCTAATTTAGTTCTCAGAAACAGCAGAAACACCACAATCCTGTTACTAACAAGGCAGGCTACCTGCGTGGCAACACTCAGTTCAAATCATGCCCACTTGGCAAAATTGTAAAGCCACCAAAATCACGGGGATGGCATAAATGAAAACCGAACATACAGGTGGCACCACATGGAGAATGAGTTGAAGTGGTAGCTACAAGTCTGCTAGATGAGCTTGTACCATCATGTTCCCTTTCCTTGATATCCACTAGCAATGAATCAGTAATAGCAATTACTTAAATAAAAAAAAAAAACAACTAACAATTAAACAATGTTTTATTAAGTAATCAAAAGCACATTTTCCCAAGTTGAGTCACCCCAGCATGACTCTCCCTCTGACTAACAAGGTTCTCAGGCCACAGTCCCTGCCACAGCATCCCTGCTCCACTGATCTTTGTGCTGCCTTGCTCGTCACCGCTTTGTCCTCTGCCGGCTTTCATGTTTAGTGACAACTGAAGCGAGGCCGAGGGAGTGATGTGCCTGCATTTAACACCAAACATGGTGTGCTTTGTGGAGGCTCTTATCAGTCAGATGAGCTGCATTTTCTGGGCGTCACTGAGAAAGAAATAATAAAAAGAAAATAAACCTATTGCAAGCCTGTGTCTGGATTCTTCTGCAAATGCAGCACAGCCAAGGAGACAGGGCAGAGTGGCATTGCTCCATCTGCATCAGTGCTCTTTACATACCTCCCTTCTGTTCATTTATGGAGAGATGCTCCCCAGCTCAGGATAGTCCATTTAGGCAAGACTTAGGGTCTTTCCCTACTGTGTAGATACTTGTTGCAACTGAGGAGTTTATTTTTTGTCTAAATTTATGAGCTTTAATTCTGTGTTGACTTTTCCAGGGTAGGTATGAGATTCAGGTGCATTTGGGACAGACTGAGCCAAAATCACTCTGCTCCGCTTGCAAGCATGAAATAAAGGGAACTACAACAGTTTTGAGCATTAGTGGCTCTGGAGAAATGTTTGCATTCCCCAAGGCTGCTGGCTGATATTTGGAGTTCTCATGATGCTTATGAATCCTGTGAAGTTTGGCCAGTTTCTAGGCCTCAGTTTGCTCTTGCCCCCACCTCTTCCTTCTAACCCAAACCATTCTGTGACTTCATGATTCTATGAAAGTGTCTCAGTGAGCACTTCTTCCAGCTTCCCCAATATCTGAGATGGGCAGTGAGTATGGCAGTGCGTGGTGGCTGTGGGATACTGAAAAGGACTGAGAGGCACGGGAGGAACAGGAGCTTCCAAGAGCTGTTGGTAGACAGTCCTCAGGATGATGGCTGCTGACTTTGTCAGGAACCTGAACGTCCTTTACCTGGAGTGGATTTGGTACGTGTTGTTTTTGCGTAACAGTTTTTCCCAAATGACCTCTCAGGGTGTTTTCTTTCAGGCCTGAGTGTGGTGGGCTGAGTGCTCTTTAACAGGACCAGCTTTTTAAGGGACAAGATGTACTTTCAGCTAATTGCCTGTGTGCTCAGGTTCTCTCTTCATTTCCCAACTCCCTGAGCAGTGCCCTTATCAGGAGGGCAGAGGTACTTGTTAGAGCTTTCAAGGAAATGATACAGAGAACAGACTGACAGTTACCATCCATAGAGAACAATCTGTTTAAAGTAACATCATGAAAGGCCCAGATTACTAATTACACTTTATTAGTTGCTTGATATGAGTTTTCTGAAGAAGCAGCTTATGTAAAGCTACTGTTTATACCAAATCCACAGCGTGAAGCATTACTACAAATACAGTGCTAACAGATTAAATATAAAGGTTGAAGACAGATGAAGACAGATGAACCTTCTTATTATTTTTCACCATCTTTTTCCCCATGTAGTGGAAACATCAGTAGCAGTTAAAGATGCAGGAACTGGGGCCTGCCTGAACTGGTAGAAAACCTTGACTGGTGAAAAGGAGATGGTTGGTTACGGAGTGTGCTAAATAAGCCCAGCATCTCATAAATAAATCTCTGTCCTTGTATGAATTAGTAGTATTTTCCATAAGAACAAGAAGTGTATGTCTTCAGTAGCCTGTTGTGCAGTCCCAGGGACTCCTCTTTGTCTGACTAAGGTCTGGGAGTTATGGAAAGTCTGAATCTCCCACCCTTCTCAGGTCTGTTCACCTGTGGAAAGTCTTTGTATCTGTTTACCTGTTTACTGTGGGGGCTGCATTCCCTGACTCCTTGTGCCCCTTACCTTCTCCATGTGCGCTGAGCCAGTGGGGCAATGGGAGGCAGCAGCATGGCCATAAGGCTTGGCTCTGGCTCCCAGGACCTGGGAGAGCCTAATGGGAGGTGTTCCCTCCCCCAGGGAGATGAGGTGATGTGGGAAAAGCCCAGCCCTTGCCCCCTGAAGGTTATTCTCCATCCTCAGCCCCCTCCAGTATGTGCCCCAGCATGTCCCCCACACTGCCCCCTCCCTGGTGCCTGCAACAGAAATGGATTTGCCTGAACACTTAGAGCCAGCTCTCAGATTTTCAGAGCTACTGAGAAACCATTTCTTGCTGAATAGTCTTGCTTATGAAAATAAAACCATTAGCTGAATCCCCAAGAGCTGAGAGACACACGCACCATTTGAAGTCCACTGGTTTGTGTGCGATGTGCTCTGCACCTCCACAGAATGTGACTGAGCTCATTTCTGGACCCAGAAGCTCAAGGGAGTATTTTCTATGGCATCATATTCTTACAACAGCTACATGCACGCCCATCCTGGTCTTAGCTAATTCTCTTTCGTTCTGCTGGTGAAAATGATTGCTAAAACACAGTTAAAAAACCCCTCTAAACAGACGAATGGAAGAAAAAGTTACCCATGATATCAGCAAAACAGATACTAATAGACAGATATCAAAGGGATACTGCCTTCAGCTATACACTTGAAATACTCCTGACGTCAGCCTGGGGCACAATTTAGCCTCCTATGCTTTGCATTTAGGAAGCTGAAGTACATTATATATAATTGGTTCCACCTACATAGAATTTGTTGAGGATAAAAGCAACAAGATTGCAGGTTCTCACCATGTCTGTAGGCACAAGACATATTCCTGACACCCCAGCAGCCATCCTGTGCCCACGGGGGAGTACAGGCAGGAGCTGCCACAACTCCCAGCCACCACCTCCTGCTCCTTCCCCACTTGAACTGCAGACAGGGACAGATTTTGGTGTGTGCACAAGAGGGACCATAGCCCCATACCCACATACCACATACAGCAGATGGCAAGGGCAACATAATGTTTTACAACAATCTGTAGTGACAGGACAAGAGAAATTGGTTTTAAACTGAAAGAGGTTTAGATTAGATATTAAGGAGAAATTCTGTACAATGAGGGTGGTGAAGCACTGGTTCAGGTTGCGCAGGGAAGCTGTGGATGCCCCATTCCTGGAAGTGTTCACGGCCAGGCTGGATATGGCTTTGATCAACTTGGTTTAGTGGGAGGTGTAGCCTGTCCTGGACTAAGTGATCCTATCTACTTTCACTTGCATTTTCAGCCCAGGAGCTGAGTGGGTGCTATCCTGAACACTACAGATTGCAAAAGAAGACAGTGATACTGCTGCAAAGTGCTTTTTTCATAGCTGTCCCAGAGCTGACAGCACTGACATGCTGACTCAGCTGGGTGGCAGAAAGCATCTGCAGTGGACACAAGACCATGAGAGAAGCAAGCCCAGGCATCTGAGCACTTGGATCCCAGGCTCCTGTGGGACCTCAGCTGGCAGCATTAGCCACTGAAATAATATGTTGAAGCCGCTTTCTGTGTGTGACTGCTGATTGCTTGATTGATCTAATCAGAAAACTGGTTAATTGAAATAAATAGTAGTGCTATTGTATTTGTAGCTGGACTAATGCAATCCCAACAGGCAGATCAGGACCCCACAGGAGCTGGTAGGAGGAAAGACCCTGAGATGAGCTCAGTTGTTTGGAGCATGAAGCCAAGATTGCAAGTTTGATCCCTGTATGGGACATGCACTTTACATTTGAACCCAATGCTCCTCATGGGTGCCTTCTAACTCAGAATATTCTGAAATAATCTGTGATTCTGTGAAGGGAGGCAGACAGGAGCATGTTGCTAGTCAGGTGGACAGGAGTAGCACAGCTGCTTGGAAAGAGTCTTTCAGCAAAAGGTTTTGTCTGTCCATGAACTGTGTCTGGCTTGGCAGAGCCCCCACCCTCCTAGATCAGGGCATGGATGTTTTTGCACCCCTCTGGCACCCTGTAAAATCTCCAACCCTGATCCAGCAGCAAATTTGTGTAGCAAGAATTATTGTCCTATTCTTGCTGTTGCTGTCTGTACCGTCCTCGTGGGCAACATGAACAGGTTTCACAAAACCCTTCATGTTTATCTCTTGACTTTGAAGAAGCAAACACTCAGTTCTCTGAGTCAGTCCCACTGAAGTCATTCCCCTGGAGAGGCAGGAGGTAATGAAGGGCTCTGTAGAGAGGTGACATAAAGACTTCCTGTCTTCTGCTGCTCTGCTGCTCCTCTGGATGTAGAAGGATATTCCACCTGTGTGGTCTCGTTTTAATGCACCTTTTCTCTCCTCTTGGCAGTTGCAGTTTTTTCCCAAGAAGAGCCTCTCCAAGCTCCCTACAGCCTTTCTTGGAGAAACACAAATGAGGTGATTAAGGGAATCCAGCGAGTACATGGGTTGAGCAGACAGGCCCTAGTGCTCACATGCTGTTTCTCCAAGTTATTCTGCAATCCCCACCAGAAATAACCCCAAATGCCCATGACTGCCTCTCACAGCACCCACACCAGCAGAACAAGCTGCCCCTTCCCTTCCCACTCCCCTTCCAAAGCACATGGATGAGCACTCCTACACCCTTTATGCTGTTTAGCATGGCACGGCAAGAAGAGGAGGAGAACAAAGGGCAGCCCTGAACTGGATGAACCTTTGCTCTGTAGGGATCTCACATCAAACTGATCCCAGGCTCTTGCAGGCCTGCAGGGAAAAGGCAGTGTGTGCAATGTACTGGCACTCTTCACAAATCCCAGGAGCTCCAGGACTCCGGGAGGCAGCAGGTGGCACAGCTAGGTTGGGCCTTTGGAAATCAGATCTTTTACCATTAGACTGTACCTAAAAGGAAGTTGGTCTATATCTGAGGACAGCAGGCAGAGGAGGGACAGACAAAATTACATTCCTGCTCAACCTGACCTACTAAATCAAACAAAATTACATTTGTGCTCAACCTGACCTACTAAATCAAACAGCCCAGTGTGAGTGTTGTAATGTAACATTTTTGCTTCCTATGGACTTGGATTTCAAAAAAAAAAAAAGAGCACATTTTGGAAACCCTCCTGTAGGTCTTACTGAATCCTTTACTTGTCTTAAAATAAATGTGCTGTTTTAGGACCCAGGCAGGGTCTGGCTGTGTCTTTGGGGAAATTCTGGTTGACCTCCCAGAAGGGCATGTTAGCACTGCCCTGTCTGCTGGGGACATGAACGTCCTTGTCCAGATGAGAGCTTGGCCACTGCGTCCTGGGCAGCTGAGGCTCTGCAGAACCACAGGGGAGATGCCAAGCAGATCCACCCATGGCTGTCCCCAGCTGCCCAGCACTGAGTTCCTCAGGGCTTCTGTGGCTGCAGGCAGCACCTCCTGCCCTCCCGCAGGGGCTCACTGCTGCACCGCCAGGTCTCTCATTCTTTAATTACATCTCTCATGTTATATACCTGAAATAAGAATGTTTCATGTGAGGTGAGAATAATTCACCGAAAGGCCTGCTAAGTGACTGAGGCACTTGCAATGCAGACTTCCAGCATCTCTCCCTTTCTATCTCTCACCCCCACTGGAATAAAATACACTGCATTGTAGGATAGACAGAACAGGGACACAACTCTAAAAACCAGAGTCTTGCCATCTGAGAGAGAGCTGCATTGAGCAAGTCAGTGGGAAATGCTACAGAGAGCAAGGGACTTGGAGATAGAGGCCCGCTTCATATCCAAACCCAGGGACTTTTCCTCTCATTCCAGATCAAGGTGATCTCTGTTCAAGTTTCAGTATCACTGTTAGGACTGCTTGCAAGCAGGTTTTAGCATTTTCAGAGCAATCTGATTCTCAGAGAGGTCCTAAGTAATGTGGGAAAACACGGCTGGCAGCTGCTGTGCTGCCTATACAACACTCACCTCTCATTGCAGCTACATGTACACCCACTGCTCATCACAGCCCAGAGTCCTCTTCCCACTCTCTTTCTAGTATTACAGCCTTGAACAATAGAATCATCTTCAGGATCTATCAAATCTATCAATCTGAAAAACATCCATTAATTATCCAAGAGACTGGCTAGCCACATGGACCTGAGCCATCATGATGCCAGTGTGCCTCTCTGCTAGGGACCCTCTCACCTTGCTGCCTGGAGATTTGCTAGAAGCACTTGCCAGAAGAACAGGTTATAATTTCCAGAGTTAAAGAAGACTGGGATGGACTGTTTTGCTAACAGCAAGCAGCATCCTCAGCTGCTTGGGGAGAGGGGAAGAGCCCCAGTCCCCACTCTCTGCTTGCCAGGTGCCCCTCCTTGCTGCTGACAACGGGGGGCTGACAGACCACTTGGCTTTCCCTTGCCTTGTCAGACACATGGCAGGGGCTGACACCAGCACTGTCCCCAAGATGGCTGGAGCAGACCATGCAGGAGAGATCCTCAGAAATGGAGAGTGAGGATTTGTGACTGAAACCACAAGTCACTGCCTAGTCCAGACAAGCAAACTGTGGGTGAATAATTCTTATTAAGTGGAAGGATATTCACAACACAACCACAAAACCTTTTCCATGGGTGTATCATCAGCTCTAAAAATAAGCTGCTGCCTACTCAAGTTCTTTCTTGCCTTTGATGACAGCTGAAATATTTGCGGGACTTCAATACCTGTGTCTAGCCTCCAAGCAGCAAGGGCTATTTAAGGGTTTAGAGGAGCGCCTACAGAATTGCCAAGGCTGCCGAGCTCGGCGGATTCGGCTGAGCCGGCTCTGGCTCTGCGCAGCTGGAGCAGGGCAGCACAGCCCCAGCGCTGCCCCAGGGTGGGCGGCTGCTCCCTGCCGAGGTATCTTATTCAAATTTCAAGGACATTGTCCACAGCAGAGGGCTTGGGCGCCAAGCCAGTGGCAAATTCCTGGGGTATTTGCTTATACCAAAAATATGCCCTAGTTTAGGATGTTTCTTAACAGAGTTGCGTGCCAGGTAGGCACTGCAAAGCACATTGACCAGAACTAAGGCACTGATACTGGGTTAATACTTTCCTATCACCCCTGGAATTAAAACATCCTGCCATTACTTAACCCCTGGCCAGCCTCCTTGTGACAAGCTTTGAGGGCCCCTAAAGGAAACTTCAAATGTAGTGAAGGACTATAAATAGTTATGAAAAATGAGCCCCAATATGTGTTTTGACAGAGATATTGGAAGAAGAATAATTTTTAAAATATAAAATACAAACTAAGATGGAAAAAAAAAAGAGATTCAGCCTAGAAAAATACATAGTCCCCTTGGTACAGCAGCGGTGCTGTTATAAAAACCTGAACTCTGTGAGAAGCTTGGGAGGGTTGTGGTGTGCAGGAGACATCACTGGGATATGGGCAAAGTCACTGACACTTGGCAGGGAGCTTTTTTTTTTTCCTCTTCAGTTCTCAGAGATTGTTTCCACTCCTTCAGAGTGAAAATACCTCAAGAAAACCTGTTATGAAAAGTTTAAAAGAGGCAATTAGTGGAAATAATTATTTGGGTCTTCTCCTTTATCCATCCAAACCCACACATGAACCTCGGAGAAACCTGATGACCTTTGAGACTCCTGAGTCTGGCATGGGTTTGGTTCAGAGTTTACTGGAGAAGGAGCACAGGGGGAAGGCTGTGGGTAAGGCACAAAACTGGGGGAAAGCTTTTTCACAGGATGGTTTCTCAGATGAGGAAATCTGCCTTGCAGCGAGGAGTCTCCAGGTGTGGAGGATGAGGAGAAGATCCTGTGGAGCCCACTGGGGCAGCAGCTGGAACCCCAGCACGTCTCTGGAGGCTGAGAGCATAAACCCACTCCTCTCTGAAGCTGAAGTGACCCATCTGCTTGTCTCATCAGACTCCTGGGCTCAGCACCTCCTGCCAGCTGTATGCCACTGCTGGATTTTATTATTACTTCTTTGATAAATGTCAGGTGAAGAAGTAAACAACTTCACCTCTAGTTTCCCAGCCTTCAAAGCTCTGGGAAATGTCCTTCTGCCCCAGGGCACTGCTGGCAGCAGAAGTGACAAGGGGAGAGGGTCCTGAGCCCCTGGCAGTGCACAAGGGAACTACAGACAAGGAGAATAAACAGCCACATTCCCTTGGGTGTCCCAGCTAATCCATTCTGTTACTAGAAACATGAATGCCAACTATCAGGGTTTTCATCCTAAATTCCATTTCCCTAAATGGAAGGGAAGATAAGCGTGTGATCTAGTGTGATTAGTGTGATCTAAAGTAAAGCAGTCACTTTCCCTTCCTGCAAGATCTCAGCAATTCATACAGCCTGCAGCCTTTGCAACATGGCCATGCCCCTGAGATGGAAGACAAGAATGGGGAGCAGAATGAAGCCCTAGGATTCCAAAGGGAAATGTTTAGCTATCCTGGTACACCATTTAAACACAAGTCTATGGGGCTGGACAGGATTCATCCAAGGGTACCAAGTGACCTGGCTCAAGTGTTCATCAAGCCACTTTCCATCAGGGGATAGGCTTAAATTAAATATTAGGAAGAAATTCTTTACTGTGAGAGTGGTGAGGCACAGGAAGAGGTTGCTCCAGAGAAGTTGTGGATGCTCTATCCCCAGAAGTGTTCAAGACCAGGCTGGATGAAGCTTGGAGGAATCTGGTGTAGTGGAAGTGTCCCTACCCATGGTGGGGAGGTTAAAACTAGACGATGTTTATGGTGCCTTCCAACCCAATCCATTCTACAGTTCTGTGATTTACCAGCAGTCCTAGGTCAGTGGGGATGTTCCAGTTGACTGGAGGTCAGCAAATGTGATGCCCATCTATAAGAAGGGCTGGAAGAAGGATTCAGGGAGCTACAGGCCTGTCTGCCTGACCTTTGGGGCCAGAAAAGGTCACGGAGCAGGTCGAGTGACATCACCCAGCACGTGCAGGACAGTGATGGAACCACGCCCAGACAGTATGGGTGTGCAAAAGGCAGGTTGTGCTCAACCAACCTGATCCTTTTCTGTGGCAAGAGAACAAGCTTAGCAGATGAGGGAGAGGCTGTGGATGCTGTCTGGACTTTAATAAGGCATTTGACACTGTTTCGCACAGCATTCTCCTGGAGAAGCTGGAATGATCACGACTTGGATGTGTGCACAAAAGGCTGTTCAAGATAGGATCAATGTCGCTGCAGACCCCCAGCTGTGTAATAATTAGCATTGACTCTGTGATTGCAGAAGGCTGATCAATTGCTTTATTATATCTTCCTACACTATATTATACTATACTTATTAAGAAACTCAGTAGCCCTTACAGCCAGTCTGATACAGCTTTGACCTAATTGGTCAATCCATCCAAGCACCATCCAGTGTCCAATTAAGAAATCACCCTTTGGTAAACAAATCTCCACGACACATTCCACATGCACACAACAGCAGGTGCAACAAGTGGAGATAAGACTTGTTTCTCATTCTTTCTCTGATCTCACAGCCTTCCCTGGGAAAATGCCTGGGAAAGTCTGTGCCTGCTCTCTGTGGCCAGAGAGCTGCTGCCACAGACCAATGTCCAACATCTTCATTCCACCTACAAATTAGAAAGTGCAGTTTGCTTGTCTCTGCTTGAATTAATACAAGGTAATTAGCACATCCCTTCAGTAACACTGCACAGGCACCAGCTGGAGGGATAAATTACAGCTCGGGAGCTGATTTCCCAAACAAGCCATGGCAGGCACACGGCTCAGGCTGGGGCTGGATTCTAGCCAAGCAAGGAAGCGGCACTACTGCTATTGGCTGTGGGGAAATAACAAGTGCAATTTTTTTTAATTGTTTATAAAAAAGATAGCAATATATTTTTGTGTTTCAGTAATTGGAATGAGCCCTCTTGACTTTGCCAGAGACTGTTGGATGTGTAACAGCTTAAAGCAAATCAGTTTTGCCATAACTTTGTGATTATAACTGAATGTCACTTTAGTTATTCATCAGGGGGGACTGGAAGGGGAAGATTTTGACTTATCACTGGAGATAGAGGTGCTGACAACTGTGCTCAAGTTTTTAGTGCCTAATTAGCAGCATGCTGGAGCTGCACCTCCTCTCATTACTCCTGATTACAGCCTCAGTACATTTTGTAAAAAATAGTGCGATGTTTATAAAACACCTCCCCTAGAGTTTGTGACTGAGGGCTTATGTGTTGCTGCCAAGCTGTTCACTCCCCTAGGGGCACGAGAGCTCATATACTGACAAGGAAAAGGGAAAGGGATGCTGGGGAGACATACCCCTCCAAAGGTTTGGTGTAGCTGTGCTGGGGGAGCCACTGGAGCAGCAGCTGGAGAAGAAGCTGCCAGCAAAGGCAGGAGCAGCAGCATCCTCTCAGCAAGTGGCTGGAAAAACTCCATTTCTCTTCATCAAAAAACAGTGTGTGTCCAAAACCAGACTGTTGTTTGGATGGATGGTTAACAACTTACTTCATCACTTCTCAGGGGTCTGTCCTGCAGCCACTCATTACTTGTGGACAGAAAACCAGAAATTCTCAGGGCTGCCATGTGTTCTTGGCTAGGCAGAAATCATCCCTGCAAGCTTGGTTTGTCATTGCAGTGAGGAATTCTGGACTTGCTGTTAAATCCAGGAGCAGGAAGACAGCTGAGGGCAAGGAAAGCTGTTGTAACACAGTTTTAGCTCAGCGTTTCCTTCTTGCCTTACCTGGCAGCTTCTGGGTTTTAAGGTGACAGGTGAGCTGCTCTGTCCTGAGGCTGGGAGTCACAGCAGGGCAGCTGGAGAACCGCACCCCACTGCTGCCTCCCCAGGAACCCCCTCCACCACCACAGCTTAACCACAGCATCAGGAAAGCCCAATGTGTCTGCTGTGCAGCACAGGAAATTAAAATCGCAATGCATTACAAGCAGCTGAGAATGAGGAATCCTATGGCAAACAGTAATTGATGCCTCCTGTCACAGATAATTATTGCTGTGGTTTACCTTCTCCAGCATGTAGGGTCCCAGCCCCACTGGACTTAGGCTGTGTAAACTGGTGGAAATAGCCTGACCCCCCTACAAAATTTCAGGATAACACAATAACTCACTGGGAGATATAAATGGATACGAGCAGTGAAAATTTAAAATTAGAAAATGAGAAAATATAGTATATTATTAGCAGCACAGTACCTCAGATAATTTACAGGTGTTGCAAGGATAATTTTTCTTAAGAAGATCATCAAGTGAAGTAATCTTTCCAATGCTTTTAGTTTACAAATTGCTTAAGCAGATATTAAGATAATTACAAATAATTATCTTAATAATATAGTATATAGATTTTAAGATATTTACAAATATCATTATATAATATTTATAAATTCTATAATATTAAGATATTTACAAATATCTTAAGCAGACCCCTCATGTTACTCATAAGTAGAGATGAAGGTATTATGACTTTGCTAGGAAAATGAGGCTGACATGGCTGCCCAAGTCAAAGTGCAGATGGAGATGAGGAGCAAACCTCTGACAGGTAGGAGGAGATCTCAGAACTGAAGTGGGTAGCTTTGTATGGTACAACAAAAGCACTACACAGGAGTTTCCAGGCTGAAAACAGTGTAAATGGAAATGTCCCCTCTGGCAAGCAGCATTGCCCAGTCTCTGGTGAAGGTTCATGGGGTCTGCAGTGCTGGGATGACCCCAAGATTGTAAAAGTCCTTGTTTCCTTGCCCATGCAGCCAAAGAAGGAGTCTGAACACGTAGGATCAGCTTCTCAAGGTTGTTTATTCTTCCTTATCTATAACATTTTTTCTCTGACCTGCCAAGCTCCGTCTAGCAAGGAGGCCGTGGCATTCTGCATGTCACTATTCAAAACTACATGTACTATGTTTACATAATGTGCCAATGCCTATCACCTATGTTAGACAGTGTGTCTCTACCTTAAACCAATAGAAAAGTGCCACCATCACACCAAGATATGGAGGACAAAGAAGAAGGAGAAGAAGGCTAGGACACACCCAAATTCTTCCATCTTGTATGCCCTGAACCACATTCTAAAAAAAAAAACAAAATTTTACTTTTTTGTCCTGTGTTAACTCAATTATCACATTACTTAAACCCTTGTGGCTTTTAATTCCTCATACAAAGTTGGCAGTTTTTTCCACGGGCTAAAATCAAAGCCACAAATGTTTTTGACTTTGTGCAAAGGTCTCTGAGTCCCCTGTCAGGATCTCGAGACAGCCAGGGCAGCCAGAGGGATGTCCTGGACTCTGACAAAGGTTAACCCCATGTTACATAGACTACCTGGAGCCTTTGAGTTTGTAGCTCTCAAAAGGCAGAATTCATGAGTCACAAATTAAATGTTGAGGTTGGGGGTCAGCTTTGAATCTGCAGCAGAAACATCCTGCTGCTGAGCCCACGCAGGGAGAGGCCAGGAACTTCCAGTCTGATTGCAAAGGAGCCAAATCTCAGATCTACCCCAGAGGAGAGGGAAGAGAGTGGGAAGAAAGTAAGAAGAGAGCAGGACTGGATGAGCTAGGCTGGGAGCTGAGGCTGAGGAAGACAGAGGGAGGAACAGAGAGCAGAACCATGTGTGTGCTGACATCTGCCCTGAGAGGAAGAGTTCAGAGGTGGGGAGCAGGTCCTATGGAACATGAGACACACAAACAAAGAAACTTGAAGAGTCAGGGAGAGTGAGGTGAGGGCAAACACAGGGAAGAAGAGATTAGTCATGTCAGGGGGAGGAAATCATATACATGGTCACATGAAAATTCTGAAGGCAGACGAGCAGAAGGGTACTGAGCTGCAACAAGTAGCCTGGTAAGAAAGCCAGCGAGAGGCACCTTAAATGAGGAGATATTTTACCACTTAGAGGTGTCCCCCAGGAGCAGCAGGATGAAATTTACAGCTCTGTGATACACAAGGTGTCACATTAAATAATAATAGGTTATTGTAAATGTAGGCGAACACGGTGGGAAGAAATTATGATGTCTGACTCCAGTTCAGAAGCCTGAATGATTTCTTTATTATAACTATGCTATAATACATTAATGTACTATATAAAGAAGATACTAAAACTACATACCTACTTTTCCTAACTACTATATCTAATTCCCTTACAACTCGTGACCCTCTGTCGAGAGTCCAGACACAGGTGGATTGGATTGGCCATCAAGCTCAAACAATCCTCACTAGAATCCAATCAAACAATCACCCCAGGTAAACAATTCTCCAAACACATTCCATATGAGAAAAACAGGAGTAGAAATAGAAAATTGTTTTCTCTTTCTTTCCTCTGTGCTCCTCTATAAAAAATCCTGAAAGAAAGAAGAATGTGCCTACAACAATAGGTCTTTGATTCTAAAACACAGAAGATGAAAGCCAGGCTATTCTCTGTGATACACAGTGGGAGGATGATTGATCATCATCATAAATTGAAGAGGGAGAAGTTCAGACTTGAAAGAATAAACTTTCACAGTAAGCACAGTCAAGCAGTGACAGAGAAGCTGTACCATCTCTGTCTTGGGCATTTTCAAGACCAAAATGGACAAAGCCCTGAACAACCTGTCATGACCAGAGATGCTGTTTGAACACAGAATTGGGAAGGGAATAGCTCCTGCTCTTTCACTAACCAATTTTAATTCATCACAGTGAAAAGCAAACAAGAGGATGGCATTGAAAGGTAATTCCAAAAACTTGCCATGTACAGACATGAAAAAAGAGGTTCAAGTGGGAAACAATCTCCTCCAGCCTGGGGAGTCAGAAGATCATTCCAAAGTCACCTATTTTCTTCAGAAGTCTCTATGAAACTCCCTTGCTATCTCATGTTTTTTTTTGATAACACAGTCTTCAGAAGCTAACCATCCTTTTTCTCACTCTATTAACTCAAATGACAGTTTTCTGTACATATCTGAAGTTTTTGGTTCTTCTAGAAACTGATAAGTTATCAGCACAATAACCTCTGCTTCTCCCTGTTGTCTTTCAGTGAAATTCAGAAAGTTACACAGCCAAGCATGCAAAGGGAGCAAAGGAAGGAAGGCAGTCTCAATGCAGCCTCTCAGTGCATGCATGTTATCAGGCTTACCAAATCTTTTGGCTGAAGCCACTGTATCTTGTGGAGAATGTAACAGCAGACTGTAGAAACTTATTCTGTCTGAAACCCTCATAACTACCCTGTAGTGCTCCTGAAATCTGGACTCCCCATAAACCCATCCAATGAGCTGGCAGGCAAGTGAATGGATTGCTGTCTTCACTCTGCAGCTGTTTCACCAAATCCTGGTGAATTACATTCCCACAAAATCAGTTTTCACAAATCATCCATTTCTAGCAAAATTTTCTTTGCTGGATAATTCCTACCACTTTACAGCTCTGCAGACACAAGTGCACAAATACAACCAGCGTGGACCCTCTTCAGAAAAGGCCATATCCCATTAGTGGATTTTACCCTGGCCCTTGGTGGTTTGGTGATCTCCAATCCAACAAGACTCAGGGGGAGATGGATGGGCTCTGAGGAAGTTAAGATACATTCCATTGGTGCTCTGAAGACCAGGAATAGCACAGTGGATCTGAGCCAGCGTCCTACTGGAAGGTAACACAGGGCTCAGGATGCTTGGGTGTTGTGTTTGCTGTGACAAGTGCCACTTGGTAGGTGGCCCACTGCATTCTCAACAAGCTGGAATTCCTTCTATGTTCCCTTCTGCAGTCCCATTGTTCACCCAAGCAAAATGCTGGATTTTATTTTGATGTGGAAAGAGAAACATGTTTCAACAGAACCAGATTCCCTTTTCTCAGAAAGCTGCTCTTGCAGCCCTGCTTTAAAAGCATGTATTACTGACATGAACACAATTGCTTTTCCTCACAACAGCACTCTAAAGCAAAAAATCCCTAATACACCATTAGTCATTGGCAAAATTCCTGATGCCATTGAGTGTTTAATACATACACAAGGCACTGCCTTGGCAGGACTGGTTTAATGTGTATGAATTCTGTAGCAGAGTGTAATGTTTGTCCTTCCACAGAACAGCCAGAGCCAGTCCTGGAGCCCAGGTCCCAGGGTATCCTGGTGGGACCACTGCTCTTCTCACTCACAACAACCTTTCAGTCTGCCTTGCTCTTCAGCAATATGGGGCAACACTAATGGCTGCTTCTATTATCCACAGTGGCCACTATTCCTCATGGTTTATCAGTCCTAATCCAGCAACAGGAACATCAGATTTAGGTTTTAATCTCAGGGCACAGTGCAGGCATAGGGGTAGGCACATGTATGCATCCAGCAACCAAAGAATGGCTTACAAAACAAAAAATCCAAACCATTCAGTCAGCTGGCCATTCTGTAGCTTGGAATTACACTTTATTAGTCAACATCATCATCATCAATGTTTATTCCAGTATTTTATGAAAGCTGTACAAACAGTTTCACAGAATGCCATGTATATATTAAATAACTTTGTCATTTAGTTTGTAACATATTCTAGGAGGGGGCTGTTCTTCTCAAATAGCTGTATGATTGAAACAGATAAAAATCAGGTCAACAGTATAAGAAAACAGACTAAGCACAAATTTCCAAGGCTTATTAATTGAGTACTGAAGATTTAAAATTCTATATGGGATAAGTCAGCTATTACTGACATGTTAATGAAATAATTATAACTATGTTTGCCTGCATACTTCACTCAGTTTTAGGCTGAAACTTACTCACTTGAATTTATAAAAGCATCCGAATTTACTGCAAAAGTTTTCTCCAAGCCCCAAATGGTATCTGAACAAGAAAAAATAGTTCAATTAACTGAGCAAAGTTATGAGCAAAGACTGCTTCCAAAAGCCTCTTTAAAACTGAACAGCTTTTTCACACATAACATGTGAAAGCTTCACTATTCATATTAGTGTTTTTGTATGAATACTATTAAGCATCCATAAACACAAGCCTCACACAGGTTTGCTCACACAGTTTTAAATATGCCACACTTAGGACACCCCTAATGTTTTGACCACTGCTATTTCTACCTCCAGTAATTTTAAGAAAACAAGGACTTTTTAATGCAAAAATTGTTTTTCATCACCAGGCACAAAATAGATTCTTTACCTTATGTAAAACTATGGAACATTTCTATCATTAAATCAGGCCAAAATTGCCAACTCCATTTAAAAAATAAAGCTTCCAACTCTGTATTAGGCATCCACATTGTACTGACCTTTCCAAAGACACTGGACTTATGTAGCTCCTTTTCATTTCAGCGGACTTTTACTATTGACACTGAAAAAATGTTCAGAAGACAAGCAGGATTTTAAATAATATTGAAACTATTAGTTTCAGGCACTTACAATTCAGCAGTTTTTAAATATGTAGCCTGATTTCCCATACAAAAGTAGGAGTCTGAAAACATCCACATTTAGATACCACACTTTAAGCATTTTGCACATCTACATTCAGCCTACATTTGCATGAATGTCAAAATGGTTTTTTTTTAATTCCTCCTCACACTTTAGGAGAAACATTCAAGAACTGACAGATTTGTGGAAAAATCCCCTCAAGTTGGCCATTAGCAAGAAGTCAATGATTTACATATAATTATCTAGACATCCACAACAGCAATCAGACAAATAAATGGAACGCTAATGTGACAGCTGAATTCTGATCTCCACATCTTCCTTAATACAATTTTAAAAAATAACAGCAACAATGGGAAACCAGCCTTGATACAAGGCAACTTAAAACCTTAATTCACCGAATTTAATAATCTGTAAGGATTCCAGTAAATCGTTAATCACAAAACATCAAAATTATTTTTAATGAAAAACACCTCAAAGACCTTGCGTGCAGAATAGGAAAAATACTTCATTGCTTTTCATTTCACCAGAAAAAGTAAGATCTGCACAGAATCAGCATATCAGATAATGCTCAGAGAGAAGTGTTGCTTTTTGAGGGTCCATATATTCTTAGGGAGCACTTGAAAGGTTTGCTCTCTCAGATATTCAAGGCCACAAACTTTCATCACTCCTTGCTTCCACATGAATCATGCATTTATTTTACATTATCTGTTTTCCTCATCAACAAAAATATTTAAAATAAATAACTCCTATTAAATTTAATGATAACTGGATTTTTGTAACCTTCCTGCATGCTGAGCCCTACAATCTTACCCAAACCTTGAGGGAACCAAACAAAAAAAAACACAGTTCTGCTCTTTGTACTTAGATAATAAACAGGCACAGACCATCAGGAAATGTTTTCTATGCATGCCCAGCCAGGAATGGAAATTGGGAGTCAGATCATGGTTCAATGAGGTAATTGCCATGAGCAGATGCTAAAATGCCCTCAGTTAAAACCACCAAACTGAGCAAGTTAGAACAAGATGTCTCAACTATGAAAACCACTGAGCATATGCTAAGCCCTTGAAGCTGCTACGCCTGTTGCACACAAGAGGAAGAGCAGGCAACACATTTAGGCACCTTTCTACCCAGGCTTAGCACTAATTTTGCAAGGAGTGTTTTTTAAGATGGAATTTTCATTGCACTTCACATAGGTGGCTGCAAAACTAGAACATAGAAGGACAAGTTCCAGGCAGACCAGACCTCCTGAGATGTGTGGCAGCTGTTTGAAGCACATTTTCTTGATGGAAAACACTGAAGTGGGACCAGATTACTCAGCATCCCCATATAAATCGGAGATTAATCATTTTGTGAGGGGGACACTTGGCAGCTGTGCTCTGATGTTCCTCCTTCTCAGCTTCCAGAATGGAAGCTGGCATTTGTGCACTTAGAGACAAACACTGCTGTGCTGTCACTATTATCCCAGCTATGTTCCTTATGGAAGTTTCCAGCTGAACACACAGCTGAGTCTCCTGACGTGTGCAGATGTACCTGACGTGCAGCAAAAGCAGCAGGAGATGCCAGTTTTTGGACACACAGACTCACAGTGCAGGCTAATAACTGCTGTAATACACACTGCCCAACCTGCCAGCCCGTCACTGTTTTTAGAAATTTCAAGGCTCTGGGGCTTTTTTCATTTCACTATAACCCTTATTAACAAGCTTTTGGTATGCTATTATTGATAAATTAACCAAATCTGTCCAAAAGCAGCATTTCACTGCTTCGTATTTTTCAAAAAATTATTTACTCACTGAAACACAAAATTATCATGCATTGTACTTTTTTTAAATGGCCAAGTTATTTTTCAATTTTTTTTTTTACCCCCACAAATATACATTACGTTGCACACAATCCAATAGTGAATAAAAACAAAAGACAGCTTAGGAATTATAGTAGTTTTTGTCTCTTTTCTCCTTTGGTGAATTATGAATAACTACATGCAAAATATGGGAAAAAAGAGGCTAATTGGTGTTGTGATATATATATATGGAACACACTTTTTGATCTCAACTTGTATCTCCCTTTAATACTCTCCAATACAGGAAAAGTTACCAGAATTAAAAACAAACAAACAACACCCCCCCCAAAAAAAAAACAAAACAAAAAAAACCACCACAAACCCCCCCCCAAAAAAAAAAACAAACACTAAAAAAAAACAACCTAAAAAAGAGTGAATATATAACCTATAAATATTGAAATTTTAAACATTTAAAATGGTTTGTCACTCTTTTATGAAATAAAAAAAAAAGGAAAAGAGTCTCAGAGTATCGCATATGCACATGTACAGTCCTGATTAATGCAGTTTTTCTCCCAACATTCACTGAAGGTTCTTGGTGGCTGCTCTGCAAAATTTGGGTCATGTTAGACTGGGATTAGCAATTACAGTGACACCTCTTTGGCATCTAGCTCCTAACAGGTCATCTCATAACCTGCTTCTGATGACCCCTGTGTAGCATTGACATGCCACACCACAAAACTCTAAATAAGACCAAAAATAATCTAAAAGGCATCTTCTGTAAAACAAAGATTTCAGTTTTCAAATATGCTTTTGATGATGTAGCAATCTTAGGGAGAAACACTGCACGCCTTTCATAGTCTTCTTAAAAAGAGGAGGAAAAGGGAACACCAAGGTTGCATTTGTTCAATCCCATTATCCCAATTTTCATTTTTATATTGAAGATACTTTCACCACAGAGACATGACAATTTAGAAAATAGAAAGCACCAGATATTTTCAGTGCAAATACCTTATATCTCATCTCTGACATATAACTCAGTGACGTACCAAACATTGTCTGAGGCTGTGTATCGGCAATCTTCCTCGACATGGAAGATGCAGAAAAGATGGATGTGACACAGCATTGGGATAATGAGCTTCCAGAAAGCCAAATAAATGTGCAAGCATGGAAATAGGCAACTTGAGCTGAATGCTGTTAGCACATCTTGTAAGAGCTGATCACAGAAGCCACTGCAAGGAAGCAACACTCAGTGAAACAGAGTTGGAACAACCTAAAAATCACACCTCAAAGCAGCTGATCTGCATCAAGTTGTGCTACAACGCAACAACACAAATTCAGCTGATGAACTCAAGAATAGAGGCATCCCCACATATTGAATCACTTAATAATATAACATGCTAATAAAATTTTTTGAGACCTTCACTATTTTTTTTCCTAAAATCAGTTACAGGAAGTACACACATGATTCCTAGTGAAGAGTCAGAAAATCTCTGTTGATCAGACCACTGAAATATTACACTCCATATATGCATACATTCTTTCTGGAGGAGCACTCATTAATACAATCATATCAACCTTAAATATCTGTGTACAGACAAAAACTTCAAATAAGACTGAAATAGCAAATTAAGCACACACATAAAGGCATGAAAAAGCCTACTATGGCAGGATGTTTTGAGTAACCCCTAAATTCCCCGAATACCAGAAATCTGCACTAAATACAGTATTTTGTCTTTTGGGGGAATGCTGCTTTAGTATCTGTTGTGTCAGTAAATAATTGTAAAGCTATGTCACTCTACTTCCAGATAGATTCCTGCTGTGCATTCTCTCTCCTGCATTATATAAGCTGCAGAGTGCAGATCAAGGACACGACTGATGATCCTTCTGTAATTAGAGCTCCCTAATGATACGAACATGGGTTCTAGAACAATGATCTGGCTACAAAGTACCTTGCTGTCTTCTGAGCCCTTACAATCTCTTATGCAGGCAGCAATCACAAGCCACTAGAGAGAAGGAATATAATTTATTTGTACTTTTATTAAGAAACTCAAAGATATTGTTCTGTTCATTTCAAATTGGTGATATCTACAATCTTCCTTATATATCATACACATTCTTGTAGAAGTATAGAAGTTCCCCAAAGAATATATTTTAACAAAGTCCAAAGAAAATTCATGACTGCTTCACCACACACTTATCATCAAAACAGGAAACAGTGGATTTCAGGAATCTCTGTATTTATGAAACTTGTGTTTGTTTGCATGGTAGTTGACTTGCACAGTTCATTTATAGCAATCAATCAGTGGCAAAGCCACTGCAAAGTGAACCACCACCGAATAGATTATGCAGAATATTAATTCAGTAATAATTGAGTTCTTGGAGGCTCACAGGAAAAGAGACTAATGTATTATACACCTCACATTATGCTGTGAGAGGTTAGAGGACTTTGAAGCCTTAGAAGACCAAAACCATTAACATTGCATTGTCAAGAGGGAAAAAAACCCCTGAATTTCCAAGGGGAAAATTTCATAAACTTAAGATCAACTTGGACAAATGTGGGGGAAAAGTGGAAACCTTACAAAGCACACCCAATCTTCGGAAGAAAAAAATCAATACCTGCACTGTTTAAACTTGTCTAAAAGTCACAGAAGTATCATCAGTGTAACACTGCAGCCCACAGGTAATTAACATGCACTGAAACATCTTCTTCTTTTAGAGATAAAGATAACCAAAGAGGTAGTTTCATCTATGAAAACTATTTCAAGAAACTGTTCTCAGACAATGTTTAAAAACCCTAAACCAATGACAAGAAAAAAACCAAATCCACAGATACAAACCACCACCCTCTTCCACAGGGAACAAGCCAGGATGTCATTCCCAGCTTCAAGCTGCTGCTCCAGAAGGATACAGTTCTGTATCCTTACATTACTCTGCCAGCCCAATGCAGATGGCACAGCCTGTGGTGGGGGATCTGAAGTGGCCCCAAATCCCTGTGTGCTCCCACCACCTGAATGCCACCCAAGGAGATGCAATCTGATTTATGATTAAATTCTGAAAATATAGCTTTGTTTAACTATTCCTACATGTAACCCAACACCTAAAAGTCATCATTTCTGGGCAGTGAAAGGCTACAGATACAGTCGTCACAACTACAACTATGGCAGGGTCTGAGCTGTTTGTCAAACCTCAAGTTTATTTACTTCCATTACAAAAGAAGAGCGGACTCCAAGTGAAGAATGATCCCAGATCATCCATGGATACTGTAACCAGCTACAGCTTGTATTTCTGTCCAGCAGTCCTTTGTCAGTCTCTCACATGTTAATGCTGTAAATTCTCCCATTTTTCTTTCCTTCTCTTTTCCCTCCCACAAGGTAGTGATCCAAGAAATCCCTTGGACAACTTGGGCACGTATTTTGTGGCAAGGTACAAATTTGTTTTTAAGGTGAAGTCCAGGAAGAACATTATTTAAAACTCCCTTCTCTTCTACCTCAGAGACCACAGACTTATCAAAAACTACTCCCAGAGCAGCACACCACCCCAAAACCTGTCTGCCACTCTATGATTTCTCTAACAACACATTGAGTAAGATACTTAATGCAGTGTATTGACACACACCTCTCTGCCCAGGGCTCAGGGCAGCTGGCCTAATACAGCAAGTTCCACATAGATTTTTTTTGTTTGAAAACATTATACAGTTCAAAAGGCACTGACTGACCATCTGGGCTCCACAAAGGATACAGTATGTATCTTTAGAGAACATAACTTTATTTAATAGAAGTTTTTTGCTCCAATATACAAAATAAGGGACTGCAATCCCAATCAACATTTACATAGTTACACAGCAAATAAATTCCACCATTTACAACAACTGACAACTTCCCACACTCCTCACTGTATTACAGCCAAAAAAAATCCTATATTTTTTTACATACCAATCAGTTATATTTCAAATTTCTCTCTCTTTTAATTCTGTTTTAAATTGCAGTTTCTAACATCAATTTAATTAAGAACTTACAATTATTTCAGCTGCGCTGAAAGAAAAATGAAATATATAATTTGGAATACTATCTCAAAACCCCTATACAAAATAAAAGTCAGTATCTTATAAAAATACATAGCAGGAGTAAAACCAGTGAAACAACAAAAATGTTTTGAATTTTGTTAACATTTTGTTAACATTTATCAACTAGCCTCAGTTTTCAACTACATTAAAACAAAAGAAAAAAAACAAAGAAAAAAGAAAAATAAGAAAAAAAGAAGAAAAATACCAAACAAATTAGCAAAAGGTAATATGACAGTTCTTCAGCAATACCGTACCTTTAGTATGTAAAGGACTTCATCCTTCTAACATGCACCATTATTTAATTGATTTACCCCTTAAACCCTTTTTCTATTGAAAGCAAAAAACAGATGTTAACATTATTTGAATCCTTTCAGAAAAATCCGATCATATTTTTCTGCACCTCCCACAATATTTAGGTTTTACCTTGCAATGCTGGTAGTTTAATCATGATACATAATCTTCTATAAAAGAATTCTAGCCAAACCAAGGTATTAGAAACTCTGCATCTTACAAAAGTGATTTGTTATAGTATGACAGTTGCTAAATAGCCCAATTTATTTAGTGACCCTGTTAAAGATTTGTTCAACTGAGTGAATAGGTGAAGTCATTTCCTGAGCTAAAAGATACAGGTAAGTAAATAGTCAGTTATAGCAGCAGACAGGAGACATTCTTTTTAAAAGTTGTAACAGTATCAACAAAATAACCTTAGAAAATTACAGTAATGTAAAAATCACTAGCTGACAAGGGAGTGACAAGGACATCCAAGACCTGATTGCCATAATCTGGAATGCACATTCAATGACCTTCCAGAAATTACATTCAGCTACTGTCAGACAATGTACTCCTAGGTGAAGAATGTCAAATAATTCACATTTTTTACAGATCAGGTGTTTTGTCAAGATTTAATTCTTAATGCTGTTTCATAAACCTAAAGCAAGGTAAGCTGCTTAGTTTCAAAAATTTCCACTATACAGGACTTAAATATTATTACTTTCACAGGAATGGTATCTTCAGTCTCATGAAATTCCAAACCTATTTCTTCTTATTACTCAGACCTAATTTAATGCTTAACAGATGTTGATCTGCTTTTAGGAGAGGAAATAACATTCTTAAAATTATTTACTTTGATCCCAATAATTCTAATTTGCCTAGAGTATGAACCATTAACAAATCATCAAAGAACTACAAAAACTGGTATACCACCACTGCACCAACATTTTCTCATGATTTACATCTTCTACATAACAGTTTCATCACATTTTTCACCCATTAATGGGAAGAGTCTATTCTGATTTAATTAAAGTACCTGAGTTAGATACCAGTTCCTCTAGAAGGAAATCTCTCTTCTGTGTTATAAATTTTTTTCAGATATTGTAGGTGTCACTTTTGTAATTTTTATTGTCTCTCCTTTAATATTTAAACATAATCAGTTTAAATTCAAAGGGATATATAAAACTTCCAGTACTTGTTAGAATAGAGGACAATACACAAGATCCAAAGTTACAATAATTTATAAATAAAAATAAACTATTACAAACCAAATCTTTCCCCATACGGAGATTAAAAGCCATAACCTTGACTGATTGTTCCCGATCACACATTATAAATAATGTAAGCTTCTCCAGAGAAGCAAAGCATCCTTGCCTCCCTGACACCAGTTTACACTTTCAGTTAAACCACTTCAATCAAGAAGGCAATTGAGTTGGGCCCAAACATAACTTCGTGCTCACATGTTAACCCTCCAAACCTCATTCTTTCCAACTTAAGCACAAGAAAATAATTTCACAGGGAATCCTTTACCTTTTATACACAAAGTCTGTATAAAATACAGATTTCTAAGGCTCTAAACTGCACCAATCTGGCAGTGCAGTGAGAACCTGATTCAAAGGCCACTGAAGCCCATGGAAGGCTTCAATAGGCTTTGAACTAGGACCACAGAGATGGTATTCCCCAAAGGAAAGCTCCTGCAAGAGTGGCTGGTATCTCTCTTTTTGCTTTTATGGGATGCAGTGGAGATGTGTAGTCAGCATGATACCTGAGCAAATAAAATGAAAACGATACAAAAGTTTTAAGAACCCCAAACTCTTTTCTTAGTTGTGTGCAAACTGTGCTATTGCCCCTAGAGCTCCCTGCTTTCCTTCTCTTCAGTGCTTGCTCCATTCCAGGAAAGAGAAGATGCGAGACACAAAAATCTCTCTTCACTACAGCTCCCCCTCAGTCCCGAGACTGATAGAAGAGGATGTAACCAGACTCAGAGTTCTTTGAGATGTCTGATGTCAACCCGTAGAATTCTTCAATAGCTTGTGCATCAATTTTCTGGGTGTAAAAACACAAAAAATTGAATGAGGAATGTCTTGCATAATATACACATAAAATTAGGCTCCACTCTAACAGTTATTGCCAAACCAAATTAATTTTCACATAATTACATAAAACAATAAGATCCAAATAATTCTTAAAACTTGTCATGTCTCAGCTTCCCCTCAGCTATCAACTGCACAGAGGGTAGCAGCTATGTATGTTTTATATATAAATTTTTAAGTGTTGTTGTAAGTATTGCATTAAGTTCCTACGTATTGTAAGCTAAAACCCAATTTATCTATATCATTACTTGTCTTCTTTCCACAGAATACTTTATTAAAAGATGGTGAAAGACAGTGGTCATAAACGACAAGGAGTTTCTTTTAAGTACAAAAGCCTAAATGGAATTCAAAGTATTCAAAGTGCAGTCAATTTGTAAGGCACAGTTCTGCATATACAATTATTGCTCATTTAGACTGGGGTTGAAGCCTCTTTTCATCAGCACACCAGTCGTTCTATTTTAGATAATCAGATCCACAAGGGAGGTGCATGTGCTCTGGTTGGGCTTACCTCAACAATATCATCATCAAAAAGCAACCAAAAATCGTGACTCTTCACTATTGCAATATAATGTCCTCTGTTAGGGCCACTGTAAAATAAAATTAGGAAAGAACACAAACCATAACACACATATATGTGGAGATGCATTCCCTTTAATTATTTTTCTTGTAGAAAAGCAATACTTAACAGTAATTAAAATGAATGGCTGCCACTACAATTTCTGTTTGGATGTGTCTGGGTTTTTTTGTTTTGGTTTTTTTTTTTTTTACTCTCTACTTAGATCATCATCATAATATGGTCTTACTTATTATGCTAAATAAAGATTTACAATTTCAAATAAGGAATGAGCAGCACAGGCACTGAAAATATAAATGAAATCTTTAACAGAGACAGAGAAGTGAAATCAGTAAAGCATTCTGATATTTCATAGAGACAGAACAGATCCCAAACTATTTCTGATCTTCAGAAAGAAAAAAAGCTGTAGAGCTGCTGCGCATCTCCAGTCTCTTTATCTGGTCCACTGTAAACAGAAATAGAATTAAATGGGCAGTTCAGGAGCCTCAAGAAGCTCAGCAATGAGAAGGGCTCCCAATTAAAATTGTTACAATGCTTAGCCTCCTCTTCAATTATGGCAGACAAGAAATTTCTCTGCGACTATGCCAGAAAAAAACAACCCAATAAAACTTTATTTCTCATCAGGTTTCAAGTAAGGAAACTGTACAATTCCTGAAACAGCTGAACTTTACAACTGAAAGTGTACAACCAAGTTAAAGCAGTCCTGGAACTGCTGAACTGGCCAGCAGCACTCCCATGGACTGCTGGAGATCAGGGAGGGAAGGCTGCCATCCCCGAGGGAGAGGTCTGTGCACCAGATCACCAACACGGTGAAAACAGTATGGGCATCTCCTTCCTGCCCACAGCTCCAGAATGGAGAAGTCCCCAAGAAGGCAGAAATGGTCAGAAGCGCCAGAAAGAATTTGCCTTATAATCCAGAACAAGACTGTCCCAGAAAACTATGGCACAAAGGCTTATTTTCCAAAATTGTCCAATTTGAGACCTATTTATCTTAACTGTACTCTCTAGTCATTGTAAGAACACTGAGTAAGTGGAGCAAATTGCCTAAAGAGAAAGTAAATTAGGATTCCCAGTTACGAAACTGTGACCAGTGCAACCTAATCTAATGTCAAAGTTACCCTGTTTTGAGTTTTAGTATTTGACCTCACAACATAAATTATTCTGTGATTCTAGATGTCAAATCATGATTTTCAGCTTTTCAAGTTGGGGCTTTTATCCACTGAATAAGAAGTTTGTAGAACAACCTGGTTTTAAACCTTGAAGCCACAAGAACATTTGTTGAATATAGCAAAATCTAACAGTCCTACTTTGAAAGTAATCAGGAAAATTTATATGGATATAGTTCAGAAAATGTTGTTCAAGCCTGAAGAAAAAAAAAAAACAAAACCCACACCCTAAAGGAAATGCTTTAATTAATCTTTCTATAATGCTTTCCTTCCTAAGAAAGTTTTTTTCCTTAGAAACTGTTTTTAAATATTATTATACCATAATGTGCATTTTGTGTTTGGTTTCTTTTAGTTAAGTTCATATACAGATCTGTAACGTGAAATACAGTTACCATGTTTCACAATGATCTCTCAAACAACAAAGCCATAATTTCTGTCAGGACTGGTAGCTTTTCCCCACCATACTCTTTTTCCTAAAAACATTTCTTTTTAAGAGGTCTTTAAATGGTATAAGAACAGTTATGTTTATAAAAAAATCCCTAGTTTAAAGCAGAGTTATTACCTTCCACAATGGACTACCACAGCAACAAGGTCATACATTCTGTCAGGATTGGTGGCATCTCCTGAGGTGTTAAATAAACGAAGCTCTAAAGGAAAAACTACTCTATAAGAGAGTTTTGTGTATCGATGCAGCTGATCCATGTACTTAAATCTCTTCAAATGGAGAGCCAGAATCATAGGCAGCTTTTTTACTTTCATCCTGAAAAAAAGAACAAACCCAAAAAAACCAGCAGTATTTCCAATATTCATTCTAAACATTCACTTGGTATCAACAAGAAACTTGTTCTACTGAAGTCTTTAAAAACCTTTGTAAGCATTAAAAAAACCCCAAAATAATCAGCTGTTTAAAAGCATATAGTGTTCCTAAACTAAAGGAAGATCTTTAACTGAAAGAGAGAACTTAAAATTTTTAAACTGACTATTTAAAACAGTAAAATATAGTATATAAAAACAGCTGTGATGAGCTCACGTAATAATTTAGACATAAAGAGCACATAGCACAGAATTCAATTTTTAAGTATATCTACCCATAGCTTTCCAGAGTTCCAAAAGCAAAACCTAGATCCTACTTGATGTACAGTGCAGGTATTGCCACAGAGCAATTTCAGAGGACCTGTTCCAGCTGAATTTCCCAGTAAACCAGCCAAGTCAAACAAGATCTTTAAAATAAAGATCTTTGTTACACAACTTTGTCGTGTAAGTATTACTCCAAGCTTTCCTAGCCATTCATTTAAAATTTCCAAGGAACACAAATAGCTCACTGTTATGCACCTACCTCCTGCTATCCAAACAAGATAAGGCTGAGCTCTGGCACTAAAATTTCATACAAATGTTGCAGCAGTGTTTTATGGCAGTCAAAGCCAGAAAGTGATCTAGTTCTGCTGAGGGCTCAATAGCTCCTTTCCCTAGGCATCAGGTACTACAAATCCTCCTCAGCCAACCATAGCTGGCCTGGCAGCAAACACAGATTTCCAAATCTTTGGGCAATAAATCTGCCCATCCTAACAGAACAACCAAACCAAAGTGCTCTGCTTCTTGGCACAGCCAAGTGCCTTAGATCAGCACAGTGCTGACTTTTCAAACTTTAACCCCCTAAATGCAGCTCAAAAGTCTCTGCAATAGAGCCCAGGTTTCAGACTGTCTATTAACACCACACTTTCAGAGTATCAGGAAATTTGTAAAAGACAACTGGTTTTCTCAAAAGATAGGGGACTGTGGACAAATTCCTTGATAACTCACCTGCCTAAAAGGGAACTAGGAAAGGAAAACAGCTGGAGCAGGGCAGAAAGATGACAGAAGCAACTAATTTTTTAGGGTGAGTTACATTTTTATTATATTATGGCTACAATTTCTGCTTTCTTTTCAAAACTAAGTCTTCTCCTTATAATGTAACTGTGTTTGGTAATAGGAACTCATTCAATGATGAAGAAATTTGGTACACCATCTTTGCTAGCTGAGTAGTCACCATCACAGATAAACTGTTTATTAATAGAGATGGAAGAAAAGTATGACTGTAGTGAAACTGAACTTACAACCCACGTGAAATCCAAAATATAAGCAATTAAAGCTGTGTTTTGCCATGGAAGTGCCTACAGTACAGGTTAATGTCAACTCAATTTATATTGGTCATGGCTCACATTACCTCCCACACAGAAAAAAAGCTCAGGCAACAGAAAACATGCCAGGTCTGGATTCACAACCTCTACCAGACACCAATTAGTGAGCTTAGGCAACATATGAAGGCAGACTTGGCAGATGAGATATGCAAAAGCTGTGCATGCAATCTATGGTAAACCAAATAACCAGCAGCAGTGGTATAACCAGTAGAGCATGTCAGAGCTCCCACTCCTTCAGCCAAATACTTTCTCAGATAATAAATAACCACACAGTACACAAACTGACAGGTTTTTCAAAGGTGTAAACATGACTAGAATTATTAGGCAGACAAGAATTGGTTTTAAACAAACATAATGATTTTCTGGCTTCCAAAGAACTTCTAATGATTTTCAGGAGCACTGTCAAGCAGTTTAGTACAACTAATCAAACATGTTTAAGAAATCAGAAACTCAGTTAACAGCAATAGTTACAAAAAGTCCTATCAAACTGAATCTTTCAGCAACTGGAAAAAAAAAAAATTTTCAAAACAAAACTAAGTTTAAAAAGCCACATGCAATCAATGATTTTTCATAATTGCCAATTATCTTTGATTAGTCACCAACAGTTTGTTTTAACTTGGCTTCTTAATTTATTTTTCTCTTAAGACTATTCATTTTCCCATTTGTAAAATAAGTAATGATCAAAGGAGTCCTAAAATACTTTACAGGGATTCTCACTACTCATGGAAAGAGACACACTGAATTCTAGCAAGAGGAATGAAAGCAAGTTACTTTTAAGTCCAAGAAAATTAAGGGGAAAAAGGTGTTCTCTCCTTTACACACACACAGAAAAGAAACACCAGAGTATTTTCACTGGATGCATGGGTTATTTTTCTCCTTCCCCAGCTGTGCCCTACCTTTTATGTGCTTCTTGCTTACTGCGACACTCTTCACAGTAATACTTGTACTCACTGCACAGAGTTTCTGTGTTGCTGAAACCCCTGAGTAAAAGAAAGAAAGCTGTAAATACTAACTTTAAATATGAAATATCCATATAAATGTACAATATCAACATAATTTAATACATTTCAATCTATATAAGATAGAACTGGCAGCTTATTTCCTGCTTTCTGGTAACAGGTAAAGGCAAATCACAAAAAACTGGATGTTTGTGTCTACCTTAAACAGTGAGTGATTGAAGTATTCTGCTCCACATCAACTGAAAGGTCTAGGAAGTCTTCATCCTTGCTGCTTACCTGCATGAAAAGAAGACATAGTTAAAACAAATAATACTAATTTACCTCTGTTTTTCAGTTCCACTTTTTAGTGACAGAATGCATCTTTTACCCTATAATATCCTTTAAAAAATTTTGCAAGTGGCCTTTCTGTTTCAGAGATATGCTGAATTTTTTCTTTCTTTTCAGGAAGGGTGAAGTGTGTATGAATCTCTGGGTGTATATAATGCCAGTTTTCATTATGCTGTGATTTCAGATCAACTATATTAATGCCAAGTTTCTTCTGCACCCCAGATTTTTCAAAATAACAGAATCACTGTGGTTCTTCTGCTTAGTGCTCTGACTTCTGTTCTTCTCTAAGTCCCTTGAATTGAAAGTTATGTATTTGCATGTCACAGTGTACCTAATAAACAGCATGAATACTGAAGTCTTTTCCAGGCTGGACTCATACTCAGCAGACAGTAAATTTGGCAAATAAGAGCTTGGTCTGACAGAGGCAGAACAGTAGCCAATTCTCAAAAAAATGTAAGAAAAACAAGAATGTAAAACAGAACATTCTACAAGCAGAAAATAAATTCCACCACAAACCCTGACAAATTATGAAAAAATCCACAGCTGCCCTGAAAACCAACTATGGTATTAAGTTTTAAGAACCAGATATATGCAACCTTAACTTTTGCCTGCTACTGTGTCCTCTCTGTATCTAAAGATAGTCAATGTCACTCATGACAATGGTCTCTGCCTAGATACAGTAGTAAATGCTTTTAGAAAAGATACCTTGCTGCAGTTTCTTGCCTGAATGCAGGAAAAGTGGAATGGCTACAGGGAAATAATGTAAATCAATCATTTAAATATATGAGATTTGTGTTCCCCTTTCAACTCCGAATGGAAAAAAAAAGTGGAAAGTTGGTCTCTGATAATCAAGAGAGTAGAAACACACAGCTCCTAAGGGCAGTGTACATGGAGAAAAAAAGAAAAAGGCAGGTGGTCGAGACAACCATATTTGAGAATTAATAACTCAGGGCAAATCCAAACACCCAGGAAATTATGTTGAAAGCTGGACTGGGCTCCCACGTTCTGCTGCTAGTCTGTCCAAGAGCTAAGTGTGCATGTCAAAAAACGCCACTGTGTCAGTACACATCATTGTAACTGCAATATTCAGATGCTCAAGTATAGTGTTTATACTTTTAGAGAGATCACAGAACACATAAGGAAAACTTCCAAAATGTTCAGAGTGGGGAAAAAAGCCAACTGCATCTTCAGTGTGCTGCACATTTCCTGTATTCAGGGATGTATTATGGTCTAGTTGTGTGGACAATTTTTCAAAATATCTCCTCGCAAATCACTCTTGGAATTATCAGACCTGCATTTATTACATTAAGAACTCTGGTGAAAATCACCGTAACTGGGGATTAAGAATGGCTCAGAAAAAAAAAATCAGTTCTAGAAAATACTCTGCTGCTGTCTTCAGCTAGGACAGCTGGAATTACAGAGTCATGTGATCAGTGTTATTCAGACATGCAATTAGATAATTTTTCATCTTCTGGTCTAATCAAAGAAAATTACGTGAAATAAAACAGATTTCACAGGCAGCTTTATCCCACACAAAAGCTGTAAAGGCAATGGAGAGAAGGGAAGGGATGTGTTCTTCTTGGTTAAAAAGAGATTGGTACTGAAAACAGAAGTTTGCAAAGGGACAGTTTCCATTCTCTGTGATATGGCCTTAAAACACCTCACTCAGGTTAGCCAGAACAGTGCACTTAGGATCATGAGGAACCATTAAAGGCATTACTGCAAGAATAGCCACGTGGATGTTTCCCATTTATTTTGGTGACATATAAATTGCTCTTCTTAAGATTCTTTGAGCCTTAGTATTTGAACAGATTTTTCTAAGATAAACTCATATAGTTTTAGTTTAAAAATAAAATTAAAAGCCACTCTGGAGACTTACAAGCCTACCCCCCAACTTTTGTAAAGGTTCTGTTTCAAATAAACATCGCTAAGCTTCTTAGACTACAATGAGCAATGCTGTATATTTCAATCATCTATAGAATGAAAAAAGATGGGCATGATCAGAAAACCTCAGCACTTGCAGAATCGAACCCTGATGTGTTCAAAAAGCTGTCTGGGTGCTCCTAACAGGAACATCTGAGTAATAGTGAGGACTTCAGATGTTCCAGTGTTCTGCCTGAAGAGGATGGTGTGCTGCTCTCACGTCAAGGACATAATCTGCACCCACGCAGCTCAGCTGTACTCTGATGACCAAAGCTGCACAGAACACAAAGCTCAGAAGGCTGACACTCACAGAATCCATTATGTCTTACACTTGGGAACTTCACTGGCAGTGTGAATCTGCTCACTGGCAAAAGAGCTTTTGCAGCTATGGACTGCCATGTGTACTAAAACAGAAAGTATTTTTAAAAGAAGCTGAAACAAAATGTGTGATTTATCTTGGTTAACAAAAAAAAAAGATAGAAAGAAAATCAAGCAGAGCTAAAGGCTCTGTAGTACTCATAGGAGAAAGAACACTGGGATTTTCCTTATTGCCTTCTCTCAGTCAAAGCAGAATTGAGCAAAGAATTTTATGCCTTGTAGAGTCACTTGAATCCAAGAGCAAGACCATCACCTGGAGACTGACAATTTCCTATATTTCTCAGTAGAAGTACTGGCAACATTTAGCTTTTTGAAATTTAATCTTAATGAAGCCAATTATAATACTTTCTGGTTTACTGTTATCCTTCCTTAAACTATGAGAGAAATCAGTAAAACCAATTAATTTCTAGATTGTTTCTATAAACTAGCCATAAAATTTACATTCACTTCATCATTCTGCCTCTATCAAGGAAGGATGAAAGCATTATAAAGAGAGACCACATTAAAACATGTAAAGACAATTACAATCCTTTTTTAACATATTCATTTAATAAAGTGGCTTGATTCACAACACAAATATTTGTTAAAGAATCATATCTATATTCCTTATATTCCACTGTCCATACGTAAACTGAGAATGCATCTTCAGAGAGTTCAATTTTTATCTTATGATGGGCTAATGGAGCAGTGCATCTGGAAGGATGCTCTTTTCTACAACCAGGACAACTAAAACCAGAATAAATTTTTCTCATTTTAGGAACATTGAGGAGGTTGGTCCAATTAGAAGATAATGTCTGTCACTTTTAGCAGAGATATATGTTATGCTTTATATTTAAATATGCAAGAATTTTCCAATTCAAATTAAAAATATACTAGGGCTATTGTCTTGTCATTAAGAAGCAGTAATTCATCCACTATTGCTTGTCATTTTGTACATGAGCTATTTTCAAGTACTCCTAACATTTTAGCTTATATTTCTAAACATTCTGAAATGATCTAAATGCCAACAGCTTCTAATAAGCATCAAAGCAATCATATATACTTTGTATTTTTAAAAATAAGACACAATCCACAGTAATATTACCCATTTAATGTGTCCAAATGTGTTTCTAAGTGCTCATTTCCAGGTCACTGTGTTTTAGACACAAGCTGATAGACTAAACAAACAGGAACTGATACAATAGTTTCCAGATTATTTTGATTATTATCTTGTTCAGCAATAGCTAGATTTTTCTATCAGCAATAGCTAATAGAAAAAGAAATCCTAAGCAGTGTTACTAGAATTCTCAAAATTGGGACAGACCTGATAACTACTAAAACATGCTAGCAAAGAGCATATCAGTGTTTTAAAATTGCATTAAGGATGGTACCTAAATCAAAATCCTGACAGCAGTAATTCATAATGTCACAGTGAGAAAAGGTAATGATGCCAGTTGTGTCAAAAGACTTAGGCTAAACTCATGTTTCAAGGAAAAAAAAAAAAGGAACAGCTCAAGAACTAGAAGAGAAACAACTGACAGTTGCCAAGAAATACTTATTAGGGAGGGGAAATCTGCCAGAAAAAGAATATGGTAGCGTGGAATCAGCACCTAAATTACTCATAGTCTGCAGTTACATTATACGTGACATTATGAAACTCTTTTCTTTGAAATAAAAGAGATGAGTATTTCTAGAAGACTGAGAAAATTACATGAGAAATATACAGATTTGATTAATTCCTCCCTTCCAACGTCATGCTGACATATCTGCATTACCTAATTAAGTTAAAGAAAATTGGCATGAAGTTATACAAAAACCAAAGTCATTTAGCTTTTTTACAATCTCTAAGGAATAGACCATGACAGAATTACTGTAATTTTCAAAGTGTGCTGCTTTTACCCTTTCTCAAGCTGGTAAAATCCAATTTAAAGTTTTTATGAAATACATTCTTCTTATTATTGTAGAACTTTTCAAAAATATTTTAGCATAGCATACTCAGAGAAAGTTTATTTCTCAGGGTGTAGTATTAGAAGAATTCCTGTGGACAAACATTTAGGGAAGGATTACTTTTCATGAACATGAAGGTATGTTTTTTGAGAATCCCAGTCTACTATCAAAGTACCAAAAGCCAACTATTAATATCTTGATTTCAATGGCTTTAAATTTAAAAACCAGGAATCCATTGAAACTGATTCATAATACTTAATTATGAGA
This sequence comes from Lonchura striata, assembly GCF_050655825.1. Lineage (NCBI taxonomy): Eukaryota > Metazoa > Chordata > Aves > Passeriformes > Estrildidae > Lonchura > Lonchura striata. The sequence continues at coordinate 71,032,934 of NC_140703.1, read as the reverse complement.
TGTATCACCAAGTATGACATTAAGTTATTAAGACATTACATTTGAGAAGAATCTCACACCCTTAAATCCGTGAGTTTATTTTGTTTCAGAATACACCACTTTGGAATTTTCCGATCTAAATTTTGAAGGTGATTATGATCACATTGACAAAAAAATCCAATTGGGCATTTCCCCAATACTGATCAAATGACTCTTCCTACAATTCATGCATCAGCTGCTGGAACGTTCTCACTAACGAAGAAAAAAATGCAAATATTCACACAAATATAAAGATCACTGAAGAAAGAAACTGGGCAACATTCGTGTTTGCAAAGCACGTGAGAACTTACAGTTTCACAGGTCAGACACCTGGTTTCGTTGGTCAGTGTCCCCTGAAAGATCTCGTGCACCCAGGTGGGGTCAGGCGGGCTGCTGCTCTCGCTGTCCACGCTGCCGTTGGGCAGGCGCCCGTTCTGCTTCTCCTGCTTCCGCTCCTCTTGCAAGATGTCCGCAATCGTATTCAAAAGGTAGTTTAGGAACTCGTGTGCATCCTGCTGCATGTAGTTATCAAAAAGTTCTGTGAGATAAAACAGAAGGCTTACTAACTGATCAGTTAGTGCTGTACTACAGAAAGCTTTTTAAGAGAGTCATATTTCAAAACCAGTCCTTCATTTCACATCTTGAATCATTCACAGCAATACGACACTGAACCAAAATGCCTACTTGATAAACTAAGCCAAAAAAATAAGGGGTGAGAAGAGGGGACAGCAAGTCAGCTTGCACTGACAGAAATCACTCAGCTGATTGAAATTACCTGAAAAACGAACCAAACTGCAAGAAAACCAGGGCACAATTCAATGACCTAAACACCGATGTATGTGGGGTGCCACCTGAACTGGTATAGGTCATCCTGCCCAGCTTCCAGATGGCACTTGGATCTCCCACAAGGGCTATGCTATCTCTGCCAAGCTTAGATCAATGTCTTGGATAACACAGATTCAGCAATAGTTACTTCTTTTCTCTCTGACCAGGAATTGCTGAGAGGAAATTTACCTGCCTATTTAAAAAGCATTCTATATCCCCAGCTAATATCATACAAGTCTTTTAATGTGCAATTACTTCACTTTGCTGGCAGTCCAAGAATGTTCTAAGAGACAGATCTTCAGTGTACAGGAGTGGATAGGTGACTAAAAAAGATACTCAGTGAAGTTCAAGTTTTGAAATGCATACAGAGACTCCAGGGAAGCTTTACAGTCTGATGGCATTGCCTGATGGCATCCAGGAATAAACTTCAAATAGAAAAAAAAAGGTCCAGGGTAATTAGCTAAGTAGGGAAACCCTGATGCTAATCTAGGTCATTTGGAGAGGTTAAGTAGTGCAATAGGTCAGGCAAAGAGTAAGAACCATGTAGTTTATTTAATGAACTACTACACTGTTTTTGAGATGAGTGAGTTCAATCTAGCCAACTGCAAGGTCTATATTTAATCAAGTAAATCAAGGCAAGGCAAGAGCTACAAGGCTCTTGAGGTAAAAGCCTTGAGAGGTTCTTCACAGTGTAGTATCACAGGCCTGTCAGGGCTATGTGCCCAGTCAGTAATGAGCATTAACTACAGCAAAGTGAAAGCTATGGATTGCTCATTTTACAATTAGAACTTCATGCAAATGCAATGGTACACCTCCAGCTGACTTCAAGCCAGCAGCTGCTTCCCAGGCAATTAAACTTTAAGTTCATTAATGAGAAACATAAAATTGCTTGGGTTAGAAGGGACCTTAAAGACTATTCAATTTCAACTCCCCTGCTCTGGACAAGAATACCTTCCAACAAGACCAAGTTGCTCAAAGCACCATCCAGCCTGGCAGGGAACACTTCCAGGGATGGGGCATCCACAGCTTTTCTAGTGCCTCACCACCACCACAGTTGATAATTTCTTCCAAATATCTAATCTAAACCTGGCTTCTTTCAGTTTAAAGCTATTCCTTGTCCTGTCACTACACGCCCTTGTGAAAAGCTCCTCTCCAGTTCAGAGATGTGTAATACATGCATGTTATATTCAGACATTGCAAATAAAGATGAAGCAGCAGCTTTGGAGTCCAGAATACATTAAGTCTGTGTCCTCAGCCATCACCCTGGTACATCTGGATAATGACTGAAGAGAATCTAGATTAACAGATTAATCTAGATTATAATATAAGAATTATATTATAATTCTTAAAAAATTATATTATTCTTCAAAATTATATACCCTTACAATAAGCACTTAATGGCATATATGATACCCATGTAATTGCAGCCTGAATGTAGCGATTTATTTGTAAAAAAGGTGAGAGTATCATCATTAAAAGAGGCCCAAAAAACAAGGGTTGAACTTCCACATCTGACTTCATTACTGAAGGTTTTCCAATTGCCTTGTTCTGGGTAGAATTTTAGTGGCATGACATAATTACACATTACAAAGAACACTTTCCATAATGAACTTAATGGCTCCTGTGGTTTGCTTTCTGCTTTCCATCTGAATGATTCTCTGCATTTGTTACAACAAACTATTTCTGTAAATGCATCAAACACAAGCACACTTACCCGAGTACACATGCCAAAGAAGGGAATGAGTTTCCTACTCTGCACAGGCAAGTGATTGAACAGCACTCAAGAGCTTTCTTTTAACAATATCATTACAGCTCATGGAATGCATTTGCTTGAAGAGCCATGTCAAACTAGGAATGTCATCATATTTTATTTCTTGTTTTTACTACGGAGATAGTCATCATTTAAATACTTTTTCAGTCTGCATTCATGGTCTTGGAAAGACTGCACCAGTATGAACGTATCTATTGCAGCAGTGTTAAATATGGCACCTCATACAGTTTATTTAAATACAGTAATTAGGAAAAAAAGTTGTATTTTTATAAAAATGCATCCAAATTGAGTAGCAGATTACAAGGCTCCATTTATATTTTAACACTAAATAATTTTCTAGAGCATTCTGACAAATTAGCCCTGCAGATAAGAAAAAAGAAATGTGAAAAATCCCTAGAAATCTCTTGAAATTTAGGATAATGACATTTAAAAAACAATTTGCCAAAACTACTTAGTGGTTTTAAAAGTAGGTGAAGTTACACACATATAAATTCTAAGTCAATTTTAAAAAGTGAGGGGGATTTAATCTAGATTCTTATGGGCAAGTCTTTCCACAGACTCAAGAGTGGGAGACCGATTCCTCCATTCAAAAAATATTTTCTTTAAAACAAAGAACAAAGGCTTTATAGTGAATTTTGATTACAAATACTAAACTCCCAGAAAAACAAAACTAACAAGCAATTTCATAAGCAGCCAGTGACAATATGACAATACACTTTAGCGCTATAAAAAGAGAGAGAGAGACAAAGATTCCCTCTCAAAACTGCTCCAGGGTTACACCCTTATCCTGGGGTCACCTCTTGTTTATACTGCAGGACCAAGAGCTATTGGTATTCTACAGAGCACAAACATACAGGCATTCCACTATGTCAGCTTCAGAATTAAATCATAATTGCTATAATTTTTACACAAGAAAAAGAAAAAAGTTACCATTTTCTTTTCGTAATCTTGTTATAAATTTCTTGGGAGGTATTACTCCAACTTTTTTCTTCTGGGTGGCTATACTGTGGAAGAGATCAGCTAAGCATGTAAGGAGATTCTCTTTTTTTCTTGGCTGACTCTTGTATGCTAAGACTTTGTCTCGAAATGGTCGACAAAAATAAAGTGCCTGGAGAACTGAATTGCAGTAGCACGTATTCCCAAACTACAAAATAAGAGAGAGATCTGTGAGTTTGCATTGCATTACTGTAGAGAGGCAAAATTAATTCCAAGCTGTAAGAGAGGGCATAAGCAGGGGCGAACTTTCTGCAAGTAGTTTCTTCCTGACTTTAATGTAGAAAAACGTATTGATGTTGCACAAAGGATTACTATGTAAGTGCATGAAACACCTAGGCTAACCTGAACAACACCATTTAATTTTGTCTCACTTAAAATTTAACTTATTTGTAATATTTTACATTTATTTGGGTCAAAATGTTCAAAAAATGCCCCCAATATCACATCTCCCAAAATATGCTCAGGTAAAAATATCTGTCACAATGGCAACAAACATGTACAGCATGACCTTGTACTGTGAAGAAATTCAGCTGAAAATGGAGAGCGTCTCACACACTTCAGGAATTAGATTCTCCAAATCTTAATAGCTGTCAGCAAAATCCAAAATAACTACTTTAACCTGATCCTACATTTTCAGTTCTCGTTGCAGGGTGGCATGATTTGTTTAAGGAAACTCCTGAATGCCAGTGTGACATGGCCTGCTTAGGATTCAAAGCTATGGCAGTCGGTAGCTTGACATCAAGATTGCAGGGAAAAGCGAACACAACTGGAACGTGCACACTTTGAAGGAGACAAGCCACTGGAAGGAGGAAAGCAGAATCAGCAGGAAAAGCATCCATAGCCCACTTAGTAGCAGGACACCTCAGATGCTCCCCTCTCCTCAGACTCCTTTGGGCACCTGAAGCCACTGACCCTGTCTGCAGCTCACCCCAACACTGCAAACATCCCCTCCACACCTGGGAAGGCATGGTGAGCCATCAGTGGATAAAGCCATTCTAATCTTACAGTGCCATTCTAATTTTAAGCTGCCATCCTCCAGGGGAACCTATTATCCAACACTGAAAGCGTGGGAAAAATCTTTATGAGGCCCACTGCAACTAATCCAACCTTTCAGCTGCAGTCACACAACCTGCAAATTGAAGCACGCACCTACTACACACATTGTGCAAAATGTGAAAATAACATTCAGACTTCTGTTATACAGAGATAGCAGCGCATAGAGATAGCAAATTCTGAGACTTTATCATTGTGATAAAGAGAATTATATAGCAAAGACTGCCTTCAGAGATTATTTTAAGAGCAGGTTCCTACAATAGAAAAAAAGAACTAAAAGCTTTCACATCTTAGGAATAAAGGGAAGTAACTACTTTTTTCTCTCTCCCAATTAAGACAAACAAGAGCACCATGCAACTTAATTACAAAACCTCAACATTAATTACTTTCCTCTATTTTAAATTAATGAAATATGAAGAACTACTTTCTAAATAACTAAGACACACTCAAAGAAGAAGAAAAAAATTCAAAATATCATTAAGGTATCCATATTAAAGTGATGAATTAAACATCCATTATTTTTTTTTATTTAAGCTAAGAAAATACTTATATTAGCTTCTTTGGGGTCCAAATCTGCAAATAAGTAAATGAACTTAAGAGGAAAACTGGGGCTTTTTACCTTAAAGGAAGTTGATGAAATCACACAGTAGCTTCTGTCAAAACATTTAATATTGTAAGCTGTTTAGGAGTTTATAATTAGGAACAGCCATAAAAAGAGAACTACATTAAAGTGTTAAGAAAGTTCTTAAAATTTAATCAAACTGGAAAACTGCTAAAATTTCTACAGGAAGTGTCAAAAGATGAAAAGCAAGCAAATTAGAATTTTCATAAGATTCCAATTTTAAAAAGGAGCAGTCTGATGATAAATTAATTAGAATGGCAACCATGCGGTGAGAGATGAACAAAATATGAAGACCTCAGAACACTGAACAAAATTCAGATTAATTTAATATGAATGTATGTTAACCTACATGCCTGTGAGTATGAAATAAAAGCAACCAGATTAAGTTCATAAAAGGCTTTCTCCAACCAGATTCAGAAACACAGCAGGCAACAGAAGAATGTTTGAAAGCAAACTCCTGAAGAAAATTTAATTAGTTCACATTTGTTTTATCTCTAAAGAAAGCATCAGTTCTTATCACCTCAAAACTCCAAATTTTTTTTAAATAAATGCTCCCAATCATGAAAAAAAATTAAAAGGCATCTGTACAAAACAACAAGTAGGAAGTGGTTGGGAGGCTTCTAGACTATGCAACTACTCAATTTGATAAATGAACAAATGCTGCCCTTACCACCATTATTACTTCAGTTCCCATCTTTAGAGAAACACCCAATGCCTTACTCCAGCCTCCCCATGCTCCCACCACCCACTCAACACCTCCACTCTGCTTTCTAATCCTGGACCTTCAGCAGTGGGCTGTGCTGCCAAGAGACTCCTTCCTCCTCCCCAGCTCAGCAGCGCTGCCTCAGAGCCACAGCACCCAGGAGCACAAGCCCTGTACTGTGGGACTCCCTGCTTCTCCAGCCTGCCTCAGAACAGCAGTGGAAAATGTAAGAAAGACCTTGTTGGGACCATCTTATGCTGTGCATGACTAAGAGATGTTAAAAAAAAAAAATCCACATTTTTTCTTTTTATCAGTTCGTATTGCTCTTCTGCTCTAAATTCTGAGAAATCAGATTGTTTCACAGAAATACTGCATCCTCTACATTTTACACACAGCCCTTTTCTTTTTCTCTTTTAAATTCTCAAAACAAAGTTACAACACCCAAATCTATGTGGAAAAATGAGACAGTAGGCAAAACAAAAACACTGTGCAACAAAACCACTGCACACCCATGAACACTTAATAATCTTATAGCTTACTCCTCTGAGGCACATACAACTGGGAAGAAATGTGGTTGTTGAACCCCATTCAACAAAGAGATTTATGAGAACTTAATTCTGTTTGGAACACAGTCTTTGAGCAGCTCTAGGGTTCCTCACAGCTCTGATGCTCGGGCAGCTCCAACAATTTTTTCTTGTTGCAATGAGCCATTCTGGTGAAAAGGATTTCTCCAAAACACATGGAGCCACTGCAAGAGACTGCATAACCAAACCTTCTGCTCTAGAAATCTAGTAAACTGCTGAAGAGTTTCCAAGGCAGTTCTCTGAAATTAAAAATCTTATTTCATCCTCACTGGATAAAATGATTTATTTAATTTGTGAAGCACATAGATTGGAACAGTTTGCATTACTGCACTGAAGAGGAAAAGAAGAATAATAAGCAGACTTGATGCTCCTGGTTGTCCGGATGCATGGGACATCACACCCCTAACGCTTTCATCTTACCACGTACCTTAGATATTTCCTGCTGTTTTAGTGAATGATATTGTCCCTTTAAGTCTAAGCTGAATTTTCCACTCCTATCAACCATCTGGTCTTCCATATGTTTCCCATAATTGCCCTTTCTTAGGTCTTCTTTTACCTCTCAAATTGCTCTTTCAGCATATCCTCTGAACAATCCCTAGATTCTACCACAAAGCTGGAAAAGAGGTAAGACAGTGCTTTTGCCTCCTCTTCTTTTATGCTACCTCTGGAAAATTGACAGATCTCTATTTCAGAATTGTCATCTTTATGTAAAATCCTTTTCTGTATCCCAGACAGCTCAAATGGTCACCTATTGCACAGTTAGAAGAAAGCTACAGACTTCCACATTATTTCCCTTTTTCCCATTATCCTGGAGAAAGTTAGGACAAAGTCAATAAACAAATTAGAAAAACTTAGCAGTAAATGTTAATAAGCCCCTAGGAGATTCACTTCCTGTAATTGCTACAAATAAATTAGAGAAATCAATAAAGACAAAAACTGTGATTTCCATACTTCTCAATCTAATAGTACTAATTTATTATCTAATTATCTAGTATTTATTTTCATTATCTCTGTCATAATTTCTAGTAATTGGCCATAGCTTGATACTTCCACTTTTCCTGGCAGATTTACCTGCTGCAAGCCTATTACATATTTATGGTGTATATGTTCTGTGTTAGTAAACACAACCTGCAGAACTGATCTGAAAGCCACTCGGGCATCAACATCACAGAATGGCCTTTGCCAGCCACTGTACCTGAAAACCAGCATCAGTGTGCCATAAACATAATGAGAGCCCATTTTATTGTTACAATTCAAAGAATTTTAACCCATAACATTTTATTGTTTGAAGCTAAAATAAGCAAAATTCCTGTAGTAGACAGAAAATTAACAGCACTCTGATATATTGTAGCTGCCTGCTTCTTAAATTAGTGCAATGACAAATATCCACTCAAATTTCTACTCTCCCTTGAGTACAAAAAGCCAGAATTTGTTGGTCTCATGACATATTAGGAAGATTGTCCTTTAATAAACCTTTTCTTAAGGGTAAAAACTATGTAAAACTTTAAGATTGGATGTACAATAGAATTTAGTTTTAAATCCTCTCTGGACTTGGACAAGAAACTAAGAAAACAGTTTATCTGTTAACAGAGTAACAGATTCGAGAAACCCTGTCACTGGAAAAATGGAAAGCCTCAGCTGAGCTGCAGAACTGACAGGCAGTAACAGTGAAACTGCTGTATTTCCTCTTCCGAGAGAAGCATTTGGGGGGTATTGCAGCTTTCACGAGAAAGGAAAATAAATCACTTGAATTTAAGCAATGCTGTTTTGAGATGGATGGAAGTTAGCTTGTCAGTGTTTACTGACTCCACAGTGTACGGTCAGACTGCAGACCCTTGAACCAGCTCAGTGCTAAGAACCTGGAGGTAGAGACATGTTACAGTACCAGCACAACATTTAAACAATCAGTTTCATTAAGAAAAGCAAGAGAATAGCTCTTGTTAAATCAACCTGGTTTAACTATGTAGTTTTCTGAAGCCAAATAAAAGAGACTAATTCAATATTTCACATCAGTATAATGCTGTTTCTAACACGATACACTTTTCATCAGTAATATCAAAAATTAAAGTTTAAATCATTCCTTAAAAATAATTATTGAGTCAAACAATCCAATATATTTCTTACTGATTTTCTCTTTGGGCTGTAATTTTTTTTAATCTTAGTATAAATAACAGATATAAATACTTCCTATCATCATAGTCTTTCAGAAGATTTTTTTTTTTCTAATGTGTTTATTTTACTTTGTTGGCATATTATGAACAACAAGCTACATATTTTAAATAGCCTTCTTTAAGCTTATATATTTTAATAACATGAAAGTGATGTAAAAATTACCCTACAACTAATAAAAAGAAATAAAAGTATTCAGTAGAGAGCCCATTTCAACAATCCAGTAGCATATTTCAACAAATACACTAAATACCGAAACACATTTCAATAGGATGAAAATTCAGCGATTGTATATTTCAGAATTCTAAGTATTGACTCATCCCAATCTTGCAGTTTAACCAACCCATTCTGTCCTTTCAAAGCAGTAAGTTACGGTCTGAGACTCACATTAACCAAACCAAAATAGTGCTCATTGACTGGAAATTGTTCCGGACCAATCTCTTTCTCCAAAGCTGAGGCATTGGCGCCCTAGGAAAAAATCAAAAGCAGCAAAATATTAGTGTAGCAACAGTGAAAGTAGCTGAGGAAAAAAGTTTTTCAGCAAGGATAAACAATCAAAACCAACTAACCATCCATAAAAAAAACCCTGCAAAACACCTGATTACAACTAAAAAAATACCTTAGAGATGTTTCCAAATATGTGCTGTTCAAAAGCATCTCAAAGTTATATAGTTTTTATGTATTTTCATGCAATTACACTGTTTCAATGTTCTTTGTTATTATTTCCAGACTCAAATTACTTTGATAACACTTGCACTAATACAGGATGCAAAGCAGGTCATACAAGGCCAACTGGTGAGTTCCTTCTAAGAAGCATAATTTTCATACTGTAAAGCACATTCCAGAAAAAGTTAAGAGATGCAGATTGTTCATAGGAAGCAAAGAGACTGGTCTGCTCCCCTTCCACTGAAAACATAAGTTGTGCAAAGTGCTTTCCTAAATGTCTTTAACTTTGTAAAAATAAAAGAAAACAGCTAGTGATGGTGGTCAGTACAAATGCTGCACCCTTTGCCCAAAAAGTCTGTCTGTCAGATCTGATCCTCAAAAAGAAGTCAGAGAATGTGACTTTGGTTACTCTGTGGCTGTTGACTGAACTGGTGCAGTAAACACTGTGTGGTCAAAGAAAGGCATTACTTTCTTTTTTATTTAGAGACAGAAAAACTTCTCTGCTGAAAAATTCAAACAAACAAACAAAAAAAAAAAACCTAGCTCTGGATAAGCTCTTACACTGATTGCTTTTAAGAAATAGAAATGCATACAACTTCTTTCACTCAACAAAACTGATATCTATATATCTATAACTATTTTTATATATCCTCAATGAGATGAATACATGAGCATGAATATTCCAGCAGGAATATAGTGCAGCTAAAACAGAACATAATATGCATCAAAGAACCTTAAAACCAGGTGCAACTCCATCCCAACAAGTTCATTTTTTACACCAAATATATGAATATTAGAACTGTGTCAAAAATGTATACAATTAAAATGAAATGGTGCTGTGGCATCTGCCATGGCATGACCGTGGTACTGCAGAACTTCACACAAACTACCTGAGCAGTTCTGAAAGTGGAAGCATGTGCTCAAAGGTCCATTAGGAGGTAATAACTTTAACCAGACCAGGGCACAAGTCCTGAAAACTCCACACTTGACACACCACAGCTCTGCTCCATTCACACCATAGCCCAAGCTGCTGTCATCAGTCACATCCCCTCCAATTACCCAGTTTGATAAAGCCTCCCCTTTCCTGAGGATTTAGCTACAGGGCTTGTTACTTTAGGTGTTTTCAAATGGAGATTATAGTGGTGAGGAAAAGGGGTATAAACCCTCATTTAAGATTAAAGCACTCTGAGACTACGAATATTTAGTTTTGCAGCCTTATTTAAATGCACCCACAAACTCTGACAAGGTGAGTATTACAAATGAACTAGGAAAAAGAAGGAACTGTGGGGGCCTTTTACACTATTTTTAAAATCTCTACTTCTTTAAAAATAAATTCAAGAGCAGGTTTAAGGAAATTCTTTCTCTTTTCAAAGCTAGGGTGGAGCAGTTACTTTACTCCATCTTTGAAAGGAAAATATGATATAAACACTGATGTTTCTGTTTGTGTAGACCTGAACACTGTAGTTTTCTAGCATAGTAAAGATCTAACTTTGGCTGAGATGCTACCAGATCGTCTCCATTTTCTGATTATTCAAAGACACTTCATTCAAGGCTCAGACTTTCACGTGACTTCAAAGCATGGCATCATCTATGTTTAAATGCAGCTGTTTATGAATGTTAGTACAAAGCAGCATGGATGTTTTACACCAACATAAAACCCCTTGAGCTACTCAGACGTCCCTTTACAGCTCTTTTTGTCTGTCATAAAGGATGCTATCTCTCCCTCCAAAGTAATCATTTATACTGTGCACAGTGTATTGGTTGCGAAGAGCAGAAACACAGCGAGAGTACACTAAAGTAGTACCCATAAAAGTTATTTTAAAACCTAATTATCCCTTGCTTAAAAGTGTTTCCCAGTCATGATGACAGTCCACATTATCAGTCCCAGCTGACTCTTCCATTATACACAATACAGATGCAGAGGGGGAGCACTGCAGCACCACCAACTACTGTGGTACTGTATCATCTCTCGGACATGAAGATACAGGAGGTTTAAGGCATAAGTGGGAGTTCCTCCCTTTTCATTGGCCAAGATGGAGTTACAGGACCTGAACTAGACCTGGGAAATTACAGGCTGTGCTGTACGCTGCGGAGAACAGAATTTATTCCTCTGCCACTTAACTGGAATCCTCAGGGAAAATCCCCAGATAAAACTCTCTTTTTTGGTGGCTCACCTAATAACACATACAACATGTGTTCAGTCTCCACCCTGCAACGTGTCTTTGATATAACACAGGGGACAGAAAGGAACATCATTAAGTTTGGTCAGCACATCCACCTCCATTTTCCCTTGTTCTTCTGAGGGGAAGGACACATGGTCATTAACCAGAAATGAGAAGCAACAGAGGCACAGCAGAAGTCCAAGAAGATGATAATATTGCAGTAGTACTGGGCTTTACCAGTTTTTGCATCGCATCAGTGTAAAAGCCATCCAGCTGCACAACCAAGCACTGCCTTACATTAACCCCCTTCCAGCACAGAGACGAGAGTACAGGCACAGAGAACACTCATTTCTCACAGCTAAGGAAATGCAGCTTTACAAAGCAGAAAGTTCAGCAACTAAGGTGTGTTTACAAGAACACAATAAGAAATCAAGATTTGCTTTTTATTTGTTACTGAAATTTATCAATGATTACACAAAGATCTTCGCAAACCTAATGAAAGTTAGGTGTAAAACTGAACTACTGCAGGCTTCACCTATCAAAATGGTAAGTCACATATGTAACCTTTATTTAATCATGTTCAAATCAGTTGAACATTAATTGCTTTATCTCCTCCATCAAGTTAAAAAAAAAGTTTTACTATTGGATTTATAAAGTTTGCCTTGAAAGCTAATTTCTTAATGAAGGGATCTGTGTTTACCATGGAAGTATCTTAAGTAAATCTCTCAACTTTTTTTTCAAAAGAGCTTGAGTTTTGTAAAACTCAACACATTTAACACTAACTAGATGAGGGTTTTATTTCAGTTTAGTGGAATGAAAGCCCAGGAATTATAGTGGAATAGGAAGGTGTATTATCTTCAAAATGTGTACAGTTGTATTTTCCCGATTTTCATATTTTACAAATATACATAATCCCAAATTTCTAAAATAAACTATAAAGCCCACTGGTGCCATACATTTCGACAAAAAAAAGGGGCAGAAAAAAAACAAAGCACAGACAAACGTAGATGCGGTTTTTTGTTTGTTTAGTTTTTCACTTGCTGGAACAATATAATGAAATGAAATTGTGATGAATATAATGAAATTTATTAGTGCCTTTCTCACAGCCTCAGAGGCCACTCTGTTGTGGTGTTTCACGTTGAACTAGTCCTTCTGAGACACACCAACAGCTGACACAGGGATAAGATAAGTGGAGCCAGTCTGTAAAACAAATCAGCTGGTGCTCAGGACCTGACATACACACCTTGGGTTTCAGAGCATTCTTGCCAGATTAGCTATACGCTGGTTTTGTGACTGAACACCAGCTGCAGCTGATCTATGTTGTCTGCTGTAGTTTCCTCCAAAAGTCATCTAATTTGTGCACTCTAAGACTGCTCCCAAATGCAAACCAAAGCATGGTAAATTGGGATGCCACCCTACATTAAACATACTGTCTGAAAACATGTCAGCAAGCAGGCAAACAATTGCAGTTTTAAAGTGTCCTACCTTGTCATTAGCATCCAACCTAGCAGGCAGAATTTCCCTTACAAAGCCTTGATTCATAACCAGCCTAACGTGCTTGGGAGCTTACACATCTTACTAGCCTTGGATGGGGGGCTTTGATCTATCCCTGTCTAGAATAAAGATCACTTGATAGCTTGGTGGGTCATCGTTTGAATTGTTTATCAGCTTTACCCTCTAATTTAACTAAGCTGTAAATTTCCTGAGTAAAATCAGAATTTGACCTTTGAAACAAATTTCTTGTCTGAAAAGTTACATTTGTCACCAGCATCCTGAAGATCCCTTTCTCCCTTCACACATGCACTATGCTAGATCTTTCCCTACAATACTCTCCACCTCACTCAAGAAGCAAGGAACAATACTGACTAAACTAAACCATGCTGCACAGGTATATGTAAGTGAAATTTTTTAAACATGACCTTATCTATAGGTAAATTAACCATACCACCACAAAACACAGAACAATTACTCTTTTTAGTGACATTATAAAGGCATTATAAGTAAAAGGGAAACTCGGTAATCAGGAATAACAATGTTCCTGAACAAGTGTAAAATTAATGGAATTATTTATAATGTGCAAAAATAAATCTCAGTACAGAAGCACTCAGTGTTTTCCCTTTTTTCCCCCTCGATTAGATAGATTCTTCTTTGTCTATACAACTAGTGAAGTTAAGACAGAATTTCACAGCCCAATGCACTAATTATTGCACTGTGACAGGAATTCTCTGTTAAAGAGAAAAGCGGAATTCTACTCTTCCAGTTACATTTTATCAGAATATGTGAATTCATACATTTCTGTGTATTCACATGAATCAGAACTAAGAGCAAAGAGAGGGAAGAGCCATCTTAAATCAGCTTATATTTGTTACTTCAATTGCAACCAAAACTGAAACACAATTCTTTTGATACTGGAAGCAGCAGTGAAATGTGAGTGGGATTCAATAATCCTTGTTGTTTATTTATTTGCAAAAGAACATGCATGATTAATGCATGAAATATTTGGATAGCTTCAGTCAATGCGTTTTAAATACTTCCAAATAGTGTTATTTTATTTATCAGCCTAAGACATGGTCCTGTATACTCTTACCATGTGCAGGTAAGACAAAAGAATTTTTGAGTATGAAGTAAAAACACCTCTGCCTGGGTAAGGAAAATTATACCAAAGCACAAAATCAATTTCTCTTCACATTTGGTATGTCTACCAAATCCATCTTTTCAAGCCCCCCTGAATATTCACAATGTGTTTTCCTTCACAGCAACTAGATATGTTGCACTTCCTTACATATGATAAGTGTATGATGGTATATCGTTTTGAACAATGAGGTCAAGGCAAGTTAGTATTTCAGAAAAATTAGACTCACCTAACTACCCAAAATGCAGGGCAAGTGGGGAAAACACATTTGCTCAATAGTTGTTTTTATAAACTGCTTCCTGTAGTGTGTTTCATATGCTTTTATTACTTACATAATTCCAGTTTCAGAAAACAAATATATTGCTTTTATACCTTCCCATTTTCATGGAATCATAAAAAGAATTTCAGTTTATAAAAGATGGTAAAAATGTTTTCCTATTCCGGTCTACTTATGGTAATACAACCTTACGGTTTTACACTACAGAAAAGATAGATTTTTTCTTTCCTCAACTGAAAGATTAGATAGACCTTACTGAAATAAACCATTTGTTGAAAGTGTTTTACTTTGGCATTCTTCCTAACCCATGAAATCAAAAATCAGACCTTACACAGGGCTTTTATACACCTCTTCCCCTCAGGAAATTTGAATAGAAAAAGCCCCTTTTGTCACAGTTTTACAGAATCATCCCTATAAATTTTAATGCAAACTAGTAGCTTCAGAAATGTAAAAAGTAAATACAAAGACCACATTACTGACTGTAACAGGATCAGTTGTTCCCACTGCCGTAGCTAAAAGTTCTGCTGCCAAGACTAGAGTCCAAATTCATATTTCATTTCTCCTTGTACTTAGAGCATGCAAGATGAATATACACATATTTTACCCTCACATATGTGAGAGTAAAAAAAAAAAAAAAGGAACACTTACATAAATCAAATAATTCAAATAAGTAATATGTCAACTAAATAATTCCCTGTGCTGGTATACATACTGCTTTACAACTACATAACTTTGAGAATTCCTTCTTTGTATTTCATATTTGACAACTGTTTTATGTTAGAGTCAAATTCCTATTTTGATGAAAATTGAAAACAAATTCATCTAAATTAATTAGTATACTAAACAGTGCCACAAACCCAATATTCTAAAGACCAAATATAAATATTCATCTTTTATTACCACACTGTAGCATGCTGCAGCTAGAAAAATGATGACGACAAATGCTTGAATCTTAGCATCACGTTTATCATCGAAGTGTCTCCTGATAAGAACTCCAACAGATGAGTGGACTTCCCCACTGTGGTGTAAGCTCCTACCCCAAATACCTATCAAATACTTCTCCAAAAACTCCTGGGCTTGCGACAGAGCCACCCCAACAGAACACGTGTGTGAACGCTTGGGTCCACGGAGCACGGCAGATCCAGGTCATCGTGCCAGAGTGAAATGCAGCGGCCGAGACACAGCACATGTTCCTTCTTGCCAACCATGAGATGTCAGACAGCTGGATAAAGGAACCCCACAATACTGTGGCTTCCTCCGTGTTACCTTAGTCCTTTCCTTCTCTGATAGTTTTTTTCTGTCCTCTCCTCAATTTTGAAGCTGTTCTCCCATAATTTTTCTTTCCTTGCTGTAATTCAATTCTCATTTCTTCCAGCATGGGTCTTCTGTACACTTTCCTGAGGAATCTGTTAACCTGATCATCAATTAATGTTTAAGTCTTATAATTTGTGCTTCAGAGGACACAGTGCAATTAGAAGGAACACGATTGAGTACATCATAGCCATTGCTGGCTGGCTGCAGACTCTGGCAAACATCAATTTACATTAAGTGCAGATTTCACAATCAGGTTTGAAACCCTATTGTAAACAAACAATTTCTGAAGCAGTAAGAAAGCCCATAAATACACACCTCTCTCACAGTTAGCTAGAAAATTTTCCTGCAAGTGGGAGTGTTTATTAAGCTTCTATGCTATGACACTTAAGGTAGGTGTACTTCAAACTTCCCTCAGCTGGGCACTTCCAGGGTCTGTTTCCTCTAAGATGCCTTTTCTCACACATGCTTGTTTCAACTCTAGTACCTCTGAAACATCTTCACCCTTGAGAAATGTGACTGAAATGGGCAAAAGGATGCTTGTGACAGTGCCCCTCGAGAGCAGGCAGGCAGAAAATGGACAATAGCCAGTCATTCACAGTAGCTCCACATGTCTTAAATTCTCTCAAAAACAGAAAAAAAAAATTTGCATTGTAAGAAAAGCAGACGTTCTCACACAGAACACACTGTTACATCACACAGTCAACATCTAACCACCAACCATGTATTGATGTAGTGCTGTGGGCTGAAACAATCACTGAAGACATTCAGTGACAGACCCTGTATGCAAGATGCTGACATAGATGGCAGACAGAAAATGGAATACATAGACAAACACCCAAAACATGATGATTTTGATGTCTGATGCTATAGCTTCTGAATTAGCATAGTTTTAAAATATTATCACACTTTTTCAGGTTGTGCCAACATCATCAACCACTTTCTAGAAGAAACACTGAAAACAAGTACTACTACCATTACAAGTTCCTTGTGTATGTCTGAGACTGACATTTTAGAGGCTTTTCATAGTTTTTAAGCTACAAATGTAATTCCTATCTTCTCTTTCCTTCAGCTACTCAAAGACTTGGTGCCTTTTAACTGCTAGCAAGTGTTTCCTGGATTCTAAACAGAAGCAGAAGTACCAGATGCAATCTGTGAGTATAACATGGGGCACATCTTCATTAGCTTAGGTTACTTTATCTCTCCTCAGCCATGCATTAAAAATCCCATACAGTACAGTCAAGTAAGGCTTTAATTGCAATTTTACTCATGGATAACGGTAAAGACCAAGTTCTACTTTTACTGCAAAGACTTTAAAAATGGTTTTAAAAAGTAGACCACACAATTTTAACCTCATCCATTTTTCAACAAGAACAGTGGCTAAAGCACTCAAGAGGCAAAGGTATTTTCAGTGCTTTTCCACAATCTCCAGCCTTGCAATTAAGACTTACTACAGCACAAGGAAGCATGTGAATGGTGATATAGAGCAAAGAATTTTAAGGAAACTGAAATGCAATATAACACTAGGACATACTACTGCAGAAAGAGCTCTGTTAACATTGGTATGAACACTGAGGTGTTTGATCAATGCAGCATATACACAGGTATCAACCAACAGAGAGGAGGTCCTCTTGGAATATCATCCCCAAAAGGTACCAATGATAAACTAAATATACTGGTTATCACGCTTCACTGTACATACACAATCTGCCCATACATTTATTATGTAAAACATAATATACTATTATAATATTTGAGGCGTAAACAACAGGGGTAAGACACAAAATATAAATGGGTCAGCAGAAGCAAAACTTGAATTAGATTTAAAAAAGAAAAAAGTCAGGAAACACAGAACTGCAATGGAAGACTTTCTTCAATACAGTTCTAGACTGCTCTGTTACAGATAAGAAGGGTATGCACACATCAGGTTTGTGTAGGCATAAACTGTCTCTTGACAAAAATTGCCTGTTACTGGTTTTGTACTAACCAGAACTTTGGCTTCACAAGAAGACACAGAACAGTCTGAGAGTTCTTGTAACAGGCATGGGCAAAGGCAACTAAAACTTGTAAGAATTCCTAGGTAGTTGTCTGGCACTTTATCAAAGTGTGTTGACACAAAGAAGCATTGCCAGAAAAAAGAAATAGTATTACTCAGCAATTATAATCCTCTTCAATTTTGTAAAACATATGCTTAAACGTAAGTATTTGACTCTTGTTAGAATTAAAAATATCTGCCTCGCCTCAACCACACAGTTCTGAACAACACCACAGTAAATACCATGTGCTCCTTCACACTATCTTTACAGATATACTTTTAAGCACAATCTCATATTAACTGCTGAAAAGCTTTTACGGCTGGTATCCTATGTTAGGTGTCCACTAACACAGTATTATTAAAGCTTATAGATCAGAAAGGCCCAGCAAAAATCTTATGACTGGAGTTCATCCACCTCAGTGCTCATGACAGTGACTGGACAGATAATATCTAATTGCCATCAGAATTTCAGCTTTATGAATACAGACACTTTAGTTAGTAATAAGAAGATTTTTAGTTGAAAAATTTGTTTCAGGATTGACCTAAATCTCAGTAACATAACATCATTTCTAATAAACGTACACAGAGAATAATCTTAAACTATCTGCTTGTCCAGCCCAGACCTATGGTTTGTATGTAGTCCAGAAGCAGAGCAGAGAGGCCTCACACTTGACCCAAATCAAGAGGCCAGCACTGAATTTATGCTGACACAAAGGCCAGCGGCCAACTCTGGGTGAAAAGATGTCAGATAGAATTGCAATAAAAGATTGCCCCAGCTCAGGGAAGAATCACACTGACTCCTCAAAAACCTAAAACTTGCCTTCAGAGAATGGAAACTCCTGAAGCACATGGTACAACATGTCCTACCAATCTGGCCACATAAAGATGTTACTACGGCACCTGATAAATATACAGCTGAAAAATTCAAGAAGTCAGACTCTTCCAATTCTAAACTAAAATATGTCATCTCCCATGTCAAAAAAGCCCCATTATTCCAGTGACTAAACACCACCACCTGAGCAATCCCATCCTATTGGCTTATAGATATTCACTCAAAATTCTCACAGGCCACCTCTAAAATACCTGTTTGAGACATTCAAGCCTCTTTGCAGCACAACTTAAGAAAAGCATAAATCAGTTTCCAATAATATGAAACGTAAGCATTTCCCACTGTTTGATGAGACATAATAATGGCAATTCAGCAAATTAACAGAGTAGATGACAGAGCATGTTTGTTGCAGTGTGGTTTGATTTAGTTAGTTGGTTTTATCAATGTTAGTTAGCCTTTATGCTCCCACATTTATCCCCTCACAGTTGGTTTGATCCAAGCTGTTTACCCCAAAAGTTCCTGCCACTCTGCTCCCCAGTTATCTGCCAATCTTCTCACCTCTCCCTGTTTTCTCTTTATTTGGTTCCATCAATCTGACTTTGTTTATACCCTTTTGGCTGTCAATCCTGTAATCACCCCCAGTTTCTTCCAGAAAGTTCTGTATCCATCACTCCAGTTTAGCCTTTCTATTTGTCCCCTGACCTTGTACCTACCCCTGCTACATTATCATAGGTTGTTTTATCCCTCTCTGGTTTATCCCCATTGGGCAAGACAGGTTTGCACCCCTGTCCGCCCACCCCCTATTTAAGTTGCTGTAATCTTTGATTTCTTTGGCATTTGTCACTGCACCCACCCGGAGGGCACCTTTCTTGCTCCACCTGGGGAAATAAAGGACTCTTTGGGCTGGCATACGAGTGTCCTCTCTCATCCCTTCACCTCCTCTCGGCGTGCAGAGTTGCCCCAGCTGCAGCAGGAGCAGCAGCAGCACCATGGGGGCAGAGGATTCTCCCGAGGTGCCGCTCTCGGGGCGGCCCCGCGGGCTCAGGCGGGCAGAGCCGGCCGGGCCCGGCCACCGCCCGGGCCGGGGCAGGTAAACGCCGCACATGTTCTTCCCCTTATCCATCTCTTCCCTTCCTTCCCCCGTGGAAACACGTTTGGTAACAAGAACTTTCTCATGGCCATGGAATAGGCAGAAGAGAGCAGAAATATAAGAACTTCTGCTATGAACCATCAGCACATCTCTTCCATAACAAGTAGTAACTTCTACTGACTAAGAGCTATTTCCTTCCTTAAATTCATCACTCCTCCATCAGCGAATCTATTGAGCTCCCCACCTCTCTTTAAACAACCCAAGAGAGCTTTATCGCATCTGTGCTGCTCCTTATGGCTCTAATTCACCACAGAGAGAGAGTAATGAGAAAGCAACCACAGGGAGAGTTCTCCTATCGGGACGTGGATGGATGCACACCGGGGCGGGATGGTGCCCGCACGTGTCCGGGTAACCCGGGGAGCACCCGCCCGTGGATGGGCGATTCCAGCCCCAGCTCAGGAGCGCAGCACTCGGAGGGAGAGCAGGGACGCTACGGAGTGAGTCGGGAGAGGGAGGGCGCTTCCAGAAACCCTTCCGTAACCACCACATGCCTGCAATAGGCAGCCCCGGACCGGAGGCGATGCCGCGGAGCGCTGCCCCCGCTTTCGGCACACTTTGGGGAAGGCTGCGCTCGGTCCCCCCGCGCTCCAGCCCCGTCCGCAGCCGGGACCCCGCTTCGCCGCCCGCACAGCACAACCCCCTCGGCGCCCGCATCCAGGCGGAGTCTCCCAAAGCCGATTAACCCCGCTCCGCTCCCGACGGCCACCCACGGCAGCGCTCCCGCCCCGCCCCGGGGACGCCGCCCGGCCTCCCCCGCTGCCCGCCCCCCGCACCGCTGCCGCCGCCCGCGTCCCCGACCCGGGAGCCGGCACGGCCCCGGCCCCTCGCTCACCATGGTACAGATGGAGGCGATTTTGGAGACTGTCATTAGGATTTCCATCCGCCCAGCGCCATCTTCCGCCCAATCACAGCGCCGAGCCGAGCGGAGCCGGGCCGGGCGGGAGCAGGAGGCGAAGGGAAGGAGGGAGGCAGTAAAGGAAGGAAGGAAGGCAGGCGGCGGGGGCAGCCCGCAGCCCCCCGCCCCCGCCGGCGCGGGGCCCCGCGGCCGGGCGCGCAGCTCCCACCGCCGCCGCGCAGCCCCGCTCCCGCCGCCCGCGCCCGCCGGCTCCCAGCGATCCCGCCCGGCGCGGCCCCGCCTCCCGCCGGGTCAGCGCCCGGCTCCCGCCCGCCCCTCCGCCCCGCCCCGCCAGGGCGCCAAGCTCGGCCGGGCGCGCCCGGCGCCGCGGCAGGCGCGGAGAGAAGGGATCTCTCAGCGACACCCGTTTGTACTGTCATCGAATCGTCAAGGCAACCTATTCCAATACCTGACCACGGAATCACAGGACGGGTCAGGGTGAAAGGAACACAGTGCCCCGGTCTCAGACATCTGGGAAAATGAAGCTGATGTCTAAAGTAGTCATACCACGTAATTGAGGGACCTACCTGAGAAAGAGCTTAATCATGTTGTTTGCCTGCGGATTGTAAGAAGAAATCTGGATGACTTCTTCCAGATGTTGATACCTGCACTAAAGAAGCACAAAGCTAGCCAAGATATCTGCCACCCCGTCTTTTTTCATATATAGGAAAAATCTAGAAGATCAAGATGCATTATTATTAAGAACAATGTCAATGCACACAAGGTCTTGATCATAAATACATCTATTCACTATAAAGTGTTTTAATATTTATGACATGAAATCATTACAATTTCTATGCTCTTCAGAAGTAAATGTTCTTTAGCAACTAAGTTAATGGAATAGTAAATGTTCCTTCAGCTGAAACATAAAGAATATGACTTTAGAAAGTATTGTAAATGAACTCTACAGCAACCTGAAATATCCTGAAATTGGTTTTATATCACATAAAACCATTTTATAAGATACCTGTCATCTCGAATTGTATATTTCAAAAGTATACTAGCTGAGAAAATGAACACCTCTTGGATGAATACATTCTGAAACTGTTGCCACAGAAACCATGGGGGAGGACAGCATCAGGGGAAGGAGAAAGAATAGAAACAAAAGTAGTGGATTGGCCATCTTTAAGCAAAAAAAGCAAGAATGGCTATTTAGCAGGTTAGTCGTGTCAAACCTTCAGATATCCAGCACTTCATCTACTGAAATACATTTGCTGTCAGAAACATCTCCAAAACAATTCCTTACAGTATTAGTCAGACCCACCACAACAGATACTCCTCTATCATGCAGAGTAGACCAAATTTCAAAACATGACATGAAAAGAATAAGGCAGTCTGCTGTCTCCCTGAAGCAAAAAAGCACAAAAAGCAATTGCACTGTTGCAGAAGCCGATACTGTTATCTGGGAGATAATTCAGTTTCAAACCAATTATGTGGTGGCATCAAGTGGAACCGTTCAGGCAGAGGATACCGCAGGAAATTTAAAAAGGCACTCAAGTGGAAAATCAGAGATTGCCTAGAAGTTTCTTCCTGCCCATAGAGAAAGAAGGTAAAATATTCTTGTTGTGAAGTGCTCTTTCTGTCTCTAGTTCCAAGGCAAAAATTCAGTTATTTTGGAGTTATTTCAGTTATTATTGGATTACATTTCAAAAAGCATGGAGAATGCATGGGTGTGTTGGCCTGTATCTGGCAGGTGTGGATAATTGTGGTTGGAGACTAAGAGCAGCTAGGAAGATGCTAAATTAGTGACATACAGAGATCTTGATTTTGTTCTGTGTAAACTGAGTTGCTGTGTTACAAGCAAACTGAACTCACGCCACATAGAATGAGGGGAAATATAGAAACATTTTCTATATGATCAACCATTAAACTAGAATAAAATATGAGAAAATGAAGAAGCAGAATTGAAAATCATGCCGTAATTGTCAGCATCAAGCCTTTTGGGATAATTGGAATTATTTGAGGCAGGAGAAAATTCTTTATATGGAGAGACTTAAAGAGCACAGTCTGCTTGACTTTTCAAAAAGACTGGAAGGTGTTTACAGTGATCTTTAATCTTGCACAGTGAGAGGCATAACATGAAAAGTACCTATAAACTGGAATGAAACAAATTTTAATCATAAATAGCACACTTTTTTTTTAACAGTGGAAGATGTTAATGGTTGAAATATGCTGCCAAGAGAAATGGCACCTACACTATCTCCTAAGGGCTTCACTAAAGAATGGGCTCTTTTCTTACAGAGGTACATCAGTTGAACAGATAGAATTATTTCCCTACCCTGAAAATCTCTCAGAGCATGAAACTGTGGTTATTGCATAGCATTTGTACTACCACAAGTCAGAGGCCACAGCACTTGGCCTCCTCAGTCAATATATGAGACACTAAGAGAAAATCCCATTCTATCTTCTGAAGAACTTACATTCCAAATGTACAGAGACATAGAGGAGCAAAGAGAAAATATAACAAGGGTAAATTGCTGCTGCTTAACCTGTGCCTCTCCTTGTTTCATAATCTTGCAGTTTGGCAAACACCCAGATTACTCTAGGGTGTGTGGGTAGGTTGGCTTCAGAAACTGAAGAGTAGGCATGGTACAGGTGTGTTTGTGCCTGTATCATTCATCTGTGACTATAGATGGTTCTGCTGAATCTTGGGCTTGTCGGGTTTTCATTAATGTTGTTTGACAACAGAATTGGTCCCACAAGTCCATTTACCCCTCCGCTAGCCAAGCCACCAGCTGGTCCGACTATTGATGCACTACCTGCATGCAGACATACCACACCTGTCGTTGGACTAGTGTACAGAGTGACGGCAAGAGCATACTACAATAGGATATTTCAGGTTGGACAGGGCTCTGGAGGTCTTCAGTCCAGCCTTCTGCTCCTAGCAGAGTCAGATCTGAGGCCAGAACAGGTTCCTTTGTGTATATGGCAGTTAGGGACATGGGCTAGTGTGGACTTGGCAATGCTGGGTAAATACTTGGATCTGATTTTAAGGATCTTTTTCCAACCTAAATGGCTCTATGATTCTGTATACCTCCACTTGTTCCGGAAACTCTTAAATTTGCATCCAGATGTAATAGTGAGGATGGAGGGGAGGTGGTTCTGTCCTTGCAAAAAAGCCATCTGAATTCACCGTCTGTATTTTTATTGACACATATCCCAGTGAAGGTCATCTACCATTCTCATCATAGATTAACCAGTCTTGCTATGGAAATGCATCTTACTTTGTGGACAATGGGTGTTCCAGGATTTGTGCTCTGAGGCAGTAGAGAGTAAGACATAAAGGAAATTTTCCCCAACTCATATCTCATAATTCCAAAAAAAACCTGTGATACTGCATAAATTACACAGGACTGGAATATTAACACATTATTAAAATTGACATTGGATCCTTCCAGAGAACTGAAGAAACAACAGGAAATATATTTCAAAAATAATGTTATCAAACCATCTTGTACTGACTGACAGATAGTGAAACATCTGTATTTGTAAATTATTTTTGTAAATTACATTGAAGGTACGTTTTCAGAAAATACAACTATTTTCATAACAGTTGTACATGTTCTCTGGCTGCCACGACAGGGGTGGTGGTAAACTACCTGAATATGGGAGGATCTGAGCAAGTAGTTAGACAAGTGATGCACTTTATTCATAGGTTCAAAACATGAGTTGTCTTAGTTGTAATCATAAGCAAAATATGAACAAACCATTATCATAGGAAAGTATATAAAATGAACAAATTATGATGTATAATAGATAAATATTATTTTATTTGTTAACATTTTTATCAGTAAATCTCATAATATTTTATGAAGAGGTGTTAGACCAAATCTGTTAAGAAAATAGATTAGACAAGAGTTCTCTGACAAGGTAAAATTTGCTCATGATGATTTTCCTGTACTTTCATTTTAGAAGATCAAATATTTCCTCAGTAAAGGTGTTGAGTTCTCTTGGTTTTTTGTTGGTTTTTGGTTTTGGTGGGTTTGTTTTGGTTTTTTTTTTTTTTCTTTTTAAGAAGAGGGTAATATTTGTTTCTTGCTGAGCTCACACATGGAGATATTTTCATACTTTGATTTTCACAGCTCAGCTGATACTGGGCATCTTGCCATATATGTATAGTTGGCAAACAATTAATCTGCTATACAAAGGATAACCATCATCTGAGAAGTTAAAAGGGAAAATAAAAAAGGTTATGCTACTAAACTGAATAAAATATTTATTCAGTTTATATTTCTACAAATATAAAATATACATCAGTTAAGAGAGAGTTTCAATGGGTTGTGAAATATAAGAATGTCATTGTACTGGAAATAACATTAGATTTCTAAACTGTTATCACTGTTTGAGTCTTTAGACTTCTAAAAGAAGGTGGAATTTTAACTGGAAATAAAGTTATAATTTGTAGAAAAATAGTCCATTTATAATATGGCAACTCTTTTGAATTATGTCATTATATTCCACAAGAGAAATATGCATAGCTTTGGTCTCAGTGATCTCAATATAAAAGGATGTGGGCTAAGAAAAAAAACAACTGTCTGCATTTTTACACTGTTCTGAACAGAATCTTTTTCATAAATAGGGCCACAAGTATATTTAAAAAGAAGTGGGGGGTTAATATTATGAAGAAATGCCTTCAATAATGGAAACTTTTTAAAAATGAATGGCTTTGGTCCTTGATTTAGGCACTTGAGATGCCACTGTTTCAGTAACTCCAGCTTCTCCTCAGTATGAAACTTTGGGAGTCAGTAGCAGTGTCTAACACTGTCCTAGGTTATAATATTGGGGTGTATTCCATTACCACCTCGAGCTGCAATCCTTTTCTTTCCTTATCTCGTGACTCAGAGATAAATCCCTCCAGGAGGACCTGTTCTTTTAGCCAAACGATGCCACAGCATTCTATTGTGAGATGCTCCACCCAGAGGGAGGAGCCAAACAATGCCATCAAGGATATAAGCGGGGTTGTGCAGACAGCAAGTAGATTCCCTGTTCCAAGAGGAACAGCTGAGACCTTCTCTACACTGGACCTCTAGAGGGAAACTACATCAGTCTACAGGACCACTGCTTGGACAGAACCATATCTGCTACCATCGCTTTAGCCAGCAAGTGTCAGGTTGTATCTCTAATTCTGTCAGTGGTTCTTCTTTTGTGCTATTGTATGTATTTGGTTCTTTGTTCCCTTTTCCCTAATAAATTGTACTTCTGACTTAGAGCCTCTCACTGCTTTTGCTTTTCAAACCAGGACAAACACTAACTTGGAAAATCCATTATTAGAGGTAAGAATTTCAAGATGCTTCCTCAGTTTCTGTGTTCTCTACCAGAATACCAAGCAACGCTTCCCGTTGCAGTCAGCAAGATTTTATTTTTGTGATCTGCGCAGCAGTTTCCCAAAAGCAAGATTAGCTGTCACAGAATAACAACAGTGACGCACCATCTGACAACAGGCAGCCTCCAGGTGAAGAGTTTGTATCATTACAGTCTCCCCCACTAATCAGTTCTCTACAGTACCAAGATACTAGGGAGGCTAAGGAGGAATATGTAAACCAGCATGGAGATGGATATCAGTAGGAAAAAATATCCAATAATAGGTAGAAAAAATACTGGAAACTGCTTTGTGGAGATAATAAATTTGTTAAAGAGCATTTACTGTTAATAGCCCATGTCATTCATGACACTAACGAATGGTGAATTATTTTTGTTTTAACTGAAACATATGTTACAGCAGTATTTTGTGCTTCCGCTGATCTAAAGCTATTGTTCAAATCCTTGTTGCAATCAATTCTCAAACAATGCTCTCTTTGTCAGCAGTACAGAAGTAGAATAATTTTGATTTCTTCTCTTGCAAGAGTAATACCCTGGAGAACCCATAGTTCCCCTCTGTACTTGCAGATGGTCAGTTAAATACTCCCATCTGGTTATATTTTTTTTTTTTTCTGGTTATACTTAGTTTTTATAAAAACAAAGTTAATAATACCCCACAAAAAAAAAACAGAAAAGGGAAAAAAACCAAACAAAGAAAAGATCCAAACCCACCAACCAACTGTAAGTTATTGCAAGAGCAGCAGAACTAATAAAGCTCCATTTCCTGCAGTTTGTGCCCTGTGTCTTTTATACTGCAGTAATCCAAGCATCACCTCTTTGTCCTGTATGGTCTCATTTCCTCCTTCCATTTGCCCTGTAATTTAATTTCCTTCTCTCTCCCTGCAGCACTTATTGCCATTTGCCCCGTGGGAATTTTTCCTTGTTTTGTTCCTTCACATGACTCTCTCCCTTGAATAAGTTGCAGCTACCTTGGAGCAGCCCATATGCTGATTAGCTCACATTGCTATTTTGCATATTCCAGGAAAGAGTCCACAGCATTTCACAAATACTAATTAATTGATCCTTAACAATAATCCTGCTCCATATATATGTGCTACTATTCCTATTACATAGATGGGAAAGTTTGTCTAGTTTATCCTCAGTTGGTCAAAGTTTGGTCAAGTTTACCCTTTGCTAATTTTCTGTTGCACTTCTCCTTGACTGACCATTAATTTGTTCTTTTCTAGCTGCGTTTTTTTGTTCAGAGCACTTATTGTTGTCTTACTGACAGGGGCTGTCAGAGTGTAGCCAACTCTCTTTATTTTATTGCAAGTCTTGTGATATTTGATAGCTCCCTTTCCACCACAATTCCTGGGATCAGGTGATGAGGATTACTTGAGAAATTCACCTTGTTATAACAAGTTTACGGCTCAGTCAGCTAGAAAGCTGGAAAACGATGTCAGGACTGAAAATGTTCAAAACAGGGTGAAAATAAATGCACACATTCTTTTTAAAAATACAACTGTTTTAAGTCATTTCTACCTTGTGATGTCAAGGACTCTGTCTCAGGTTCATCATTTAAGATACTGGTATGTGTAAGACTGCAGAAGCTACAGACCATTTCCCACTTTGGAAAGGAGGAAGAAAGCAAATCACTCAGTGAAGGCTAACATTTTCAGACCACAGATCCAAACTCTGCTAAAGTACCAAGGAAAGAATAATTAAGTAATGCAAAGTGCTCTAATGCAGGTAACAGTGTGCTTTTTGCTCCTGTAGATTCTGGATGTGATCCTTCCTTCCTTTTCTTTCAAGAAGATACTGTGGAAGCAGAATAGGAGTTTCTTTTGGCATCCAGAAGATATTTAAATCTAGAGTCACGACAATGATGTTTACGGAAAGATTGTTACAATGAGTTTGCAATAACTCTGGTTACTTAATACATTATTAAAAACAGCATTTTGTAGCACTATTAAAATTATAAAGAATCTACTTTGTCTTTAGGCATTCATACAGAAAAGCAAATTTAACCTGGCATAGCTGGAAGAAAAATTTAAATTTGTGCTTACAAGAGTTCAGCTAACACTAAGTAGAAAACATTCCTTTACGTGAAATGAAACTAGTAATATTTTATATCCCTTTCATTCCAGCAAGGTTCTTTGCCATTTCATAAGTAATTAAAAACAATTATGCTAATAGCTGTGATCAGAACAATTAACGAGAAATGCAAATGGCTACTTCAGATGCCAATTTTCTAATAGAATGTCATAGAATATTTGTAGACTAGAGAATGATTCCACCCACATTTTTACTTTGTGCTGCTACATCCATCAGACCTTTTAAACTACAACACCTTTATTTTGATGATTGTCATCATCCTCAGTACACAGCTGAAAGTATTTCAGAAGTAATTGGTTCACAGTAAGCAAGTTAACTGGGACTGTTGTGTATAAATTGGATCACTGGTAATCAAGAGAAGTGTGTGGGAATGGGAGAAAATGAACAGAGCTTGCTAAGTGTGTGGAGGCTTCAGGGGAATAGAGAATTTAGTTTGGTAAAATTAAAGTGTAAAGGAGATATTCTGTGCAAATAATTACAGAAAAAGGCCAAGCATTGTTCTTCCAGCTAGAAGTACGCATAAGATCAGACATAAACAAAGAGAAAATAGCATCCTAATCATTAAGCCAGCTCTTAAACTGTAGTTAGTAACTCCCAAGAGGGCTAGCAAAGGGCTCAAGGTTGGATTGTAAAATATTGGATTTAAAAAAATATAGTTGAATATTAATTGTATACTTATATTCTTTACATTATCAAAAGAAAATCCCCACAAAAATCCCCACTTCATGCAGATCCTTTATCAGATGTATCAGTGTAGGAGTGGCTGTTTACCTTTAGCCAAAACAAGTAAATGTTCAGTGAAGCTGATGGTGACAATATAAGGAGTTGCTTGTTCCTGGGTAACTAGTTTGGACTCAGGAGAGGTTACAGAGAGACAAAAATGTGGTAACACAAAAAGTTTGAGAAAACACTGAATGATGATACCAGTTGAATAACTGAATAATGGATACATTGAATAATAAAAACAATTGATTGAGACCTTACTCTGTTAGTAAGAAAAGAAAGGGACCTTAATTGCTTTTGAAATGAAGTCTGATAAATCCAAAGTTTGATAAATGTCTTATATTAATTGGTACCTGTAAGAAGATGGTCACAGTTACAAAACAGCTTTCTTGGAAGTTCCTGATATTTCTGTATGGGTAGAATACCATGTCAATCAAATAAGCAGTGGAATGACAGAACTTGTTCACTATTTCAGATTTATGTTGCAGTCTAGATAATGATAGAAAAAGGCCATTTGTTTCACTCTGGTGAAACACCTCATTGAGGAGCACTTTGAATTAAGTAAGTGTAATGAAAACTTCTACCCATGTGTGACATGCTGAGCCCCCATCACAATTCTTGGTCTATAGAGTTTTTGCCTTTTCATTTCTCGCAAAGGCAGGCTGTCGTTTTTTCCATTCCTTTTCCCACCATATGCCTCACTGGCAATGCAGCTCACTACATCCACCTGTACTAGCACTTCTGCAATTCCACAGCGAGTCCTTTGAAGATGTTTGTCTGCACTGTGATTTTTGGAAGGCTGATTAGACACTAATTTGATTAATTTTAACTCCCATGAAACTAGGCTCACATTGTATTTACAGAAGGGGTTTTGTGGATAAAGAGATGAACTAATTACAGAAATAAAAAGGTCAGTTGTTAGGGCTAGAATCATAGGAGAGATGAAGAGACCATAAAAATGGTCAGAAGCATGACTCTGAGATACCATATAACATGATCCTCTTTGAAGGAGTGAACAATGGAATAACTGGGTCAGCTGAGGAGGTGATATGCTACTTCGGTCAGTAAATTTTCAAGCAAGAGCACAGTATAGATGCTGCACTTCTGTAGATGGGGTAATCAATTAACTTCACAATCTGGACTTTCAATTTAGGATCTTAATTTTGCAACATTATCACAAAGGGAATTGCAGATTTTATTCCTCTTTATTTCTGTTAAAATTTTACTCCAGTCCTAATCGGCTATGTTTTTTTCTCTTCAAGTAATGAATGCATTTAGTGAAACACAGGAAACCTACACCCTAGTGAAGGGGAATATTTTTCATTTTTCACCTCAAAGCCCTTTACAAACTCTCATTAATTTAAATTCCTTCCACATACCTGCTGAAAAACCCAACACAAATGGAATGTCACACTCAGGATCTCTGTGTGTATCACTTGGTCTGCTAAGCATAGGGGCAAGCCAGATCCCACTGTGAATTAAAATTTCAGTGAAGGATTCCTGGCAACCCCATGTGCAGAATCATCACAGCACATTTATTCTTTACAGAGAGCCATCATCCAGATGCTGCAGAGAAATGTCAGAAGAAAATAAAGCTCTCCTAGAGAAGATACCAGGATCCTGACTGTGGGAGCTTGGAGACTGAAAATATTAGGGCTTGGCATGGTACTTTCCACTCTGTAAGAAACAAAGTGATGTTTATCTACTCTCCACTCCTCTGACTTCTAATGAGTCCTCCCTTTCAAGCTCCCTTCTCCAGCAACTTTTGAATTGGCTCTCACTGGAGCTGTTTTCCATGTGTTGCTTTACCTCCAAACCAGGCAAAGTGGGAGGGAAAGAGTTCACCATGGCGTAGAAAGTTTCAGAGTACATCAATGGGTGGAACATCAGTCTGGGACCTTCACAGTGTTTTGGATCTTTTGTTAAGCTGTGCATTGCTACTTGTGTTCACCCATCTTGAGTACCTGGCATTTCTGGAGCAGAACCAGATGTGGTGTTTGCCTACAGCCTAGGAGAAATTGGAGTCTGGATCCTACAACTTGTGGTTTGAAGAGGGAAAAGCAGTTTAGGCTGGGTTTTTGAGAGGGCAGGGCAGGGCAGGGTAGTAAGGGGAGCACATGCACTCTGGAATGCAGAGCTGCAGGTCTCCCTCACAACTGCTTGGCTGCTAGCTCGTTTCCAGACCAGAACTAACCCCACAAATTGTACACGTTTATCTGCTGCAGACAGCCATTATTAAGAAATCGTTTTGTGAGCAACATGCAAAGGCTTTGCAGTCTTTAACTGCTTATCAGGTCTCAGTTCTGGGAAACCATTCATCAAATGTTGGTAGATAGGATGGCTTTTTGGATCACTCAGCATGCCTAGGGAATGATTCAATGGACACAAACTGTGAAACATGATTGTTTCTTTGAAATGTGGAGCTAAAGAAGGATCCTGGGAATGTGCTAATCAAGGTAAATTTATGAATAAAAAAACATTACAGAAATTTGAAGCAACCTGTCATGTGATTTATTCAGGAAAAAATATGTAGCAAATTCTGAATGTGTTATGTGGCCACAAACAGCAGAGTTCAAGTTCCCAGTTACCACTCCCTTATTGATACTTTCCATATGTTTCCATATGTGCTCTGTTTGTGGGTATGGGTTTTAACACGTGGTGTTTCTTCCCTGTTCCTTTCAGTTGGATGTGGAGATTTGTCCCCCATGTAAATCACTGGTAAGATTAAGGCATTCAGCTCACTCACTGCAAATGCCTATCTTCCTTTATACAATAATGACTTTTAGGATTTGGCTTCCTGTCTTTGCTTGATATACTCCCCAAAATCAATTGCCAATGCACTTTCTCACCGAAGAGTTGTTCAGGCTTGTAACGATCCTCAAGCTTGGAAAAGTTTCATGGTACTTCGGCTGAATGCATATTAAATTATATAGATTTTTGTCTGCATAGGTATCAGGTGCTGTAAGTTCTAGATTTTTCATGGTGAAGGGATGAATTACAGACACATTTTTCTAAATATAATACTTTATTCCAAAAGGTTTCATGTGGAGACAGGGCCTGTCTGTCAGAACATGTCTCACCAGGCAGATCTGTGAATTTAATCCTCCATATCCATTCATGTGATCCATAAATATTAAACTTGCTTTAAAGCGATGATTGAAATGGCTTGAGTTTTGCAAGACAACATTAGTAGAACCGTGAAGTTAGTCAGAGGATCAAGAAGGTTTTTATACCCCACTTTAAGTAATCATTCCTTCCCTAAATTAAATAAGTGCTTTGTTCATTCAAAGCAAAAATTTCTGCAGTAGGGCAACTCCTCGCTGAGACAAGTTTTGAACCGTCTCTGCGTGTTTAGCCTGGGGGAAGGTGGCCCTCTCTTGACTCACTGCAATCAGCTTCCCGTGGTGATTCCTGTCTGCTCCGATACTGGAGATGCACAAACATAGTGAGTGACGGCCAGCTCGGGAACCTGCTCACCACTCCCTCCGCTCTCGCAGCCGATGCAACCTGCGGCACTGGAAGGGCTCTTTGTGGAGAATCCGGGCTTTATTTATCCGGTGGAAATCTCTGCCACACAAACTGGAGATTACGGCATCATAATACGAAAACACCTCATTACAATACTAAGAAAACCCAAACGCGCGCAGCCTCTGGTTGTTGGCATGCTTCTCCCACCTCCCTGCCCGGGAATCCGGGATCTCCGGCCGGGCAGCCGCGGCTGACACACTGCCGCGAATTTAAATGTTGGCGTACTACTTTCATGTCGTAAAACACCCGGCTAGCTGCTTATGTTTTACATTTCCAAACTTGACTCCTTATGGATGGCGGGCCAGCTGCTCACCGCAGGACTCGCTCCTCGGGATCCCTGACAGACACCTCACTCGTCTTCCCTGCTCCCCGACCGCTGCCAAACCTCTCCACCCCCATCCCAGAGAATCACAGGATGCCTCAGGCTGGAGGGACCGCCGCGGGTCATCTGGTCCAAACTCCCTGCTCCAGCGGGGCCATGGCACAGCATTGCGTCCTGACAGTCCTGAACAGCTCCAGCCAGGGAGCCTCCACAGCCTCCCTGGGCATCCCGCTCCGACGCGCGGTCACCGCACAGGAAACAAGCTCTTCCTCACGTTCACCTGCAACTTCCTGTGCACCGCGTTCTGCCCGTTGCCGCAAAAACACACGCACAGCGTGAAACCCCCGGCGCTCGTCCTGCTTTAGCCGCAGGATCAGCCCCGCGCCGCCGCTGTTTCCCGGGGTCAGCGCCCCGGGCCGCCGCCCCTCAGGACGCTCCTCTCGTCAGGCGCGGCGCGGGCAGCCCCGCCGAGGCCCCGCTGTTAAGGGCGGCCGCGGCGCCGCCCCCTTCCCTTGGAGCCGCGGCGCCATTTTGTGCGCACGCACGGTGAGCGCCCGCGCCCCTCCGCCGCGCCGGGGGGGACGGCAGCACGGAGGGAGAACGGCAGCACGGAGCGGGGGCGCGGCCGGAGGGGCCTTGCTGCCGGCAGGGGCGGGCGGGGGGCCGCCGGCTCTGGTGGGAGCACCGCGGCCTTCCTAGGGCGGAGAGTGGGGGAGCGAGCAGGCCGCGGGTGGCGGGCGGCCGTGCCGGGCGGATCGCGGGCAGTGCTGAGGGAGGAAGGGCCGCCGAGGCCCGCGGCGGGTGCCGGTGCGGAGCAGCGGCGCTGCCGCACGTGGCGGAGGGCCCGGCCGCCCCGGCGGGATGCCGGGCAGGCAGGGAAGGCGGCCCAGGGGTGGCTCCTCGGGGCCCGCAGTCCCGAGATGGCCGCGTAGGCCTGCGGAGAACGTGAGCCTTGTGTCAGGCGTAATAGCGGCCTATGAATGTGGTGGTGGAGATCCTGCCTTATGGATGTCTTGTGAGGAGAGGCTTAGGAAACGGGGCTGGAGTATCATCGACGGACATCTCACAGCGAGAGGATGTATCTTGGTGCCTGGAAAGGGCATGTGGAAGGAGCAGGAAACAACCAGCTGAAGTCAGAAGGAGAAGCTCAAACTGAGTATAAGGAGAACGATGTTAATGGTAACAGCCAGGCCTCCAAATATGCTCCTTAGGAAGGCTGTGCAGTAAGGTCTTGAGGAGCAGCTGAGGTCTCTTTGGAGACCTCATCGCTACAGCTTCTGCATGAGTGGAAGAGGAGGGGCAGGCTCTGATCTTTGTGGTGACCAGAGGTGGGACCCGAGGGAGATGTGTCAGGGTAGGTTTTAATTTGGGTATCAGGGCTCTTCATCCCGAGGGTGGTTTGGCACTGGAATGAGCTCCCTGGGGAAGTTGGTCACAGCACCAGCCCTAGAGAGTTCAATAATCTTGTGAACAATGCTCTCAGGTACATGCTGTGACTCTTCAGATGTTCTGCGCAGAGCCAAGAGTTCGTCTTGGTGGTCCTTATGGGTCCCTTATAATGCCGAATATTCTTTAGTCCTTGAAGGGTTTTGAGACCTGACTGGAGAAAGTTCTTGAGTAGCTTGGTTTGATCTCATAGTAGACCTTGCTGTAAGCAGGAGTTAAATTTTTGAGTACCTTGCTGGCATCCATTCTAACCTGAGTTAAGCTATGGCTCTATAAGCTCTGATTTCTTCGCATGCCTAAGTGAATAACATTGCTTGAATTGAAGCAGTGTCATTAGGTTTAAAGACTCCATTAATCTGAAATACCTGAAAATTCCATCAGCTTTGTAGTGAGTGAACTAGTAGTTCTGAACAATTTGCTTTCATTTTTTACAGTAATCAGCCAAAATGACGAACACAAAGGGAAAGAGGAGGGGGACGCGTTACATGTTCTCGAGGCCCTTCCGCAAGCATGGTGAGTATCCCTTACAGTACCAGCACTGCATCCAGTTACAGTCCATCCCCAGGGACAGCTGCAGTCCCTGGGGATGGACTGTGAAACAAGGGCCTGTGCCAAAGGATTTCTGACAACTTGGGCTAAAAAGTGTAGAACTATACACAGAGCTCTGAGCTCTTACTGCAAATGCATTGATATTCTGATTGCTTGACAGTCAGTGCCACAGTGCTAATTCTGTCATTGCTTGAAAACTAATTTGAAAGGAAAGTATTTCAGCAGTTATTTAAAACATAGAGGCTTTTTTCCTCTGATCTATAAGCAGTTGCATTTATATTGATAAATTAAACAGTTTAATATCTCTTCAATTTCAGCATTACAAACGCAAATCTAATTTTTCTTCAGCTGGGTATTTTAAAAATTTGAAGTCTGTGAAGTGTGTAATTGCTGCTTTAAAAAAGCATGGTTTGATTTTGGAGGTATTTAGGAAGATTGTATCAAATGCATGATCTGTGCCCCCCATCCTTTTTTTATATGTGTATGAAATTCTGGGCTTCCTAAGCATCCACATTTATATCTCTTAACAGGAGTGGTGCCTCTGGCTACCTATATGCGGATCTACAAGAAGGGTGACATAGTTGATATCAAGGTACTTTCTGCAGTGCTGTGTGACTAAAAGCTGAAGCAGTGTGGTCCTGTGCAATCTCCAGTTCCTTGGGGTGGACTCTCTTGTTGCTTGGGTCACATGTGTCAGCACAAGTGCCCGCTGCTCACTTAGGGAGCACTATTGAAATGACAGTGCTACCAGACCAGTAGTAGCACTTCAGTGTCATATGCTGGTGTATGTGGGATTTTTAGATCCATATAATTTGGGTGTGCTTTGCTTTGGTGTGTTCAGCTGAAAAGGGGGAGTGAAGTTTGCTATAGCCAGTGTTTGAGTTGGCTACTGGTACAACTTTCATAGGAGCCTCAGCTGTCACTTAGTAGATGTTCTGTTACGAGCTGTGGTTTGTGGTGGGACAGTTCATAGTTAGGTGATTGCAAAGCTATACTAAAACTAGAAATCAATAACTAAATGTGAGGATGCATCATATGTATTAATAAAATGGGGGGAAAGTGAAGCAGCATTTCCCATCGCTTGGTAAATTCTAGAGCTTGTCTTTTAAAGTCAGCTGTACTTTCACAACTTAGTTGCGATGAATGTGAAAGCCTTTCATCAAGGATTCCTTTTTGGTTGAATCCTTTGGTTTCATTTGGAATGCCACATTTCTTGTAGCAGTCACATGGAAGATAGTGTTTAATTTGCTAGTTACTGTTTGACTTGGAGAACATATTGTTCAGAATTGACACTTCCTCACACACTGGAGCTTGATGATGAATGTCTCTTGTGATTGCTTGCTCTTCCTGTAAGCAAAGTGAGCTGTCATTTCACCGACACTGAAAGCTACCAGAACTGACATAGCAAAATTTGGTAGTCTTCAGATGCAAAATGCATGGTTATAAATTCCAACTTTAAAATAAAATGGGAATATTTTAAACTAAATCTCAAATAATTTGAAATGTGTACTTTAAATTACTTCTGAAAGAAAAATCCTTGATGCTACTTCCCACCCCCTCTTTGTTCCCCCTTTTCTTTTTGCTTCTTAACAGGGTATGGGTACAGTTCAAAAAGGCATGCCCCACAAGTGTTACCATGGCAAGACTGGAAGGGTGTATAATGTTACTCAGCACGCCGTGGGCATTATTGTTAACAAGCAGGTTAAGTAAGTAATAGAAATTTTGTATATTGAAACTTGGTGTTTGAGAAAGTTGAACTGTAATTGCACCCTCCTTTCACTTTGCCAGTTAGACAGTTCTTGTCTTGATTGGTCATTCAAGGTGGGTAAAGTGTATTTCCTTTTTATAACCCAAGCAAATGATGCTCGTTTGACTTGGATCCTGTCAGAGGAAACATTTTTTGTTTCTCTTAGCAGCACCTAAAGTCAAATTACCTAAGAGGGCTTCTCAGCCCGTGTGCTGGTATTGAAGCCCTTTTTAAATACTGGTATGTAGGTGTATCCAGCTGAATTTGATACAGTTTAGTCAAAAAAAGACGAGTTTTTTTTGGTTCCAGGAGCTTTACTGCTGTGCATTGCTAATAAAATTACTTGTTTGTATGCTAAGAGACTAAAACTACGTATTCTCCACAATTTTAATTTGAAATTGTCAGCACATGGTTACATATTACATTGTTATATAACAATAAGCTTTTAGTTATATGTAAGTTATATCTGATGTGCATCTGCAGCTGTGTTATGGTATGGCACTTTAAAGAAAAATGACCTGTAATTGAGCTTATGGAGTTAGTTCTGTAAGTTTTGATTTAATGTGACCTTTTTCAAGTGAAGATTGAAAACTGACTGCCTTTCTTAGGGGCAAGATTCTGGCCAAGAGAATTAATGTGCGTATAGAGCATATTAAACATTCCAAGAGCAGAGACAGCTTTCTGCAGCGTGTGAAGGAAAACGAAAGGAAGAAAAAGGAAGCAAAAGAAAAAGGCATTTGGGTTCAACTGAAACGTCAGGTAATGTTTCTGTTGAGGTCACAGTCCTTGGGCAGGAGCTAATTCCTTAATTCTTGGAGTAGTGTACTCGCGCAGTGCGTCGGCATCCAGGCTCTCTGCGATGTTTGGTGCCTGAGCACTGCTCTGTGCCAGATGAAAATTGTAGTTGTAGCTCTGAACAAAGGGTTGGGTGCTTGTGGTGTTGCTTGTCTGCAGCAGCAGCTATGGATGGTTTTAGGGTTGGTAGAGTCTTCGGTTTAGTTGAATTTTTAGTTGCAACAGGTTCTATTGTAACTCTTGAAGGAAAGAATTAACAGCCAGACTTCAGAGTAGAGGTAATGGCTATTGCTTCTGGAATTGCAGGATACATCACTCCATGTTCATTGGGTTGGTGAGCTACAGAGTCCAGAGCATAGGTTTCTTAATTCAGTAGCAGCAAGAGTCAGGCACGCTTTTTGGCAGATCTTTTCTTACTGCTACTCCTTGAATCAAATTTATGAGACATGGGATGGTAAAATTGCTGTAATGTTTACATAATAAGATGCTAAATGGTTGACTAAATGTTATTTTTTGAAAAGTTGCTTTTGAGCTGTAATGTCATGAGTTTCCATCTTCTGTTTTTCTGTTTACAGCCTGCTCCACCAAGAGAAGCACACTTTGTGAGAACTAATGGCAAGGATCCTGAGCTGCTGGAGCCAATTCCTTATGAATTCATGGCATAATGTATGTTTAAAAAATAAACTGAAGATTTGGTTTTGGACAAGTGTATGTGATTGTGGCTGATTCATTTAGTTGGGTTTGGGGCTTTTATTTTTAACAGATGCTTCAGAAACCTTCTTTTATTGAAGTTTATTTATTTAGCTTGCATTTACCATGATGCTTAGTCATTTAAATCACCTGCAGCTTTTGCTGACGAGTTTTGTCATTTATGTAGATGATAAATGCTGGGAGCACTGAAATTTGGTAGTGCTTAGTAATGATCATGAGCTATTATGAGGGGACTTGGAATGTTTCATCAGCAGACTAAGAACTTGTATCAAGAACTGCCCAGTGCCACTTGCAGGCTTGATTTTTTTTTTTTTTTTTTTTTTTTTGGTAGTAAAAGAGATACGGTGCTTCGGATTTCATTGATGCAAGGTTTTGGCTAAGGGGCCTCATGAATACTGAGGAATTGTGGAAACCATTTTTAAAAACAACCTACAATGTCTAGGCAAATTTTGGTCTTCCACCATTGTAACCTGCAAAATAATGTTTACAGCATCTCCATGCCAATAAGCATTCTTAACAATAGTAGTAGTTTAGAAACGGGTTTCATTCCAAAACTGCCAGCCTTTGTTTTGATTTTTAACACTTTAATTGGCTGGCATAGCTACTAAACACTTGTGTTTTATACATTTATTGCATGCCTGTTGAATGTTGCAGTGACTTCCTCTCATCCCAGATTTTCTGATGTCTCAGAAATACCCAGTGCTAACCTGTACAGTTTTTAAACAGATGAAGATCTTCATCTGACTGTTTACCAACTAGTGAGCTTTCCTTGAAACAGCATGAAGCTTGCGAGAGACTGCTGAAGGGAATCTGCTTGGTTAGCCTTGAAAATGCACAGTCTCAGGCTTGTTTTGTAGTTACAGATAAATAATAGTTTACCTTGAAGTGTCATGTCAGGCATTGCTCAGCTACCTTCAGTAAGTGATGTAAAACTAATGTCTACATGTAGAGAGAGAGAAGTACTAGAGAAGCAAGTGACCTCAAGCTGTTTGTAGGTGTTCACTGTTGAGAGTTACTGAGCAGTGAATTGCAGGGCAGCTTGTAAGTGTGGGAGTAAGGAACAGAGAGATGATGAGGTTTGCTTTACCTAACTCAGTCGTGGGTGTTCCCATTCTCTTGGAATGTAGGTTTTGGACCTTGAATTCAGAGTTTGGCTTGGGCTAGTATTTAAGGGTGATGGGCTGGAGTTTCCAAGTTCCAGTGAGCAGATTGCTGTTTGAAGTTTTCCAAGTTCCCATCTCAGAAGATGCAGCAGGCTGTATATGTGGAATGACTTTGGAAGTGACTTGGAGGAGCTTACCCCTTAGCAAGCTGCTCCATGACATTAGTGCTGTATTCTGACACTGGAGGTGTTGGACATGGGAGTGTGTCACTGCATCCTGAAGCCCTCACTGTTGCACTGTATGCACTTAGCTTTTATGGTCAAGGGGCTTGGAGCAGCAAGATTTGTGTGCTTTATCAACCTCTTCGGCTTGTCAGTTTCCACAGCCATTTAAAAGTGGTATTTGCCTTACAAGATAAGCATCATTTTCCACTAGGCTTTGTAGGAATTAAGTGGGAGGCTATTGGATACAAACTGGTGATGGCATTTTAAATTTGCTTCTCATGCATGCATGTCTAAGCTATTTTGGTTTTGTTTCTGATTAGTACTCATTTATCAAAATCACGGTGGATTAGCTGTAGCAGCATGATGAAATGATTAACATTATAAGTTGGACATAGTTCTAAACTTTTCAACTTATTTTCAACAAATTAGAATAATAAGACTGGACAGCATTACAGTGGTCTCGCAGGGACACTGCATTGGAAAACTTTTCAATTTATTTAGAAAAAGTTTTTAAGGTCACTATGCCAACAGTAGTTGGTTGTAAATGCATATTTGGAAGCCCTGTGTGGGCTGGGAAGAGAGGTTGGGAAATCTTTCTTGGTCAGGATTCCCAGAAATGACTGAAAATGAAGCTGGGTTTGTACAGGAAGAAAGTAACCTTGTTTGTTTGTTTTTAATGTTTGGAAACGGGACAAATAAATTAAGGTGTAGCCTGTTTGTTGCACTCAGTGCGGTGGGGGTTTTCATGCTCCATCTGAAGTTTGCAGAAACAGCCCAGACACTTAACAGATCTGCTACTGAAGTTTCCTTCATGTGTGTTTGGCTGCCCTGTTTTTGCACAATCCTGACGAAAGAGGGAGATCTGTGAATTGGGAAAAGCTGAAGAACTGCCTTGTTGAGGCATCTCCAGTCCTGAGCTGAAACATGAAGCATGTTCCTTACAGGGTTTGGAGTCACCAGTTTTGACTTGCCCTGGAAGGGGTTTTACACACTAAACCCATAAGCTGTAACCTGTTCTCTGCAGTCCTGTTGAGAGGCTCCTTTACAGCCACAAACCTTTACCACTGGTTCCCTGACAAAGCCCTGGCAAAATCTGTTGTCTCCTAGAGAAGCAGCAAGGAAGCTGCCTTCTGAGCTGTCAGCTTCATCTTTTTTAGCCTATTGGCAACACCAGGATTTGAGGTTTCCTGAGCACTCTCTATGCAGTGTTAGGCAGGGAAGGTCGGTGAAAAGGCAGGACTGGGAACGGGGAGGAGGAGCCATTGTCAGTACAGAGCCTGCACGGGGTTGGAACATTGCTCCCATCAGCAGCACCCATACAGCTTGGGAACACAGAAAAATAAAAAAAGAAGCTCCACATGTTCTTAGGATGCCCTCCATGCCACCATCACAGGAGCAAGCCACCTACTCTCACCCCAAAAGTACTGCAGTTGAACGTTGCCAGAGCTTGGACCAGGGAGATGTGTCAGGGAGCAGTATGGTGTACCTGGCACTGAGCAGTGCTGCTGAGGGAAAGGGGATAGTGATGGGCCATAGGGCTAGTGGTGTAGGCCATCCGCAGAGGGTGGGTGAAAAAGTACAGCCTGGTGCTTCCAAGTGGGGCCTACAGGGGCCCTTTGGAATAGCCTGGAGTGCCACACATCCCAGGGGTCCCTAGTCTGCAGAATGGGGACAGCTGGTCTGGGCCCCAACTGCTTTAATTTACTGAGCTGCTCCTGTTGTACCTGGGTAGGTGTTGACAGAGACATAATCACACCCTGGACATTAATTCCTTCACAGGGTGTCCTACCTGGGCTTAGGAAATGTTATCTTGACCACCTTTATTTGCCCTTTGGGGGTGCTCCCAGCAGCATGAGGCAAGGCAGCTCGAGTCGTACAGCTGCACAGAAAGAGGCAGCTCCTCAAGGTTTGGGAAGGATGATTGTTTAATACTGCTTTCACAGCTCAGTGCCTGGGAATCATCTGCCTGGAACGGATTTGTTTCAGTAGCATTCTTTCAGAGGCACACTGAATGTACTCTGATAGCTCTTTTGTCAAGAAGTGTATAAAAATAGCTGCCGCTGACACTGTGACTGAGGCCAAAGACAAGCAATCGCCTGACAAAAGGAGAAGGTGACAATAGCAGGAACCTCTGGAAACCAAAAGCTTGTAGTGATACAAGAGAAATCTTTCCCAAAAGAAAAGAGCTCTCTGGCATGATGGGGAGTAAAGTAGAAACTTTAAGGGCAATAGGTTTTCAAAGTTAAGAGAAACCCATAGGGGTTCTTAGGCACTAGAGTAGCACAAATAACCAACAGTGCTTCTTCCACCATGCTTTTCTGCAGGTACTACTTTAAGTGATGGTAATTAGTATTGTCCTAACTCAGCTGCCTGTGTGTGAGCACCCAGGGTCAGTCGGGCTGTCTAAGCATCAACCTACATCCAGGACCCAGCAGCTCTCATGGTGGCTCCATCCCTGTGTGCCATGAGATCAGTCTGTTCGAGTACCATCCACTATCCTCCTACTTGTTGTATCTTGCTGGTATGTGCTATCTCCCTGATAAAAATTAAAGCAGCCTCTGAACGGATTATTTATCTTTTAAGCACTTAAACAGTTGCAGGGCAGTGCAGAGCAGAAACAGGAGCCGGGGCAATGGTTTCTAGAGACTGGGACATCCACACAGGTGCTTGCAGGTCTGAGGCTCATTTAAGGGCAGCCCATGGTGTAGCGCCCATTCTTCTCCAAAACTTTTCTACTTCAAAAACCCAAAGGACCAAATCAAGACCACATAGGTTTCAGGGCTGGCTGCTTGATCCACAAGCTGGGTTTTCAACACTGGCTGTAGAGGGATATGTTCGAGTGTGGGAAACAAAACAGTCTGAGGTAAAATAATAATTTCCTTTCTTTAAAGACTGAGTCCCTCACTGCAGGGAGGGTGGTGCATTTTCCCGTCTGCCTCGCGGAGGGATGCCAGCAGGGTGCATACCCTTTGCTGGGTTGCACGGCGTGCCCAGGCTGCCCGCCAGACCCCTGGTGCCTGTGCTCTCCGGGGCCACCCCGCGCCCTGGGAGCGGGGAGGGTGGGAGAAGAGGAAGGGGTACGCCCCGGTGGGCAGGTGGGGCGGTGCGGCGGGAGCGGGGCGGTCCCACGGGCGGGGCCGCCGCCGGGGCCTTTAAAAGCCGCCGGGGCCGTGCGCTCCGGGCGTTGCCGGCCGAGCCGAGCGGAGCCGTGCGGGCCCTCCGGCTGCCGGTCCGCCTCTCCCATGCGCCTGCCCGGCATGTCCCAGCCTTTCCTGCTGGCGCCCATCGCCGAGTGCCCCCCGGGGCCGCCCGGCGCCCAGGTCCGCCTGGCCGTGCTCGGTGCCCGCGGCGTCGGCAAGAGCGGTGAGTGCGGGGCTGCCCGTCCTCCTCCCCTGCCCGTCCTCCTCCCCTGCCCGCTCGTCCGTCCGTCCGTCCATGCCTAACGCGGCGCTCTGTGTTTCAGCCATGACCGTGCGGTTCCTGACCAAGCGCTTCATCGGCGACTACGAGCCCAACACAGGTGAGGCGGGGCGGGCGGGACGGGCGCGGCGGGCCCCGCGTCCCGCGGCTCACGGCTCTCTGCTCCCCAGGAAACCTCTACTCCCGCCTGGTCCATCTGGACGGGGACCACGTCGCCGTACAGATCCAAGACACGCCGGGGTGCATTCAGGTACGGAGATATTTTGGATCAGTCGGTTCTCCTCTTCTACCCAAAGGCTCAGCTTTTGAGCCCGAATTTCTTGCATGCCCAGACTTCGTCTCCTGAGACAGAGCTCAAGCTTCCCTTTGGACCCGTTTGATGGTGCTGTGATACAGCCTTTATACTTTCATGACCCAGTGCCGAATCTGTGCTCTCTGTTGTACCGCAGGTGCAAGAAGACTGCGTGCAAGTGCCGGACTCCCTGTCCAGGTGTGTGAAGTGGGCAGAGGGCTTCCTGCTGGTCTACTCCATCACAGACTACAGCAGCTACCAGTCAGTCCAGCCTCTCTACCAGCACATACGCAAGGTGCACCCCGATGCCAGGACTCCCATCATTATTGTGGGGAACAAAGCAGACCTCCTCCATGCCAGGCAAGTACAGGCAAAAGAGGGACTACAGCTGGCAGATGAACTGGGCAGCCTGTTCTTGGAAATCTCCACCAGTGAGGACTCCCAAGGTGTCTGTGATGTCTTCCAGTATCTTTGCAAGGAGGTCAGCAAACTACAGCTTGCCGGCAGCACGGACAGGAGGCGGTCATCCATCATCCCTCGGCCCAAATCTCCCAACATGCAAGATCTAAAGAGACGTTTCAAACAGGCTTTATCTTCCAAAGTCAAGTAAACCACCCAATGACATTCTCTGGGACTCAATAGAATTTATTTTTGTAAGCTAGTTAATAAAAATCTTTATTTTTGTACTAATGCCAGCAGTATAGAAGTAAGTATGTCAAAGCTTGCAATTTCCTTGCTGTTCTCTCATTTGACTGGTTGGGTTATTAAAAAAAAAAAAAATGGAAAAAAAAAAGCTGTATAGCAACTAACTAGAGGTAGTTGGAAAGGGGACTTCTGCCATGAGGCTTTGATTCCATTTCTTTTTGGGGGACTGGGATTTTCTGTATTAAGCTACTCATATGATTTTCTTTGGAGGCTTCAATTTCCTGTTTGTAAAATGGGAGTGTTCATGATGTAAATCATTAGCTGCCTTGATACAATGCTTGGAAAGCCCTTGGTGGAAAACTTTGTAGGACATAAAAAAAAGCTCTATTAAACATGAAAATATAAAAGTATCTGTAAGAATTCTGGTTATAACAGAACTGCTTCTTCCCTCAAAGCTGATGTTTTGCTTGCACCTGTAATAGCCTGAATGCTGATAGACTGTTAGGAATGAACTCCAATTTCTGATGTGCCTTAGAGATCTGTTCTACAGAATTAATCATTTGAGCACCAAGCATTTAACAGGAGGGTTGAGCTTCTAAAAATCGCTGTGGTACAAAGTGCTGAGCAATCCACAGCAGAGGCGTGTGGGGGTTGGCTGTTGCTTTCTCTGGAGATGTGTGATAGGAAGGACTGATGCGTAGGACTTTTTCTCTGGACAGAAAATAGCTACATTTAAAAGGAATCACACCTTTATCTTCCCCAGAGTAATTTTGTCGCTATTGGAAACAGGTTTACTCTTATATCACATAAAGTCTAAACCATACTAGAATGGGTTTTATTAACTGCTTGCTGGATGTCTGAGCATGGAATGTAGGTTTTACCCTTCCAGTATACCTCTAAATTGTGTACATGAGAAATAAAACTACTCCATAGTGGATTAATC
The DNA here is from genome assembly GCF_050655825.1 of Lonchura striata. Lineage (NCBI taxonomy): Eukaryota > Metazoa > Chordata > Aves > Passeriformes > Estrildidae > Lonchura > Lonchura striata. The sequence goes on along the minus strand of NC_140703.1, from coordinate 70,988,375 downwards.
TGTACAGAGGAAACTCGCTGTCCTCACACAAGTGCACCCAGTAAGTTTTATTTTATAAAATATCATAGGTAAGTCAAAAGCCAACTTCCTTCTTTCCCTGTGTTAGGAAAGGCAGGTAGGTGCTGTGCCTTGCAGTTAGTGGGCAGTCCCTGTTGTTTCTGATCCCTGGGCCTTGAAGCTTCCTGGGCCACCTTCACTCTTTAACTACACCTGAGTCTTCCTGATGGTGGTAAATGAGAGAAGGGGGACTGAGCAAGTTAAAGGCAATGCTCTGTGCAGAAGCACCAGAGGCCTGTGTGAGCCCTGGGCAGGGGTGTGGGGTGCCAGCCGCACTATTGCCCAGCCAGGGCTATGTGCACCTCTTCAGTCCAGGCACGTCACCTGTCTGTCTCCTCCCTGAAGGCCCTGTGCTGCCCTGCCAAAGGGCACAGGTGAGGGATACCCAGACCTGCAGGAACAGACTGAAACTGGGACCGCAAGCTGGGTCCAAAACTCTTGGAGCTAATTCATGTCAAAAGCATGGTGACAGCCTGGACAAACCAAAGTACTATTTTAAAATGTTAATACAATACTTAACACATGTTAAGTGAAGAAATACTTCAGAGTTGCTCTGCCAGGCCCAGGACTCTGGGCTCGAGGGGAGCAGGATGATGTGGTTGCTGAGAACGAGCGTGTCCCTGGCAGACTTGAACTCACCAAATGGACCATGTGTCCATGGGAAAATTTGAAGAGGAATTGAAAAGTCACAAGTTGGATATTTGTGAAACATTTCACCATTTTGAAACCAGGAAACAAATTGTTTCCAAGAGAACATACCACTCTGGTAGAGTTTCAGTTGTTTTTTAACCTGCAGCTTTTGTCTTTGGAAATTATTTCCTACTCATGTATCCAGTACAGAGGTCCACCAAGTAGATATTCAGTGCACACATGGTACAAAACATGCTAAAGGGGCGGGTAATGTTATTGGAACAAGTCTGCATCTCACCATGGTCTTCAATGGCCAGGTGCAAAATCACATTAGGCACTGACTTAGGCACCTCCCACTGCCCCTGGCAAAGCAGGAGCTATGGTCTCCACTCAGGTACAGGGGAAGAGTTTGTGCAGGAACCAAGGGGTAGGGATGGGCATCTCTCTCATGGGAAAAAGCTAGAGATAGCTCTTGCTACATAGGCACCCATGCTCAGGTCAAAGGTGCAAAACCTCCTGTCTCCACCCTGTGCTTCTCATGCTGCTTCAGCCACATGTCAGGAGTAGGATGAGCCCCTCAGGGATGTGATGGATGATTAGAGCCTGCGATGGCAGGCAGAGAGGAGGGCTGCTCTGATAACGCTTCCAACTTACGGCAGCAGTTTCTTTGGCCCACTCTGGGTAACACTTTTGGGTAGAGGTACATAAATTAGGCATTTATGCTGTTTGTCTGAACGTCCCCTGGCTGGCACAGATCTACTCTCACTCACAAGTTTTCAACCCTGAGTTGACAGGTAAAGCACAGGAAGAACCTGCTGGCTCCCAACACATTTTACCCCAGCATTTTCTTCAGTCCTGAGTGAACAAAGAGGGGCACTCCAGGGCAGGGAGGGCAAAGCATCTTGCAAGTACTAGCAGAGCAGCTCCAAAGCCTTGTTTCTCCTGGCCATGGCAACTTCTGCCTCCCCTACTGAATACTTGCCATCCCCAGTCTCTAAGCCCTTCACAAAGGGGGCAGGGTGGCTTCGAGAGGGTAAGTGGTGCATAGCCTGGCCTTTTCTCCTTGACCAGAGGAAAATATGCATCTGCCTCTTTCCTCCCACCACCTCCGCTATGAAACAGAATCACAGCAATTTTCTCTGACAAGATGGATGAGTGGGTTTTCAGAAGCAGGGATGTGTGTGATCACACACTATTATGGCTGCTACTACAGCAGCATCTCCCTCCTGTTGGACTATTTTGTCTACTTATCTCCAAGCTCTGAAATCATCCAGTAATGCTTTAAGGCTTCATGAATTTTAAAACAGCAGCTGCCATCAGCCTGTTCTGTGCACTTCAACTCAGGAGCTGCACGTCCCTAGACAGAGACAGGGATGTTTTCTTCAAAAAGCTTTATGGATGTCCCTTTTATTTTCTGGCCCACTTGAGCACCTGGACCCAGGCTGCTTCCTCACTGTCTCTTGATGGGGGCTTGCCTCTCAGTGCAGGAAATGGTCAATGCTGCAGCTTCATGCAGTATTCTGTGGTTTGTTTGTATGAAGGATTGTGGGCAAGGCAGATGTGAACAAGGACTGTGTTCACACCATGGGCAAGAGTTGGGTTCAAGCTTCAGACAGGGAGCAAAATTAATTGAGAGATGGATGGATGGATGGATGGATGGATGGATGGATGGATGACTGGAAACAAATCTGGATCCTGTGCATGGATCTCCTGTAAGATGATTTTATTCTTGTGGGACTTCATTAGCTTTTGGTGAATGGAAGGTCTGAATAGATTCCAAATAAAGTCCTTTAGGCAAAGGTGACCTTTTATGTGCACTTGGCACGTGACTTGGCACTGGTGACTCACATTAGTATGGCAGCAGAATCTCTTCAGTTTCTCCTGAAGTGAGGATCCAAAGTCCATTGTCCTTCTAGGAGCAATATCTTTGAGGGTGATGTTGTTTTTGGGTCACTGCACTAAACTGCAGGCAACACTCCAAAGAGTTGTGTCCCTGAGGTACCTTCAGTGACATCCCTGAAAACCTTGTTATGAGTAGAGCATGGCTCACAAAACAGCAGCTCAGATTGGATTTGAATTAATTAATGACAATTCAGATTTCCCTAGATTCTCAGGCTTGCTCTTCCACCACTCTCCTCATTTCACCTATCTAAAAAGAAGGAGAAAGCAAAGGCTTTTTATTGAAAATGGCTTTATGGGAATTGGTTAATGAATTTTTTTTACTATATTCAATGCTTGATGCTTTTAACTGAAAGAATAATAAATGTATATTGTGACTCATTATGCCAGTGTATACTGTGGGGTATAATCAGCTATATACTATCTTCCCACACTACCAAAAAAAATAGGATATAGAGATTGAGCTTTCATTTCAATGCCCTGTGATACTTGATTTACAACTGAAAAGCTTTGCAGTGAATTTTGCATAATGATTATAGAACTTCATAGATGACATAGCTGATGTTTTGAAAAATGTTCTTGGTTGTTTGCTATCCACGTTTTTCCTTTGTGACAGAAAATAACCAGCCCTAGGAGCAATCCTCACTAGGGACCCTCATGGTGAGGCTGCTTCAGCCCCATGCTCTGCCCTTTGGGCTTTGCTGGGCAAAGTCTTTGGGCAGAGGCACCCACATACCTGAACTTGTGGGGTCATGGTTCAGCCACTCTATTTTGTTCTTGACCTGTGCACAATATTTCCATTAAAATGTATCTGTCCAGGAAATTGCACAATGATATTTGTCAGCCTGCATTACTTGGAAGCAGTAATTAATTCTTAAAATTGGAATATTTATCTCCTAAGGTATTTGGCTCTTTCCACATTACTAAAAACGTCCTCTTCTCAGGTTTCAAATGGTTCTTGTAACATTTCCTAGTAATTTTATCCCTTGGGATGTTTAAGCCAATATCAATAAATCTTGTTTTCTGGGAACAGCTCAGAGCAGAGGGGACTACACTCTCCCCCAGCTGAGGCAATGAGGTGAATTACAGACTCCTGTCCTGCATCTGGTATTTCCTTCCACTCCTGCAAACAAATCCCTGCACCGGTGTCCTAGGTTGACTGTATGATGCCTTTATCCCCAATCGTCTGCCCTGTTTATGTGGAATAATAAGTTCTACACCTTTAAGACTTGTTCCAGGAGTGAAGTGAGGGGGGAAGAAGCGCGGAGTTTGTTTTCAAGAACTGCACTCACTCCTCCACATTCCTGCTCCTGGACCGAGTTGTCTGCAGACAGACAGCGAGACAGAGCTCTCCTTTGCTTTTTCCTAGTTAGTTTTAGCTAGCTGAGGCAAAGAAGTTCCTTGGACTGTGTTTTTTTCCCTTTCTCTGGACCTGCTCTGGACTGAACACCAGGAGAGCAGCAGCAGTGCCTGTGGCCCAGCGCCAGCATTTCCAGTGCCGGAGGGACTGATCAGAGACTGAGCGAGCCCAGCTGCAACCCGGGGATTTTTCTGAGTTTGTCTCTCTCTTGGAGTGGCAGGAAGTTTTATTGTTTAATATTGCTTAAGTTTGCTTGTTTAATAAACAGTTTTTTTCTACTTTTTCTCCAAAGAGGAATCTTTCCCAAACTGGTTGGGGAGAGGGGCCAATTGAAGCTGCTTTCCTAAAGGAACCCTTTTGGGGTTCTTTCCCCAAATTTGCCCTGAACTAGGACAGCCAGAAAATTAATGTCCCTGTTGTTTGGGGCTTAGAGCCTGAACCCCTCCACGAGCCCTTAAGAGCTTGGTGGTTTGATCTGAACCACGCTCAGCAAGCAGACCCCTCCCAGTGCTACCATTTATTTTTGGTATTAGAAGTCCAAATGTCTCTTTTAACCCCAGAAGACAGATCTGACAGAAGCCTGAGGAGTGAAGAGAACATGAAGAAACCATAGCGACGGCAGCCTGGTATTGGCAGCCCCTCAGGATCTGAAGCAGATAAGGAGGTGTTGCCTTCCTGTAGCAAAACAGCAGGCAATAAACATGGATGTGATTAGGCTGACTCGGTTGAAAATTCATTGGTTGCACTCAGATGCTGAGAAAGAAAAGTCCTGGCGGTCCCCCCAGTGTGCCCAGGGCCAGTGAGGAGGGCAGCTGCCCCCAGCCCCCAGGAGCTCGCCCTGGGTCCTGCCCATGGCTGGGAGCCTGCCCTCACCTCAGCTGAGACTCCTCAGCAGCTTCTGAGTAAAGCATGCACTACAGCCCACGGAAAGGGGATACATCATTTTGCTCCTCCACATGGAAAAACCACCCTGCATCGTGGGGGCGCCTTGGTCTGTGCTCCCCAGCAATGAGGAGGTAAATCCACAGTCCAGACTTACAGCATTTTTTCATTCTTCACCATCTCTGAGCCTCTGAATTGAGCTGGAGAAGAGCTGCCTGGGCTTTAGACATGAAGTAACCACTTCATCAGTACAGACAGAAGGAGCATTTGAAGATTTTATATCAAAATTATGATTTTTTTAACCCTTTCTCTAATGCCTCATGTCTCAGACAGCATATAGAGGCTAAACCAGAGAGCTCTGCTTGGGTTTATTACTTTCTTCAAGGTGCCCAGTATCCCACTCAAGTGGCAATGTCCCTGCAGATTAAAGATACTTAAACACAGCATTAGTTAAGAGGGAATTTTTACATCTGCCCAAGTGCTGCTCACATATGGCCAATTAAAAAGTCTCCTAATGGGCTGGTTTGTGGCTGTTGCACAACAAGGCTTTGGCTGTTATTACAATGTGCAGATGAGCTACAGCACCTGCTTTGTGCTAGGGGCTCCCCATCCCTCAGCCATACAGCAGGGGGAAAGATGCTGTATTATTATAAAGAAGGCCTTGGAAAAGCACTGGTGCTTCTGCAGTGAGCTCAGTCAGGTGTAGGTGGGCTCCATTTCCTTCAAACAAGTACCAATAAGTTATTTGCTATTAAAAAAAATATTTATAAAATGTCATATCTGTATGCTCATGTTTTTTCAGCATAAAGCAAATGGATGCAGATGGAGTGTGACTTCTGGTGACCCTTCAGTATTTAAACAGGAAGATGCAAACATAAGGGTTAGCCTGAGTCTCATGTACCTCTCTCATGCCAATAATCCTGATGTAGAAGAGCCTGTCTAGAACTAAGGGTTATAGGCAGGAGGCAGATGTATATGCTAATTCAGGCTCTTACCTTGAAGATAAAATATGCATCTGGTTGTTGAGGTGACTCCTAATTTTAGCTCTGATGTTGAATAATGGAATAGCATTAGTAGTCTGATGTAAATCTGTCTATATTCCTTATGTAAAATTACCATCTCACTAGTGAAACAGGCTTCTTTGATTTCGCCTGCATGCTGAAGAACAGTGCACAATAAATATGCATTCAATTAGCTTAATGTGAGTGAACAAAGATGTATTGCCTAATATAGCTGCAATTCCAAGAACTGCACCATCAAATGCAATGAATTGTTTTCCCAGGATTTTGATTGTTTCAGGGATTTCTGATCAAGCTTGCTTAGAAGGCATTATAATCTGTTTGTCTGTGTTAATGAGACCTTCAAATATGAAGCTGGTAAATTAAAATAAAGACATTAACAGAACTGAGTTATTTTAACCAGGCCAGTGAGGTGTCTTGCTGGCTGCACTGTCCTCTTGCATAGTGAAGGAAAAACACAAGAGGAAACTGAGAATTTCAGGGGTCCATCCTCATGTGGACAGAACAGGGCAGAGGTAAGGAGATGTCAGTTCTGCTCCCAGCCACTCCACCCAGGCACGTGTCTGCATGTTGTACAATGGGAGTTGGTAATTATAAAAGCTTCTTGCTTACCTGGAGGCAACACAATTAGCTCCTCTCACTGCTTGTGCCCTTCTTGATCTTCAGCATCCTTCCAGCAGGGAGCTGAGCTGGCAAACATAACTTAGACACTGGGGAATTTCCTCCTGGCAGCTGCCTGGAAGTCTCCACAGTTGTGCCTATGCTTCCAGCTCAAAGAGAGCTGGAGACTGAATCCCAGTCCTGACATCCAGTGGACTGGTCCACACCCACTCTGCTTAAAGCTGATTGCCCCTAGATTAGGATGGTCTACATGAAATAATATTCAGTCCTGGGACTCTTCTGGTCCTTAAAGATATTTTTTCCCCTTTTTTTCTTTCCCCCTGCAGATCACAATACCCCAAATTATTTGAGAGCTGTGTTTGAGCCCATAAGAGTGGTATTTTTAGCATGCAAAACAGGCTTTGTGTTTTTCATGAGGCTCATGGAGGCATTTTAGAGTGCAATGGCCAATAAGGTCCTGTTAAAGGCTGTGTGGGCAGGACCTAGCACCACCCCACCTATGCTCTTTTGGGAGACAACTTGCAGGAATGAGCTGTTCCCAGGGCAGTGCTTGGAGGCCACTCACAGAAGAGATAAACAGTGTCAGCTGGAGTAGGTGGGCAGAATTCCACCACAGGGGTCCACTCCTTCACTCCTGCCCCTGAAGAGACAAACCTCTTCATCTCAGTGAAGATCAGGATTTTTTTCTATAGATTACCACTGATATAGAGAGTTTGGTTCCATTATCTCTATCATTCTCCTTCATGCAGATTCAGGCTGATTTTAGACCTCTCCCAAGCCACCTCTTTGCCAGACTACCCAAATCCATGCCCCTCAGCATCTCTTTGTGGCTCGTGTGGTCTAGGCCACTGACCATCCTGTGGAGTTTCTCCAGTTTCTCAATGAATTACTGAACTTCTGGGGCGGATTTACTAGCACTGAGTAGAAAGGGAGCAGTGACTACCCTTCAATTGTGCTGGTCTCATAGCAAAGCCCAGGTCCTTCCCTGCATGGCTGTTGTGTAGGCAGAAGGATGCTATCCTACAACAAAGCAGAGGGCTTGCACTGCTCTCATGAAACTCCATGGGATTTCTATTGTCACACATCCCAAGTTTCTCAAGGTCTCTTTGGACTGCCTCTGCCAGCTCTGCCAAATTGAGATGGCTGTCATTACCTCTAATCTATTACTATCTGTATATGTGCTGAAAGTGCCCTCTGTGTCATCAGCCTGGTGACTGATGAACATATTGAACAATATCAACTCCTGTGTCATTCCCTGGGGTCCTCTGTTCATTACTGGCTGCCAGATGGCCCATCACAACATTGATTATTATTCTTTGACCTAATGGTCCAGCTAATTTTTGATCCAGCTAATTTTCAATCCATCTAACAATTTGTTAATCCAATTCATGTTTGCTCAGGTTTTGCATGAAAATGCTGCAGGAGGATTTCCAGCTATAAGAGCTGTTTCTGATCACTGGGAGTTTCTGATAATGGACAGCAGCCCCAGGTGAATCCCACCTGCTCACCTGAATCCCAATACTTACAGCTTCTCAAGGCAGACCTTCATCTGTTCCTCCTCTTATTCGTTGTTCCCCTTCTTACCGAATCAAGCTGGATATGTAAGGTGTGGGAGTGAGCATTGCCAATGAAATGTCTGCAAAAACACCACCAAATGCTTTGGTCTTTTTGCTTATCATCTTGTCAGTGGCTTGGCTCACACATTTGTTGATGCACTCACAATTTCTCCACATTTGCTTTTGCTGCTAAGACACGTGTAGCATCCATCCTCCATGTTTCTTCTTGTAACATGCAGTCTAAACTCCAGCCAAGCTTTGTCCTTTCTGATATCATCCCAGAGTAGATGAGCATTGCTTACAGGCTCCTTTTGGTTGCCTGCCTATGCTTCCAGTTGTTGTTATCTCTTATTTTGCATGTCAGTTAAGTGAGAAGAAGCTTGCTCAGACAAAATGCTGCACAAGGGGATGGTTTGCTCCTAAGCTGTCATTTTCATACTCCCTGGGCCACTGTTACTCTTCTCTGATCTTCCAGGTCTTCAGCTGGATTTAGGTTGTCAGGTGACAAGGGTTCCCCCTTGGCATCCCACCTCCAGACTGCAATCAACCATGTGTTTGCACTTTGGGTCCATGGCATAAGCTCAGATCTCACCTAATTTCTGAGAAGCACTGGCTCAGTGCTGAGGAGCCCTCCTGCCTTCAGGCATTTTGACAGTTCAGCTCTATTTCCGTGGGGCTTGTCTTGTCTCCTTCATGTCAGCTGTAGAGAAGACAGCAAATAATGGATATTAGCTGTAACACAGGGATTTATGCCAGAAATTTGAATATAATTTTTAAGAGTCTGGGCAGTTAGGTCTGGAAAAGGAACACATCAATCCCATACAATCTCACCCTTCAGAATTTTTTAAGAAGAAAGAGGAAGGCAGTGGAGTTAGGTACTCCTGCACTGGGTCTGGAAAAGTTGGACAAATTCCTAAGCCCTGCTCAGCCCCAGTTTTTGGTCATCTCTTCAATGTACCGTCTTGCTTTGTTCAGCCATGGGTCTCTGCCCATTTCAGCTCCTTTCTCCACATAACCAGGTTTTCAAGGGCTCTCTCTGACCCTCCCATTTTCTGGTCTAGAAAAATGCATTTCATTCCTTCACTAGCAGGAGCTCCATCTCTTCATGGTTTGGCAAACAGTGGAGCCATGCTAGTGGGTGCCTGTAAGCACACAAGCTCCTTGGGGAAAATGGCTGTTATCCTCCCCTGGAGAATGGGGCTGAAAGCTGCCCACTCACCCATCAGCTCCTTCCTGGAGGACCAAGAGAAATGCAGGGAATGTGCACTGCTGATCTTGAAAGGGGGCTGAAATATAAACCAGAACAAGCCTTCCTGCTGCATGGCTCCCCACCACCAGCACTGGGAATACCACTGGGCGAGATGGAACTGGAAACATCCCTTGGTCTGTTGGAGCAGCTCCCATCTAGCAGGGAACCCGTGCTCACAAGCAAGACTGTCAGCAGTGGCTTGATGTTAGCCAGGGAGCATTTTAGATTACTTAATTTAGAAAATCACTCAACAAATACCAGCAGAAATCTGGTATAATTGTCATAATTTCCACTCTCAGCAGTAATTAGTTTTGTCCTCCCAGTGTCAAAATGCAGCACAGCTGTGCCCTGTGGCTGTGTGGTCACGACACTTTCTCCATCTCCAGCTCAGCAGCATGTCATGGAAAGGTTGCACCACCTCACCAGTCGCTGTCAAGTGTGGAATGTGGGCTCTGTGCTCACTGGAGAGGAAAGCCTTGGTGCTCAGGGTGCAGCTTTGCTCCCCAGGGGAGGCCCCAAGGGCTACCACCCCTGCAAGGGCAGGAGCTCCTGCCTGTGCTGCCCACCCTTGTCCTCACCAAAAACTTCAGTCAAACCTGGGCTGAAGCTCTTCACTTCAGCATGTGCATTTCCATAAAAAAACAGTGACATCTAATCACATCCACTCTTCCCCAGCCCTCCTGCAGGTCAGGTTTACCCCACAGGAGCCACAGTTAAGGACATTCACAGACATCCCAAGTCACAAATCTCTGCCCAGTTAGCTAAAACAAGGTGTTATAAAAGCAAAACCACCCCCAAACTTCTGCATTACCTAATGAAATCAGCCTATTCCTTGATGAGCTTGTGCAATGTGCAGTTTCACTGCTCTCCAAAAGTGGTTTATAACCCACAGATGTTCACTGCTCTGTTTTAGTTCCCAGTGAACACTCAGAAATTGCAAAACTGCAAGCAGGGTGGGATGTAGCTCTGGGATGCACACTGCACAGGGTGGGAATAAGGAAGATTATGTCTGTTTTGGGGGGCAAGTTTGCATTCAAGCAGTACAACACAACTGCTGTAACAGCTTATACTATTTAAACAACATTTAAAATGGGGATGCTTCAGAAGGTCTCTTGAAGATTGTCAATACCAATTTTAGTCCTAAGGGCACTTTGTGGCATCAAAGGCCATAATGGAAGATTTCCCAAAGCAAATGGAAACTTGGAAGACTTTTATGTATTGCAATTTTTTTTCTATCTCTTATATTCCTTTCTTCTCCTGAAAAACTCCATGTACAAGCAGGTAGTCTGAGAGAAGATTTTACTACCAACAACTACAGACAGTGTCTCCTGTCTGAAAAATAAAGATAGATTAATGTAGTCTTTGCTGCTGCTCTCAAGAAAATGTCACTTTCCTCACCAGAAAGCAAAGGCCAGCTAGATTTTCTTACCAATTTTTCTAAATTATTTCTAGTGTTATAAATTTTTGCTTTCACAGCATGAGTCCTGTGGTGTGATTTTTCTTTTAAAATCCTTGTCTCCTGGAGACAAATCTCTTCTGCCATTCAATGCAAATTTCTGACCTTCACATCCTAAAAGAAAAGTGATGGGCTATGATCTAATGTGACCCAAAGGTTCAGAAAATCAGAGAATATCCCGAGCTCCAACACTTATCTTTTAAATTGTATGATTTTTAAATCAATCTACTAATGTGGAGACGGAATTAGGAAAGATAAAGGGTGGTTTGTGGTGACTTTTCTCCTTTCTCCAGCTTTTCTGTACTTTAAGAAAATGGTGATGCAATCCATTGGAGTGAGTTGAGGGAAGTGGTATCAGCCAAAATCATTGAGTCATGGAAACCTGGGAACTGCAGCTCTTTAGAGCTCCAGACAGGGGTTGGTGTGCTGGAAAGGAATTGCTGGTTACTGTACATCATCTGCTTGTTCTTCTGCTGCCCTTTTGCTCCAGGTTTGAGGAAATTTGATTGATTCATCCCTTATACTTGTTGGAAATGTTGCCCACTGGGGACTTTGACAACCTTGTTTAATCTCCCTGAGGCTGTGCTTGAAGGCTTGAGCAAGTTGCTACTATCAACAGATCTGATTTGAACCAGGCCCTTGTTACTGTCAATCAGCATGGGGCAGAGGGTTGTGCTCAGCTAGGAGAGCCACAGCAGACAGCTGAGGGAGGAAGAGTGCAGGAAGCAGAAACCTTGTGTGCACAAGCCTTAGCTGGGGGCTGCTGCCTGGGGCAGATCCCACCAAGGAGGAGCTACTGACTCAGTGAAATAAGCCTCTAGAGAGGGTGGGATGTGGGCATTAGTCCTATTTCCTGAAATGAGTTCAAAAAATGCTTACAGGCATCAGTGATATGTGAACAACCATGGGAGGCTCTTACTCCAGGCCTGGTAGGATCCATCTCCACCAGAAACTTATAATGCTCAGAAAAGTCTTCCTGAGCCTTATTTTCCTCTGTGCACAGGTAAACACTGAGCCCAGAAAACCTCAGTGCACCTTCTGTGGCAGGGAGTACCCTTGGCTGTGTGGTGGCCCAATGTGAGTATCTTGCTGTCTGTCACCAATCTCACAGAGACCAGCGTGAGGCAGCTCAAGCTGAGCACAAAAGAAAGAGCACAAAAGAAAGTTGCAGGGTCTTTTGTAAGTACTGTTTTTTTCCTGTTTTCCAGTGTATAATGAATATATAGTCTCGTCTTGTTAGCATAGACTGGTTTGGGTGTACAATGTGGTGTTAAACGTCTGCTGAGTTCTGTGTCAGTAGCACTTTCTGCAGAGCTCCTGATCAAGCAGAGACTCTGGCTCTAGGCCTGCTGGGGACAACCCCTGGTCCTCTGTGGTGGGGTGCAGAACCACACAGCTTGTACTCCCTGCCCATCTCTGTCCCCATCCCCATCCCCATCCCCGTCCCCATCCCCATCCCCATCCCCATCCCCATCCCCATCCCCATCCCCATCCCCATCCCCGTCCCCGTCCCCGTCCCCATCCCCATCCCCATCCCCATCCCCATCCCCATCCCCATCCCTGTCCCTGCATCCCTTGCTGGGGTGCTGCATCTCCTTCCTGCCCTTGTTTTTGCCAAGAGACAGGACATGACCTCTCCAGCCCAGGTAAAGCAGGGTGCCCTGTCTTCCCAACATTCCAGAGTGTGAGCTATTGGGGTGGTGGCATTTTTTGCTGCATAGGTTGGTGTGGATGTTTTTTTCCCCTGCAGAAGGAGATGAATGGAGGATCTGGTGGGTTAGCACGTAATTGGATTTGTCTCTGCTGCAGTGGCCTGAATGGGTGATGGATGGTCCAGCCAGGTGGAAAGGAGGTGCTGTCATCCCCTGCTAACAGATCTTTCAGGCTTTTTCAGAGGGAAGGGGTCTCACCAGGGCATCCTCCAGGAGCCTTCTGGTTTTTGTATGCATCCACAGGGACATCCTCTACACCTGCCCAGCTAGGACACCAAGGCTTGGGAAGCACCAGGTTTACTCAAGCCTTTGTGCTCTTCTCCACACACTTCCCAGTACAGTATTGAGTGCTGGCCAAGATTTATTTCCTCCTTCAGAAACCTCATTTGCATTAGGCAATCTCAAACACCATCTTTCAAACTCCTGTGTGCTTGACCTGTCCTCAGAGCCACCTCTCATATGCCTGGGTTTCTGCAGTTCGCTCTCCAGAAATTTCTGCTGGTCAGATGAGGAGAGAATCTAATTTGCTGGTTTAACTTCTCTCAGATTACTCTGAAGACACCAGTCAAGTTGAAGCTGGCTTGTGGCTTTTAAGAAAAGTGCCAGATGATTCCTGCAGTGTGGCTGGTGATGCTTGGCTGAGCCAAAGAAGATGGGAGAGAGAATGAGATGAACCAGAACAAAATGCTGTGGGCTATTTTGCTTCCTTATAAAGCCAAACACTGCCTACCCTCCAGCTTAGCTTCCTGGCTTACCTGCTCCCCACAAATGGCCTGCAAGGACATCATGTTTGATGAGTGGCATTACAAGAAGCCTTTTCAGTGTTCAAGCTCCCCTTTGTTATCCTCTGCTCACAAGAGTTATGATGATGTGACCATAGATATAAGTGTACATCGGTTCCTGGCATTCTCTACCCCATATGGTCTGTTCTTACATAAGAGTTGGGGAAGATGCTTGACAAAAATATTTTCAACTTAAAGCAATGAAACAGAGTCTTCATGACATCAGTTGCTGAGCAGCTGCAGATAAAGAGCTTGGGTTTTTTTCCCCCCAAAAATGGAGTTACACATTCTTCCTACCATACCTGTATAAACTCAATGCCAACACTAAGCTCATTAGTGGGGGAGATGAAGGTGCTTGGGGAACAGAATCAGCACCAGAATTGCTGTGCCTGGTTCTGCATCCTGCCTGTTTGGCAGTGTCAGCAGTAACCCAGCTGGTGTGCTGATACATCCCCACGCTGCCAGAGGATTTGGCTTCTTTCCTTAGAAGAAGTGAAAGCAACTGGTTGAACTGGGCTGTTGAATATACTTCAGTCTTCTTCTGTTTGCAAAGCAAAACTTTCAAACTTCCACACGACCCATAGGAAGAATGCATAAATACTATAAAATATACAAATCAGAGGAACAGGACAAGAGGTGCCGTGAAGGTACCTTTCACAGATTTTACCTGTTGAAATCCTGATGATGCTCCTAAGCAGATGCTTTGACTTTCCAATATCCAGACAGCTTTGGTATTTGAACTGCTAAAATCAGAACCAAGAACTTTTTGAAAGAGTACTGAATTGCTTTGTTTGCCCCGGATTGCTCAGTGCTCCCACTGCTTTATTGAGCAGTCTGCCTGTGATGCCAAACCTTTCTGGGCACCATGCCTTTAGCCCCCAAGACCTCTGATACACTTTGCAGGGAGATGTTCTAACGGTGTTGCATAATTCCTGAAAATTGTATGTTTTTTTGTAGTAAGAACAGAATTATATCTTAGGGTATGAAACTTTATTACTTCTAAAGGGGGCTTGAGAGGTAAGGCAGTATTTACTGATTGTGGTACCTGATCTTCACAAAGCAGGGAAAGTTGTCCTGGAAGCAAGAGCCACTGTGAAGGTCTAAGTCCTAAAATGAAGGTTTTATTGCAAATGCATTTCTACATCATCTGTGAAGATTTTTTTTTCTATAAACATAGAAATATTTTGGTTTGTGCTTAGTGTGCTGGCTCATTTTTTTATTATTTTCAGATGATTCCCCCATACAGTCTGATAGCTATGCCTTGTGTTCTTGCAGTCATTGGCTAACTGCATCATGAGCATCTGTGTTGTGTAGAAGTGAACTGAAAACCAGGGTTTGACACAAAGCAAGAGTCAAAGCATGGATACAGAAGTCAATTTCTTTCATTTCATTTTGTTGGGAGTGAAAACTGCCTTTATTTTTCAGGAACAGCAAAGTGGTAGTGTTTCTTTTATGGCACTACTACTAATAAAACTTAACTGATTATGTTTAAGAATGAGATTCGAGCAAAAAACCCATTTAAGTAAAAACTTGGTTTTATGCTACTGCTTATTTAACAAAAGCTTGCTGAGTCACATGCTCTGAAGGGTACTTGAGGGGGAGAAGGATTACATATTCCACACCAAGATGACAGAAAATGCTTTAAATTTTTAGCTTGGGGTTTTCTGAGAGCAACTAAATCTTCATTGATTTTTCTAGAGTTCAAAGCTAAACATACGTAACTGGAAAGAACAGCCCCAGGGAGAAGAGAAAAAAGAAATGCATGACACTTTACATTGATTTAGCCATTATGTTCCACTGGACAAACGGGATATAGCTGGGAGAGCCATTACACATCATTGTCTCCAAAGATGGCCTTGATATTTGCAAGTACTTACACACAATTACAGCTTTAAGTACAGTAACGAGTGGTAGAGCTTTGCCCTTCCCTCTATCTTTTAAGTCACAAAATTGCACACAGTGGTTCTGAGTCATCCAAAGGAGCCTGAAGAGGTGGGCAAAGCATCACTATGTTCTCATTTGTAGGTACTAAAAGAATAGAGAGGAAAAAAAAACATAAGCAGCCATGAAGAAGAAGGAGGAAGGCTTTTCCATACAGAAGAGATGTTCCTCTGGGTGTTACTGCCTTTTGGGAAGTGAACTTTCCAAAGTCCTTTTAAATCCCAATTTCTGGGGAACACATGTTGCCTGAATATCAAGGAAGAAGACTTTGAATTAGGCTTTACCATTTCCAGTTTCACATTTTGGGCAGTGAAGCACAACTAAATTAACCAACTCTTGAATATTACTGAAGGAATTATTATATGACTATTACTTAAGATCCAATCTGTGATTTTAGAGAAGTTGCCACCATCAGATTCTCATGTCATTTTTTGTTCCCAGAGGAGAAGGAGTGAATTCAAGTTGCCTTTGGCTTGATGGAAATCTACTCAGGGGTTAGAGATTGGACATATCTTTCCAAAGAGAAATATATTTGCTTTCAGCCAAGAAAACCTGGCTATTCCTGGTTAGGACCTGAATCACAGCTTCTCAAACTTTTATACAGGTAGCCTCACATCCATTTTTACTACTTGTTTCCTTTATGGGCTTTCAACTCCATTCCATTTCCACGATCATGAGCAACTTGGTTACTTCCTTACGTCTCATTCCCTTTTTTGCTGTTGAAGTCTAAGGATATGCTCATGACTTGAGGATAGATCAGTTATCCATATACTGACCACCCAGATTCTGCACAGCTTTGTCCACACTGCTAAACACAGTGGAGACTAGATGAGTTGTTCTGGAGATTAAATACTGCTGAAGACATATCCCAGCCTCCTGCTCTGAGTGCCCACAATGCTTGGGGCTAGTCTTTCTTGTATGAGATTTCTCTTCAAAAGAGATAGCTGAAGACATCTGGATTGCAGTCAGGGAATGAGCTCAGAGTGTGGACAACTGCTTGGGGAATTCTGTACTTCAGCTATCTCTCTGGGCCTCTTCTATTCAGTAAAGTAAGTACATCCTTTAAAGATTGCTTCTTCTTATACCTTTAGTCTACTTACTTGTTTTTCACATAAACAAGCGTGGCCCCTGGCCAGGAAAGACATCTGTGTCATGGACAAAGGTAGCAAGTTCTTACTGGACAGCCTGGGCTGAGTATAGAGTCAAGTAAGGCTCTCTTGAGCTTGAATTAAAGTACCACTGGGGTTCAACTTCTGGCAGGGTAGAAGTCAGAAGACAAGGAAAATCCCAGATTACCACTTGTCCCATCTCCTGACTGACCCAATTCAACCACACCTTTCTCTGTAGACTGTACCTGAGAAGGAAGGGATAGATGGATAAATGCATGAATGGATGGAGAGATAGACAGAGAGACAGAATAAATATTTGATATGTTAATTGCCTGAACTTCTATATTCCCTGGGTTGGTTTTCTGCCCTTCTTAGCTTCTCCTGAGCTAGAACTGTCAGAAAGATGGCAGAAAATGGAGAGAGCTCAGATAATGTGAAGTTGCAGTCACATTGGTCGCAGCTGCCTTTAGAATGGATGACACCAAATATGTGGTATAAGTATAGCAATTCCTGAATCTAGTCTCCAGGACTTTCTGTCTGTGGGCAAGTCCCACCAAATTCCATTTGACTCTGTGAAATCAGTATTTGCTGTCCCCAGCAGCATCATACCCAAACACCTTTTTGCCAGCAGTGCTTCCACAAGTTTTTCCCAGCAATATGCCTGCACTGCACATTTGCCTCCCTCTCTTTTCCAGGTAAATGAGGACTGTCTACCTCTGCTTCATTCTGGGGCATTTGTGGGGTGTGAGGACCCTGGTTATCAACTTACCTTTAGACAAGGACTGTATTTAAGGTCAAGCCCTTGCCCATGCTCCCTGCCCGAGCCCCAGACAGCAAGTGCACACACTCAAGACACAAAAACAAGAGGTGCCCAGGATATTTTGACCTGTTTGCTGATGTGAAGTATTTGCAGGTCTGTGGAACAAAGAGTTGTCCTATGCTTGTCTCCCTAATGGTCCCCTTCAATTATCTGCACTGGATCTTGTGACACCTCAGCTTATGTGATTGCCTGCACATATATACCTGTAGGGATGCAGCGCTACTGAGCTGATACTCCTCTGCCACAGCCATGGAATCCTGCTTTTGTTGGAAGGCTGTGTGATAAAGGCTTCATTCACTCTGTAGTGCTGTTGTTCCCTTCCAAGTGGCTCTTATGTTTCCTTTCCCTGAGTGCATTGCTGCAAGACCTATATAAAAGATAAAAGAGAACTAATTCATTGTTTGTTAACTCCTACTCATGAGGCCACTGAACACTTGGTCTCCAATGCTCTTTCATCACTGTGGACCTGGCTTGGCCTTCTCTGGACCCAGCAGGACTTTATCTTGATGTGAATTAAGCCTCAGATGCTGTGGCTGATATCAGTAAGGTAAAAAAGGACAAGCCTGGCGTTCAGAAGTGTTGTATAGAATAGACAGAAGCACACTTGCTTCAGAGCTGGGGATTAGGAATTCTGGTCAGTGAGGCTGATCTTGATGTTCACAGCCATGGGTTGCCCTCCCAGAAATGATGCTGTGAATTAGCACACTCTTTTCCATCTAGGTAATGGTCTCTGCTGTCAAATGGTCACAATGTGGTTCATAAGCAAGCAATTGTATGAGATATTTTATAAAACTGTAGTAAATTTATCATCACAATCTTCTGAAGGGAGTATTAGGCAGTCAGTGACAGAGGCCAAGGAATTGACGGATCTAATTCTGCAGCCTGAACTGCTTGGCACAACTTCAGCTGGAACTGGGGGGTTTGGTATCAGTTCCCTCTCCTGACAGTGTGACCAGCTGTAAGGTTCCTATGGCAAGCTATCAATCCCTATTTATTCAGATCGCTGGCTGCTTCCTTGGGCAGAGATCTCCTGAATTCCCAGATTAGCTTCCCAAGCTTCTTAACATCCAGAAGTTCCTGACAAATGGCCTTTGTGCATATATAGTGAATCTGCTGCTTCCCTGACATTGGAGAGCCACTGTGCTAGTGCTAGTACATGGAATTGTTTGAGATGGGTCCCTGGCAGTCTTGTCTGAAATTGTTTTGAATAATTTAGTAAAGTTGACTAAGATTTGGGAAAGACATCTAGGTGCTTTTTAAGGTCACTTACAGTCCAAACCTTTCTAAGATTCTGTGATTTCCATGCAGTTATCAACTGTTTCATCAGACCTAAGTCTACTTTATTGATTGCAAAGCAGGAATGCCCATTGGTTTGACTGAATTGGCCTGTTTCATAAACAGACTGTAGTTTTGGAAGGGCTTCTATCTTTTAAGGACTGTTCTGTGTTTTATGGCTTGTCCTCCTGGGCTGTATCCTCCAGCCACTGTTACTAGACCTGCAGCAGTTCTCATGCAACACCTGCAGAGATCACCCAGTGACTCTTAGACAAGAAATCTGGTAAGGTTTTGCTCTCAGCTTCTCTATGCCCATGTGATTTTTTTTTCTGTAATTAACTGTAATCATAATAAATACATCAGTTATAAAACAATCTCCTACCTCATAAAAGGTATCCAGTTAGATTGTGTTTGCGTGGGAGTGTTTTCTTTTTCACTGACAAAGTTTCCTTTTAAGGAGTAATAATGAAGATTCCATAAAGGAAAAATGTGTATTGAACGTTTACTATTTCACTGGTTTTCTGTAGAATCATTTACGCAAAGCTGTGAGTCACCAGCTGAAGTTCAGTGTCTGAAATTGCTGGCAGAGTAAATTAATTTTGTGCATGAGAGATCAGTAATCTGCATGCATTACAGTCAATTCATAATTGCTTTTAAATCACATGGCAAATGATTATAATTAGGACAGGGGCTGCTCCAATCAAGAACAAAAGAAGGCCAGAACCTAAATCTATTCATTGCTACTTTTCTTCTCCTTGAAGATTTATGAAAGATGTCCCAACTCCTAACTGGAAAGCACAATGGAAATCACCAGTGCCCCTTCCAGCTGCTGCTGTGTTGTCAGTGAGTCTGGCAGAAATGCTTGTGAAGTGCAACATTTTACTCTTAGTACATGTCACAGAGACCTAGGCATAAAGGTCTAAAATAGGCAGGCCTGGAGAGCAGTAACATCATTGTCCTGCCTGCACAGTTCAGCCTACCTGGAAAATTGAAATGATCTCTGTCGATGACTGTTCTGTCTGCTCCACACCCATGCTCTGCAATATCTATCACTATAGACCTTCCTCTAAGGGGTTCTCTCTTTAGAAGCAAGGAAGTGTCATCTCTGTGTAAAGGGAATATCTCCAAAGGAGAAAGATGCCTCAGGAAAGTACATGTCATCCTTGAAAGACACTACTATCCATTAGCCCTTAAGACTGCAGGAGGACTTGAGACCATGGCTAAGTCACTAGAAAAAGTCAGAACAGAATGACATCTTGAAAAAAGACATTCTGCTGATAGAAGCTAAAACCAACAGAGACACACCCTACCTCCAACCCCAGGCCCCCATACTGACAGTGCAGAGACAGGGGTATGAGCTGAGCCTACACAAGCCCCAGCAGCCTGACTGGGAGCTCTTGACACAGCCCCCATCTCCCTGGTGGTGCAGAGGCACAGTCCCTTCCCTCAAGGTGCTCAGTGCCCCAGGACATGGTGGGAGATGGCAGATCTCCTGGCAAGGTGAGGGAAATGGGGGGACAGCCTCGAACACCTGTGAGGAGGTGATGCAGCAAATCAGCATCTGAAATATTACCCAGAGTTTTGAAACCATCAGAGCAAAGACAAGGCTTAAGGGGGACTTCACTGCAAACTGTGACTTTTGTCTCTGTTTGTCTGTGCTTCATCCATGCACAATGGGCCAGGTGGGAAGCGGTGCCCACACTAACAATGGGCTATGGGACAGCATGGCCCCACTGCTGCCAGAAGACAAGCTCCCCCAGCCCCATGGGAGGGCAAAGGCTTCTGAAGATAGCTCCATGCAAGAGGAGGATGCTGACTCCAAAATGCGTAGGCATAACTGAATCAAAGAAGTGAACTCACCCAGTTTACAGCAGCTGGTACAGATCATTATTTAACTGAATCAGAACAGAGCAAAAGCTTCCTTCTTCATAAATCCAGATGAATGTGATTAATTCCTGTGAAATTTTATTATCAAGAGATCATATTTGTCTTCATTTGATTTGTGTAAGGGTATTTTTTGGCAAGGTCAGCAGTTGTGCTGAGCCTACGTTCTCACCAGATTAGAAATCCCCAGCACTCTGTGCACCTGGACACACACACATGACACAGAGCTGCTGTGTTGGCAAAGTCAGTCCAAGGAGTGAGGCCATGGGCCATCCCCTGCCTGAGAAGGGGAGAATTGCCCACCCCACTGCTGGTGCATGCAGAGTTGAAAAACACGTTGCTCTGCATCCCAGAGGTGCCAAGACTCTGGCATCTCAGTGTCATTTATGTTCTTAACCACAACTTCCATCAAAACATACACCTAAGACAGAGTTATTATCTTCTCTTCACAGGTGAGAGAGAAATAATATCAGCTGGCAGTTGCTGTTGCCAGAAAAAATTGAAACTTCAAGCTGGGAGACTGATGAAGTCCCTCAAGCAAGAAAGTTTTCTCTCTTCTAATGACTTCTGGATGACATAGCAAACCCTCTTACCTGATAGCCTGCAGTTTACATGATACTTGCTGCAGGATTCCTCTAATTTGTGTTCAAGATGAGAAGATTGATCTGAGGAAGGATCCTTGCTTCTCTTGCTAAAGCTCTGACCAGAAGCACTTTCTCCAAGTGACTTATCCTAGATCACACCATCCTTTTGCTCTAAGTAAGCCAAGGCAAACAATGCTCCTGCCAGGTCTTTCCTTCCTTCTTCCATGCCCTCCATAGTAAGGAAACATGAATGGCTAATTCTTGCCTGCACAAGGCTGACCTTCTTCTTTTCTTAAAATTAAAACACTCCTCAGATGTCTTGGTGGAGAATTTAATAACTCTCCTGAATAGCGCAAGAAGCTCCAAGGCCTAGAGACACCATATTTAATACTAACAATCAAGCATGCTGTCATGCCCAGATTTAGCCTCCCTTTCGGCCACACAAGAACTAGAGAAAAGAAACATCAGCAGGATCCGTGCATTTTCACTGATAGCAATTCCAGACAATGCAGGATCCAGACTGGTTCTCTTTCAAGAGACATGTGTGAGTCAGTATAGCTGTTTCTGGGTACGAAATGTTTGGTGTGATGACCAGAGGTCAAGGTGCCTTCGCTCTGCTGCAGTTTAGCAGCAGTGAGGCTGTGCAATGTACACCATCTTAGTAGACACAGCTGACAGGACAGCTATGGAGACATTGCTAGTTAGGAAAAAATCTATGTGCTGTCAATCACTAGTGTAAAACCAGATGTTGTGGGCTTGCATTTGTGGCTGGCCAGCTGAGAAAGTGCCAAATCCTTCATCTGCAGGAATAAGAGAGTTTGGCATAAAGATGTTTCTTTAGAAATGGCAATGAAGAAATCTGATGTGTCTCAACTGATTGGTTAAGAGCAGTTAAGGCCAAGGGAACAATGGACCTGAGATCAAAATCACTAAGTAAAAGAGGCAGTTTAGATTTCACATGCTTTGAATTTGTGCATTTGTAAGATCCTTAAGGGGTTGTGATAGTGTTTTTGTACATCCCCAGATAAATGTAAAAGAACTTAGCTATCAATTTAGCCTTTGCACACATGCTCTGCAAAACCTTCAAGCATCAGACTGGAAGGCAGCTACACAAAGGCTTGAGAGAGTAAGTCCTCTGAACAGCTCCTGAGCTGAGTGAAGGGAACAGATCTGAGCAGCTGGGTACCAACTCACCCTTCTGCCATGGAGATAATCTGTGAGCTCTGAAGATAGTTTAAAGTCACATGTCCTAAAGAATTGTGACTGGGTGACTGTTCATTGCTGGGATCACATGGCTATCATTTAGGACCAGAAAGGCTCTTTGCATTGTTGTCTTATAAAGTCCTGCTCTGTTTCTCAAGCCTCCTTTTCAAGCCAGAGGATGCATCACATTATATTACAACCCATGTTCTTTTTTCCTCTTCTTTTTCTCAGGTCTAGAGCAAGATTAGTCTTTGATGAGGTGTGGTAGTTCTGGAAGAAGAAAATAGTAGTCTAGGGCAGTTTTCATCCAAAACTCACAAGCTTATATGATCCCTGTTCATCTACTGGAGAGACCAACAATTAGCATAACAGGCACAATTAATTTCATCACACTGTCTGCAACAGGCAGGTACTTGTGAAGTCTAGCCATGTAAACAGCATGAACTGGAAACTGGACTTTTGTTTTCTTCTAGAACAGAAGAGCAATATGCACTACAAATGAATGGAGTGGGATATCTACACCCCATGTGACAGCAACTTAACAAATGTTCAAAGGGGCTTCTTAGAATCTCAGCTGCATCCTTCAAGTCATTTCAGTGTGGCTCAAACAAACCTGGGCAGGACATGCCATTATTCAGAGGAACATCAAGGCTGTGATGGGCTGAGGAGCAAGGAAAGTAGGAAGCAGCAAGAAATGCTGAGGAGTGCTTGTGGCAGCTGGACTTTGAAGGCTGAGTATGACTTAATTCTGACTTCCTTTTGATTAGGGAGAAGATAGTTATGGAAAGGAAGGCCAAGAAGCAGCCAGACTGGAGAAGGTCTAACACTGTCTATAGGACCACTGGATGTCAGAGTTAAGTTGGACTCTTACTGACAGAGAAAGGGTGAGAGATCAAACATCAAGGAGATATTTGTTAAGGAGCACATGTCATGAAAAGCTTATCCTGCAGATGTTCCTAACATAAGGAAGATTCCTCAAGGATATAAATTATTAACCATATAATGACATGGGCATTCCAAAGGAAGTTCCCATCCAGAGCATCATCAGTTGTGGAAGAAGATGCAAGTCCAGATGTTTATTCAATAGGCATACCATTAGAAAAAACACAGTGCTTAAATAGCCATGTTGCTTTATACAGCATCATGAATTATTAGTCTGAGTTATATAGACTTACAGTCAATTCCCTGCCTCCTGCCAGCAAGCTTTCCAGCCTCACATACCAACACAGTTCATGTGCAGGGTAGATTTATTGAATTTCTCTCAGCTAGAGACTGCCCAGTCTCATTCATTTTAGTTTTCAGTTTTCTTGGGTGGTAAAGGTGCGGATTTCTAAATTTTAGAAATATGCTTAAGCAATTTCCAGGAAATAGATGTATATCTGCACATGCTCTAATATACCCAAATAGTCCCTAAGAAATAGGCAGCAGATGTTTTAAGGCAGAAAATCCCAGTATTTCACAAACAGTCTCAAGTTCTGTTTATTTAAAGAACGTACTTAATAAGTCCATTGTGAACTTAATCATAAATAAAGTAAAATGGGTGCATTTGCCATGACAGTTTTAGCTGGAACTCTTCCGGATTTTGTTTTCTTTGGAGTTCTATAAGAGCTGAAGACTCAAAAGGTGACCTTCATAATTCATTAATCATAATAAAACAGTTCCTTGAGGGAAAGAAATATGAAAGGTATGTGCAGTGCTGAAAGAGGCAGCTTGATTCACAGCAGATTTGAGAGTCTGGGCTCTGAGCCAGAGGATGATTTTTCTTAAAGAAATGGCCCATCCATCCCCCAGGTGCATGGGGTGCCCTTCCAGCCTGGTTGCATGGTTGTTCCCGCTGTGGCCTGCCTGTTCCTTCCAACCTGATACCTCCTGCCGGCTTTGCAGAGGTCAGGGCTGACCTCTATTGGCAACTCAGCTGTGTGGTATGGTGGCGTGGCTTGTTATCCAGCTACAGCCCAGCTCCTACACTGTCACCTCTGCCAGAGACTGTCATTGTATTGCTCTTCACCACCATGGACCGTCTTCTCCCGGGCCTCCTTTTGGTCTCTGGATACACCTATGCAGGTAAACTAGGAAGGGACAGGACATGGGCTTCCACCACTGGCCTGCAGCTGTCCTGGTAGAATACTTAGCACACTCCCAGCACAGGTTTTAGCCCCAGCACCAACCTTTGGTACAGCAAACACCTGGGCACAGTTCAGCTCCCAAGAGACTCAGTGAACAATACAAGTGCAATGGACTGCACGGATCTACACCTGAGCTGTAGGTACAGGCAGGTTATCCAAGCAAATGCACACTGCCATGGACATGGTTGCTTCACATGTACAGTTGCAGTCAATGGGGTTCATCCCTCTGCACTCCTCTCACACCCAGTTGCTCTACAATCTGTTCTAGGTCAAAAGGAGAGTCAAAAAGGAGCAATCAGGCATCCCCGAAGAAAATTTCCTTGGGCTCAACAATACAAGGTTTGTGAGATCTCAACTTACGAAAAAATAAGCCTGACAGACAGAAGAGCCCAGGCCTACCATCACCTTGGAGGTGAGACTTGCTGTGTATGGGTGTTTCAAGAGTCCCAGTAAATTGCTCCAACAATGCTGGCAGTGCCAGGCCCGGGTGTCTTCCCCATGAGTAGAATTATGGCTGCTCATGCCCTCTGTGACTGGGCAGGATGGCAGCTCCATTGGCACACACCATTTTTCACCATCGGGCTGTTGGATGCCCTTCACTCTTACCATAAACCTCTTGCAGCTCTCTGAGCTGTGCTTGTGGCCATTTCACTGTCTGAGTATCACAGATGAAGCCTCTGGTGCATGCTATAACTGTTCACATGGTCCGCTGGAGTTCAAATATGCTGATACTGTTTTCCCCTCGCACCACAGATGTCACATCTGCAAGCTTGTTCTATTTGAAGCAGTCACCAGCACCTGTCTGCCTTCCTTACCAGTGCAGTGTGCAGCCAGACCTGGAGAGCTTCAGCTACAAAATCTGTAGGAGTGGCATTACAGACTGAGGCCCATACTTGGACATCTAAGTAAAGCAGATCTGTCTTTAAAGGCATTCAGCATTGCAGATCTCCCTGATTTTGTCAGTTTGCTTAAAAGGAATGAGAATGTGATTAGCACAGTACAAGTCTCCATAACTCATCTGGGATAACTCCTTGTTTCCTCAAGCAAGTCTTCTTTTAGCCAAGTTTGCTACAGAAATGAAGCTCTTGCTATACCATGGTTTAGGCAGAAAAGCGTGTGTGCAGGTGTTTCTCCTTATTCCTGCACCATCAAATTGTGACTGACATAAGTCAATATGTCCCATCATTTTCACAAAAATAAATGGCTATGTACAGGAGAAAAAGAGATACTGGGAATGTCTGCATGGGGAAGCAGGAGAAAAGGACCAATGTCTTCAGAGATGCCAGGGAAGTAGAGAGAAGAGAGAGGTAGAACATTAGGACTACCACAGGCACTGGTAAAAGTCTTGGAGCTGGCACAAAATAATCCAGTGACTCAGCAGAAATCCACGAGGAAACCACTCCACCTACATTCTCACTGTATGTAATATTTTCTCAAGACAAACACATCACCAAAACTCTCTTCATCCCTCCACTTGCCCAAGTACTTTTGAAGCGAGACAAATAACAACAATGTGTCTTGGCTTGGAGGAATGTGAAGTTTTTCAGGAAAGATATGTAAGCCCCAAATTTTAGGAAGGAGAAGCACAGGTACAAGAGCACATCCAGAGACACTGAAGTGACAGTAGGCATCAAATCAAATCCTTGCAAGAAAACACACTCTGAACTCTACTCACACACATGCATTTTGTCATGGAAAAATGTGTGAAAAGACCTTTTTTATTGGGCTTGATGTAGAACACAGCACTCTAGTCCCACTCCAGCACAGCAGCTGAGCAAGGTGTTATTTTAAGGGCATGTGTAATCTCAATAAAGCAAGTAGGATTTCTTGTGTGCTTAGAATTAAGCACAGGTTGAAAATTGCTTCTCTTTCTGGGACAGGGTGTTTACCTTGCTGCCTTGCTGCCTTCACAGCTTCTGGGAGTATACAGTGGGTGCTGAGACCACCATCTGGGTGGGATGACAGAATCTAGAGCAAAGCCATAATTTCAGGAGAAGACCAGTGTGATCAACTGAGGCAAAATCATAAAGCAGAGTAAGTTTTTTCTGACATATAAGACAGTGTTTGAGCAGATGCAATATAATCTGTAAATATCTGAGGAGAGTAAACATTGTTGATAGAAAAAATCAATCAGGCAAGCATACTGACAATGTAATTAGGGTAAATGAGAGAAAATTAAGAAAAGCAAAATTCAAATAAATACTATGGACATATTGGTGAAAGAGTTTAGGCAGTGAAACTGCTGTCTACAGTTTTTGCTAATTTTCACAGTTCTGCTTCTCATAAAGCCATCAGGCTGGAATTGAAAAAAAAATAACATCAATACTGTGGATTTTTAATTTGTTTTAATATTAATTGGATTGCCTTTGCATCATTCAATGTATCTCTATCACAGTCAGGCCACTCAATGTCACCTCTACAAGAAGGTAGAGCCAAATATGCTCAGAATATTAGTATCAGTCTTAACTGGTTTTGGGCAAATGATGCTAGAGCAATGGAGATCAGATGCTGTTCCAGGCTATTCAGATTTAGATGATGTACTTTGGATGTCCCTGTATTTTTCTTCTGATTTTTCAGTGTAAAAGAGCTTGTTATATATTCACATAATTACTTGTATAATCTAAAAATAATTGACATTTATTCACACAGCTCTTTTGCATGGTGAAGCTAAAGCACACAGGAATTTTAGTATGAGCAGTCTGCCTAAATTTTGCGTGTCAGTAAAGGAGAACCAAAGACTGGTGCCACAGCCTGTAGTGAAGGCAGGCCTGTGGCTTTGTGTGGCTTTGTGTTTCAGAGAGCTCAGGGCTTCACCTTCACACAGGATGTGTTGCTGGTTGTTGCTGATCAGCTGCCTGGACCCACATCCATGGGACAGTTTGCTCCTGATGGGAGGATTCCAAAAGCCTGTGCTGAGCTAGACAACATTGTCTAGGTTATAATTGAAGCCATCATTGCTCCTTGGCAGCATTGCGTCCTGGCTTTAGGCAGGGCATGTCTTGCTTCTGCTCCTGTCCTCGTCTTTCCACCCTGCTATCGTTTCTGCAGAGAAGGATGCTGTAGGATCAAGGGGAGCCCAAATAAACATAATCCAGGGTCCATACCCATGGGCACAGGAGGCTGGCAGAGCAAGTTATCACAGCATCTGTAGAGGAATTGTTCCCACTGGCACCTGTTTGCCTACAACCCTGCCTGGATCTCTTGTTGCACCAGAGTTGAACGAGAGAGACTGGTGCAAGAACACAGAGCCAGTCAGGTCACAAACCACTCTCTCCCTGCCCGGGAGCTGGTCTGCCAGGGCGAGGGCAGAGCCTAGCCAGCCCTTGTGTGCAGCCCCCTCCAGCACTGCCAGCCTGCTGCAAAGGCAGAGGGACAGAAGGCACCGTTCTACCAGCGTGGGGGGCAGAGCAGCGAGCTGACCCCGGCGCCGCACACGCTCATCCCGCCAGGAGGTACAACGCTAAAAGCACAAAGTGTGTTTCATGGCTTGACCCTTTGCTGCGAGAAACTTTTGCTGCTATTTGCCTCCCTGGAGTTGCCAGAAGAAGCTTCAATGAGAGAGCTGAGGCTTGGCTTTGCTTCCGTGATGATTCTTCTCTTGGCAAAAGTTCCTCCATCTATGTGAGCAGCTGGCAACTGAGCAAATAATTTCAGGGAAGCTCAGTTTCTGTGGAAGCCTTGCATGTGCCCCTTACTGTAAATCTCCATAAACACTGGTGTCACTGTGAGATCGGACGGCAGCTATTGCTATGTTTCTTGATAAACACAGATGGTGTTTATGCTTAAATATGCCAAATGTGGTAATGAGAGCAAACTTTCAAAGGATTTATTTTTATGTTGTTTCCATTCTGTCCCTCTGATAATTAAGGCTGCTGTGACCTGCCTTTTGAAGGAGGAAAATATATTTATGCAGTGCTATTCAGCTTTCTAAAATAACTAAGGAAGGCTTTGTTTGGTTTTTGCTGAAGGACACTGAGCTCCTGTTTCCCAGGTTTTATTGCCTTGTATTGAAAACTGTAGACCAAGATTTACAAGGATAATTTGGCTATTGGTTCCTGTTCAGATTAATTGCTTCTAAAATTTTCTCTATAAAACTACTATTTTTTTTTCTTCAGAAAATTACATTAATGTAAGAGTTGGAAAGTTTTACTCTGTTCTATGTAGGTCCTTATGCCATGGTCATGCAGGAACATTGACCACCAGTGAGGAGGAGTGTGTTCAGACATGTATCTGTCATCTGGGACTTTTCTCTTCTCCAACTGCCTCTGGAGATGAGTGTGCTGTTTCTGATAAACACTGACACATGCAAGGATGAAAACAAATGTTGATACTAGAGGCAAGATCTGAGGAAGACCTACACTCTGTGAAGAAGGTGACAGAGCACCCTACACAGCTACAAGCATCCTTGTTCTCCTTGTTTCAGTGGAAAGGAGCTTCTTTTCCTTAGGAAAAATTTCTTTCCTGAAAGGATGGTCAGGCATTAGAACAGGCTTCCCAGGGAAGTGGTGGAGCAGTCAGCCCTGTAGGCATTTAAAAGATGTGGCATTGGGGGGCATGGTTTAGTGGTGGACCTGGCAGTGCTGGGTTAATGGTTGGACTTGATGATCTGAGAGGTCTTTTCCAACCTAAATGATTCTATGATTTTATTATTTCTCCTGCAGGGACTAGTTGAGGTTTCTTCCCACACACACATCTGCCATCTCTCTTGGAGGAGAGCCTGCTTCTCTGCAACACAAGAACAAAACTTCCCTCAGATTACGGTGCTGAAAACCTGGATAAATCCATGTAAGGCTGCTCTGAAGGGTCAATTTGACCAAGCTGGGGCACAGAGCACCCCTATTTGTCTTCTCTCTTCAGGCCAATGCACAAGAAATCTTTCAGAGCTAATGCAACCTTGTACCACTAGCACTGGCACTGGATGCTTGAGTTGAAATAAATGGGCTGTGACATTTCAGTGGGGTCAGCGTGGAAGAGATGCTAATGTGACATATCAAGCAGGCTATGACAGACAGCTCTAGAGATGCCTTTCCTCCAAGGACTCAGCACCAGCCATGTTTGTTGTGGGTGCTCAGGATTTAAGTTTTGATCCTCGTTATCCCACTGTTTTATTGCACTAAAGGTCACAGACTCCCTGGCACCTCTGATGTTGTCAAATACAACCTGTAGCAGAGTCTCTTACACCAAGTTCTTAAATAGCTGTGCCTAAATGTCACTGTTTCAGAAGGAGACTGCATGCACAGAGACTGTATGTTCTGTTGGCATAGAGCTCTTGCAGAGATAGCAAACTAAGAAGAATAAAAGAAAAAAAGAGTAATTTCTTTGTATTATTTTAAAATTTTGAAATAATCTCAAGATGACTAAATAATGCAAACAGCTTTCTAACAATTTGACCTTCCAAGAATACCCATTTTTTTAAGGACGGGTAGAGTTTCACCACATATCTTGTGGCTTTGAAGTAAAAATAATATTTCAAGTTTGTATTCTCCTTTCCTGTGTCTTGCAGATGCCATGAGGAAGACACCAGGATGTTTCTTTCTGCTACAGCTGTTACCATTAAATTGTGGCCAACAAGAGCTGTGTGCAATAATAGTTTCAGGAGTCTATAAGGCAGCAGCTATGTAAGAGACAGCTGTATCTGTTTTCTTCTTTACATCATCTTGTAATCTATAGCTGTATTTACAGACTTGCACAAGAGGCCTAATTTCCTGCACTGCCAAGCATCTTCAGCTTCCACCTTTGAAAATGAGAGTGGATTAGGGGGCTGAACCCTGGAATCAGGAGATAGTGACTTCCATGGCTACCTCAGCATCACAGCATCAGTTGGCAAGGAACCCAAATGCAGATGACAGAGCAGGAATTGCTGATCACACCAGTTTCTCTCTCAGGGCTACACAAAAGTCTGTAAAATGCTTCTCGTCTATGGAGTCTGCTACCCATAAAAGCTGACCCAACTGATGACATGGACTTATTCCTCTTGGGCCAATGCAAAAATGACTGTTGAAATGATGATTGGATCACCTGAAAGATGGTGGTGTAGATACAGAGGTTTTACATGCATTCATTGAGTACCCTGCGATGAAAGCTTGGCTAAATGTTAACATTTGCACATGTGGAAACCAATGAAAAAGGCCTGGCAAACTGGACACTCACAGGGACAAGCTTAAAATCAAGTCCAAGTCAGTTGCTGGAGCAGCTGCTAAACACACAAGAAAATCAGGCTTTCAGTCCTTCTGATACAGACCCTCCTATAACTTTCAGAAATTCACCTCATAGGCAATTCATATAGCTTAACTTTAGGTATTTAGGCTCCCTCTGTAATCAGAGGAGAGAGAAAAGCACTTCAAAGGTAATTCATCCTACTCACATCCAGGAATATGTCTCGATGACCTCTGCCAAATTCTCCCCATCATCCCCATTATTATCTTTCCTGTATTGGGGAATACAAAACTGGATGCAGGATGTAGATGGGGTATAATGTAGGGTGATTAGAGGTGATAATCCCTTCTCTTGATCCACTACAATGCTCATTTTACTTCTGCCTCTATGAGCAAAGGCTGAGAAACAGTCCATGTACCCCATCCCTTTGCCCAGCTTGTGTGAAATGATGGGGCTATAGGGTATTTCACAGGCCCTGTTACCGCCCCATGGCAAGAACAACACCACAGCTCCACTCTTCATGGACCTCTGGGCTTCCTCACAAAACTCTGTCTAAGTTTTGATCTTTAAATTCTAGCAGGACTTAATTTTACATCCAGACTCAAAGATGGGAAATAATCCTGACAACAGTTTAACAGGATGTGAGCAATATCAGCTCAGAAAAAAAGAGTCTGTTACACAGCTTAGAATGACTGATTTCTTAAAAGAAGCACTGGAATTTGCTTTGATTTTTGCAATGACTAAGTAACAAAAATAGTCACAGTCAAATATTAATCCAAAATAAATGAGGCATGAAGGATTAAGACATATAGATCACTAGATTTTCCACGTCATTTGATTTTAAACACTTCTTAAGAACTAGGAAAAACAACAGAAGTGCTTGTCTTTTCATAAAAAGGACATTTTTGAGGGCATGCCAACTGCCCTACAGCATCATGAGCTGATTCTTAAAATAGACTTCTGAAGTATGACACAAAAACATGAAAAATATTTTAAACTGGAAAGGATTAGGATTGAAGTTTCCGGATAGAAACAGAAAGAAGAGGTCCTGGGAGCTGTCTCATCTTCAATCCAAGCTGATTTCCCCGAGTCTGTACTGCTCTTGTTTTCCTGACTTCTTGGCACCACCTGGTGGCATCCCAAATAATGTGGTTTATGGAGAAGCTGCCAGAGCAATTTCTTCCTCTGCAGGAATGGATAAATCTAAACCACAGCAAACTCTATTCTGACACTCAGTACAATCAATCAAAAACCTTTGCCTTAGTCTCCTTCGAATTCAAACCAGTCATGTTACACTGGTATCCAAATTCCTGGCAGTATCATAGCCAGGCGTGTTTCCAAGATTTTCACAGACCTGATATTTTTACAGTATAGCACTGACATTTATACAGCTGTAAATTCCAAAGGGCTTCAAAAGCAATAATTGTGAGGTAACATTAAAGGGCTGGGAGATGTCAGCTGGGGGTAGGTGAGCAGAGCATCTAATAGGAAAAGAGAGAATTTTGCCAAAGGACATCTGAGCTAAATCATGTTCTTAAAAAAATAAAAGCGCAAGATGTTAACATGCAGGACCTTTCCTTATAGGAGCTTTCTTTACAGATTTTATACAAAAGAGCACCACAAGATGAGCTGCATTAAGTTTCATCCAGTCTGTTATTGGAGATCAGACATTAAAGCTGCTAAACACTCTTCTTCCACATGGTTGACAATCTGAACAAATAATTTTCTGCATGATTTGCACTCTTGTATCCCCAGAAGGAGTTTATTTTATAATTCACAAAATGAAACATAATATCATCAAATGTCATTTGCATCACATGTGAAATATACTTGTGTTTATAGTGTTCCAATCTTTGGGGTTGCTGCTGGGGAAGCAGTGACTAATGGATGAACTAACACCCTGCATTGGAGCATGGGGAAGTTTTCTTAGTGATCAAATGGAGCTAATCAGGAGAGATTTAGATTAGAAAATATATAAATGAAGTAATAAAGGCAATGTGTTAACAGCAGGAGGTGATCTCTATTGATCTGCAGAAGATATATAATCAAGGAGGACTGAGATGAGGTTGCTCAGAAGGAGTATGGGAGACAGGAAAAACTTAAGGGCCCCACTAGTTCGCATGTCCATGAAGGGCTGAATAATTAAATCCAAAGAAGTGGACATAAAACAGGAATTAAAAAACTAGGAAGAACATTGATCTAGAAAAGGTAGGTAATACCAAATAAACCTGACACCTTTCTTCACAGGGGAAAAAAAAAGTATTTAGTCTCTGTGGGTATCTGAAAAGGATCCCATTGGATGGCCTCAGAGAAATTATCAAGCATCTTTTAGAAAATGGGATTCAAACCACCACATGTGTAAGGCCAGGCTTTCAAGTCACAGCAGATTCTTCAGGAACTGGTCATGGACAGAATTTGGTGGTCAAAGTGGTCAAAGCAGAGAGCAGAACCCCAGGATGGTACATGGAGATGCTCAGTCAGTGCATAGGGGAAGAACTTTGGTGGCCTGGTGATCCAGTCATAATTTCAACATTGTAGGGGAAGAACTGGTGGCCTTGGAGACTGGAACAGGTGCTCATCTGTAAACTCACAGTCCCTGGAAGGGATGCTAAGAAATTCTAATTCAGCACTTGTCCTTTGGGAATGGCTAACAGGGAAAAAGAGATCTTAATGTCAGGGCTGATCTTGAAGCTGCCTTCTCCCAGCCTGAACCAGTTTTCCATCACAGAATGAGAATCATAGAATGATCTGGATTGGAAGGCATCTTTAAGATCATCTAGGTTCAACATCCCATGGATGTGATGGGCAGGGATGCCATTCACTAGACCAGGTTGCTCAGAATTCCAACCACCTGGCCTTAAACATTTCCAGGGTGGGGCATCCACAACTTCTCTGAGCAGCCTGTTCCAGGGCCACACCACCCTCAGAGTAAAGAATTTCTTCCTAATATCTAATCTAAACCTGCCCTCTTTCAGATTAAAACCATTGTCCCTTGTCCTGTCATCTGCCCATATAAAAAGTTCCTTTTTATAACAGCCCTTCAGGTACTGAAAAATGCTGTAAGTCCTGCCTGGATCCTTCTTTTCTCCAGGCTGAACAGCCTCAGCTCTCTCAACTTATTTTCACAGGAGAGGTACTCCAGCTCTCTGATCATCCATGGTGTCCTCTGGACTCACTCCAACAGCTCTATGTCTTTTCTATGCTGAGGATCCCAGAGCTGGACACAACAGTGGGGTCTCATAAAGGCAGAGTGGAGGTGCAGAATCCCCTCCTGCTGGCCACACTGCTTTGGATGCAGCCCAGGATGTGGTTTGCCTTCTGGGCTACAAGGCCTGTTGGCTCATGTCCAGTCTTGCATCCTCAAGAACACCCAAGGCTTCTCTGCAGAGCTGCTCTCAACAGGGCTCATTATTCTTGCTGGTGCTCCTGTCCCAGTCTTGTGTTTTAGGAGCTGACTAAAGGTGTGAAGAAGTAACATGAGGAAAGAGGACAAGCTGGATTAACATTTATGGTGCTGCAGATACTGCAGTGGCTGCGGGTGCTATTATACTGTGGGAATGCCAAGGTGCTGCTTCTACAGTCTCTGCCACTGCCTCACCTTACCTAAACACTCACAAATTATATGCCAGGTGCCAAAATAATAAAAAGCTTAAAAATCACAGTGTTTGAAATTATGAGTTGTTGTTTACTTTCTATTCACCTTTGAATTTGACCCTTTGAGTTGTGTGTTTACAACTTTTTTCTTTATGGCTGCATTGATAAGAATTTGCAAGGTTCAGCCTCATGCAAGAACCAGGATGTGGAGCAATACTGTTCCAGCTCCAGCTTTCTGCCTGGTCTGTGCCCACGGCCAGGCACTGGGTGAGTTGCATCCAACCAGGGCAGTTTGTTGAGCATGGATCCAAGTGTGTCATAACCTGGAGCTTAGCTATAATATTTCATCCACTACCAATCTAACAAAAACCACCAGCCTAGAAGTATTTCTTCTAAAAATTACACAAGTATTTAATTTTTGAACATATGTGTTGGATTGGTTATTATTCTGGGTTTTGGTCACAGCTAGGCAGGTACTTTTTCCTAATTTAACCTTCTACTCTTAAAAAGGTAAAAAATATTAGAGAAATTACCATTATTTTGCCATTTAAAAATAAATGGCAGCAATTTTCTGTAAAGAACACTTCACTAATATTACTTAATATTTTTATTTGTGCTCTGGACTGGTTGTGAATTCTCAATGAAAGAAATAGATCCAAAAACCTAATCTTAATTGCAGGGGAATAAACTGCAGGGGGATAACCTCCATTCACGTTTCAAGATTTCCTACAGCTTTGCACTGCTTCATTTGAATTCTTAGCTGTTTGTCACACCGCAGAGAAGGCCCGTGGCATGAGACACACAGCCTTCACACAGTCATAAAAAGAATGTATTGGCTTTGACCCTGGCACAGTTAAACGAGCAATTAAAACAGCACATAGCCTCCAGTGTCACTTTTCTTGGCACGGGTTTTTTCAGTGGTAAAAGCACAAAACGAAGCTGAAGGCACGGCCGGTAGATGTCACCCATGCACCAGGGACCAGGCGTAGCCACACAAAGAGCCACCTTCCCACTGCGAGCGGCAGCCGAGGCAGGCAAGGAGGCTTGAAAGGAAAGTTTACCTCAAATGCAGCCCATGGATGGTGTAAGGATGTTCAGAGGGCATCATGAGCCTCCTGAGTGGGGAAACTCCTGTGACCCATGCCGGACACGGGGACAGCGTCCAAACTGCTGCCTCCACTGCTGGATCTGCGCAAGGGGTGAACCCTAAAGGGAGGAGGTGCTCCTGTCGGCTCTGCTGGGCACAGGGACACCTGCCTCAAGCAGGGTGCTGGCACCTTGGGGAGCTGGTCTCCACCATCACCTCCTCTTCATCGCCAGCTTCATCTACTTCTCCTGTCGCCACTTCTGGGCTGGGGATGTCCCTGTCAGAGCGTCCCCTGCTGCAGTCCTGTGTGCTGAGGGTCTTGTGCTCCCCAGCGTGGTAGGTCAAGACTGCCAGCCCGTCACTCCTCTTTACACCCGTGTGTCATGGAAATGAAGATTCCAGCTTGCTGTTTCCCCTCTAAAAATCAGCTGAAAGCAGCTTGGCGCTATCCAGCTTAATCATAAATTAGCACTGAGCTGACTTATGGTGCTTGTTCAGTCTTTCTATAAAACATTTAAAACCAAAACACTGAATACTCTCCAAAACCTGTACTCAAGAATCTCCTTAATCCCAGACATACTGACACTACACAGCCCCTTCATTTTTACTGCAAAAGGTTAAGAAATAGTCAGGCTTAGAACCTGATCTGCTTATCAGTAGGGCATTTGGGAACAGCCCAAGGTTTTGCTGCTGCTTCTCTGCTCTGGCAGAAGGCAACTGCTTTGGCTGAGCATGTCCTGTCTCACACAGTGTCTGGTACTGGTGGGGAACTTGGCTGTCTAACCAACTCTCACATCTTACCAACTAATAATGATTCCTGAGCAAAACATTGGGTACTCCCAGCCTGGAGAACATCATCAGGTATACCAGTGGCTCTGACTTTTTGTGTGCCAAGGAGCTCTGTGCTCCGGTGTGCCAAGTCATGGGTTTTTAAAGTGACCTCTGTGGTTTACAGTAATTTAGGCACTGAAACATAGTATAGAAAAAATATTAATTTTAGGAAAAATACTAATTTAGCCAAGTACTGAGAGATGTGATCATCTCTAA
The DNA here is from genome assembly GCF_050655825.1 of Lonchura striata. Taxonomy (NCBI): domain Eukaryota; kingdom Metazoa; phylum Chordata; class Aves; order Passeriformes; family Estrildidae; genus Lonchura; species Lonchura striata. The sequence continues at coordinate 70,952,326 of NC_140703.1, read as the reverse complement.
TTATGGAAATCTGATCAAAGAACATCATCAAAACTTCTAGGAGTTTTTGTGTGTCAACCAAATCTTTTTACCTTGTTCACTCTGGACAAATAATCCCTCCAGGATCCCTTATTACACACACTGAGGACAGCAGCCACAGTTACATGTTGGCTGCAACAGGTAGCTAAATATAATTTTTTTTCTAGAGAGAATAACAGTCTTGGGGAATAAAAAAAAAAAAAAAGAAAAAAAACATATAGAGATAATTAGCACTGTTCTGACTTGCCTGGCATAGCTAGACTTCATTTCCCAAATCAGAATCTTTGGAAGGGGGCAAGTTCACGTTGTTTACCTGATAGGAACAAAAAACTGTCAACAGGAATCAGATTAATCTGATGGACCAGCTTTGATCCTTCAACCTCTTTGCACAGGTGCAGGAGCTCCTGACTGGTTGTGTTTCCTGTGGGTGGCACTGGATCATTATTTCAAAGCATGGCACCCTTTGGTTCAGTACCACAGGATTTTCCTGGGGGGCTTCCAGAAAGTGGAGGAAAATGAACTGTTGTTAATAACCCATTTTTTGTGCGAAAAACATGGGTAGAGATCACCTTCCCTGAGTACAGGTGGGAAAATAAGGAGAGGGCCATTTCTTTATCTTGAAATCCAACAAATACAGGTTCAAGGAGCTGCTGGCTTGCAGCCTTCCTGGGCCATACCATCCTTGGCTGCTGAGCAGTTCCCCCAGGCAGTGCTCTCCTGGCAGCTGACCTGGCTGTAGGCAACCTCTTTGTCCTCAGGGCTCCTCTGCCTGATGCCTTCCCACAGCTGCCTAGCGGGACCACTTAAAAGGCCATTTAATTTCTCTGCTTCAATGGAAGATGCTCAGCCTGGCCTTCAACCAGGTCTTCCACTGTCTCTAAATCAGAAAACCACTGTAAAGAATAAAATAGTTTTTTCTTTTCAATAGTACCACAAATATCATTACCATTCACATGGGCTGCACAGAATATCTTGAGCCATGGGAGATGAAGACCCAGGCACGACGCCATGCCAGTGCTGTGTGTGGCATGACTGTGACTAAAACTGAGATAAAACCTCTTATTAGACTCATTGATGTAGCAGCAGGCAGGATGTGAGGCATGAGGTCATGCTGGGGCTCACAAGCCAACCCAAAAAGCCTCTGGTAAGCAGGGCCTGAGGTCATTTCCACGAGGTGGGGCTCTATCCCCAAATTTAGCAGTTTTTCCTGTTTTCCTGAAGGCATGTGCATCTTTTCTCTCTGAGGTGCTGAGGGTGGTGGCAGTGGCCCTGGAGATGGGAAGGTTGAAACCTGGGATGAAATTCTGATGGAAGGGTGGTTTGAGGTGCTCAGCATAGGGATGCTCAGTGCCAGACCCCTGAAAGATCCTGATTCCCAGGAAGTGTTCAGCACCCCTTGCCTCTGCAGTGCAACACTGAGGGCAGCTCAAACCTGCACTCAAAACCCAAAGCAATAATATATTTGCAAATAACCACTAAGCTGGTACTCAGAGGGGGCCTGTGAAGGCTGAATCCTGCAATGTGCTAAACACCTTTTCTCCCCAGGTATTTAGAATGTTCAGCCAAGGCAAGATGCTTTTGAGAAAGGGTTTTCCTTGCAGGAATTATTTGCTTCAGGTGGCAGTTTCAAAGACACAGACATTTCCCCCCTTTTCCTGCACTTGATAGGAGTCATGTTAACATCCCAGTAAACGTGTTTTCTTTTCAGCTACATTGCTTGTAAACGTATTTGCCTGAATTAGAGCTAGTTTGCTCTGCAAACTGCATTCACCTTTCCCAGATACAGCGCAGCTGTTCCCTGTACGTTCTCTCAAAGTCCTTGTTTGCACAGACCTTTGTCAGCAAATACACCCCCTGAACAAGCCACTCATTCTGGCTGCCCAGCGCTGATAGGGGAGTTGTAAGTCCTGCAAGACACCTCCATCCTTGTCTTCTCCTTTCATTAATAGGCACCTGCCTTCAAGACGGCGCCAACAAGGCTTTGCTCACACCATCAATCATGCTGCTGAGGCTGACCGGGTCCTGCAGAAGTGTGAGGGAAAGAAGCAGACATTATTAATTCTTCCTGCAGTGAAAGCTCTTCGATAACACATTGCTGACACTCACTACATATCCCCAGCAGCGCAAACACAAAGGTCACCACCTCCTGTCAATACTCAACAGCAAACGTGTCCCACATGCCTCCCACATGCATGACAGCATTGATGGCCACTCAGGTGGAGTCATGGTCTGTGGAAAACACCAAAGCAGTGGTGCCTGCTGTGATGGTGGAGGCGCAGGGAGCTGTGCAGGGGCTGTCCTGATGCTAGAAAGCAGGACTGAGGGCAGAGTCAGGACAGGCTGCAAGCTCCACAGTGACAGAGGTTTCCAGGCTTGACCATCAATCTGGAGGAACCAGAACGTTCAAGAAATACACTAATTTCAGTGATGTTTGGCACACATCCATCAGATCTAACTGAGAGATTCTGCCAGCTTGTCTAGAAGACTGTGAAGCAGTCTGGAGTCTTGGGCTCCGCTGAGCCAAAGCGGTCTGTGACACACTGGGGAACTGGTGACTTCCAGGGCTTATGGACCTCTGTTGCAAAGCTGTAAGATGGAGCCAAGGCTCTGGGCAAGACAGAGCTCTGGTGTCCAGGAGAAATCAGCTTGAGCATGGATCTTTCATGTGGAAGTGTCAATGTGACCGTGAGAAGCGTGGGAATGCTGACATGTTGGTGCATGCTGGGCTCCTCATTGCTCCCATGGTTCTTGCTCCACACACAGGAGCCTGCGCTCCTGGCTCTCAAACTGCCTTTCCAGTCCCATCTGTGTCTGCTTGGGCTTCAGCCTGAGATGCAATATTTGAGGAATGTACTGATCATTTGGATCTAAAGGAAAGGGATGAGTCACCAGAGAGTGTCACTGGTTCCAGATAAGTGTTGTTTTTGTACAGCTCCTGAAGAGAAAAAAATTTCATGGATATATATGTGTAGGGAGAAAGAGAAAAGTGAAGAGGGCAAAGAAAACTACCGGGGGGTTTTCAGTGTCTGACATGTCCTGAGATACACACTGGGGCTCCCAGAGAAGGCCTTCTCCCCCCTTCCACCAAGGTCAAGGACTGCTGTTCTGCACACCTGTGGGAAGAATCACTCTAGCTTTGCCCTCAAGTAAATTATCCAGCCAGTGGTTTCCTCCATTTTTCAAGCTGCCATTCAATTCTTACACAGAATATTTCAGTTTTGAGGTAGACAAAAGCTGTAATACCAAGCAGGGCTTCATATCATGTACTGTGAGCATCCCAAACTAAAATTCAGAGCACGTGTTGGAACCTGCTTCTTACCAAGTCTGGGATATAGGTAGCCATCTGGGGATCTGACTCTCATCTTTCTAGTCCTAAAGATGTCCACACCAACTGTATCTGCTCTCAGGGCCAGGTATACCTACAATCTTACACACCTGTGCTACTCTGACCCCAACCAGACCTTCCAGATACTCAGGCCAGGTCACAATGTTTCTTTAAACTGTATTTAAAAATTTAGCCTTCATCACAGCCAAGATGTTGCCAAAAATAAGAATGAAATTTATCACAGTATCCACATTTTCATGCCTGTTGCAACTAATTTAGTTGGTTTCTCTTAGAGCAAAAGCAGGTGTTGTGGCAGATGAGTACTTGGAGGAGATCTTCAAGCACAGATCCAGCTTTCAGGCAGATGCAGGAGGTCTGCACCAAGCCTGACAGAGTTCAGAAAGCATTTGGACAATACTCTCAGACATATAGTGTAATTATTGAGGTGTCCTGTGCAGGGCCAGGAGTGGGACTCAACAGTCCTGATGTGTCCCTTCCAAACTCAGCCTGTTGTGTGGTTCTATAATTCTGGGTCTGACATTCCAGACAGTCAGTATCCAAGCAATCTTCCCAGAATGCATTGTTTTCTTTGCTCTGAGTTTCCTGTCAGAGATCTCCACTGCCTTTTAGCTGGAGGGCTCACTGAAACTGCCTTTAAACTTCAGAGGGGATGAAGGCAAGACATGGCTCTCTTCCCGTAAAGTGCCTGCAGCAACTCCACCCTCCTTCGAGCTGGCTTGATACTATCTGCAGTAATTTAAACAGATATTGAATGAGTAAAGACTCTTACACATCAACCATGCACTAAAAGAGTCTGAGGAATGGTATTTTACTTCATTGCCAATATCTTGATGGGCTGTTCCGAGCTTATCCTGGTCTGGGGACACATCCCTATCTCCTTGAAAGGAGTCAGGCACACAGCTGTTTACATTAGTGATTTAAGTCCTCAGCTAATTCCACAGTCATGTCCAGGTCCAAGAGTATTAATCTGGACTGTTTTTAACTGACCAAGGCTATCTGAGACACCCCCCTGACCAGGATTCATTGAGAGATGAGGATATGCTGCTCATTACTGATCTGGATGCAGACAGTGCACAGGTAAGGGCTGTGGTCTGTGAAGCTGTGCTAAGAGTTGGGCTGCTGTGTTAAGAGTTGGACTGAACTTAAAAGTGCAAGTGCTGAGGGCAGAATGACAAAGGCTTTCTGCCTGTACTGATCATCTGATGCCAGAAGGAAACCAGTGGCAACTTTGCCCCCTATTCAGCGAGCTCGAGCTGGTATCCAGAGCCATTTCTCACTGGGAAGTCATGGCTGATTTGTGGTCAATAAAGAGGGATAATTTTTGCTATCTGATGAAAACTGAGTAACTTCAATACAGTTCCCTGTGGGCAAGTGTGTGCTACCACCACTAACATCTGCAGTGATCCAGCTGGCTTTCCACACAGGTCAATTACTTGTAGAGGCTTGCAGCTTGCAGCTCAGACTTACCTGGGATCCCCCTCAGGGCTGGAGTGTTTTAGCAAGGACTCGCTCTGATCCACGTATCTAAATCTGTCAAAAGATGTTTTTGAAGTAGCACAGTGAGATTACATAAAGTTTGTGTGATATCTCTTGCTGTACTGAAAGGTTATCTCAGCTGCAAAACTCTGAATTGGTACATTTCCAATTAATACTTGCTTCTGTGCAAGAGGTGTAACACTCCACTGGAAGAAGTCTAATTTGCTACATATCTTGGTACATTTTCAAGGAAGTTTGAGTTCAACATTAAGAGAGATTTTATCTGTTGTTATTATCACTGCATTCTGACTATGCAGACTGAGCACTAGAGAGACATTAAAGTCAAATGACCATGGCAGGGAAATGGAGCCAATTGTAGTTTAAGGCTATATCAGCTGAATCAAGTAATCTGTGAAAGAAGCATGAAACCTGCTTAACATGTTATTGAATCTTATCAGACTGGGATATGCTTCAATGCATCAACTCAGTTCATCATGATAGTCAATGGTGGAGAAAGCTGGGAGAATGTGAGGACAGTCACATTAGCCTAGAAGGGTATTAAGATAAGCCAATGGAACCAGAAAAGGAGAATGGCAAAATAGGGAAATGCAATTTGGAAACATGAACTGTTTACATGGTCTTTAGGAGAATTATATTTACCAAGTAATCTTGGTTGTCTAATGCACACAGGCAGGACACGTCTCTTTTTATGTGTCTGTACAGCAAGTGGCTCAATGACACATAAATATAATTGATGGTAATATTATTTAATAACTGCAAGAATAAAAGCAATGGAAGATGAGGTCTTCATGAAGAAACCCTTCACAACAGCAACAGGCAAAGTTCAAAGTCTGTTGATCACAAGGATGTAGGTAGCATTCAAAAGAATATATGGAAGCTGTGCATTGGTGTTAACTTACAGCATAACTGGAAAAACCTTAAAATGTCTATCGCAAGGTTTCAAATTAAGAAGGAATAGGATCTGCATCTAGAATGGAAAGGAAATTAATCCTTTTTCACTCACTTTTTCACTCATTGTTGAAAAAAAAAAGAGAGCGATTACAATTTTCCTAGTAAAGGGAAATTTCATAGCTCTGAATTGTGAATGTTAACACAGAATCATTTTAGTCCAATAAAGGACTTTAATGAGCATACAAATGCCATTTTTTATGTAAGTGTAAAGACAGAAAGTATCAGAAATATGACTATTTTTTATTATTTTCTTGGTTTTTTTATGACATCATTTGTAGAGAGTGACTATCAAAGGCTGTCTCAGAAACATCACAAGGGCAGTAATCAAGTTCATCTGTTGATCAATAGCAGTAAATAAGTGTGGTATATTTACCATGTAGCTTTCTGAAAGTGGGAAAAGCTTTGCTGGGTTTTCAGTAGGTAAAGAATTGCAGTTGCCATGCATAAATATGTCCTATCTCACTTGACAGAGTTTTTAAACTTCCAAAATAATTTGTGCCTAAAAACTTACAGTTGGTGCCAAAAAGACACAAAGACACAACTGAGGGGTTTCAGTCTTTAGGACTAAGGTTAAAAATTGAGAAAGTTAACATTTGTCACCCTCCTCCTTCCAAAATCTGACATATCCACATAACAACTTCCATAATTCTCAGATCTGCTGGTTTAAAGAGAAAAAAAAATCCAATATATTCCAAATACAGCATTGTGTCTATTTGATTTCCAGTGTAACAGGAGAAATGAAGTAGTGCTGGGGTGATCCTCTGAAGAAGTCTAGGAAGATGCTTTGTAAGAAAGGGAGCTAGATAATGGAATACCAGGCTGCTACCAAGAAGACAGAGATGATGTTTATGGTCAGAAATACCCTGATTTCTTTTATAGAAGAGCTTGAAAAATTAGGTCCTGCATATTGTCATCTGAAAGGTGAATGAAATGGTGGCAGCCTGCAGTGGCTATCACATAATCACTTAGATTGGAAAAGACTTCTAAAATAATTGAGTCCAACCCAGCACTGCCCACTCCATCACTAAACCAGGTCCCAGGTGCCACATCTACATGGCTTTTAAATACCTCCAGGGATGGTGACTCCACCACTTCCCTGGGAAGCCTGTTCCAATGCTTGACAACATTTTGGGGGGAGAAATTTTTCCTAATATCCAATCTAGGTCTTCTCTGGCACAGCTTGAGGCCATTTTCTCTTATCCTATCTGCTGTTATGTGGAAAAGAGACCAACACCCACCTCACTAGAATCTCCTTTCAGGAAATTGTAGAGTTTTTTTACTAGCTAATAAGTGTTAGCCAATGGATTTACACTTTTGTTTGAAATTAGGCTCCTAACTTTTAGATACTGTGGGGACAGGACCTTCTGACATAGTCTGAGTGTCCTTCACAGGCCACCAAACCAGTTCTCTGGAGGTGAAGGCATGTGGCAGTTCAAGGAGCCAGGTCCACAGTGAGCTTTGCCTGAGATGCAATGGCTTCATTCCCTGTGTGCTGTGTCAGATGCTTGATGCATGCAGGGATCATAGTGACTTGCCCAAGCACATTAGAGTCTGAAAGGCAATGTGACTTTTATGCAATTAATTTCCTTTCAAACAACTAATAAGCACTGGTAAATATTGGCCCAAAGACAGCAATAAAATAAACACTGTAAGTCTGGGTCTTGTCTCAAAGCCCTAGAAGTTTGTTCCCAAAAGTTTCTTTAGTTGTAGCAGTACAGAATGAAGTCTTTATATTGCAGGGCAATTGTGCTCATGGGTCTGGAGTTTAGACCTTTACCATAAGCTGTTTTCTCCCACTGACTTCTATGAGCTGGAATACAGCATGGCATCTATGATGTCTTATGGTGTCCAGCCTGCCTTTGGTCCTTTGGTCCATCCAAATTGCCATAGGTCTCACTGGTCTTGGCTATAAGGGCTCTAAACATAAAGCCTTTTTTCCCTGCATTTCAGCCACTGAAACAATTTAGCAGTAAATTCAGCAGACACCTACATGGTCAGACTTCTGGACTAGAGAGCTAAGCTCAGGGAGATCCAACTGAGCCCAGCACACGGCACACCACCCTCTCTGGCCATGGAGAAGAACATGCAGACCCACACTGTCATCTCAGAACAGCTGGTTTCAGCAGCACAGGGCTAAATACAGTAGCCTCAAAGAAGCACCCAGTCATTATCAATTTGTTTCCCTATGTGCCCCAAACTTTTCAGAGCCATTCAAGTCAAAATGCCAGTAGTGCTTCAGACTGGAACAGGACACTTGGAGTACATTGTGAGACACTTGGACAATATTGTTCTGCCCAGGAAGGCAAGATAAAATGGAAACTTGTTGAAGCTGGCCAATGTGGCAGCTGCCTTCTCCTCTCAGCACATGGTTAATACATTAAAGCTTATGTTTGAGCATAAGAGAGATGAAAAGTAAGAACAAAGTCTGAAAACACATACATTGGGAAGCTGTTGAGGGACTGAGGTATGCAGAGGATTTTTATTAGCTCTGATTGCAAATGCAAAGTAGAAATTGTTATTTTAATGGAGGTATGTGTGCAAATACAACCAGAAAGACAAAATAAACATTGAGAAATCTCAGAAATCTTGGAAAAGCATGAACTAGGAAGAAAAGTATAACCTGCAGGCTGGAGAATGGCATAAGGAACACCAACAGAGGTCCTGTTCCCTCAGGCATCCCAATCCCTGTGTTGATAATTGGGGGTTATTTTTTGGGTTTTTTTTTTTGTTTGTTTTTTTTTTTTTGTTTTTTTTAATTTAAATTAGTCAAGAGAATTGTATTGCAGAATTACCTGATTATTCCTTGTCCTAGTGGCTGGATGAATATGCCCTGCTGGGGCCAGAAGTAGCAGCCTTTTTTGGGCTGCATTTGACATGCTCACCTGAGAAGTTGTGGAAAAACAAATTCTGCTAAGTTATGTATGATCAGGGACATCACTTTATTAGGGACCATGAAGTTTTGGAGTTGGGGTACTTTGTAATATTTATCAAATAATACTCAATCACTTATACCTCCCTTATATATTTGGGTCCCCATGGTAATCAGGACATCTCCCTTATCAGTCCCCACTACCCCCACAAGGAATGGTGCTCCTGCAGTTTTCATTTCCAGGAAAGCTGGAGATGGCTGTGATAATGTAGTCTGGCCCTACCAAGACTTTGGCCTTCCTCTGGGAGAAATCACACCTGCCTTTCACAGACTTTCCCACCCAGGGCAACACCTTAGAATACAGGTTTCCTCTGAGTAGCAAAAACTGTACATATAAGCAGACTTTAAAAAATCCACATAGAACTAGGATGAAGGGAAAACTTATACATCTAACTTCATTTGATGAATTTTCTTCTTTGCAGAATTGAAGGTCAATCGGGATGAGCTTACCTAGAACAACCAGCAAGCAAACAGCCCTTAAACTGCTCCTGCAGACCTCAACCCAGTCAGCAGCTTTCCTGCCAGCCTACCTGTGGCAGCTGTGTGCCACTCAAGTACCTCTGAGGATTGAGACCTGTAGAGTAAATAGCTGCCCACAGCTGCTGGGAATGAAGTCCTCACATAATGGTTCTTGAAGTTACCATCGCCTAGAGTGGCCAAAACATGATTTTTGGACAAGTGCTTTTTTCTTTTTTTTTTTTTTTTAAATTAGTGTTTGTCAGTTTACAGGTTAATGCTGTTCTGGTAGGTTTACTTGTTTGCATGGATTGAGGCCACTGCCTGTGATTTGTGGGGTGCACTGTTGGTCCTTCCCTCTCCCACACTTCCCACCACTTCCTCTGAGCACAGCACAGCTGGAGTTATGATCTCACACACCTTGGGGAAAGGCAGGCAAAGGAGTCAGGCAAGGAATTGGGTACTGCCACGCTAAGCAGTACTATGCCTGAAGGTTAAACATTCCCCTTCTTTTGAGAGGGAAGTCATGCACCACCACCTGACCCCTGTGGCTCAGTTTAGGCCACTCTGTGGGAGAAAATGTGACATTTCAGGAGGGCAAGTAGGGTACCTATATAGGAGCTTGACATGGTAGCCCATTTCCCTGAGAGAAGTGGTGGATTTCCAGTACAACTTGTATTGATCTGCAACCATCTGAACATGGTCTACAGGACCAGGGAACAGTGAGAGGGACTGGACCTGAAAGCAGTTACTTTAATACATCCTTTTTGTACCCTAAATATGGTTACAAGATGGAAAGGACACAGAATGTCCCCAAGAAAATTTAATTTGTTTTGAGTAGCCCTTGCATAGCTGGAGGTAGGTCTGATGAAGGTGTTGGCAAACATTGAGAAGAATCCTGTTCCACTTCTGAAAGTAGAACTTGTGCACTTGCAGAAACCAGGGGGCTTAAGCTGTAACCAGGGGTAAGAGGCTCTGAGTTGTGCAATGCAAGTCAGGCTGGGTGGTCTGCATCATTTGTCTAGCCTTCAAAACCTGTGAGCATGTCTCAGGAGAAAGGTGGAATTAGGATTTGCTCAGTTCATTGCACAAAAGTAACGATGATAATTGTACCAACACCCCAGTTTGCACTGGGAGAGCCTCTCAGTACTGCTTTTTATGAGAAGCCACCTCAGAAGCCAGTTAATGCTGAACTGACCCACAGCAGGCTTATGTGATGGCAGAGAGGCCACGGATGGCCTCGTGCCCCAGGTTCCTTTATGACGTCTTTCCTTGTATCCACTGGATCAATTTTACCTGAAATGTTTGCTGCCCCTGAGGAGTGAGGAGGAGGCAGGAATGCTGAAGATAACTCTGTAAACAGAGAAGGCATGGAGGGGTCAGAGCCTAGGGAAAGGATCAATATTCTGTCTTAGCCAAGGGGATGAATTAATTGAAACTGAGGGACAGACATCAAAACAAAAAGGAAGGTGTTATCTTTTTAAGACAAACCACAGATTATTTTATTGCCTGCATAAGACAAAAGTCCATATTCTTGGGAAAATCAGGAAACAACAATAATAATAACAGTAATTTTATTAATAGAAGTACTACTATGACAACCAGTAATAATTATCAAAATAGTAATAGTAATCCAGACATGCCCCTAGAGAAGAGGTGAGTAGGGTGCAGGGTCAGCTGCAAGTTGCCTTTGCAGTTGAAATGCAGTATACATTTGGGTACTTGCACAGCCAGGATGTTCCCTACAGCCTGCAAGAGGCTTGCACAGGAATAAATGCTGACTTTGTGCAGTACCCAAACAAGATTCCCAGCACCTTTTTCTGGCTGTCGTTCCTCCTCCTTTCAGGCACATCTTTGTTCTGTTTCCTGGCATCTGTAGCCCCATCTCCTTTATTTCCTTTGCTGCCCTTTCTCCCCCTCACAGCTCCTGGTTCCCTGTTCTTTGTGGGTCCCAGGCTCTCCCCCAGCCATGACTAAATGGTCAATGTCAAGCTCATGTGAAGTAGGAGGGGCTGCAGGTGCTAGGGAAGGTACCCCTGATGCTACCCAGTTTGGGGTGCAGCATTGTCCCTGCAGGGAGAGAAGAGAGCATAAAGAAGAGTGGAGAAGTAAGGCTGGAAGGTTCTGGTCTCACTGATCCACTACTAGGACTGGAAAATGAACAAGACATCCATCTCTTGGGAGAGCAAGGATTTCAGCTTTCCCTCGGTTAACTGGGTACCAAGAGGTCCTGCTGTCTGATGCTCAGAAATGTTGTGCCTGCCTGGGCTTCTTTTCACTGCAGGGGTCTCAGCATTGCACAGACACTGCTCCCCAGAACTGTGCTCCCAATCCAACCACCTTTCCCAAACCTTGTTGAAAGCATTCCTAAAGCTTTTCCTTCATGGCCTCTCCTCTTCCTGCAGCCCATCTCTCCTCTCCCCAGGGGCTACACTCCTGACCAATGCTTCTGCCCCTCCTGAAAGGCCCAGCTATGATAGCAAGGGGAGCTCAAGTGCCCCAGGACACAGACAACAGCCACTTCCCACCACTAATCCATAGTGAAATCATTGTCTTAATGGCAAGAGTCTCCATTTTGCATTTGGTATTTAAGAACTTGACAAAATATCAAGGCAACAACAAGTGGCTGATCCTCACCAGACTGGGCATGGGCTCTCAGCTGTGAAAGCATCATCACTGTCCTTGCCTCTAGATTTCCATTTGTTTCTTAATTTTTTGGTTCCTCCTGCCACTGCCACACCATGCAACAACAAGTCAGATTTTCCATCAAGGATTTCTCCTGCCCATCTGTCAGGTTCTCTTTCCCCTGCTCCATTTGATTAATTGGCAAGGCACCAGCACTTGTAGCAGCACAACCACTGACGCAAGAACTTTGTTTATCCACCCTCAGCTCTGTAGTATGATACTAAAGGCTGGGCAAAAAAGACAGGTTAAGGCCCCTTTCAGATATCAAGGTGCTGTTTTCCCTCCTAACATTAAACTCTGTGGGAGGGGGTCCACTAACACAATTTTTCTAGGTACGCAGTCATGGGTGGTGCGAGAAGGGACTGTCTTGTTAGAGAAGTACTCACAAAGGCTGTACCACTCAACCCTCCAGCACTGGCTTGGAGAGTTACCCTGATTTAACTCTGACAGGTGTTACCTCTCCAGGCTCTGGTTCCCCAAAAGATGAAAATCTTTCCTCAAAGCTTAGTCTTGCTTAGTTGAATTGGAAGCTCACTGGCTTGGGTGCTGTGGGCTCTGGGTTCCCAGTTGGCTGGAGAGCCTCAACACATTGTCACAGCATCCTGCTCACTGAGCGCGTGCAGGTTCTGGTGCATATGCTTCCCTGAGTGTGTCTAGTCAGGAGCACCTCTCCTCCTGCACCCCTCTCCCTCACCCCTTCTCCACCACATGTGGGAGGATGGAGTGGGCAGAGAGCACCTCAGCCCTGAGACAGCATATCTGCATCATGGCTTACAGCATGGAAAGGTTGTGTGCCAGGACTAAAGGATGAAACTCTACTGGGGGACTGCCAGAAGCCATTTAGTGAATGCTTGCCTAATCCTTAGCTCCCAGTTTAGGGGGTGTTTTGTGCCTATTCAAGTAAGAAAAGTGCAAATTTGGGATCTGTCCATCACCCTCATGCAACCAGACAGCAAAAGAGTCCATTCAGGAAGAAGGGACCTTCAAACATCTAGTATTGCCTCCCCAGAGGAGAATGAGAAAACACATGAATATTTTAGATCAGGCATTTGTTTTATCTGTTGAAAATTGTGGGTCTTCCTCTGGTGGAAAAGGATCTCATGCAGTGGCTTAAAACCAGTTGTACTGCTTTTAAAATCATCTGGAGGCAAGCAAACCTCTACATCAAGAAGGATTCAAGGCTGCCTGTGCAGAAACTAAGAGACTATGGATGGCAAAGAGCTGTAAGAAAAACTAACCCTTGGTAACACAAGAGATGTGGAGCTGTTTGTTTCCACAACAGCAGCAGCAGCCGTGCTGCTCAGAGAGCATCCAGGTGATTCCAGCCCTGGGAAAATGGGGACGTTATAAGCTTCTGTGTAAAAGTAGCGTCTATCTTTGCTTCCCTTTTAACAAGATTAGTCTTGCTTTTCTCTCCCTCTTTCTTTTGCTGTCTGCTGGCCACCTCCGTGATCTCCCACTAATGTGATTAGCGGTGCATGGGGACCATACTGGCAGCAACTGTCACAAAGATCTCTGCTTACTTGAGTGCACCTCTTTCCTCAATGAAACATCTTGTGTTTATGGTCACAGGGGGTATTGTTAACTCCTGGATTCTAATAGAAAGGGATATTTACGACCCTCCCATAAAAGTTGATTCAGGGAGACATTTAGGAAAGAAAGGGACAGAAGACAGATGTGTTTCCTACCACAGATGCTGAGGAGGTTCAATTGTTCTGCATATGTAATGACTTTTTATGGTTCCTTACAAACGCTTTCCACTCTGCTAGAAAGGTGCCTAAGTCAAATACGCATAGTTGTCTACAGAAGAGAATTTAGTGACCATATAGGACACTACAACTTTATATCTTGTTAAATATGTCAGAGATGGGCATCACTATGTGCACAACATGAAGGAGAATCTCTGCCTGCACTGAGTCATGGCTACTCTGCTGCCTTCCCCACTGCAGCTCTGCTTTTATTTAACATTTCCTGGGGCTTTCAGAGTATGTTTACTGTCATGCCCATATGGTTAACACTTACAGCACCTATTGATTTTTTTTAAAGTGAAGCACATTATCAGTGTTACGTTGACAGCTGCAGTTTGTGTCTTCCCAAAAGAGCAGAAAAAGAAGCCTAAACCTTCCTAACTGTGCAAACAAATAAGTACTTGTAGGTGACAAGACCGGAAAGGTTGCTGGATTATAGGTCTGAAGAGAACAGATGACCAGTGACTGAAGCATAATTACAGGCAAGAGAGGAAAAGGAAGATGGCAAATTGCTCTGTTATCCTAACAGCAGCCAGAGGATTCTTGGTTACATGATGCTTCTGCCTCAGGCTGGCTGGTTTTACTCTGTGATGTGAGCTCCCACAGGGTGACAAGAATTAAGGTGAGTGTACAGGAGGAAATTTGTATCTCAGGTGTAGAGATGAGCTTATAACTATTTACAGCAGTAGAAGATCTGTCTGAAGCCACCACCTCTGGTACCTCTGTGCTCTTGTGACAGAAGCAAAGACATTTTCCAAGAAGTCTTATGCCAAAAATGTTGAGCAAAAAGTGGCTGTGCACTGAGATGCCTGCAGAGAAATGCAGCTCATGCCAGCTGCACCCACCATCCTACCACTGTCATCCAAGGAATCAAGACTGACACTGATTGAGGACAATGTCCTCCTGTCTTGATGCAAAACAGAAGAAGTGGGAAAGATTGGCAGCATGAGATCATCGAGGAGCTTGTGCACCTCCTTTTGTGCTCAAACACAAATATTTCCAGCTGGCCTGTGGGTTTGCAGCATAACAGAGCTAAGGAGGGTTTCACTGGATTGACTCACACTCTTACCAAGTTAGCTATGAACTTAAATCCCAAGCAGGACAGGCTTGAGTTGCAAGTGGATGGTTAATTTTCAAATGTCCAGATAGAGTCCAGCTTGTTATAATTCAGAGCTGAACTGCCACTATGTGGGCAGTGTTACCAGAGTTACTGTATCTGCCAGACTGATTTCCTGCAGTGTGAAATTCTGCACGGGAACATCTTAAAAAGGGTTATGACCAAGTTCCCTGCATAGACAAGTAATTTCTAATGATTTTGTAGCAATGGATACCTCTTTGTCTAGCAGCTGTGAATACCAATATCACTCCTGCGTTCTCATGTCATGACTGTCCATTCATTACCCTGGGAAAATATAAAATTCCCAGATGGGGAAGCTTTCTTTGTCTGGTAAATAATTAATAATGAAACTACAAGCTGCTGCTTGTCTCATATGCTCATACAACAAATGGTACTTTCTTTGCCTGAGAACAACCAAGGTAAAAACCTCATGGGATAGACAGCATGTCTGCAAAAGCAAAACCTCACTTGCTTGAAAAATCTGGGCTAAATAACTGGGAAACAGCCAAGTTCAGTAAAGGCTGGAGTAAAAAAAAATGTTTTGACTTACGAAAATCCCTGCTTAGGGGAAGGCAAGCTTGATCACAGCAATCTCATCTCTCAGGAGATTTCAGGTATGCTCCATCCAGATTTCCTCTGACACAGATAGTGGACATCCTCTGGGATTTACCTAACCAAGTGAGTAGCAAAGGCAAGAGTCCCCCTACCCCATGCAGCTGAAGTGAGAAGAGTGGAGCCTGGCTAGAAGGGGAAGGGACACTGCAGAGTGCATCAGACTCCTCCTGCCTGCAACATCGTGCTTCTTAATGTCAACTTTGTTAATGTCCAACTGCCTTGGGAGAAAATAAGCTCTGATGTGTGTTTCTGGTTTCCTAGGGTCTTATCCCATCCTCCAAAATGCTGTATTTTCATGACCAACTGTTCTCCTCACATGCTTTGCAGGCTAGACTCTGCCATTAGATCAGCTACCACCTTTATTGATTTTTAGGAACAAATCCCTTTATTTGAGAACACATTTCTCTATTTCCTTCCTTTTGATGTGAGCAGAAATGCTACATTATAAACTACCTACTGTTGTGGCGCGGCATGCGCTCCTCGCCGCGGCACTCCGAGCCGTGCCGTGCTGGGCGGTGAGGGAAGAGAACGGGCGGCCGCTTTCCCCCGCAAGCTCTGCAGTCTCAGTTCGTGGCGCGCAGGGACAGACGAAGGCGACACGGGGCTTGGGGGGGAACGAGATGGTTTTATTCCATGAGCCCCAAGACCCCGGCGGGCGGGGGGGCAAAGGTTTTATACAGAACTCAGGAGGACGGGTGTAGGAACAGTAACCAATGAGGGAATAGCAGGGGAGGAGTTTAGGGCAGAACTAACATCTGGAAGCTGAGGAGGGGGCTAGAATGAATGACAGGGAAGGTTCTAGGGAAAGGGGCAGGGAAAGGGAGGATTGACTACTTGGAGACGGGGGGGGGGAAACAGATATTAAACAAATATCAAATGAAAGAAAAACACACCACCGCAACCTACTGATAAGGAAAACCCCTGGCCACCAGCCCAGGAAACCTGACACTAGGGATATAAGTGACAGCAGCTTTTCATGCATCTGCTGGTTGTACCTTTGCAATGGCTCCAAGGAGGGTACCACACAGTACAGCACTGGGCAGAGGTAGCCAAGCTGGTCTAGAGCACAACAGCTCAAGCACTGAAAGCCATTGAGACTGTGGTGTCTCTCTGTGTTTTACCATGGTCCCAGCCCCACACTGATGGAGCCCTTCCCACCAGACACTCAAAGTCACTGGTGCCCTGCCTAGGCAGTGGCCTTGTGCCTTGACAATGCTGGCTGTAAGAGCAAGCTCTCAGTTGTTACCTTGCTCAGATTAGCCTTGTTTTAACTCATGTAGGCTTTTGAATCCCAGCTCTCTGCTGCCCCAGTGATTTGACTGAGCCCAGGATGTGGCCTTGCATGTTGGGGTGGGGCACAGCCCTGCCATAAAGGGGGAATGCTGTGAGCACTAAGGAAATTAAGCCAGGAACGCTGAGAGTTCTTTGCCATAAAAAACATGCTTCAGGCTGTGTCTTGCTGAGCAATGTTAGTTCCCAAGGCTTTTTTCCCTTGTTGTTGTCATAAAAGCTCAGTGAAATTACCTACAAGCTTCAGAAGTTGCGTGCGGGAGGGTATTCAAGTGTAGAGCCCATAGTTGGAGCCTGTAGAGATTCTTCTGCTTAAACTGGCTTGTACTGGTATGGCATTGCTGGGCTCAGTGGCACAGTAATCAACTCAGATCCCAGGAATTAATTATTCATAATTTTCTTCCCTGAAAACAAATGACTGCTAAGAAAATTTTTGAAAAAGGGATCTGTGCTGGGCTCCAAAACCTTGCTGTTTCATCCCTCTCATTAGGGTCAGGACATCTATTTAGCAGGATTGTTTCATGTGGGAGGTAGAGCTGCAAGCTGGTGGCAAACCAATGGACCAAAGCACAGAAAGCAAGCAAACTCAACCAATAGGCACTTTCACAAGGGCAGCTGCAAACACTGTAACACATCGCTGTGCACATGTACACAATATGACACCTTCTGAGTAAGGCAAAGCTGTAAATGTGTCTCTGAGTGAATGCTCAGTGACTCAACTGACACCCCTGCTTATCATTAGCTAACTGATGCAATCCGTCCTTCTGCCTGTAAACCATACTCAAGCTGATTGCAGCTCTCCCTGTCCTGATGCCATCCCTCCCTGCCCCTCCTGGGCAGCACATGGCTCAGCAGGTGTTTGTCACTTGACACTTTAGCTGCAGAGAGCATTGGTCTGATGGGCATCCAAGTAGCACTTTTGTGTTCGGTTTTGGATCATTGAAACATGGAACCTCAGAATGGCCTGGGTTAGAAGAGACCTTAAAAATCATCAGTTCCAAGCCCTCCACCATCCACAAGATCAGGTCATTCAAAGTCCCCTCCAACTTGGCCTTGAACACTTCCAGGGATGGCACAAGGAAAGACAGTAGTCATGACAGAGGGGCAGCATGGACAACAGGAGAGATATGAGGAAAACTATGTGGTACAGATGTGCTAATTACAATTAAAATCTGCAAAGAGAGCTAGTTTTCTTAATGAGGTAAAAAGACTTCTCCCAATAGCATGAGCTGAGTGACTCAGTCCTCTACACCCCAAAATCTGGTATAGCAGGAAAAGGTAATTTCCTCTGAGGCAGATGATGTATTTAAAACACCCATCAGAGGCATGGCAGCTGCTTGCTATGGAGCACAGCAACATCTTTTAGGTGGGCAGGGAAAATAGAGGACAAAGTGAACAGCCGAAGAGCCTGGTGAGTAAATCTGGTTGGTGACTTATCATCCAAGCCAGTTGCAGTCACAGACTTACTAACAGATATGAGTTAGAATAGCGAAAAATACTTGGTTTTGCCAGTTTGATATGAAGTGAAAGAAGAGCTTTGTATTTTTCTGTTTACTGTGATGGAGATATGGAGACTTTTCAACAGAAAATTCTTTTGTTTGGAGTCCTTTCCAGAAAGCACAATACATATTTGCCCAGATTCCAGCAACTGGGTGGTTGGTGGATTACATCTTCACAGAGAGCTTTCTGTTTCAATACATTCAGAATTAGGCCTTTTACTTTAATGTTGATCCTGACTAAGTGTCACAGCCAGCACTGTGAGACAGCTACAGTCTGGATCTGGCTCTAAAGTGACTAAAGTGACTGGACTGAACTGATTTGTCACTCCCAGGCTCACAGTTGATTAACCATGACCAGAGCAACACCTTCAGATGAGAGGGTAAGAGAGATACATGAACTGCTGAGGCACTTGTTCTGCATTTGTAACAGCCCAGTGAAAGACTGGAATCCCTACTGGTGGATGCCAAGGGCTGGGTAAACATGTAGCACAGACTCTTGCTCCAGACTTCAGTATGCAGATTTATGAATAAGCACAAAATGTGGGTGAATTTTTCACCCAAAATGACCAAAGGGAGCTGAGAGTATCTGGGAAGAGGAACGCATAACAAAACAATCAAAGCAAAGTGTGATAGAGATTGACCACAATCAGGTAATAACTGCAGGGAATTCTTGGTTTAAATTGTAAGCCTACACAACAGCATTTTTCTTTCTTTGATGACTGCATTGTCCTTGTTCTCCTTCCATGCCCTTCACTCTTATTACATCCACTCATGCCACCTTAGCTTAATTAGTGAAATAACCAGAATGGTAATGCTGAGTTTTGGCTGGGACTGCAGGTAAGAACAACTAAGTAGAAAATGTCCAAAAGCTGTTATCTGATAGAAAGTAACCTTTCTGTGGGAACAAGAAAAGCAAAATTTTGGCCTTTATTTTCAAAAGAAAAGTAGAAATCAGAGGATAATCCAAACAAGTAGAGTGATCCTGAACAGATTGTTTTGGGGTGTTTTGTGGTTGAGATGATGTTGGGTTTCTTTCCATTCTGAGTTAAACCAAATTTCGCAGTTGGAAGTTCCCCACAAAAATGGAGTTCAAGTTCTTTCCCCTCCCAGCAAAGCTTGGTTCAGCTTAGTCTGTCCCTACTTGCCCCAGGCTAGTCTGCTGCTGGTTCAGTGCAGACCTGGTGTGGTGGTCCCAGCCCCACATCATCAGACAGCATCATGTCACACTCCCACAGGTATCTTCATCTTCATGCTATGAAAGCACCACTCTGATGGGCTACCATCCACCCCTCATCCATTTGAGCTGCTTGGAAATGGTTTCTGCTTCCAGCACAAGGTGACACCCCTGTATTTTGTTCATGGTAAAATCTCATGGCATAAGTAGAAGACCTGGGCTTTAGAACTTTGTGGTTCAAAGAGAGCCACTTCGCTCAGGAGCAGCATGGATACAGCCTAAGGCATACAAATGATCCCTGTTTTGGCTCTGCTTTCAGCACATATATTGTCTCCCTCTCTACCCTGAGGAAAATGACCTCACCTCTGGGTGTCCAGCAAGAGAATCCCTTCCTTCCCAGAAGTGCTGGGAGACCTGGACAATGCTTGGGAAGGGTAACCTAACAGCTATGGCACCTATTTTATCTCCCACTTTATAAACTTAAGTGTGTGGAAACTACTCAAGGAACAAAAACTTCAAAGTAACCTCATTATCCCTTTCTTTGTGGAGTTTACTGGCAGGCTTTGGATCATAATTTGCTGGGAAGTGCAGTAATGTAATTAGCTAAACTGATAACAATGTGAGTTGTGTGAATTCTTCGGAGAAAAGGAGGAATGTGCTAGACAAAGACAGAAGTAAAGGGAAGAAGAAGAAAAAGAAAATGCTTCCTTTGATAAGAAATAAATTTTTTCAGTACGCTAATGATATTATGGAAGACTTGTTTAGGTCAGAGGGAATGCCATGCACAAGTACTTTCTTACCTAAAGAGGACACAATTTCCACAATTTCTAGAACCTCTTAATTATTTTTAAGAAATAAAATTCATGCATATTTTGAAACAAAGCCCTTTTTTTTCTTTTCTTTTTTTCCATAAGAAACATCTTCCTTGTCCTGAAATTTTCCTTGCTTGCCTACTGCAGTTCAAAAAAAAAATCTTGGGGAAAACATTTCCCAACAAACACAAGAGCCCCATTTCCCATTGTCCATCCCGGGTCAAGCTCTGCCTGCGCCTGGCCTCCTGCGCTGCCCAAGAAGCACCAAGGGCTCTTCCCAAACCCAAACTTTGTCAGAGATCCAAGCAGCCTTTCTGCTTTGTGCTGCCATCTCTGCTCACAAAAGCTTTGCTTTTGTGCTTTGCTGAGGACCATGCAAAGCTCCAGCAATGTGAACTGCATGAGGTTCAGCCATGCACATCCTGGGCGAGGGACTGCCCGTGCCAATCCTGGTGGCTTTTTATGGGCTTGTGATAGGAAGGATGGAATGATGAATGGAACAAAAGGAATGAAGAACACAAGTTTCTCTTGTCACTAGATGGCCCTATGTCCTTTCACTAAATGCACAGGGTTTTCTTTTACAGCCCCAGATCTGCAGCCTTACAGCTGTGTGCTTGCAGGATCATAAGCCATATCTGGGAAGGGAAATAACTGGGAGGTGGAAAAATTCACCTGGTCTTTGATGATGGTTTTTATTATGTCCTTGGTAACTTCCCTGAGTAAAACGAATACTACTGCAAGAAAACTCATGCTTTGAGATTTGTATTAAACGGTACCCTTGTGGAGAATTTCTGGAGAATTAAACCAAAAAAGGAGGCATTTAAGAAGCTACTGGGCATTTAACTCAGGTGCAGGCTGGTGGAGGGACAGGAGCTTCTCTTCTTCAATCCTTCATTAGGTGGGAGACAAAGAGGAGCTGTCTTCCAGGACACTCCTGAGATGACACAAACTGATGGGATGAGGCCTTCCAGGTTCCTTGTGCACCACCAGCCACCCCTGGGGTCACCTGGCCCCTGGCCAAGGGTCACTGGTCACTGCTCTCATGTCAGCAACTGCCATCCTGTCCCACACTCAGCCCCTGGCACTTGCTTCTGGGTTGTATTGTCTTGGAAACTCTGGCTTCAAGGCACAAATTTACCTTCTGAAGATCCTCTTGTTCAGGGACAGGGACCTCACTGCCACAGCCCACACACAGCAGCCTGGAGGAAGGTCTGGAGCACTGGAGGCAGCGGGGGATAGAGCATTGCAGGGAAGTCATACCATTTTTTGACCCATGATGGTGGTATGAAACTCTTCTGGGATTTTGGCTTCTGTGAGGTGGAACAGGCAGGCAGCTCTGTCTGTTGGAGCAGAGTGTTGACATTTAAATGAGGGTACACTGAACTCTGTGCAGTAGGCAGAGGACATGCACTAAAGCCCTGTGGACATCTGCTGCCCCAAACCCCTTACACTGATAGCCACATTTTCATTTTTTGGATGTCTCTAAATAACTGAAAAGCTACTGCAGGTGTGACTCTGGCCAAACAAGCAGACCAGATTGTTGCTTTCCCCAGGAAAAATACTATTATGTTGCAAAAAACACCAATATGTTCAGGGCTTTCACTGGCTCTATTGGCTCAAGGCTGAGTATTTTATCAACTGCCAGATCTCTCAAGTATATTCAAGCGATGTTTGAAGCAAAATTCTTGCCTGGAAGAAGTTACTATCTGATTATATAATCCAAAGCCATGAAAGACTGGGAGCATTTTTCTACTGATTTCGAAAGGATTTGGATTAGGCCCTGAGGAGCTAGTCTAGCATCTCCCCTTCATATCAGCAGCCTCTGTGTTTTGAGGACACAGCCCTTGTAATAACAACTATTTGCAGGGGTATTTGAAGGATCACAGCTTCAGCTGCACAAATTACACAAGACACAAGTGACCACAGTGGGAAAGGAAGCAAGTTTGCTTATTTAGATAATTAGCAGGCATTTGAGACTAGTTTTGCTGTCTAACACACTATTGACAGACTAATAGTTCTGTCTGATGAAGCAGCAATTGTAACAATAGTCATAATCCACTGAAAAAACCAACCCTCCTAGACACTGCTGCCAGAAAAGGAAGGGTAAGATTGTGTTTCTCCTTCATCTGAGTGAACAGACCATGTGCCCAAGAAGCATCCTTGGCTGGGAGAGGAAGGGCTCAATGAGCTACTGAGTGGCAGCTTCAGAGGATGCCTTGCTTTTATGGCCTCAGATAGCTGCAGGCATAATTTTGCACCTGCAGTTTTGGTCAGATGGATAACTGCGGCCCTTATTGACCTACATCATGTGATGCCTTGAGACCAGTGCTGCAAGCACAAATAGTTGTGGCTTATTAGGAAAGGTATCATTTGAGAGCAGATATAATGCTGGGTGTTATGTCCCTTCTGAAAACTGCCTGTGCTGTGAGTATAACCCCATCAATCACAGAATCACAGAATGGGTCAGGCTGGACCACATGGGGTCATCTGGACCAAACTCCCTGCTCAAGTAGGGCCATCCCGGAGCACACAGCACAGGATTGCATCCAGACCTTCCTTGAATATCTTCACTGAAGGAGACTCCACACCCTCTCTGTGCATTTTGCTCTGGTGTGCAATCACTGCACAGTAAAGAAGTACTTCTTCATGTTCATCTGAACTTCCTGTGCATCTGTTTCTGCCCATTGCCTTCTGTAATACTGCTTGACACAAAGTCCTTCCAGCAGGTAGTTCCTTCCCAGAGCTGAGCTGTGGAACTGAGGAGTGTCTCTACTCACTTCAGGGGACTACCATGGTGAAAAGGAGAACTGAGGACATTTGGTTTTAACCTGATCTTGTCTTATCCTGTCCAATGGCTGGGTGAGCTGAAGGTATGGGTAAGCAAATCCTCCAGGGTGAATGCAGGAATGGGGTGAAAAGAGGTGTTTTCCAGAAGAGAGAGTCTCCATTATCTCACAGCCCATGGAGGGGTTGTGCAAAAGTCCTCCTTTATTCCATCCCACCCAGAGCTCATTCGGAACCAGATTACAGAGTCAGGTTTTTCTCTTCTTTTCATGCAAGTCATAGGAGACTGGTAGAGATCCATGACCCAGGTAGCAATATGAACTGACTGGCCTCAACCTGTGTAAGGAACACCTGGGACTTGGCTTTAATTTGCTTTGTAGGACATACAGAATTTTTTAAAAATTAAATGGGTCAGGATAGTTGACAGGAGGGTTGATGGGCAGCAGAGGGCTCTGTGTGTTGCTCCCCACAGCTCTGCTGTGCAATTTCACTATCGCTTACATCCCATGCTTCCCAGAGACAGGAGGAAAAATCAACTAATGCAGATTTCCTCTGCTTCTTCTCTTCAGGGAATCAGTCTATTGAGAAATTCATTAAAATCCACTGTGCCTGAGATAGAAAAACATCACCTGACAAGAAAATGCTCTTATGGAAAACAAGCCTTTGATAGCTTTACATGCTTCTTGAACACAGGGAAAGCCAGTCAATAACATTCCTTGTGGCCTAAAAGCAGAAACATCTGTCAGAGGCGGCTTGCTGGGCTGAATATAGCAGCAGGAAAGCCCAACTGATTAACTCCATCCTCTTCCTAATATGTTTTTGCAGTTCCCAGAAATCCCTAGAAAGGGCTCCTGAGGACACTGGCACCATTACAAGCCAGCTATAATTCAGTAAACAGAGTGATGAAGAAAACATTATCCTGACTGCAGCTCACCTCTAGCATCCAGGTTGCATAATTCGCGTGTACTTCATTCTACACTCCCTTAGTTGTGCGGCAGGCTTGTGATTTAGGAAAAAAGGAAGACTGAGCCCACAGCTGATGAAGGAAAGAATAAAGTGATTGTTGTGAGGAGGAAAAGAGAGTTGGGGTCCATACAACCTTGAAAATAGACTGGGTCAGGGGAAACTGGCAGAAAATATTAGAGCAGTAATACAGTGGACACAGGAAGTACCTCCAGTGTGTCTGGGCTGATCCTTCTTAGTGCAACCACCCACCAGCATCCTTCTTCCAACCCCTGCTTTTTTCATCCACATTTGTAGATTTATCTCTATTTAAAAAAAGCTAAAATTTCTTCTTTGCTATATTTTACCTCTGTCCTTCCTTATAGGTGACAGTTCACCATGCATAACTGAGGAACTTCTCAAAAAAATGCAGTGAGTTTCCTGACAACTCTTGCCAACTTCATCACAATTTTTCCCCTTACTCTGGGAAGTAGAAAGGCTTTTTAGTTTTTAGACATATGTCTGATTTTGTTGCAGGATTTTGAACAACCAGTGCAGTCAGGGTCACAAAACTTGTTGGAAACAGCTCAGAACACATAAATAGTAGTTAGTGTCATTCTTAAATCACAGTCTCACTGCATCCCACAACCACTGGACCATGCCAAGAGACCTCTAGATATGGTGCCTCAAGTAAACAATATTCAGTTTGAAATAAGTCTAGAGGAAAAAAGTAATCTTTCAGTTTCCAAAGTTTCTCATGCAGGGGAATAATTTCTGCAATCACAGAGTTACTCTGGATGCACATTTAAACATATTTATCTTCATTTTAATATAAATTCAAATAACTTCTGCATAATATTCATAAACATAAGACCTTTTGACTTCAACTGTGCTGCACAAAGAGAAGCAACTTACCTTGGAGATGAGGTAAATACCACTACTTATAGCAGAATGGTGGGATGGGAAAATGAAACAGCCTTTGTTAGAAAATTATATGTGGCCCATTCACAGCAGTTCTTCAGAGGGATATGAGTATTCACAGCACTATGTGGAGTCTTTGATTGATACCTAATTCTGAGTAGATCCTCATAGCTTAAATAAATAATTTCAATCAGAGTCTGAGGGATATACTACCCTCTGGGTGTTTTACATGTGTATGAAGTAGTTCTGTGCTGTTTTTTTCTTGAGGAAATGAACTGCCTCATTTTTTGAGTTTTTGCTCACTTTCAGTTTAGAGATTATTAACATTTATCAGCTGCAGCGTGGACCTTGTTCTGGAAATGTTTATCTTCAGATTTCATTTTTCTCCGTTGCATATGTCTACCTCTTAGCAAGTTTACCTTTCACCTCCTACAGTGGAAAATTATAACAACATCTGAAAGGCAACCCACTCTCTTTCTAGCTCTAGCTCTCCTAGAGGACTCTTCAAAATCCTCCCTCTCATAGTCAAGTCAAAGACATCAAAAATACAACACAACGAGAAGACTCTAGCCTTGAGTCACCCACTACCTATATATTTCCAAAACTGGACTAAAATTCCCAGAGGACTCTGCTGAAATCTCAGACTGGCATTGCATAGCACAAAATCCAGTGTGAAGAATGTTTGTTCTTTCTATAGCCAATAGCAACACTTCCTAAATTTTCTGCCTTTGCATGCTATTTCCTCACCTGTTTTAGAGTGGCCTGAAGCAATATCATGTTTTCACAGTAAAGGAAAAAAAATTCTCAAAAAAGGAACATTGTAACTTCTTTTTTAACTTTTTGGTTTGTTTTTTTTATTGCAATTACCAGACCAAAAAAAAAAAAAAAACCAACAAAAAAAACCAACAAAAAAAAACCAAAAAATCAAAACAAAAACAAAAACAAAAAAAAACCCAAAACCACAGAAACATTTTCTGTTATGTATTTTGGTTAGTATTTGTTAGAAGCTTTTTTCTTTTCAGACTGACTTGCCCGCTGAAAAGAAGCTGATTTCTTGCCATTGCTTCTTGACGGTTTGACTGATGCAGCCCTCCCCTTAATCCTGCTACAGATGAGTGAGATAAGAAACATCCCCCGGGGCCATGGGGATCTGCTCCGGGCCAGCATGAACTTCTCGATCTGCCCAGCATCTTTCCTCACAATGTGCTGTGCACAGTCATTAGGTTTCCCATCCTTTGGCACTCCTGCCACCTGACTTCACACATCCCTTCCCTCCTCTAGTCCCCATACATTAGATTCCTGACCCTTATTCCCACTGTCTTTCCCAGTTCCCCAGCCTGCTCCAAAGCACTGCTATCTGCTCAGGCTTTACAGCTCTGAGGAAACAAACAAGGAAGAAAGATTGGGAATTTTTTCTCCACAGGATGGTTCCCTTGTCACAATCATATTCCAGCTTTCTTACCCTGTTCCTCACATTCACTCTGTGGGGAGAATTGCAGCAGATGGAGGATGTCACCTAAAATAAAGCTTGTGTGAAAACTCAAATAGAGCAAAATAGAGCAGATGATGTGTTCATAGAATCATTTAGGTTGTAAAAGACCTTTAAGATCAGAGTCCAACCAGTAATCTGGCACTGCCAAGTCTACCTTTAAATCATGTCCCCAAGTACCACATCTACACATCTTTTAAATACCTCCAGGGATGGTGACTCAGCCATCTATCTCCCTGGGCAACCTGTTCCAATGCCTGACAACCCTTTCCTGAATTTTTTTTTTTCCCCTAATATACAATCTAATCTCCCTTGGCACAACTTGAGGCCATTTCCTCTGGTCCTGTCACTTGTTACCTGGAAGAAGAAAGAGGCCTACCCCTACCTGGTTACAAACTCCTTTCAGGCAGTTGTAGAGAGCTATAATGTACCCCCTGAGCCTCTTTTTCCCCAGATTAAACAACTCCAGCTCCCTGAGCTCCAAGTTTGTACCAGGAATGTGCTAGGCAAGATATCACAGACCCTCAGCTCAACTTAGCCTCATGTCCTCTTCCTCTAGCTGTGCCCTCAGGTGGTCTGGGGACACAGCAGGACCACAAGCCAGAGTGACAGGCAATCTGCCATAGGATCCCAAACAACCCAGGCTGAAAACACACAAATTTTGGGGCAGGTGGTAAGCAGCATCCAGCAGAGGCTGATGTCACAGCCCATGAGATTCCCTTGGTCTGGACCAGAGGCTCATCAGCATTATGCAGACTCAACCTCAGGCAAGGCAGCAAGCCAAACCAAACCTGCTCAGGGAGCCTTTGCTACAGGACTTTTGCATTTTACAAAAGCCATGAAATGCTTCTGAGGGAAGCAGCAGAGTCCCTACATCCCTAAAACTGCAGGAGGGTTGTTATGTGTGGCAAGGAACACAGAATTAGACATGTTAATCTCTGCATAACCGGATCTCCTCTGCCATGTGCTGGATTCTACACCTGGGACAGGGCAGCCCTGTCATACAGTCATACAGCCCTTGTTCATACAGTCTGTGTGGGGAATGAGACGCTGGAAAGCAGCGCCATGGAACAGGCTCGGGGGTCCTGGTCAGTGGCGTGTTGAGCAAGAGTCAGCAGTGCCCTGGCAGCCAGGAGGGCCACCCGTGTCCTGGGGGGCACCAGGCACAGCATGGCCAGCTGGGCAAGGGAGGGATTGTCCTGCTCTGCTCTGCACTGGGACAGCCTCACCTCCAGTGCTGGGGGCAGTTCTGGGCCACACCATATAAGAAAGACATTAAACTGTTAGAGAGCGTCCAAAGGAGGGCAACAGGGATGGTGAAGGGTGTGGAGGGGAAGCCTTCTGAGGAGCTGCTCTTCAGCCATCGGTCTGTTCGGCCTGGAGAAGACTGTGAGGAGAGCTCAATGCAGTTACAGCTTCCTCGAGAGGGGAAGAGAGGGGCAGCACCGATCTGTGCTCTGTAGTGGCACTGACAGCACCGGAGGGGATGACCTAAAGTTGCGTTAGAGGGGATTTAGTTGCGTTAGAGGGGATTTAGGTCGCACATTAGGAAACGGTTCCTCACCCAGAGAGTGGCTGGGCACTGGGACAGGATCCCCAGGGAAGTGTCACAGCACCAGCCTGACAGAGCTCAAGAAGCATTTGGACAACGCTCTCAGGCTCATGGTGCGACTCTCGGGAATGTGCTGTGCAGGGCCAGGAGCTGGACTCGCTGATGCTTGCCACTCCCTTCCAAGTGAGGAGGACACTCCGTGACTCTGTGAGGGGCTGCCGCCGCGCCGCGACAGCACGAGCCCTGCCCGCGGAGCCGCGCGGGGCCGGCCCGCCTCAGCGAGCACGCGCCGCCCCGCCCGCCCGGTCACGTGCCCTCGGACATGGCCGGCGCGCGGGAGGATGGCGGGAGCGGCGGCGGGAGCGGCAGTGGCAGTGGCGGGAGCGGGCTCCCCTTCCGCCCCTACATCTGCTCCTTCCCCGGCTGCGACGCCACCTTCAACAGGGCCTGGCGGCTGTCCGCCCACCTCTGCCGGCACACGGGCGAGGTGAGCCGCGGCGGCTGGCAGGGAGGTGTCTGTGCGGCTGCGGCGGGGGCCGGGCAGGCCGCTCACCTCCCGGGTGCCGCCGCGGCCGGGGCCGGCCGGGGCATCCCGCTGACGGCCGGGCCCCCGAGGGGCCGGGCTCCCCCTGGAACAGCTCCTCTCTTTCAGAGGCCGTATGTTTGCGATTATGAAGGCTGCGGCAAAGGGTTCACGAGGGACTTCCACCTCACCCGACACCTCCTCACGCACACCGGGGAAAAGCCGTTCAAGTAAGGCCCAAGATTTTACTTCTTAAGCTGAAGTGCGGTTTTTCGTAAAGAAAGGAAGTTAAAACAGGGCGGTGTTAGAGGGCATGAATGCCTTTGGTGTCATGGTCACTGCCATAACAGTGTGCACGCAAGGTGGGATCAAGCCCCTATTCTGGCAGTCATCTGTAACAAATGCTTAAAGGAATGGGCAGATCTCCCCCAAGAATACATTATTAAAAGGCTTACTTGGACTCTGGCTTTTAGTGTCTTCAAAGAATACTTCTGTATTTGAGTGGTGAGTTTCAGTAATTCTTCTGTGTATTGTTCTTGTACAATGATTTCTGTATCTGCCTAGGGAACAAGTTAGTGTGTGACAGCAGTAATTAAAAATGCAGTTCATTTCCAGGTGCACAGCTGATGGATGCAATGAGAAATTTGGAACAAAATCAAACATGAAGAAGCACATTGAGCGCAAGCATCAGAATCAACAAAAGCAGTATGTGGTGAGTAATTACCTTTGCACTGTTCAGTGGAGGCTAAACAAGCTCCTTCTTGTATATCTGGTGAAATAATTCAACTTGTTATTATATGATACTTGTATAAGTTCAAATACCATGACTGGGACTTAAGCAAACACGTGAACTGAACTGTCATTATTTGGCCTCTAATGATAACTTAATTTCCTCAATAGTGTGACTTTGAAGGCTGTAACAAATCTTTCAAGAAGCATCAACAACTTAAAGTTCATCAGTGTCACCACACCAATGAACCTCCCTTCAAGTATGTGGATTATTTTAATACTGAACTTTAACAGTTAAACACTGTAGATGAAAATAGGTGCATTTTGTCAGCCTTTTCATTGATGTGGCTCTAAAAAAAAATAAATCAGTTTGTAGTCAGGGCTGCAAGTATATTTCTTGTATTAGTCCTTTGCTCAGTGATATGTTTTGAGCAACAATCTTGGTGACTTGGTAACTTCAGCATGTAGGAATATAAAAAGGTAAAACAGTATACAAAAGTATACTTGTATACAAAAGTTCACAAAAGTATACAAAAATTTAAAGACTTAACATCTAAAATTAAAACCAAAAAAAACCAGTTAAACAATTTGTTTGATGAGTGGAGCTTAGCTCCCTAGTCAAAGCAACTTTGCAAGTTAAGTAGAATCTTGTAGTATTAATATTGATGATAATATCTTATGCACGTCATTGTTCACAACAAATTGCAGACTGATCAAAGAAGTTTTTGTTGTCCAAGAGAAAAATATAGAAAAGAAGATTACAAAAAGTTCACAAAACCTCACAGAAACAATTGAATTAGAGTCACTCACAAATGTAACCTTTAAATTGAGACCTTAGAAAAGTCAAGATTTGTCAAAACCTGAAACAAATACTAAACCTGACTTTACACAACATTGATAATGCTTTAACTTAAAGTTATAGAACTTAAAGCAAACAAGAAAAGTACCTTCATATAAAAAGTTTGTAACATTTTTTCCTAAGGTAATAAATATATACAATAGTGAAACTGTGTAACACAAAGTAGTAAATAGGTGACAAGTCAAAGATAGTTTAGAGCTAAAAAAGAGAGGGGGAATTGTAGTAATATAGAAAGGTAAAAGATTTTAGAAAGTGCAAAAAGGCCCCAGAAAGTAGACATAAAACTAAGAAAGTCTGGGAAATTTCAAAACCTTCTCATGCAAACTAGGAAAATAAGAACCAAGTAAATACATTTATATTTAATATAAGGAACAAGAACAAGAAGTTATTGATAGTTTGAAATGTGAAAAGTCCTAGATATATGCTTTGCAAAGATAGAAAAAGTTTCAATCTTATATAATGAATTATTGTGTCTTGTTTGAAGTTCATAGAAGTCCTTTTGTTAATGTTAAATCCACATGGGTCCTTTTCTTATTAGAGTATAATGGCTTTGCACCTTTTCTTTTATGCTATTGGTTCAAAGAATTTGTAGAAAAAGGCTTTGCATAAGCTGCCATCTTGTCTTTGATCTAGATTTGCATGGATGTTTGTTTCTCTGTGTCTCTTGCTTTTTGCTTGTATGATACAGACAGATAATAAATCCTAAGTTTGCAACCAGTCAGGGTCCCATCCTGTTTTGTGAGATGCAGGCTGATCCAGCAGATCAGCATTCCAGCAGTTTTATAAAAAATAACACAACATCCCCCCACCCCCCAGTTTTTAGTTCATAGTTTGAAATATAGGCATAAGAGCTTGCACAGTAATGAAAAATGCAGCTACCTTTATTTCCCAGTAAGAAGCAGTGACTTGGCTGACATTGAGTAGTGAGTACTACCTAGAAAAAGGGGAGAGACTTGGACACTAATCTTGGAAACAATGCATTGCAGCTCCATTTGGGTAACGCGTGACTATAGATCTGCTAAAAGCAATGTTCAGTCTTGTATTTCTTACAGGTGGGTCACACTTAACATGAGTGCTCATTCCACTTCAGTGAAATGCACTGTTATGGTTGGATGACAGACAGAAATGTCAGTGCTCTGCTGGTTCTGCACAAGCCACTAAAACCTTCCACTTTTTGTTCTTCTGTGTTTGAAGAGCCTGCTGTGTAGAGATGATACAAGGCTTGACTCTTCAGCTAAAGCTCAACTTGCTGTATATTTGGAAATCATACTATAGTTCTAACTCTCAAAGTCATCCAAGTCTATTAAAAAACTATTACGGAATTTACTTTTACAAGGTGAGGAGACATGCACAGTTCTGTAGGTGAAGGGAAACTTGGATTATTTTATTAATTTTAATAGTTCTTGACTATTAAACAAAAAATATGTAGCTACGGTGAAATAAATGAAACAACTATTTTGTACCTAGATGTAATAAAGAAGGATGTGGAAAGTGTTTCTCTACTCCAAGTCAGCTGAAGCGACATGAGAAGATACATGAAGGTAAAACTGGTTGGTTTTTCTTAAGTTATGTTTCAGCAAAGGAAAAAGGACTACTTCCAGTGCAGAGTATGCGTGGAATCTGAAAGTGTTCTGGGCCTTGTGATCCAGACTAGACAAGAACACCTGTTTTGAATAGCAAAGTGGGATATAACTGCAGGGTATTGCAGTGTTCAGTTGTGGTGTGTTTGTGGCAGTCTGAGCAGAGCTCAGGATTACTTCAGTTATTTCTTCTCCTGAGGTGCTTCCTTGCAAATAATTCATCTTTTGGAGATGGGCTGGTGGTAAAGGCATTAGCCTAGATGTCCAGAGTTTAGATTGAGTGGCCAGTTCTGCCACAGATTTCCTGTGGAGCCTTGGCAGAACCATGTGTATTTTTAGTTGTTAACCTATGTGAGAAGCTTTTAAGTGAAATTATCATAATGTGGCCATGTACAATAACCAGCTTTCCAGTGACAGGAAAAAACCAAAACCAAACCAAGTAAACCAAACAGACTAGGAAGAGTAACCAGAAGGCTGTGATTTGTACTGTGATTCCTTTTTTTTAAGATAAGGACTTGTTCATAGGTTTTTGAGGATTCTGGTCCAGGGATTTAAATAGTGTTGACTTTCTGTGGTTCCTGCCTGCTTGATAGACTAGTAGAAGCTCTTTAGACTCTGGAATACTACTACATGGTCAGTATTTCTTTTTAATATGCAGGACAAATATTTATGTAGAAGTAATGTATATTCCTAGTTATTTTCATCTATTTGAGAGAAAGTGTATGGCTGGGAGGAAGTAGCTTTACTGAAGCAAGGAGAGAGAGTTTCGCAAAATTATTTAGGTCAGAAAGGATCTCTGAAGGTCACCTGGTCCAGCTCCCTGCTCAAAGTGGGGCCAGTTAGACCAAGATGTTGAGGACTACATCCAGTGGTGTTGAATGGTTCCACGGCTAGGGCTTCCACAGCCTCTCTGGTGTCAGTGATACAAGGTTTCTTATTTAAAACTGCTAGGATTTTCTCTTGTTCTAATTTGTGTTGATTCTTTATTATCTCTTATCCCATTACTGTACAATATGAGAAGAGAGAAGGAATTACTGGCTTTTAATTTTCATATGCTGGACGTGGAGTTGCCCCTTGTAAAATTGGACTGTTTGCCAGACCCCCTGTGATTGTAAACATCTGTCCCATCCAACAGGCTACGCATGCAAGAAGGAAAACTGCTCATATATAGGAAAAACGTGGACAGAGCTTCTGAAACATAATAAAGTCAGTCATGCAGGTAAATTCCAAATGCTTTAGTAAACTTACGATACAAATAGGAAACCAGCTGCTAATCTGGAGTCCTTGCTGCACTCACTTCATAACTTATCAGTGTGTTCCAAACTTGTCTACTAACTTTATTGGTAAAGTGTCTGTCACTCCAGCTAGACCTTTGATGAAAATTCTGCTCAGTATACTAACTTAACTTTGTGATTCAGTTAACAAAAAATTGTTTTATGTAGGATTTCAGATCTGGATAATTCATAGTGCATTATCCTCCTGAAGTCTATGTTTCTTGTATTTCGTGTTGATGTTAGCATTGTTCTAATAGACCACTAGGGTTTGATTCTGAGCTTCTGTAAGAAATTTTTTATTTATACTCTGCCTTTCTTTCTCCCACTTAGAGCCAATAGTCTGCAGTGAATGTAACAAAACTTTTAAACGGAAGGATTACCTCAAGCAGCACCAAAAGACACATGCTGTGGAGAGAGAAGTCTGCCGCTGCCCCAGAGAAGGATGTGGAAGAACTTACACAAATTTATTTAACCTTCAAAGTCATATCCTCTCTTTTCATGAGGAGAAAAAACCATTCTTTTGTGATTATCCAGACTGTGGAAAAGTGTTTGCAATGAAGGTATGTGTTTTTAACTGTTCTGATCTGAATCCCATTATTTGAAAATATAAACTTAACTCCTTTTCTTTTCCCCCCCTGCTCTTTGTAACTGCAGCAGAGTCTAACAAGGCATGCAGTTGTACATGATCCTGAAAAGAGAAAGCTGAACTTGAAAGTAAGTTACACTCTCGGAAAAGTCTTCTCACCCCTACCCTGTCACTGCAGAGGAGGGTAAATGTTACTGTTTTAGAATGTGACTTCAAGCAGGAAAACAACAGGAAAATCTAGGTAATTTGTGAGATTCCTAATTTATGAAGTTCCTTTAGCTAATGCAGTCCTGTCCTCTACACTGATATCTTTTTTCCCCGCCACAACAGTATTCTCTGCTCCACAGATATATAAGTTTACTAATTCTGGATCTTTTTCTGCCAGGCAAAGCGTTCTCGTCCCAAGAGGAGCTTAGCCTCTCGTCTCAGTGGCTACATTCCTCCTAAAACGCAGCCAGGAAAGGATGAGGTTGTGATGTTGTCTTATCTGCAAGACAGCAGATAAGCTCATGGAAAATGGAGTACCAGCTGTTGAAATTCAGACTCTGTAGTGAAGGTTAACCAGGACAGTGTTCTTCATGGAATGACCAACACAAAGCTCAACAATCACTTTAGATACTAAAGTTAATTTTCTTAAATTTTATTTTTTGGATAAATACATATTGTTTACACTTCTTCAGAAAGTCATTGATGCAACTCATTTGATTTCAGATCTTCGTTTTCATCTTTCTTTACTGTACTGCTTTTCTTGATTTCCATCTTCTGGTGTTCTTTCAACTCTTTGTCAGACATGTGCCTGAAAATACAGGTACTCACTCCTTCTCTAGCAACTTTTGGCTTGGAAAGGTAAGTTGCTTTCGCAGACACAGTCTCCAAAATTTGATCAAAAAGCATGAACTAAAAAGGAGGAGAAAAATGGAACTAAATGAATGCCCAAATAGAGGTAGAAAAATATTTCAAGCTGCTCTGTAATAACATGACCTGTTAAGTTTAGCTATTAGCTGAAACAAGCTAGTTGCAAGTCCTAGTTTGAGCACTTCAGCTTGTCCTTAGGTCCTAACTCTTCTTTACTCATAAACAGATTTTAGGCAAGTCACTAGAGGGGGATTCATCAATTTCCTAAGATTTAGGCTGTACTGCTGACTCACAGTGTTTTGCTCTTTAAGGGTGTCCATTAGAGTGGTCTGCATCTGACTTCTCTGCACCCTCCTCTTCCTCTAGATTTAGGTATGTTATTATATGAGGCTTTTTTCTTAAGGGGTAGCATTGTTCTAAGGTTAACAAGACCTGGTAATATTGAACTGAGTAACAGTGCATTCATGTAACACACTGAATTCCTAATCTCATTATTAAGCCTTTAACTGTAAGGACAATGTAAATCAGGACTATGTCATGAAATGTTTTGTTCCCTCCCATCATGAGTTTTTCCTGTTACTCTTTCCCTGTGAATTTAACTTCCTATAAAAAGTTTTGTTCTTTTTGAATGAAATACTATCACAATTCTCCCTAGCAATTTAGTTGAGACAATTGTCAAGAACACCCAGTTCACTACACACATTGAGGAGAAAAAAAATGTCTTACAGACTATTTATAAAAATCTATTTTTGTGAATGACAGTGAAATCTCAAGGCCTTGCAATTATACTTGGAAGTTGCCATCAGCTGCTTAACATTTTTAGTAATGTTTGCTTTGCTAGTCTTGGAACACCATTCCAATAGTTTTTCATGTAGGAATGGACAACTAACCTTAGCCAAAGTTGTATAAATGCAGCTCCAGAAGAACTGTTGGTGAAATAATCCAGCTAAAATACAGATTTATTTTTTTTTTAACTGCACTGCTGAAGTTTTCAGAGTGGGTGAACTGGCTGAAGTCATAGATCAGAAAATTGCACTGGCTCCATTAATAGGGTGGTGCTGCATAGGAGTAGGAGCTGCTTTGACCCTGCTGTCCAAGCCAGTACTGCAGCTGGATTCTTAAGGAAACATGGTATTTGAACTGTTTCTCTGGGACTACTTCACCAGTGTTTGAACAGGAGCAGCTTAAGGCAGGTATGGGACCTAGATCTTCACTGAGATACTAAAAATTGTGGTGTACCCAATAAGGAGGGTCAATACTGCTGCAGCTATTTAATGTCCAACTTCCAGGAGTGCACTTACCATGTCTGTACTGCTACCTTTTGCTTGCCGGATGGTAACTTTAACATGGTGTCTCTTTTCAATCCACTGTGCTATCTGTTTAGTCTTGGTCTCTAAGTCGTTCTTGGCAATAGCTGAAGAAAAGGATAACTCCTTCTGAACCACCCCTGTTTAAAACAGAACTGAAACTCTGTTGGCTTAACATTTGACAAACCTGTACTAGTTGCTCTCTTTTGTCAGCTTTATGGTGCTTTGTCTGCTTGACTCCCTCCCCCCATGCTGCTTTCTCAGAGATCTCATTGTTTCAGCATGCACCACTCTCACCTGAGAGGGTGGTGCACTCTCACACTCACTGCTGCAAATGGGAGACTGAGTGCCTGTTTGAGGCACACAGGGAAAATCTCATCAGGGTCAGAAGGCTTAAGGTATTTTTAATTACAGTCTCGATCATATGATCCACAATGTAGGTCTAACAAACAGATAAACACTGGATCTGGACTTAAAGACTTATTGTGCAAATTCCTGTGTTCAGCACGTAGGATAGCCAAAGGTAAAAGCTCTGATGTTAGATAGCTCTTCATCTCAAGCCCATTTTATTGGATGGTGAAGTGCAATATTCAACTGGAAGTACAAGAATGCCTTGTAATATATTTGAACAATCTACAGTCCCTTCCTCCTTCAAGTTTCTCTAAAGCAGTTACTATCTCAATAATTTTGTGGTTTCTGGAACAAAGCAACTCACTACCACAATAATGCACTACTCTAAAATTAGAACTGTACCCAAAGCACAGCTTTGTTAGCCTGAGGATATGAGGGGATACAAGGTCACATGCCTTTTCTAAAACCTCTTTGCCAAACAGAGTTTGATAAACTGCTGGAGCAGGCAGTCTTAAGAAAAAAAAAAAAAAAAATCAAACTGAAAAGTGTTAAATACTGAAAAAGTTCTCTTACTCTGTACAAGGAAGAGCTTCAGACTTTGTCTTCCCAGCAGCAAATGAGGAAGAGAGTGTTTCATGACTACTGGTGACAAACTATATAATTATATTGGTGTACGTGGTCCTTAGTTTGAAAAACCGCCTGTCATTCTATGCCTTAGTAAAAGAACAGAAATTCAGTGCGTTTCATGGAACCACAGCCTAGTTATATTCATTCAAATAAAGATATTTTTTAACAAGTCAGGAGATGCCAAAAGAGCAAATCCTGAGAGGTCAGTAGAAGGCTTCTCTGTGCAAGACTGGACTAATCCAAAATTGTATTTTCACCACTGCAAATCCTTAATAGCGTGGACTGCAATGACATTGCTTTGGATTTACACAAATACAAGTAAGAGGATTTAATCTCTTGAAACCACTTTTAATGCAGCATTTTTCAAAGTCCTCAGTGTTGTAGTGTTTACAGTGCACATACCTGGCTTTGGACTTGCTTTTTTCTTCTCTGCACGTTTAAGCTGTTCTTCATGAATCTGCTGCCCAGTCATTAGTCTGTAAACTGGAGGTTCTACATTCTCACGAAGCAGAACCAGCTTGAGGCCATTTTGATCCATAAGTTTGAGTGCCTCTGCTCGATGCATGTTTCCTAAGCTCTCCCCATCCTGGCTGATTACATGCAAAATGCGATAGGGAATTCTTCGCCCAACACTTCCAAATGCTGCTTTTCGTTTTTGTTGTGTGTGAGATTTTTCATCTGTACAAAATGGTTGAGTAAGCCCAAACACAGCTGACTTCTTAGGGTCAGATACCACTATCCAGAGTGGAGAAAAGAACCACTTTTGTGCTGTCTGTGTCAGAAGAGTACCAAAGAACCTTTTTGCATATTTGTTCTCATTTCTGGTCACTTGACATAAATATTTCATTGTGCACAAGGCAGTCATTCTGAGGAAGAAGAAAGAACAAGTCACCCCATCAGTCAGATTCTTCTAGTTATATTAGAAAGACTTGACCTCAGTTCAATAAACCCTAGTGTTTGTAACTACTCTTTTAAAATGATACATGATGCTACTATGTGGAATCGTTGATCAACAGTCCTTTTACAGTAACAAAGGGATTTAACCAAATGAGTAAAATGTTTGAGTTGATGTTATGTTCAGTATTACCAAATCTGAGCCTGAACTTCTTTAAAGAATCTAACACTTTTAGTTCCTTTCTCCTCACTTTCAATTTTTAATCTAAATAGTTACAGACATCTATCCTGACATGGTACTCATGAAGCTATAAACTTTCTAGCATGTTTCCAAATATACCCATGCTTAAAGACTACTGAAATTCATCTTTGAGACATTTCATCCATTGGATTTTTTTCCCATTCTTCCCTGGCTCATGAAATTCCTCTGGCAATTTTGCTGCAGCTGCCCATTATTTGCATTTTGTTTGAGTCTTCAGAAACCGTCCATTTTCTAACAGCTGCAAAAAACTTTGGAAATTGTCCTGGTTTGTAAGATAAGCTTGTATTCTATTTGCCATCTGTTGGAGGTTGGGCAGGTTTGTTATCTCTTCCAAGAACGATGGTTTGCTCCGAAGAGGTAATCGTTTTGTTAATGGGCCATTGACTGACTCACTGCAGGCCTGGTAACGTAACATCATCCCATTGTGAGATGCTCCACCCAGAGAGGGAAGCCAAGCACTCTTTTATTGTATAAAGGGGTACCTTTTGGGAGACAGAGCAGCTCTCTCTCTCTTTGCGGGATTCCCAGAGAAACGGCCGGAGCTCAGAGGCAGCCCCGGCGCAGAGGAAGACCGGCCCAACTGGCACCAGATCTTCAGAGAAAACTATACCCTTCTAAAGATCACCACTTCAGCTGCAATTTATCATCCACTGCAAGAGGAGCAGCTATCATTTCAACCGGACTGCTACCAACACCCCGAATCCTCAGAGTGTCAGGTTGTGGACTTTATCACTAGTTTTGTTTGTACCAATTGCATTTGCCTTTTTAAATTGTTATTTAGTTTCTCCTAGTAAAGAATTGTTACTCCCATTCCCATATCTTTGCCTGAGAGCCTTTTAATTTAAAAATCCTGGTAATTCGGAGGGAGGGGGTTTACCTTCTCCATTGCACAGGAGGCTTTTGCCCTCCTTCACAGACTCCTGTCTTGTCGAACCAAGACAGAAATAAAGAGCAATCTGTGAGTATTCTCTGCAGTTTTCCTATTTTATGTTTAAAAGGAAGCAATTACAGGAAAAGCCAAGGATGATGCAGGAAACCAAACATGTGTCATACCACAGAAACTGGCAAGAGTGAGACCCCTTTTGCTCAGTAGGGAATGTGACTCTGCTCTATAAATACATAAATGTATACACATATATATATACACATATATGACATGGTATAAACATGCAGCCATGTGCATACATACACATGGAAAAAGTGTAAACCATCAGCAAGGATAAAAATCTATTTATAATTCTAATCAGCGTTAGCAAAGGAACAAGTAAGATAACTTGCCTGTGAATAAACTTAGTCTGAAAAGGGGACAGTGTGGAGGCTGGCATGGATAGCATACCTCAGCAGTAGGAACAATGTACATGCAAACTGTTTGAAGAAGGAACGAGATGAGTTTGTGAACAGGGTAGTCTCTAACGACTATGTGCTACAGCTGGATCCAGAACTCAAGCTAGCCACAGGGCACAGAGAAGAAATAAGATGATTTCCACAGCAGCCAAAAACCAGCTGTTAGAGCTACCTTCCCTTCCTGCCCTGGACTCTGCCTCTGCCCAGTCCAGATCCCTGTAAAACCAGTGTTTTTTCTTCCCTGTAAAAACAGCTTTTTGTCTGGCTTTGACTACAGCTCTATGACTGAACACCCAAGTATCTTTGTGCATAGCCACACAAAAGCCACGATGTCCTTGTTTTTAAAATTGTTTTATAAAACAGTTCTGGATCATACACTGCAGACTTGGTCCTCAATTTGGGCATCACTGCTCCATTATAGAATTATATAATTCATCTTCCATTCAAAGGAGCCTGGCTTGCCTTTGAGAGCTACTGATTTATAAAATTAAGTAACAGTATTTCAGCAATGGAACAGCAGCTTGTTTTAAGGAAATGTTGACCTTGCTCTGCTAAACACATGGTGTTGTTGATATTCTCCTTCATTCTCTGGCACTATTTAAATTAATAAATCTAGCCATAGCTGTCTGAAAAAAAAATCCTTTTTTATGGAAGGGTTTTTCTTTGCCTTGGACGGCAGACACGAGTGTTTCGCATTGCGCGTCTCGCTCATCCCTGCCGAGGCCGGCTGCCTTCGCTGGCTGGGAGCTCTGAGGAGCGGGCGGCTGCGGGCGCACTGGGAGCCGCGGGCGCAGCCGCGCTTCCCACGCCGGGCGGCCGGCACGGGACGGGGGTGGCGTCCCGTGGGAGGCGGCCAGCCTCCCGCGGGTGTCTCTCCGGTGAACAGGGAAGGAGGGCTGTACGTGGGTGTGTGACCGTGCCCTGTCGCGCCCGCCTTCCCGGCTCTGCGTGTCGCGGCGGTCACTGCGCGTGCCCGCGGCTCCCTGAGACCCCCTTACCTGCCGGCCGGGCCGAGCCGGGCCAGGCCGAACCGCCGGCCGCGGCCCGCCGCAGCAGCCGAGAAACCGACCCCGGCCTGCGGGAAGTGGCGGAACGCCCCGCCTCTCCCCCTTCCTTTTCCTCCTGCTCCTCCTCTTCCTCTTCCTCTTCCTCCGAGGGCGCCTCCGCCTCTTGCCCCCGTCCCGCGCGTGCCCGTGGTCGCGTGCGCGCCTCCGCTGGCGCACGGCCGCGTGAGCGCGCGTGGCGGAGCGGGCCCGTGTGTCCCGGCCCCTGTGCCCGGTCCCGTGTGTCCCGGTCCCTGTGCCCGGCCCCTGTGCCCGGTCCCTGTGCCCGGTCCCGTGTGTCCCGGTCCCGTGTGTCCCGGCCCCTGTGCCCGGTCCCGTGTGTCCCGGTCCCTGTGCCCGGTCCCGTGTGTCCCGGCCCCTGTGCCCGGCCCCTGTGCCCGGCCCCTGTGCCCGGTCCCTGTGCCCGGTCCCGTGTGTCCCGGCCCCTGTGCCCGGTCCCTGTGCCCGGTCCCGTGTGTCCCGGTCGCTGTGCCCGGTCCCTGTGCCCGGGCCTGTGTGTCCCGGCCCCTGTGCCCGGCCCCTGTGCCCGGCCCCTGTGCCCGGCCCCTGTGCCCGGCCCCTGTGCCCGGCCCCTGTGCGCTCTCGCATTTCCAGGCCGGCAGGCGCGGCGTGCCCGGCTCCGAGCGCGCCGCTGCTGGGAGCTGCTGCTCCCCTGCGCGGCTCTGGGTTCCCGCTGCGCCTTCGCTGTGCTGCCGTGGGTGAGGGCTGCAGCTGGGGCACGGCCCCGCTGTGCCCTGGGGCCATCCCAGCAGGGCGGTTTGTTGCTGCGAGAGGGGATTGTGTGTGTGCTGAGGCACAGAATCACAGAATTTGGGTTTGGGTTGGAAAGGATTTTAAAACCTCATCTACACTAAT
Source organism: Lonchura striata (assembly GCF_050655825.1). Taxonomy (NCBI): domain Eukaryota; kingdom Metazoa; phylum Chordata; class Aves; order Passeriformes; family Estrildidae; genus Lonchura; species Lonchura striata. Next base: position 70,911,391 of record NC_140703.1, on the reverse strand, counting down.
CCTCTTCACTGAGCAGGAGAGCAGGAACGTCTTCAGCTCGATCAGGTTGCGCAGAGCCCTCTGTCTCCTGACTTTGAATGCTTCCTGGTATGAGGCATCTACTATACCCCGGGGCAGCCTGTGACAATGTTTCGCCACCTTCCGTGTAAAAACTTCATCCTTACCTCTAGTCTAGATCTACCCTCTTTTAGTTTTAAACCATAACCCATTGTCCTGTCACTCCAGGCTCTGCCAGAAAGTCTGCTCCCATGTTTCTTACAGACCCCATTAGGCGCTGGAAGGCTGCTGTGTGGTCTCCCCGCAGCCTTTCCAGACGGAGCAGCCCAGTTCTATCTCCAAAGGAGAGGTGCTCCAGCCCTCGGAGCATCTTTGTGTCCCTCCTCTGGACTGGCTCCAGATCCGTGTGCTTCCCGAGCTGGCGGCCGCAGAGGCTGGTGGCATCCAGAGGCGGATGCAGCCCTGCAGCGTAGCCCTGTCCCTGTCCCCGTCCCTGTCCCTGTCCCGGCGCGGGGAGCGGGCAGCGCACGGCGCAGCTGAGGCTGCAGGGGTCAGCAGCGTGTGCGGCTCTGCAGCCGCGCGAGTCAGCCCCAAGGCGGCTCGGCTGCTTGCATTTGTTACCTTCTTTGGTTGGAGAGGCTCTGCCTCTGCTGTGCGAGATCCTGCGTCCAATCTGGAGACGGAAACCTTTGAAAGAAACTGAAATTCATGTGCAAGCGCCGTGTCCCCAGCTGTAAGGAACACGCTAGCTAAAGCAGTCAGCCACTGAACAGCATGGGAGTTTGCTGAGGACCTCTCAACGGAGCCCAGGGGTTCGTGTCTATCGAGGGATGCTGCTTAGCCGTTCCGGCAGGAGCTAGAGCAACACCACAACATGTGCTTGTGTTTAGAATTTAGTACAAAATGAAGCTATGGGAAGCAGCTGTTCTTCTTGCCTAAAAATAATCAGAACTTTTTATTTGATATGCTTTAGGCCACAGCTAAGTGACCCTTCTTTCCTCTCCCCTTCTTCTGTTCAGGAAGAAGAAACGCAATGAAGACCTGACCTGTATGGTTTTGGGCTGAAAGCTTTCTGTTCTTAACTGCAGTCTTAGAATGGTTTAATTTCATGTGCTTGCTGGTTTTGTTTTGTCATTGTGGTACATACATGTAAAAAACAGTCTGTCATTGCTTAATGCTCTCCATCTTCACAGAAGATGTCATGTGGTAATCATGTGCAAACCCAGAAAACTTCCCTAAATCAGTTCACAATATGAACTTCATTCACATCACCTTATCCTCATTAAAAGTCCTTGCCGGCAGTAATGAATTTGGAAAAATGCCAGTAACAGAATTAGCCAAGTAGATGGTGAGCTGTGTTAAGACCCCGAATGACAACTGTATCTTCTTCTATTATATGCAAATAGAGCTGATTTTTTCCAACCTGCTCTTTTGTGCTTTTTTGTGCTTTCTTTCTTTTTTTTCTTTTTTTTTTTTTTTTTAAATTTCACTCAGGCTCTATGCCTTTAGAGATGTAAGCTCTTTGGGAGCAGAGATTACCGTCACATCAGTGGAATGCCTAAGAAAACTGGATCTCAGTTTGATGCTATTGAAACATAAATCATTGAAATTCTACAGTATCCAGTTGTGGAGAGTGAAATATTCCTCAATAAGAAAAGGCAAAACAAAAAAGATTTTTACTATTCCTTTCATGGTCTGGAAATCAAATGTGGAATTTGAATAGGCATTAAGGGAAATTTTGGCAGAGCTGAGGCCTGGAGAGATTTTTTTTTTTTCATCATCAGCTCTGCAATATGCATTAGAAGAGAGTGTGTCAGCAGCCCCCTTGCAGTTAGAGACTATTGCCACACCGAGAATCGTCACCACAAGACAGGTAATTTTCAGCAGTGTTAGTAGCAGCAATAAAGCTAATAATCCTCTTCACTGTGGTAAAAACTACCTGCATGGAAACAAGGTATTCAGAGCATACACCTCACATTCCTTCTCTCTTCCCATTGTTTAATTCTGTTAAGTTTAAACCTGATGCTTGTTTTACTTCATGCCTTTCTAATTAAATATGTGCCAAGAAAAAGTGCAGCCTTCTACTGCTGTTTGTCCTCAATTAACTTGATCTTTCTGGGGGTTCATTATATTCTTTCTCCTTGTTCTTTGTCTCATGTCTGTTTACACTGTAATTGTCCTGGGGCCATGTTTTTATATGTGCCTGCCACAGCGAGACTGCAGTCTTAATTATTTGAAAGACACTATCATAATAAGTGTGGTTAATAATAACTTTCTTCCTTCTACTTTGCCTGATGCATATCATCTTCTACCCACCTTTGACAATACACTCAGTCATTTATTTGCTTTTTAATTCCTTAATCTTTGCCTGCCTTTTATTTTCTTCTTTTTTTTTTTATTTGCCATTTACTTACAGAGTTGTTGTTTTCACTTTGTTATTTTTTGTGCCATATTAAGGCCTGTTCTGCTAGACCTTGTGCCAAACTGTAGACATTTCATTCCCCAGCTAATTTTAAATGCAAATATATGAGAAGGGGAAAGGATGGGTGGATGGAGAGATTTCTGGTCTTCGTAAATGAGCAGTGCGGGGATTTGCTAGCGTGGATGTTATTAATGTTAGTAATTATTGTGAGGCTCAAAATGCTACAGAGAAACTTCTTCCACATTAGCAACTGATCTCTGGGGGATGGTTTCAGTATTCCCTGAGGATGTTGGAAATTAGTTCCAGTCCTTCTGTGTTTTGGGGTTAATTTCAAAATCAAAGAATGACAGAATCATCCAAGTTGGAAGAGACCTTCAAGATCATCTAGTTTAGCCATCAAACCAGCACTAGCATAGTCCCCACTTAAAATCTCCCCGTGCCAAGTTATTTATTATGGGTACAGTGAGCAGTTTTTAATACCCAGCAGAGAGTGAGGATGTCCTTAGCTGGATGACAGTGTTTTCACCTGGAGGTTTACTGTCATTGAGACTTTCACTATGGTTTACTGTCATTCAGACTTCATCACTCATTTTGTGGGAGCAGAAAGCAAGCTGCTTAAGTGCCTTACACCTGTAAGGAGCTCTTACCTACTGGCTGTGGGTGGAAGACTGGTCTTTCATTGGTGCATGGTCGATATCTTGCTGCTTCCCAAACTGGAGCTGTGCATACAAATATCTGTTTAAAAAAAACTTCAACTGCCAAATAACATCATCAGGAATTTATTACTGATATTTGTGGGTTTATACAATGCCTGGGACCCTTGGACACGGAGTAGTAGCAGTGGGTGGGACAGCAGGTTTTTCTCACTCTTATCTGTGATTAGTCTCCTGCACACTTGTGCTTACAAAAATACTGAGCATCTGGAGGGCTGCTTACCCTGTGCACCACTGTTTTCCTGTTTTTTTTCTGTGTAATCCCCTCCTTCACAGGGCGTTTCAGCAGGGAAGCTTTGGAGAAGACTTGGAGAGAGTCTCTTACTCCTCCCCACTCCCCAGTCCTGCTGGCAGCTGGTATGGCCCCCCTCCACCTTCCTGCTGGTTATAATCGTGGCTGTGTATTTCTGCAGACCCCTGGTTCAGAGAGGGGCTGTAGCCTCCCCTTTACACTCCTTAGTGTTCCTTTTCCCGTTAGTATTTATGAAAGACTTTAGCAAATAACTCAGATTAAAAACTCCATTGTGCTGAGCTGAGCATTGCCATATGGCAGAGAACACGTCAGAGTAAACATGTATTTAAAGGACACAGAAATTCTGAGTGTGTAGTAGGTCCAGAGTTCTGGATCTGCAGTAGCTCAGTTACTCCTTTTCCATCCACAGCTTTTGAAAGTCGCTTCCTACACAAAATCCTCTATTTTTATTCTAGCAAGAGACAGCAAAAAATTAAAGCAAACTCCAAAATTTTGTTGTAGTGAGTGGTAAATGATCACTGCTAACTGATGCCCTGCACAGAATGTACAAATATAGTTGAAGCAGATAAAGTTTTGTTTGATTTCTAAAATCTGCCCCTGTTTTGGGAATTAAAACAAATCTGTTGAAGATGCATGCTCTGCCATTAAATTGCTTGGGCTGAATTACTGAATCCAGGCAAAGAACCAATTTTACTCCCTGAAAAGCAAGGCTGACTGAATTTGTTAAAATGTTAATCATAGAGCAAGCCTGTGGGTCCCTGGGGCGAGATGCAATTAGAGTTAAAAGTTCACAGTATAGAAAGTTTTTTAACTGTCTAGTTTTACATCTTGACTGTAGGGAGAGGAGTTTTCACTGTACATTGAAGACATTGTTCTACAGCCTTTGCAAGTTGTTGGGCTCAGCTGCAAAGATTTTAAAAGCTGCTTTTGTTGGCAGCCTAGGACACATCCGTGACCTTATTAAAGTGGAAGTGAAAGCTGTCTTCTTTTTTTTTTTCTTTTTTTTTTTTTTGCAACAGTAAATCTACTAATTTTACAGTCAGTTGAACAGCAATAGATTAATTTGTTTAAAGTCTGCATTCACAAAGAAAATGTGAACTTCACTGCCTTGAATACCCGAAACTACAGTGCGATATTTAAAGGGTAGAAACTATTACAACTTGCCCTAGAATGGTCCAAGCAGTTCCCTGTCACCTGCTTCTCAGCACAGGTGCTGACCTCCCCGTCTATTCTATCCCTCCTGACAGACTAGCAGCCAGGCTGGGGCTTTGTGTGCAACAGAGAGCGCTTTTCCAATGACTGGGCCAGTTTTCTTCAGCAACCACAGGAAGCAGAATAAAGAAAAGGTTAAGGGCCACCGCAAGGGTCAGAATGGGTTAAATTTAGTTAACATCAGAGGTTATAGCTTTTAACAAGAGCATGAAGGAAACTTATTCGAAGATGCAATTTGTTTCTTCTTTGTCAACCATTATTTTTTTTTACTCTATTGATAGTGACAGCTTAACAAAGTTTTTATATGCCAGGGTTTTCATCCTTTAGAGGATAAAGAACTGTGATGCAAAAAAGAGATGCAGGTGGAAGACTTTATAAAGCCTCCATGATTTTCAAATTGAGGGTTGAAAGTAGGCTCCCTGCGTGGCTAAGTCAAAAATAATTTGTAAATGTTAAAAAAAATACACATTACGGACAGAGGAACTGCCTTTTTTTTTCTCTCCAGTGTAGCTTGCCAAAAGTGCTGTTTTATCAGAAGCTTTACAATCTGCCTGATTTCATATGTATTTTTTCCCAAGGTAATCTTATTTTCTTTTTTATTGCCCTCTAAAGATGATCAAAGTCAAATGCCTTTAACAACAGTCTTCATCATCTCCCTTCAAGATATTTTAGTCTATAATGTACAATGCTGGGGTTTTTGTGTTTTTTTCTCCCAGTTTACTGAAGAAGCAGAAACTATAAAATGCATTCAGTGTAGTGCAGTGTTCAGTTCTCAGTCAAATTCTTGGAATGCAAAATGAGGAAAGTTGAAGTCTTTCTGAAAATTATTAAAGAAAAATAATTTTTAAAAGGTTCAGTAGCATTTTTCACACTTTTGTATGCTTTTACACAGATCATCTTCTGCCAATTTTTTTAATCAAAATTAATAAAATCACTAATTTTCTTTTTATTTTATCCTGATACAAAATAAAGAACTGAAATAAAAAATTCAGTTTAAAATTTAATTAAGTCTGATAACAATTCATAAGTACAAACAATGCATTTTGGTAGGTTTCTTTTTTCTTTTTAACATGTTTTCCTCAAGGGGGAAAAAAGCTTAAGTCTCCCTATCCATCTGTCTCTCTGCAAGTTCTTTGGCAAAGAAATAGGAGCCTCAAAGATACTGTACATTTATAATGACTATATGTATTTCTGTCAAGTTTTGTGAAAACCATGGAGAGAACTTCAAATGGGTGTCTAGTTCTGGCAGAAGGGTTCATCCAGCTGACCAGGCTGTATGTGTGTGTAGGCAGCCCAGGTAGCACACAGGTGTTATCAGACTTGATGCTATTGTGGCCTTTCAGTACTTAAAGGAGGCCTGTAAAAAAGAGGAAAATTAACTTTTTACACTGGCAGATAGACATAGGACATAGGAAATGGTTTTAAACTAAGAGGAGAGATTTAGAATAGATGTTAGGAAAGGTTTCTTTACTCAAGAGGGTAGCGGGGCACTGGCACAGGTTGCCCAGAGAAGTTGTGGATTCTCTGTCCCTGGAAGTGTTTAAGACCAGGTTGCATGGGGCTTTGAGCAACACAATTTAGTGGGTAGCATCCTTACCTTTGGCAGAGGTGTTGGAACTTAATGATCTTTAAGGTCCCTTCCAGCCCAAACCACTCCATAATTCTATGATGCCGTGATCAGCTACAGTCCACAGCGTCTTTTGCCTTACCAGCTGCTCGGGGGCTGTACAGGTGATGCGTAAGGCTGAGGGGGATTTTGAGATGAGAGAAGGAGCCAGAGCATTTTGACAGCAATTGAGAGGTATAGGGAATGTGCCAGCCTGATTTGAATCTATAATCTTGGTATTTGATACTGTAGGTCTGCTGTAGAAGGTAAGAAGGCTGGGAACTGACAAGACAAGTCTCAACAATCCAAGTATCAGTTATTTCAGTGCTCATTTGCTCAGAGAAGGTATTTAATCTGATTTGTGGTGTCATTATCAGTGTGATGAAGGCTTGAAATTTCCAATCCATTTGGTGTTAACTCAGGCTAATGCTGGGTTCCCAGCTGTGGAACCAAGAGTTGGTTTTGCTCTCCAGAGGGTTGGATTATGCCTTTTGGTGCACATGATCACTTTGACTTTTCTGGGAGGGTTCTGTTTGGAATCAGTTAGTATGAGCTCTTTTGCTGGTGTAGAATTGATTCTTCCCTAAGGGACAGCTATCACATCTGGAGAAAGTCTGTTAGATCATGGACAGAAGCATTTGCACTGGTATGGTGTACAGGCAGGTGTATAGACTCTTGACTGGCTAAGGACTAGAGAAGGAGAAGAGGGAGTTGGAGAAATACAGGGCCTTCTCTGTCCACAAAGATGGGGGAAGTGGCACAATCTGGCTCAACCAGTTGAGCACTGGTTACCCCCTACTCTTTGGTCCACATAGGGGCAGCCTCTGCTGAAGAGGTGACTTCAAAAGGCCTAACTGCGGTGAAAAACAAATGAGAAAAAGTATGGATATCCACAGCCCAGACAGACTGGACTGGAAAAACACAACAAAAACTCCCACTTAACTATTCTGCTCACAAGCTGCTACCAAAACTCAGCTGTGAGGAGAATCAGAGCATCTTTTTAAAAATGTCTTCTTTTCTTTTAAAAACTGTCTTCTTTTTTTTTTTTTTTTCCTCTTTCTTCTGAGATGCTCTTACAGGCTTTAAAGCATAATTTCAAAAGCTTCACAAAACCAGCAGGCATCAAACAGTCCAGGCTGAGTGGAAGCTTCAGGAGGAGAATTGCGAAGTAAGTTGTGAGGGTGATGGCTGCAGACATGGAAGCAAGGTTATTTGTTTGTTACAAGTCACTGATCATAGCTTGCTTTTAATGATGGAGCAGCAGACAAGGAGAGTTAGAGCAGCCCAGAGAGCCCTGGATTCACACAGCCTAAAGTTCAGCTACATCTTATGTCTCATGCTTCTGTTGTCTAGGTAATTCTTGGATTGGGAGTCAGGAGATGTGAGTTTTGTCTGCAGTGCTGACATGCCCTGTGACCTTGGACAAGTCTGTTCATCCCCATGCTTCTCCTCTCATCTTTTTGCTCACATAGAATCTCTCTCCTTTTTTCCTTGCAGTGTCTTTCCCTAATTATACACCTGGACCATGGCTATCAGAATGCAGCTCAGCTCTCAGGTTAAGCACTGCTATTGTCTGAGTGAACCATAAAAAAATCCTGCACTGAGCACTTCACTAGGGCTCTCCTGTTATCTCAGGGCTTCACTGATAACCTTAATAAAATAAAAGTCCTTCAAAAGACTGTGTTCCTGCCTACTGCCCAACTGCCTGCTTTTTCTGTAGCATCTTGAACAAGAACAAACATACATTCTGATCCCTGGGTTGTCAGAAAATAATGATTTATAGTATTTCATACTTCCTGGTTATTGGTAATATATTTTTTTGTTCTTGAAATCTCAGCGGTAACTTCAGTACTTCACAGTGCCTAATTTTCTTCAAAGTGAATTATAAACCAGCATGCTGCTATATATCTTACTCATTTTGATAGGTTTTCCTTAATTTTGCTCTTTTATGGAGGTGCAGTTTATGTGCCTGAGACTAGGGACAAAGCCTCCTTCAGAATTAATTACACAGTACCTCTGAAATCTACTCTATTTTATCCCCATAAGGATAGGGTCCAGAACCAGGATAACTGGCTCTGCAATGTGATCTCAGCAAAATTGAGTATGTTCTTTAAGTTCAACTTTCCTTGTATATGCTGCTCTACCTGGTCCAAGATGTCAACATCATATCAAAAATCCCTATTATGCTCTTGGGAAAAAAGATGACATCCTTCAGCAACAAAGCACGCATACCAATGATCCATATCTGCCCTTGCATCTCCTTCTGTTCCAGCCAGAATTCAGACTGGATTTTTCCATGAAATTCATAGGGAAACTCATCGTCCAGAGTTTTGTGTTTCATATTTTTCTACAGTGTTGTGTCTTTTGTCTTTATACCAGGTGTGCTCTCAGACAGCATCTACAGCAAACCTCTCACAGCTGTGTCAGCTTTCAGCATCCTGCATAAATTGTCTGATCCCAGAATTTGTGCAGTTGTGGTTCCAGATCCCACAGTGCATTACTTCATGTTTAACTTTGATAGTCTTTCTCCCCTTTCCCTTCTGCCCTCCCTCCACATCATGTAGGATTATAAGAACAAGTTTTTGGCTTCAGGAGAAAGAGCTGTCAAAGACAATTTAATACTTTGTGATAGAAGTGCAGAATTAGAGAACGATTTGGGTTGGAAGGGACCTCAGGGGAGTCATCTGCTCCAATGGTATATTAAGAATTTTGGACTATGACCTCAACTTGGGTGAAAAAAATCCCCCTTACTTATGTGTGAATCAGTTCAGGAATCAGCAGGATCTGAGTGATTCTACGATGCTACCCTTTTACATTCTAATTGAAGGGTGGAGACCCTTATGTGTACATTTTCTTAGAAGTAATTACAGTCCTACAAGCTCAGTCCACTTCAATATAAGAAAATAATCTGTATTTGATTAGAACATCGAAGACTTGTTAAAAATTTTAAAGCACTTCATTTGTGCTGAGACAACCCTGCATTCCAATCAGTTTATATATTTACTTGGATTCATATGCCAGCGATGCTTACATGGTATCAGACCATAAGTTATTGACATAAATTAAACCTGGATGATGGAGCCACAGAAATGAGTCATAATCTTTTCTTTAAAGAACAGCAGGAGGTAATTGTTTTTATAAGGAATTCAGAAACTAGCTCTGCATCAGAGCATGTAACTGTACTCAGAAATCAAACTAATTATTCCCATATTCAGCTAAGACCAAGTAACCATCAAACATAGATGGTGTTAGAAGGACTGAGCATTTATTCATGCTGTAAAGGCTCACATACATTAATTTGGTTTAAATTTCCAGAAGGAAAATAATTCTGCAAAATATGCTAATAAGTAGTTCTGTAGGTTTTATTGACCACAACACTATCTTTAAAAAAATCTGAATTTTTAAATCGGCAGTGTTATAGTGTTTCTCTATGTTCAGTGTAGTATAAATTTAGTGTCTGGCCCTAACAAGTAAGGGCATGAGCATACACAGAGAAACTGAAGTTTCTTGTTTGTCTGCTTATTTACGAGGAAATAGAGCAACAGAGCTGGAATAACTTTCTTAAGATGCAAATCTCATTAATCTGAACCAACATGTTTCAACATGTCTCTGAAAAAGATAAGAGTTCTTCTTAGCTATTTCATGTCTGGTTAAAAATAAAGTGGGAGAAATCACAGTATCTTTTCTGAAATGGCCAAAAAAGGGAGAAAATTAAAAGCAAGCCTAGAAACCGGGCCAGTTGGTGCTTTATTTAGTGGTTCTTTTTCCATTAGCTCACCCTGCTTTTGTAAACTTTGGAGAGGAATGCTGTGTTATAACAGTAGCATTTACTCTGCTTTTACAGTTCCATATGTGGATAATGAAAAACAACTGTAATTTATGAGCTTGAAGTATAATTAACTGATGCCCTAAAAGGTAAACAGTTTCTCCTAATTTTCTAAAAAAATTAAGCCATTCGTGAGCCAAGCAAAGTGATTCATATTGTGAAAAGGCAAGAAATGTCTGAATAAATATATAGAGGCTGCCCCACAGTATTTTATTTGTTTTAATTGTATTAATTATAGTTCCTTTGGTGTGTTTCTGATAAAATTAAATATAGTATACTATGTAGCACTTCATTGTAGCCAAAGGCTTTGCTCAAGAGGAACAAAAGACAGGTTCAAGTTTTCACTCTATCAGCTTCATGTCAAAATTTGTGGTCTCTCATTGCTCCAGGAAGGTATGTGAACCTAGTTTTCCACATTCCCATGTTCACAAACAGCAGGAGAAACAGAAAAAGCATACAGAATTTCCAAATTTGGATGTAGTCAATGAAATTAACAAATTAGCTTTTGGTTGGCAAGCAGTATATTTTTTGTACAGTGGACAAAGATACTCATCTTTTAGTTTTGAACATATTTTGTCAAAATGTAGAGCCGAATGATTTGGTATGGAAGTGCCCTGAGGCTCTTCATACCTTCATTGCCCTCTGCAGGCTAGGTTTTCTAGCTGAACTAAATTCCATTGAGTACACCTGTTACTAATTTCAGTAAATTGTGCCTCAATAGTTAAGCTGAGCCCTGAAAAGAATAAAATAGAAATAGAAATAGAAATAGAAATAGAAATAGAAATAGAAATAGAAATAGAAATAGAAATAGAAATAGAAATAGAATAATTTAAGTTGGAAGGGACATACAGCAATCATTCAGTCCAACTACCTGACCTCTTTCAGGGCTGACCAAAAGTTAAAGAATGTTAGTAGGGGCATTGTCCAAATGCCTCTTGATCACTGGCGGGCTTGGGGCATGAGCCACCTCTATAGGAAACCTGTTCCAGTGTTTGACTACCCTGTTGTGAGTCAACCCACTCAGCTCAAAGGATCCCCACTCTGAGTTTCTCTGAATATTCAGAATAGTATATCCCTGTGGAAATGTGCTTTGGGACACAGTTCACTGGGTCAGAAGTGGGACAATATTCCACAGACAGGACACATCCTTTCAGTAAAAAAAAAAAAAAAAAAAAAAAAAAAAAAAAAAAAAAAGCTATGCAGTTTTAACTTGAAGTTTTCCATAAAAACAGTTTTAGTGGAAAATTTTTGGAAAATCCCTAGATAATAACTGCTTACAAAGTTTGCCAGGAAAAAGGGCAGAACATCATTGTTTATTGACCATATAAGCACTTGTCTTTTGAAGACTATATGGGTTGGAAATATCCACTGTAGACTGAACAAATGTAGAGTCCTAGGGTGGTGTTAGTTCAGTCACTGGAGTTGCATAATGTCGTTTGCATAATCACTCCTGTAGCAGTAACTACTTGATACCTCTGCAGTTAGGGTGGTAGTTTTGTTGAATGCATAAAAGAGGAATTAAAGAACCTGCTTCTCCTCCCTTCCCAGTTCCCTGCTGATAGGAAAAGGGCCCATTATCTGGGGCAGGCACACAGGGATGTGCACTTCAGCAAAGGGTTGTGCTCTGTGTTCATTATATGCAAATTTGCTGCAGCATTAATCTGCTAGGCATTAACATAATATCAGTTGGTGCCTCGGAGTAATTCTCATCTGATCTAAAACATTCCTCATGCAAGCAAAACAGTTTGGCTACATAGAGAAATTATGAACTAACCATATCAAAATCAGCAAATATGTACCAGAGTAGAAGTGACCCGATTATATGTGCAAAACCCCACTGCCTTACAGGCAGTTTATTCAGTTAAATAATCAAATTAAACAAGATAGTCCTAAATACATCTTGCTTAACTTGATTACTTAAATAAGCAGCCATCTGGCATGAATGACGCAGATTAAGTTCTTCCTTAATTTTTTCTTTTCATTTTTCAACACCAGAATAGTTTTGCACCTTGTACTTATTTCATGTTACTTCTCTACTGGAGTATCTTCACATAGAGATTGAGGGCAGAAGTTAATAGATATTATTACAAAAATACAAGCTGAACTCACTGTCTCTACAACTTGGTATTAATCAGCTGAAAGCATTTGAAGGATTAGCAACTCTATTTATACCATTATTTTAGCCACAGGAGAATCAATTTGTTGCTAGAGAAATACAGTTCATATGTGTCAGTATTAGAAGGCAAAGAAATGCAAGTTAAAGTTCTAGCAAGTTTAAGTAGTCCAGTTCCCTATTTGAGGTCAAAGACCTGATTTCATTTAAAGTATTTTTGTTTCATTGAGAAAGAAACACTTTTTGCTAGTCTTTATTAATTAGAAAATATTTTTGGGCTAACAAAGCATTACTTAAGGTCTGATTCTGTATGTTGGAATTGCTTTATGCATAGGGACTGTCCTACTGACTTTGAAGGCATATAAAGCTTGAGAAGAGTTATGTATGCAGGAGAGTGCTGAAGAGCTGGGACTGCTGAGGGGCTCATTGTCATGTACCTACACAAATCTTTGCTTAGAGCTTTGGATAGTTACAGCTACAAGGACTGTACTACAGTGAAATTAGTAAAAGCAAATGGTGTTCAATTGGGGGGAATAGTTTTTACAGTGACTTTATACAGTCTCTCGCTTACAAATGTGTGCTGTGCTCTGCAGTGTCTTGAGAAGAGAGGATCCTCAATTCTGACACTTATGTAATCCATGGATAGTATGACCAGCAGTTCTTCCTCTCTCTTGAGGGTGCAAGGCCTGTGGAGCTTGACATCTCTCCCAGCACACACATAAGTTCTCACATTTGGGTCTCTAAACATTCACTTCTACCAAATGCTTTCAGGTCTCACGCTCTTTTGTTATGTGACTCTGGAAAGCCCACGTGTGTGGGTATTCCTGTGGTGTTCTCCCTATGCATGCCTTGGGCCTGTCAGCTGGACAATGTGTCCATCTGCCAGCTGTATTTTGCTGTGAATGATCTGACTATTGCCATTCCCCTCCCAACTGCTCCCATTCTGCAGGTGGAGGGCTGTCCATGTGGAAGAGTTGTGGGCAATGCTGGCAGTTACACTTATGCCACAAGAGCAGGGGTTGTTAAAATTCTTCTTCCTTTGTATCCACGTGCAGCATAAGGTGAATTTCTAAAAAAGGAAAAAATTTGTGAGATGTTAAGGGTGGGCAACTGTGTGTGCTGGCAAGGTGGCTGTTGTGATTTAACCCCAGCTGGCAGCTAAGCACCTTGCTCACTTCACACACACCCTCTGCCTTTCCCACACACACACACTCTTCACCTGTGGGATGGGGAGAGGAGTGAGGAAAGAAAAGAAAATAGAACTTGTGGGCTGAGATAAGAACAGTTTAATAACCGAAACAAAACAAAATATAATGATAATGCTAGTTCTATTAATAATAGAAAGGAGAGGGAGAGAGGGTGACAAAACACAAGAAACACAAGTGATGCACAACACAACTGCTCACCACCCACTGGCTGATGCCCAACCTGTCTCTGAGCTGCAGTCAGCCCCACTCCCAGCCAGTTAATATACTGAGATGATGCTCCATGGTATGGAATAGCCCTTTGGCCTGTTCAGGTCAGCTCTCCTGGCTGTGCTCTCCCCTGGCTTCTTGTGCAGCTGAGAAGTCCTTGACTTAGGGTAAACACTACTTAGCAACAACCAAAACATCACTGTGTTACCACCACTGAATCTGAAACACAGGGTTGTACCAGCTACTAAAAAAATGAGCTCTGTCCCAGACAAGACCATGACACTGACTCAGTGAGAAGTTAAGATTCCTGGATATAGTATTTGCCTCCTCTTACCCCAAGACCTTTAAAAGTAATTTCATTTCTCTATACTGCCATTTCCCCTCTCACCTGTTGCCTTGTTGGGTTATCCAGCAGGCTCCCGAAGGAGTTTTCACTGTGTTTCACTTGATGTTCATACAGTGACCTTCATCATAGGGATACATGGCTGCCATGGCATCAAAAAAGATTGTCCATCAACTGAGCCACAGTTTCCTGACTGCACAGCTGCTCCTAACCTGTGGGAAACACAAAGAAAATCGTCTAATGCACACCTCAATGAAAAAGGTTAATGTTAATGCTGCTAATTGGTTCTAATGGTGCTAATTGGTCACACCAAGACCTTACCACATTCACCCATTGCTCACCTCTCAGAAGGAATTGGGCAGATCAAGATAGCTTTGTGGTATGTTCAAATCCTCCTATCCAGCCAGGTTCTTCACACAAGCAAGTAGGAAAATACCCTGAGCAAGGATATCTGTAGAAAAGGACCTGAGTAGCATTGCTGTGGTATCGAAATGAGTAGTATTACACAAATTCAGTTTCCTTTTCTTAGGTCAAAATACAATTAACATCACAGAGTTATGTAGAAATGGATAACTAGAAGACTCTTGTTGCTTCTGGTTTATCATCTTCAGAAGATTTCTGCCATGCTTGGAATATTTTTTCCACCTATAAGCAAAGATTCCAGTGTGGAAGATAAATAAAATATCAGGTTTATCTCATTTCAATGTTATTCTGAATTTAGATTTTAATGTAAAAAGAATAAGGTGTCCTTTCCCTTATTTAGTTAGAATAACCTTTCCCCCGCCCCACCCTGCACATACACACACCCACTAGTGCTGTTAGTAGTAGTAATTAGCTCAATGTGCTAATGACAGTTTCCAGGGAAAATGCTGACAGGACTAATTAATGGGTGAATTTCACTTTCCTAAATGTATGGGCAATTTTCTAAATGCTTATGGCATGGTCCACCCTGACAGGGGCCCAGCCTAGAGCTACTTAATTCACCAAGTGTCTGAGGAAAGTGGTTAATTTGTAGTGTGCTTCATAATACTGTGCTGGGTTTGCATGGCAAGGCCGTGGTAGCGGGGGCCCACAGGAGTGGTCCATGAGAAGCTGCCAGAAGCTTCTCCAATATCCATCAGAGTCAATGCCAGCCAGCTCCAAGGCAGACCCGACACCCATCAGTGATGGCAGCAGTGCTTCTGGGGTAACACAGTTAAGGAGAGAGAAAAAAGATGTTGGGCAGAAGTAAACAGCAATCAGAGAAGAGGAACAGCTCTGCAGACACCAAGGCCAGTGAAGAAGGAAAGGTAGAAGGTGCTCCGGGCACCAGAGAGAAGATTCCCCTGCAGCCAGTGGCAAAGACTGCTGAGGAGCAGAGATCCACCTGCAGCCCATGGAGGGCCCCACAGCTGAGTGTCCCAGGGAAGGCTGTGACCTGTGGGAAGTCTGTACTGGAGCAGGTTTGTTGGCAGGAGCAGTGACCCCACAGGGGACCCACGCTGGAGCAGCCCGTTCCTGAAGGATTGCACCCTGTGGAAGCACCCATGCTGGAGCAGTTTGTGAAGAACTGCAGCTTATGGGAAGGGCTCACATTGGAAAGCTCATGGAGAACTGTCTGCTGTGGGAGGGATCCTACTCTGGAGCAGGGGGAGAGCTGGAGGAGTACTCCTCCTGGGGAGGAAGCAGCAGCAGAGACAACGTGAGCTGACTGCAGCCCCCATTCCCCAGCTCCCTGAGCCTCCTGCTGGGGGCAGGTAGAGAATACCAGGAGTAAGGTTAGGCCCAGGAAGAAGGGAGGGGTCAGGGGAAGGTGTTTGAAGATTTGTGCTTATTTCTTATTATCCTACTCTGGCTTGATTGGTGATAAATTATTCCCCCTCCCCCAGCTGAGCCTGTTTTGCCCGTGACAGTTGCTAGTGAGTGATTTCTCCCTGCCCTTATCTCAACCCATAAATCTTTGGTTGTATTTTCTCTCCCCTTCCCAGCTGAGAAGGGTGATGACAGAGCAGCTTTGGTGGACACCTGGCACCCAGCCCGGGTCAAACCACCAGATACTGATTAGAGGAGAAATTATGCTTACGCTTGCTTTCCAATGCATTATTCATTTCTCAACAGTATGGAAATGCAACGTCCTTTTTTATGTTCACCTTTTCCAGACCTGTCCATTGAATCATGAGGAAGGAATGAACGTGCAGTGTCATTAGAGCAGTCTCACATGTTTTTCCTGCCAGACTGCACCTCCCAGTCACAGGGTTTATTTTGTGTCATAAAGGGAAAAGAGCAACAGGATGCTCACTTTGGCTATAACAGAAGCCAAGAGTGTGGCATATACTAAAACATTTGTTTGCATGCATCAATCCTGCCCTTACAGGTCCAAGGAGACTCAGACCCTCCTGGTGTTTGCTAGATTCTTTGTCCCGAGCTCCTCTGTAAACATGGTCTTAATTATGTCATACAAGATTCCAAGTGGGGACAGAAAAGCAATGTTCTTATCTGTCAGATCCCAGCAGAACTCAAGATTTTGCATTTTAGCTTCCTTCTGGCAGGAGTAATCAGCAAATGAATAAATTGTTGATTGTATTTTTTCCTTTTTTACCACACCCTTCTTATTAATACACAGATGCTGTTCTGTGAACAAAGATGAACACAAACAAAAGCACCTTCTCTTGCTAAATGCTCAAGGCAGCTGCCAGTGTCCCAGGAAGCAGTTGTATGTGAAGAATCAATTCCAGTGAGAGACCTGAAGGCAGAGAGCAGTGCTTGACATCTGTGACAGTGATCCTGAAAGGAGCAGGAGGGACATGGGAATGAGTCTTGGGAGAGAGAGGCCCCTGACAGTGGTCAGGGTGGATGTTACAGAAGGATGTACTGACAGAGTACTTGGTGTTTCTTCCTTGGGGTACCCTTTTGGCTTTGGAATATTTGTGTTTGTGTGCATTCATATACACGTTTGTACTTTCATATCCATTCCCATTTATGGAAATGTGTACTTGTATTTTCTTGAGCTAAAAATTGCATTGCTTTCTTATTTTTTTTTTAATAGAGTTTGATTTTTTTCATATGCTATTTGTATTTTATCCCTTTTACAACTCATATGTGCCTTTATGTATCTCATACCTTGTGGCAATTGCCAAATTTAAGTATTTTTGTGTTCCTTTCAAAACCTGTTATTTGAGAAGCAGCAAATAGCCATTCTATATTGTTTTCTCAATGTTATTAATAATTTTATTAATAATTTATCAATATCAGATTTCAATTTTTTTGTACATTTCAGTGTTCTCATATTTGTAGTCGCTTCCCATAAAAGTAATTCCATAGCTTTCATATCCTTATCTCATCATTTCTGAGCTCTAGCACATGCTTTTAGGGTAGTGAGACAGAACTGATGGAATATCCAGGGTCTGAGTACATCGATACCAGAGCATAATGGTGTTTTCTGTTTTGCTGTCTCTTTGCTTCCTGATAACTCCTGATATCATATTTACCTTCTTGACCACCACTGAGTAATGAGCTGTTATTTCAGAGAGCTGTTCAAAGATCTCTTCCCTGGTGATAATACCTAATTTAGAGCCCATCACTGAGCATCCATAGTTAGGATTGTTTTCCCTCATGTGCATTACTTGGCGTTTTTCAGTGTTGGATTTCATCTCCTGTTTTATCCTCAAAGTCACTGCACAGCATAAAATCCATCTGCAGCTCTTCATACCCAGTTGTCATTGTTACTCCCAGGCAATTTTGCAACATCAGCAGACTTCGTCACCTCGCTATTCACCCCTTGTCCAAATCACTTATGAAAATCTTGGCCAGCACAGCTCCCCAGTGGTTATCTCCTTCAGTGTGAAAAACTATCTCATCTTTTTCACCTTTTGTTTCACATCTTTTAACCACTTTAGATTAGTCATAATCCTCATAGGAGGATCTTTCGTGACAGCCCCACTTCTGTAAGATTCTTCATGAGGGACCTGAGAGGGAGCTTTTTGGAGAAAAGAGGGAAAAAAAGTAACGGAACAAAGTTCCTTGTGCCCAGAAGGAAAAGTACTTATGGAGGTGTCTGAAGCAAAGCTCCTACTGGCCGTGTTGTACCTGAGTTAAGATGAAAGCAACTGGGGAATGAAATATCTAAGGCAACAACTCTTTGGATGTAAAGATGTTCCATGGAGACAGAATGTTCTCCCAGGCAGCCAGAAAATCTTAGTCCTTGCAGAGTTTCAGACTCTGGCTGAAGAAAGCCCTAAGATCCACATTTTAAATCATACTTTTCAGCAGTCAATGGAAAGTCCATAGGCTCCATCCACAACAGTTGGAACTCTGAACGTCTCATTTGTCAAGATATCCCATAACTGTCCTGACCGAAGATAGCATTGGCCTAGCCTGTGATGGTCCCCATGAGCAACCCAAATCATATCTTTAAGCAGCACCTGCATAATAATTTATTTCATGTCCCTCATTTTAGATAGAAAATTATCTTTCTCCCAGTCAAATCTGATATTAATTGTCATTTATGACCACAAATTATTGCAATTGGAGATGGCTTGCTATTAATGGGCTCTAAGAAAGAGAATTGATATATAATTCAAGCTGCCATTTCATGATTTAGTCATGACTTGTGTCCTTCAGGCCAGTGGCAGAGGTGCTGTGCAAAATGCTCTGTCTGGAGAGTGCAGTGAGCTCCCCAGGTGGGACTGAGGCTCCAGGGTGCAGTTCATCATCATGGTACACCTGCTAGTGGAGAAGAGGATTTATTTCTTAACTGAAAGGGCACAGCAGTGTGAGCAGATAGGCCCACTGAGGAAAAAGCATCAGCTCTTCTCTGATTCTCCATGGACGCAAGGGCACAGCTGCCTCACCACAGTCTGCATCACAAGCTGCAGGGGAATCTCAGTGCTGGCACCTGGAGCACCTCCTCTCCCTCCTTCTTCACTGACCTTGGTGTCAGCAGAGCTGTTCCTCTCACATATTTTTACTCCTCCCTTCTCTGACTGCAACTGCTTCTGAAAAATAACATTTTCTTCTTAAATAGGTTATCACAGAGGTGTTACTGCTAAGTCTGTCTCAGCCTTGGTCAGCAGCAGGTCCAGCTTGGAGCTGGCAAGATTTATTTGCTAAACCTTATTTATTGTATTAATTTATTTCTTAAGCTTTATTATTTATAGAACTTGATTTTTGAGATAAAGTTCAGGGACCACAAAATCACAAAATAATTTATATCCCATGTTTATCTCTTCAGTCCCCATCATGAAGTGTGACAATGTACATCTCCTGCTTCCTTTGTTTTTATCACACCAATCTTAAAAGAAACACAGACTCCTTTAAGAAGCCTTACATCATTAGCCATTCAGCAGATTGCACTTGCTAAGCTTAAAGGGGTGTGGGGGTGTTGAAGAATGTTGTGATTATTGTTGTGAAGTCTTTTGTGGACCCACACATCCCACTTTGGTCCTGACTTGGAGTGCTCAATGGTGTTACTCTATGAAGCAGTCTCGGCAGCTGCTGTAAATTGCACTTCCCTTGTTCCAGCCCAGGCTATGTCACACCACCCATTGAATTGAGTGGGAAACTTACGTCTGTGCTGGGAATCGTGACTAAAAAGCTGATCCTGTTTAAAAATAAATATTTTGCAGAGGTTTTTTTTTTAGAGGCGAAGCCAAAAGCACCTCAGTTCACAATGTGGCTGCAAAATGGTTGCTCCAGATCCATGATGTAACAGGGTGCCAGGAGGGCAAAGGAATGTGCTGCAGGAATGAGGGGGCAGAGATGCATTGCTGCTTGCCACAAAGCTGCAGCCTCATGTGGAGACAGTTCTCATCAGCCACTGCTCTCCTCTCCTTTCCCTGCCCTTTCATGCCCACCCACCATGCTACCACCTGTGCTGTACTGGCACAAGCAGCTTCATGACTGCTGAGCCAAAAGGCTGAAAAATGACTTTGCAAAAAGGTGGGTTATTTGTCATGCAGGTAAGCACAGTGATCCTGTTCACCCTGTGTTGCACAAATGACTATGCTGGCACAATTGGCGGGCAGACCAAACGCAGAAGCGAATGCTGAAGATGGATTTGGGAGGAAATATGGATCGACTGTCTTGTTAGTGGCAATTAGAAATGTACACAATACAAATACATTTGAAATGTGTACAGCCCAGGAATCATATTCTGTGCTTCCCATGTTTCCAAGGTCCTACCATGTCTCACATGGAGATACCAGAATCCCCCCCACAGTGCTGCAATCGGGAATGTTTGGACTTGTGATACCTCCAGGGTATCCATGTACCCCCATCCCTACTCTGGAGCCCAAGCACACAGGCAGAGCATCAGTAGCTGCCCCTGATGCCTGAGAGTCTTTGTGCACATGTTGTTGTGTCCCACAGCTGCTGTGTGATAAAGTGCTTCATTCAAGCACCACAGTGGCACACCGATGTGGTCATGCTAGTGCCATTCCCTTTGCTCTCCAGCTGGAAGCCATTTCCAGGACACGAGACACACGACAAGGCTGCTTAGCAGGTTTCCATGTCAGCTTTCTGTGTGTGTGTGTGTGCCTTTCCTCACTGAGGACAGAAAAATCAGTTCTCTAGCCCTCCCCATGAGCTCAGGCACACGCAGGGATACGCTGTGGAAGCTGACAGCCTGTGGGTGCCCCTGAGCACTCTGCCTTGGCAAGGTGTCTGTACCCTGCCTGTCAGCAGGCCTCTGCAGGGCTGGGATGGCAGGTCCCTCCTGCAGCCCTGGAGCAGGCAGGTCAGGGTCCCCTCAGGCATGGCAGGAGCTGCTCACCTCCCCACAGGAAGGTACATCAGAAAAGTGCTTCTCTAGACAATTTTTGTGTCAGTTTCTTTCCTTAACTTGCTGAAGCAAGTCAAGTAATCCCCATGTCACTCAACACTGCTCTGAAACTCTCTTGGACCAAATAATTTTTCAGTTTAACGTAGTATTTTCCAAGCTGGCTATAAATCACACAGACCATGTTGTCCCCCAAATCCCCCTCAGGCCAAGAACACCCAGGTGGATCTTTCTGAGAGCATTTCCAGCTCCAAGGGCAGCAGAGTCCAGTGGCATCTAATGTGGGTGAAGTGCTGGGACATCCCAGGCATAGCTTGGCCATCAAAGGCACAGAAGTTCCTGATGGTAGCAGGACACCAGAGAGGGCTCGGACAGCCTGGCACTGCCTGCCTGCAGAGAGTGTGAAGGAAAAGGCAATCCACTGTCATCCACTGGGCATGAAATACACCGCATGGCAAAGCGCCTCTGAGGTCACCTGCTCACAGGGACAGCAAATGTGGGCTGCAGCCTCTAAACCCAGCTCTGCAGCTTTCTCAGGAGGCTTCTCTGGAGTGAGCAGGAAGCATTGCTGGGATTAAAAGGCTCCATCAGTGCAGGGACAGCAATTACTGCCAGGTGATCCATTCATCTGGGGGCAACTGTGTTCGGTAGTTGTACTCTTTTGTTGGTTTTATGGAAGGGAACACACTTTTGTCCATCTTCAGAATGGAATGGTGGTTAATTTCTCCTGGAAGAAGGAGAGATGCCTAAAGACAATTAAGGAGACCACAGCTTTTCCTTTAGTACAGCCTGGCACACCCTGTACTATGGATCATTTTCCTGCAAAAGAGGCTGAGTGTCTGCATCCAGCCTGGAGAAAGATGCGATAAGCAGCTATTAGCATCGTGTCTGCAGGTTGCAGAGCACCGCGGTGAGCTGATTGTCAGCTCTGCACCAGGTTCCTGCTGTCTGAGCTCTTTGAATGGAAAAGTCCTTGAAAATCCATCTGGTTCTTAAAATGGAGAGTTCTGATGAAACTCATCTGACTGTAACTATGCAATAGGATCAGTTTGATGCTCTTTGGTTTGCCAGTACACTCCTGTGTTGTCTCTGTGCTCACAAACTTCCATTTTCAGTAAGGTGCACATTGATGACTTTGGATTTTACTTCACTGCTGCTTAAATTACCATGTTAGCCCATGCCTTGGAGTGGCTTGTGCCAGGCTGCCTGCAGTCTTTGATCACCATCTCATTCCCTTGATCACGGCATGCTTGCATCAGCTAAAAGCAGGGGGAAAGAAAAAATGCTTGTGGTAGTGGGAGGAGGAATTTCTTTGTCTCTATCCAGGTTGTGCTTCTGGGGTGTAAAGGGAAAGTTTAAATGCAAATTCAGAAAAGTCCAGAACAACATAAACCAGTGACCACATGGTTTTCTGGGTTATTCAGGCTGGATCTGTTGCAAAGTCTCAGCTTGATGGACAGGAAATCTGCTGAAAATTTTCTGTACTTTATGTCATGGCAGAGGGCCTTTCCCGGTGAACTGGGACTTTCTGGATTTTGCACAAGCAAAGGCAAGGGCAGGAGGGAAAAGCCAGCCATGGTGTCCTGCATCTCCTGCTAAAGCATGGAGAAATGGGGAAAAGCTCTGTTCTGTCTTCCTCTGTATCCTCACCCGTGCTCCCGCACCTTTTTCCATCGTCTGTCTGTGTCCTTGTCCCTAAAACACACACACACACACACACACACACACACACACACACACACACACACACACACACACAGATAAAAGCAGTTTTGTCAAGAGGCAGGATGAAGGATCGGAGAAGAATATTCCTTCCCCTCCTTGGGTCGTAGCTGCACGAAAAGTGTTAACTTTTATTACTAGAGCACAAAGAAAGCGCTGAGCAGCCTGCAGGAGGAGGGAGCAGCCGCAGGCGCCTGGCAGCGCGGCGGAGGTGCGAGACGCGGCGCTGGTGGCCCGCCGCGCCTCGGACGCTTTCTGGCTGCTCTGATGCTCTGCACCGCGCCTGCCAAAGCCGAGCCGGCCTCCAGCGCCCTCATCGCAGGCGAGGATGAGTCTGGGGTCGGTGGGCTCCATCTGTTTGTAGTGGAACAAGGAGAGCTGGTATTTAAGCATGTAACTGGCTCCTGTGGTAAATCCTTCCTGCCTCCGCCACAAACCTGTGCTTGCAGAGGACCGCACAAAAAAAGCCCTGCTTTCTCGGAAACTTCCCAGCGTGTATTTGATTTACAGAGATGAAATTCTGAAAAAAGCAGAAAGTGTGCGACTGCTGTGGCATTTCCATCACGGTCCTTGCTGGTGTGTGTTTTCAGTGAGTGCCCAGGTGAGCTCCTTGCTGACCCAGCTCTTCAGCCTGCAGGTCCCTCTCACAAACCCGCAGTATTTGAGGGCAGAAGGAACCTCAAATCACTTGGACAGACTGCCTGTCTATCGCAGGCTATTACATTTCCTTTGCTCACCTCTGTCTGGAGCCCAGTTACTTGTGTGGGAGAACAGGCATCCAGCCTTGAGCTGGCAACAGCTATTGCCTTTGGCACTGAGAGTTAATGGTTAAGCACCCTGGCTGGTGGAGGTTTGCACTCCACTTCCAGGCTGAATTTGTGTGGCTGCAACTTCATTCCTCAGTTTTTGCTATGGATTTCTCCTCTCTATCTGTTCCTTTGCAACTGCTATTTTCTCCCTGAACAAAAGTTCATACAAATTGTAGTAAGGTCAGCTGTCACTATCCTTTACAAACACTTCAGGTTTTTCACGGTAATGTTTTCTCCAAGTCTTGAAATGTTTAAGTTTTTTTTACTGTAACTTCTTAAATATTGAACACCTTCCTGAACTGCAGGGGTGAGAAGTGGATACAGTGATCAATGTGTACAGTTAAAATGTGCCTTTGAGCTCCTTTGGGTATGCAGTGACAATTTAGGCACACAAAGGACATGTTTTCTTGCTTTTCCCCTGAATTCCTCATTCCTGTTTGGACACCTTCTTGCTGTCCTGTCCCCTTCCCTACTGCTCTGCATCTCGTTCCAGGCTTCAAAAGCCTTTTCTCTGTAGGGCTTGGCAGACTGAGAAGCCCAGCTTGACTGTCCTGTGCCTTGCAGCTGCTCCTGAGCCACTTGGAAAGGTGCTGCTCTCCTGATCACCAGAGGCACTGCCAGCCCCTGCTGTGTCCTGTCGCAGCCACCCCACCCTGCGCCCGGCTGCTGAGTGTCCTGGTGCTGCTGACAGCTGCTGGATGAGGCACCAGCAGCCAGATCATCACCTCTTTCAGGTGCTGAATTTGAATTCCTTTTAGCACCTTTCTGACGTGGAGCAATGCAAGTATCTGTCCAGGTAATGAAAAATGCAGGACAAAGAACAAGGGCCAAAGACTGTAACAAGACAGAAACCAAAGTGAAGGTCCCAGGGGCTCAGGCATCCAAGTGACAGAGCTCGCTGAGACCCTGCTGTGTGATGGTTGCTGGGCTCCAGTTGCTCCTGGGAGAGCTTTGGGAAGGTTTTAAGCACTTTTTAAAAGCACTCATGTAGGCAGTTACTGTAAAAAAAAAGCATTAGAAAATATCCTGTTGCAGGAGCTCCCAAGACCTTTGCTCTTGCATGCCCACACAACCTAAGCATCTCCAGCCTTCAGAAGCAGCTTTGAGCAGGGTGGATGGTTCAGCTTTCCCTAAATTGATGGATGAGTCAGGGACATTGAGTCAAATTTGCAGATAGATGCATCTTCTGTTAAATCCAGTGCAAAACTGGTCATATAAACCAAAGCTGGCTTTCAGCTGGAGTCTCTTTATTCTGTAATAAATTCCTAAATGGACTGTCAGATCTGATATTCTCTCATAAACGTCTAATTAAGGAAAAATAAAACCTCTGCTTCATAAAATCCCTGCCTGATAGCACTAATAAAATGTCATAAATAACAATGAATGTTGTGATAATGCTTTTATAGACTAATTACCCTTCATTATCATTAGCATAGAACTGATAAGCACCCAAACTAAGATATCTCGGAGTCATGGTGGTGTTGCCAGATGCAGGACAAGGGAATGGCCAGGAGGAAAAGGAGAAAGGAGGAGACTTCTTGTCAGCAGCTGCTTTTGGTGCCTTCCTCACTGGTTCCTGGGCCGAAGATAACATTGTGGCCCTGGGAGCAGGGAACCCTGTCCTCAGGCTCTTGAGAGTTCTCTGGCACAGCTTGCCCCATGCAGGATCTGCCCTGTGGAGCATTACCCTTGCAGCAGGGAGCTGAGAACGAGGGCTGTGCCTTGCACCACAGCAACCTGGGGAGGCCCAGCCCAGCCCCTGGCTGTGTTTGCAGCAAGGAGGAGGCTCCTGGCCCAACTTGCTTGTCCTCAGGCAGGGATGAAGGCAGAGCTTTGATGCCCAGGCATCACACCAGGGAAGCAGTCCCTGCAACTTATGCTGGCCTCACAACCCAGCCATACAGGGGCTTCAAAGCTGGAGATGGTTCCCTGGAAATTATGTGCAAATATGCAAATTATTTCATTATGTCGCTGGCATGAAGTGGCACACACAGAGCGGATAAAAGCTTGGCAGCTACAGAAATGGGGAAAGTGAAAAGGAGTTCAAAGAGGGATGCTAAGCTTCCTTATTGTATTTTTTCCCCTCTGTGTGAGTGAGTGAGGTGGGGAGGAAGACTCAAGGCTGGCCAGGGAAAGCGTGATGTCTACACCTAGCCCTCCATGGCTACCTCCGGTGTGCTTGGTTAATGCAGCTGAACGTGGATACTTTGGCTGGAATGTGCTCATGTACCAAGTGGCATATGTGCTGTGTTTGCAGTACATACGGATCCTTCCTAGCCTTGTCCAGGAAATCCTGAGCGGTAGAGAAGGAGGCACCATGAGCTTCTGTTTTCTTTATCCCCTGAAGCAGAGTCAGGACTGGCAGTAAGAAAACACATTCTTATTGCAGGATTCTTTGTCCAGTGCAGTGATGCCGGAGGTTTGAGGGGATGGGCTGGCACACGTGAAACACCTGGAGTTACCACATCGAGGAAGTTTTGAAAGAATACATACAAATCTTCCCAGGATGTGCATTTTATCCACCCACCACCCACAGCTGGTGCCACACTGGCTGCTGGTCAGCTGGCTGCCTTGAGCCAAGCCTGGGGCTGCCAGCACCGACCTGGCACTGCTCTCACCCCCAGCCCCACAGCCCACCCGGGAGCCAGCCTGCTCCAGCACCCCGACCCTGCCTGGCTTCTGCTGGCCATGTCCAGCCTCGTGCTTGGAGCTCAGCAATTAGATCATTTAATAACCATCTCAATTCAGGCTGTTTTGTGTAAAGCATTTTACCTGGCTTTATTTCTTGCATTGCTTTGTATTCCTTCAAACTCCAAACCCGCAAATCGATGCGGTACCACTGTTTTTGCCTCTAAAATGTTTACTCCTGGCTCTCTTTAGGACCTAAAAGGCTGAAAACTGCATCAT
This sequence comes from Lonchura striata, assembly GCF_050655825.1. Classification (NCBI taxonomy): domain Eukaryota; kingdom Metazoa; phylum Chordata; class Aves; order Passeriformes; family Estrildidae; genus Lonchura; species Lonchura striata. Next base: position 70,885,299 of record NC_140703.1, on the reverse strand, counting down.
AATTGTCTAATTAGTCCTAATGCTGCGTAGTGTTGACTGTTTAGTTACCATATATTGTGTACAGAACTAATTGTGGTGAAAGTAAATGAATGTGAAGGAAACAAACAAGCTACTAGAAAATAATTACTTGGAGTGTTTCTTTTTAGTACCTGTACAGCAGATTTCATTATAGTCAACAGCTTCTAAAGCTGCTTGAAATAGCGGTATTTGTCATTTTCATAGAAACTTGATAATGACATTAATTTATCTTAATGGTCTGTTCTATTGTTATAAATAGTAAAATTAGCTTAAATTGTCTTGCTTTTGCTGGTTTTGGATGGCTCCAAAGGGCCCCACAACAGCAGATGAGTAGATAATTTGGTGTGCTTGACAGATTTCCAATAATTTGTTATGTGGAACATGAGGTAATGCTAGTACCATTAATGTTCATTTTCCTCTAAATTCATTACTGCCCTTTTCCCTTTTATCTTTTTTAATGTCTGGGCCATTTTTCTATATTTCAAGTGGAGCTACAAAGCCTATTCATATTCAGCTATAGTAGCTATTAACATTCTGCACATAGAGAACATCATGTAGGAAAACAACTCTTTATGAAATGATGAGGCTGGTGGCTATTTATGCTGAAAAGTAGGCAAAATGGGTTGTTTGCTGGTATTAGGGATTGGCTGTAATTAAGTCAAATGTAATTTTAAAGAAATTTAAATGTTTTCATTTTTATAGCCAAGGTAAAACACAATTCAGGGAAACTCTAAGATGGTGTAAATGCATTAATAAAAACTATTTTCCCTGTTTTCTCCTCCTCCTGATTAAACTTCACCGAGGATTTTATGCATGGCTAGTTATTTGCACAATATTTTCTACCCAATTTAAACCTAATTAGTCTTGGGAAAGTATTAAAATTAACAGTACTTTTATGTAGGTTTGCTGATATGGTAATGATCTGAACAAACAGAAGAGCTTTCCATCAGGGAAGAATTATTTTGCCTCCTGCTCCTTTTCTTTGTTTTTTACCCTTGTCTCTAAACAACATCAGCATCCCCTTCCCCTGCAGGTGCAGAGCCATGAAAAGAGAGGAAGGGATGAGGTTTTGCTGTCCATATCTCATGGTGTGAATGTGGTGTGTGTGAGAATCTGAGCAGCAGGAGCGAGGCGTGAGGCTGGTGGCCGTGGGGTGACCATGGGGGGATGCCTGGCCCCACAGCCACGGCCCCACCATGGGGCAGGGAGCAGGGGCAGGCCGGGAGGGGAGGGAGAGGGTGATGCCCTGGTGCTGCCTCCCTGCTGAGCAGTGGTGGTGATGACCCCCTGTCCAGCCAGGTGGGAGGAGGATGATCCTTTCTGCTGGAAAGTGCTGCGTGAGCTATGGATCTTGGCAGGCTTCCACGAAAGTGTATTTTCGTGACATCTCAAACACAAAGTGCTCCCAAGTGATGGAAGTATTTTTGAAAACCTCAGTTTTCTTTTAGGAAAAGCTTGATTCTTAATTTCTGTATTATTTTTAATAATGAAATTATTTTATTTCATAGAATCACAGAAGGTTTGAGAAAGGACCTCTGGAGGTCATTTAGTCCAGCACCTCAAAGCAGCTCTCTAGGGCCATGTCCAGCCAGCTTCTGAATATCTTCAAGGTGGGAGTTGACATTTCTTCAGTTCAGGTACAGCAGGCAACATGTGGCCTGAGAAATCATTAATTATTACAATTGTCAAACTAATGCATTATTTTAGTGTTTAAAATCACACTGCTTATGCCTGATATAAATGTCTGCCCTCCAAGCCCACATCCCAGCACTACTGCCTGGTTGTGACAGTGTGATGATGGTTCAGGGTTGAGGGCTCAGCTAACCCCTCATCGGTCAGAGGGCATGCTTTCCTGGCTGCTCTTAAAGCAGCCCTTCTCAGGGGCTTTACATCTGACTAACTTGGAAAACTCCTGCTGTCTATGGCAAGATTCCTCTCACTGAGCTTTAGACACTGCTGTGCAAAAGTTGCTCTGCTCATCCTCACTCTCTTTCAAGAGAGGGGAGAAGGAGAGCTATGCCCACAGAGGAGGCATCTGATTTGTTTTAGACAACTACACTAGGATGAGATGAACAGCACCTGGAAGTGCCAGTTCCTCTTCATTAAGGAGAAAGGGAGCCCAAGCTCCCTGATATAAACATTAGGTATCAACGTGACAGATACCTGTGCCTGGGCAAAGCATCCCTGTCCTTGTGCCTCACTCTTGGACCCTGAGTGGGAGAGAGGTTCATCTGCTGCAGTTCTTCCCCATCATGAAGGCCCAAAGATTGCACAGCTGTGTTTTCCTTCTAGGTATGGGAGTGCAGCATAATTACACAATGGCGAGTTTTCCCAGGCTTCCAAGGCTGGAAAGGTATCTTTCCAAGCTTGGGCTGAAGCTTACCTGGAGTCTCCCTATAGGTGTACTCTTTTATAGGTGTACTATTGCTCTTCCTGGTTTGTATAGATGAGTTTTAATTTACATTTTTCTTAAAGATGTACTTATCTTATTTTTAAATTTTGTGGATGTTGCTGTGCATGCTTAATTTTAAGAAAATACTTTTTTGTTTGTTTGTTTGTTTGTTTGTCTGTCACTGTTTCTGGACTGAAAAATGTATTGACTTGGCTGAGTATTTATAATTAAAATATCTGCTACTCAAATCTTCCAAAGACTCACCGAGTGACAGTCAGACACACCTGGCTGAAGCTGGAATCGGCACATTATGTCTGCTGTTTGCAAGCGCCTGTCACAACATGCCAGATTTGCTCCTTGCTCCCTGCTTAGCTTTTATCTGTTCCACAATGAAAAATAACGCTAAACAAAGGGGAAATTTGCATCACAACGATGCATCTTTGTGCTCAGCCTTCCACCCCGAGATAAAGTAGATAGGTTTCCCATTCCCAGCATCAGAACCCATAGGATTGGAAATCAAACACTCTTAAGCCCAGGTGAGCATCTCCTGTGAATCAGAGACAGGGGGAGAGCAATGCAGCATCTGAAGGGTAGGGCTGACAAGGCATTTACCCTAAACCAAGGAAGATGTCCATCTGCCTGCCCATTTGGAAAATAACAACCAAAGGATGAGCCTGAGCCTCACCTCTCATTCACCCTGACTACCTGGAGTCCCAGGGAAGGAGCTGTGGCTGGTGCCCAGGAAGACCCTGCCAGCCTGGGGCAGCCAATGGCCACAACAAGGCCACCAGCCTTGGGCAGGGTCATGGCTGTGAAGCCAGTCATCAGAGTGTCTCTGAGCAGGGGAGTGGCAGCATTGCCACTTAAACCTCCTTTTCCAGGACTTTAGCACATGTATGTAAAGCTTGATTTGCTTTGGAACTCTGCACAGAGGGGTTTGTTGAGGGAGCATGTTTTTTGTGTAATTATATCTCTAAGAATAGGCATTTGAGTGCCCCAGCCATGACCACCAGCAGCAGCTGAGGAGCTGTGGCTTCTTGTGCTGGCAGAGCACAAATTAAAGTACAGTCATTACAGAGACCTCCTGGTGATAACCCAGGTGCAGCACAGTTGTGTGGCACGAGACTGTAACACACACATGAAGATGTGGGTATAGTTGATGAATTTGCTAACAAAATTAACCAAGCACAGCAATAAAGGAAGGATTTTCTAAAAGTAAACACATCAGACTTCATTAGATTAGGCAAGATTTCCTCTGCCTCACAGAAGATGGGATTCCAGCAGCAGCAGCTGCCAAAAGATGTTTCTGTGGTGCTTGATTGATTCCACTCCTGATGAAAAACCCCTCCCTGTGCCTTCCTTGCAACAAAAATAATGAGACACAGATATAAAATCAAGTAAGTGTAGACAGAAGCATTGCTGCTGGATGCCTTCAAAGGCTGTGCTGGGGTTACCTGTCCCGGCTGTACTTGCAGCAGCAGTTCTGGTGCTGGGGTCAGACCTTCCCAGGTCTTGGCCCTCTGGAAAAGGTAGGCTGTACAAACAGTGAGGGAAAGGTGAATCAAGAGAGAAGGAAAAAAAGGAAAGCTGACTGTGGGTGGCTTTTTTAAACCTAGCTTAGGCTGATTTACAGCTGTGTAAGGAAGCAGAGCTGTGCCTTGAGGAACTGCAAGTCTGGAAGGAGAACAAACAAGCAAAGCTCAGTCTTGCCCACTGGGCCACCCAAAAGCTGCAAACCTTTAGGTAATTATCCACAATTTTTAGCCTATATCATATAGGTAGTTTAAGTTAATTATATGGATAATTATAATATATGGGTAATAAGTAACATATAGGCCATGAAAATATATTATCTATAAACATGCTAGAAAGCTAGCTATAGTCTCATGTCCTGAGGTTTTTGTTGGTTACACACCCTCATTCTGGATCACATCCAGCCTGGCTGGGAAGCAAGATATTGCCAAAACCTGTTCTTGTGCAAGAACTGCTGTTACAAGTAGTTCTGGGCCCAGGCCAGAGATTTTGGTTTGTTGCTGGAAATTGGTGCCTCTCACCCTTCCTGAGGGTATCTGAGGAGGCAGGTGAATTACAGGTTTGCATACATGGCTACTGATAGAGGGAATATTTTCCTGTGATTTTGTGAGTCCCAGGAGACTCAGATGAATAAAATTATTCCTCTGTCTCACTGATGATTGTCTCACTGGATTTCTGGCAGATACTTTTGGAGAGAGAGAAAAGACGAGTGAATGTTTCATTCAAGGAACTCCATGCAAAACAGTTTCTTTAGATTGCAGTTCAGGTTGCTTTGGACAGGTTGCTGTGACACTTGCCCTGAAAATAAACTATTTTTGATGTCAGGGAATGTAGTAAAACTTACATAGGTGATGCCATCATCCAGGGAAAAGGCAGTAAAACTGGCAGTACTGCCAGAGGAGCAGCTCCTGGCAGGATATAGCATGTGGGAGCAAGGACCAGCCCCACACCCTGGGAGGACAGCCCAAAGGAAGGACTGCTTGGGCAGGAGGTGAGAATGCTCAGGGCTCTTCTTGCCTTGCTAAAGGAACCAGGATCAGGGAGCCAGCCCTGGTGTCAATCCCAGTGAGCCACTCAGTGGCTTTTCTGCTGCAGTATCACAGTGCAGAGGTGTTCAGTGGATGGGAGATAAATCTGGGGACACCGAAAGTGTCTGCAAAGATAGGGTGGCTCTGCAGTATATCTGCTTCATGGGAAGTATGTCTGAACCTGCTCTGAAACTCCTGTATCCCCAGGGCAGAGGAGCAGTGGACTGGTTTCACTGTGAGAGGTGCAGAGCTGGATCCTGGTCCATCCTCCACCCAGTTAATATGAAAAAGGCACTGGGGACAGAGGGACAGCTTGCTTTTCCACTCCCCTGGAGAATGATGCACTAAACACACATCTACTCTGCTGGCAAGAATCTATGAAAGGCAGCTGATGCAGCAGAAGATGTATGAGCTTATTTGCCCCTGCTTATGGGTCAGGTTAACCGGGATGTAGGAGAGGGACTGGCTCCTCTCTCCCTGTTATGGGCCGCAACCCACCAGCAGCACTCCAAAATTTGCCAGCTCTCAGAGGCTGAGTTTAACTGAGCCAAGTTGGAGATGGAGTAACTGAAATTCAACAAGTTTGTTGTTCTGCCCTGCACAAACTCACAAAAATCTATTTTTCAAGGTTCATGGTAAAACCCCCTCATGGAGCTCAGCCCAGGCTGGAGTTCCTTTCTGCATCATTAATTCATTGACTTGTTTTTCTTTTTCCCTAATTCTTTGCAGGTCATTCTTTTCCAGTGCAGCAAAAGATAGAAGAGCACACAGAAACAACTATTGATAAGTAGTTGCATCTCAAAGCTACACATAGCCATTATTTCTCAAAGATGCAAACACAAAATGATTTTGCATTGTGCGAATTATTTTCCTATTTGAAACACAGAATCTCTCTCAAATAGCTTTAAAACCCTCATTGTAGTGGAGCATCCCGTTTGTTCCATTAACTACTCACAGAGTCAACTGTAGAACCACTGTTATTAATTTCAATGGAACGCTAAAATGCAGTTCATTTTCTGTAATTGCAGGCCCATCACCTAAAGACCCAGGAAAAGCTTTTAATCCGAGGCATTTTTAGAAGGTATGATTACATCGGATATCTTCATAAGGTGCATAATTACCAGGACACCAATGGCAAAGAAACATAAAGAGCAAAACTTCCAGGCTGTTAGAGAATGGAGAATAGAGAATGTTGAGCCCCACCCCAACCTGGGGCCAGCGATGTGTGGGGTGCTGGGGTGGGCACCAGAGGTGTGGGACCTCTCCAAGAACAAGCTATGATAGGTCCCAGTCTTGCCCTGGATGGGGAACAGAAAATCTAGCAGTTGTCCTGGTGCCACCCTGAACCCCCAGCTCAAAGTAGCCTTTACACCTCTCTGTGTGCTATGTGTCAGAGGATGAGGCAGGGAAACCCAGGGAGCCTGGAGGAGGCATTAGTGGGCTGGAAGATGCCTTGGAAAAAACAGCACTTGAGACAGTTGTAGAGAGTCAGCGAAGGGATGTTGAAGGGAAGCAGCAGTTGTAGGGACTGCAGAGGGACAGTGGTCAGGAAATACACAAAAGGGCTATAAAACGGTGGAAAGTTTGGGAAGAAATATCTGAAGCTAAATGCTATTTAGTTTAAAGATGAGAAAGACTGTGAGGTGCAAAATAAAATTTCACCCCAAGGTGAAAACCATAGATGGGTTGGTGTGGTTTTCACCCTGGGGTGAAAACAGGAGAAAACCTGCTGCGTCTGGACAGCTAACCCAGGACCCCTGACCAGGTCCAGGATGGGATGAGGGCTGCAGTGGCATGGTGGCTCCTGGCCTGTCTGGACTGCCCTCTCAGCCATCACCCCGTGCCAAGCTGCCAGCCACGCTCACACTGCAGCCAGAAAAGACTGCCTGGTTGAAATTTGAGGTCTTTGGTACCCTGACTCTGCTCAGTCAAAACAAACCGCACCGTACCTCCGGCACGTCTGGGGGAAGAGACAACTCCAGCTGGAGGGAAGAAGAAAGGAAAACCTTCAGTTTTGAATTATTGCTTGGCTGTTTCACTCAAGGAGGCACAGCCACAATCATCTGCTACGATTCAAGGCGGCTGCAGCCCGGAGGCGTCCTGGCAGGACTCGCAGCCATGGGCACAGGTTCAGTGCAAGACCATGACTCCAAGCAGGGTCCTTTGTACTCACAAACCTGACTCGCAGAGGAAATTCAGACCTGGAGGAACACAGAGATGCCAGAAAATCAACCCACTTAAATCAGGCATTTGAAATGCATTAACATCCCTTTCCTTGGCTCTTGGCTTCAGTTCTCTCTGGCTTTAAGCACTGCTGGATGCTGAGCACTGGCTGCAGCAGTGCAAGGGCAAGAGGTCTAAAGATGTTTCTTTCCAGGGGTTTCACCAGTAAAGAGGAGCCACCTCTTGCTGCATCCTACAACAGGGGACACTTTAACTGATTGCAAAAAGAGTTAAGTGTACTTAGAACCTTGGTAGATGAGGGCTAAGGTGGGTAATAGCCATGAGAGAAGTAGCTGCTTGGGAAGCAATTTAATTAACAGAAATGTAAGAAACAAAAAGGTCAAGTCTTGCTTCTGCTGTGCTGCATTTGATCTGCACATGTACACAGGACTTCAGCCTCACGGGTGTTGTTTTTTTTCAGCTGGCACATTTCCCCAGACACGATAACATTTTTCAACTTTAGTGGATGACATTTTGTAATATGTTTAAGGATCTGTAATATTTTATGCTTACAGCTTTTTACTATTGTTGTTCCAATATGGCACTGACGCTGGAATTAAAGTTTAATATGATTAGAAAGCTCAATTGTATAACCAAGGGGTTATACTCTTTATCTATTCTAATCTGATTAAAAGGCTTCTCTTCTGTAGCTTTCTACAATCACTTTATAGCAAAGCGTGGGAGCAAAGCAATAGCACTTTGGTTTGTCCCAAATCAAACAAAATACCAAATTGATTCCTTAACTGTGTACTTAATTCCTTACCCTACAAAGCTGTGTCCAAACTGCAAACCCGGCTTGTTTGACTTTAGTGGAGCTGTTCACTGAGAAAGGGCTGTGGAACCAGATGCCTGGGCTTGCCCTAAGGCTGCTTAAGGCTCAATAGCTGCCTGTTCATGGGCAGAAAAAAAGGCATTTTGGGTGTTGCTGCCTGCTGGCTTTGTACCACCATTTTTCTTTGGGGTAAAAAGAGATTTGGCACACAGACTCCCTACACAGCAGAAGTTATTCTGTATGCTGTGGATCCATAGTGTTAGCAAGCATAGCTCCAAGACCTGAGTTAGAGAACGCTCCTGATGTGTTTGTATCAACCCCTGCACCTTAAAAGTGGGGGGTGGTTGTTCTGCAGACCACCTCCCTCTAAGATTCCCCAAAACTGAGTCACCACTGGGACCACCAGCTCCTATAGAGGTGAAGCTGGCATTCACCACTATGGCAAGCTGCTGTGGGACGCAAAGTGGCCTCAAAGCCATTCCCTCTTCTCTCTAAACATGAGCCATGGTCTCTACAGGATCTCTACACTTGGTTGCTGTGGCTAAGCCAGGGTAGGAAAGGTCTGGAAGTCAAGGCGACTACTTGTGAAGGAGAGCCAAGAGGGGCAGCCCCTCCTAGATGCGGTAATTGCCCTTTAGAGTCACAGAGCAGGATCTGCCCTTCTATTTCATGCACAATTCCTCCCCAGCCTGTGATGGGAGCACTTGGCCCTCATCCCTCCTTGTGCAACAAACTTGGCTTTCCCCATTGAGGAGCACACTGTTTGTTTGGCTGGGCTTACAACCCACAGACTCCTCCAGCCAGCCTTTAGCAGCATAGCTCAACAACAAAAACAACCCCCAAACCCAAACATATTCCTCTCCTTCTAACCAGCTTTAGGCCCAGTGGATGCCAGAGGTCATGTTGAACAGGCTGTCTGTAACCAGACTCTTGAGCCAAACTGATTTCTGTGTTTCTTCTGTGTGACACTACTGAGTCACACACTTCTGTGTGACTCTACAGAAGGGATTTCATCACCACTGTATCAGCTGCAATGCACCACTGACATGGGTGTTGCATCTATACTCTGCTGATATTCAGGAGATTCATCCATGTGAGGTAAGGCAACAAACAGAAGGACACATCAACATTTAGTTAAGAGTAAGCTTTCTTATCCATATAATGTTATTTGAATTGTTCCAGAAGTATAAAGTCTAAAATCTTCTAATCCTCTGAGCAACTGTAATGTAAGAATTGTTCTTCACTAGCAAGACAGATTTATTTCATGTGTGACAAGGTCTCTCTCTGTGTGTTTACAAAGAACCACTTGTTAGGTAAGTAAGCTCACCTAGAAGTTGTCTGAGAAAACTGGGATGACCTTCCTTGGCATTACATCACCTTTTTCCTCAGGCCATGTGGCATATATTGCCTTAACTCAATGTTTGCCATTGCTGCTGTCCTGCCTGGCATACACATACCTTTTAAAGTCATCAGGATCTCCTGCCTTAGTTTGTTAGTGAATGTTTATGATCCCTTAAAATTGCCTCAAAAATGTTTCTGTAAAAAAAGGAACTTGCCTTGCTTCTGATGTTGTCTGGGTAACATTCTGAGAATTAAGTTTAGATTTTCGTTGTATCCACCCCAATTCTATATTGGAATTAGGAAATATATATTTTGAATTCTTCTGTGACATTGATTTTGTGGCAAATGATCTTTCTAAATTCCACTTTATTGGCATGCTGTGATGCAGAATGAACTCTTTCACATTCTTAACTGGAGATCCCTAGGGTTGTTTGGAAAAGATGCTCCTTCCATGAAGCACCAGCACAAAGATGACCAAGTCCACCACCTTACACAAAGCTCTGTGCACCTCTCCCTGCCACAATGAACTCATTCATCTGCCTGTAAACCAAAACTCTGATGGTCTGGCTCCTACAAGACCTCATTACTTACTGGCAAATGTGGCAGGTTTCTTCTGCATTTCTGTACATAGGCATGGTTCTCTTTTAAAGGAGTTCAACTATTCCTAACTACTGCAAGGAGCAGCAATACCGAGTCTGGCAATTTTACTGCAAATCACTGAGAAATTGTTTTTAGACTTACTCTAGCATTGCAGACATCTAAGGATAGAGCATCCTTGCCTGCAGGAGATGGACATGGGAGCTGATAACCAGGAGGCTCAAGTATCAGCTGTAAAACTGATGTTTCCAGCAAGACTGTCTCCTTGCATCAAGTCTCTGCTGTGAAAACATCCTCCAGCTGACCAGTACCAGCTGGCTTGGAGGGGGAAAGAGGAAACCCTACTTGTGGCAAAGCATCATAAAGCACAGATCTTACCTCCACTTCAGAAACACTTCTCGGTGCTGGGATTAATGGTTAAACAGCTGGTATGTCACCCTGGCAGGATGAGCATAACCTCAGACCCTTATGGTACATTCATTAACTGTAATTTATGATAAATCACAGGAGAAAAAAAATTATCTTTAAACCAAGCCTGCACCAAGCTCCCCATATCTTTTGCAAAGAGTGAGACAACACTTTTGAATTATTACAATGTGTAGAATGAACTTTTATTTTCATTCATCCTTCATTAATACCATACAATTAGATAGCAATATTTGGAAAAAAATAATATTGAAATAATTTAAAACAGAAGGCACAGAAAACCAAACCCAACTATGTTGCTACAAGAGAAAGGGGAAAAATGATTCAGAAAGTGTATTTATTCAGAAGTTTTATCACTTAGATATTCTGATCAAAAGCTACAGCACACAGAAACAAAACTGCACAGTTTAAGCTAACCCATGCTTTTGTTACATTTAACATATAAAAGGAAAAATAAATCTAAAAATATTTTTTGCAGAATTTTGAATGAAAAATGTAGTTTTTAAAATAAAACCCACTAAATCTAGTACATATGTCAAAAGCTTCCCTAGAGCCTACACACTAAGATGTACGTCACAAAAAAATCTGCATTAAGGGCAAAGCATACAGTTAAAACACCATCTGGGGATGGGAGAAAACTGGTTCTTAAATCAGTTAGAGTATCAAATAAATTTGGTGCTCGCTTCAGAAACAAGGATTCTTACTACAGTAATATACTGGAGAGGACATTCTTTTGTATTTTAGTATTATGAAATTAAACCAATAGTACACATTACAGAGAGGAATAAAACCATTCATATGAGATTTTAACTTTTTTTTTTTTTTTGCAAAAGAGTAACTTGTATTTCTTTTGAAAACAAAGCTACTGGAATTAATGACATGCGATAATATGCCCCGATATTACACCAGCTAAGTTTGAAAATAAAGTTCATGCTTCACAATTGAAATATGCTGTGACTCTCAAATACATTCTCTGGTAATTAATAATACAATACAGAGGTCATTCATAAAATCAGTTCAGGTTGGGAACCTGGTTTATAAATGAAGCTCTTGTCAAATATTGAGAACACTGACAACACACAGGGTTAGCTCCAGGTCAGCACATTTCTTTCTGTGCTCCACCCCTCTTTTCTTAAACAAGTGGGTGCTTAGCCTGCAAATACCATGGAAAGGCAAAGTCTAGAAGTTACAGGTTGGTTTGTAAAAATATTAAATACAATCCAAGACAAACAGTATTACTGACAACTTAATAGCAGGTGCTCTCTAAAGGAAAAAAATATCCTGAAATGCAAAAGAGCTCTTTTCAGCATTTGATATCAAGGCATTTGCACATTTGTCAGGAAGTGACAGTAAGAGTGAATTTTGCAGCTTACTTTGCAGTTGGACTTGAAATCAAAGAGCTTTCCTTCTAGCCTGCTCACCTGTAAACCATAAAATATGGTTTCTTAATAGCTTGCTTTTCTCCCTGGAAATAATTCTCTCATTTAGAAAGTATGAGTCAAAGTATTGTTTCCACACTTGAATAAAGAGAGCTGACAACTACAATAGAAACGGTAAAAATGATCCTCATAAAAATGTTCATCAAAATTCTCTGACATAGCAAAACATTCATTTGTAAAGTAAAGTCTAATACTGCAAGCCATTCACTCAAAGGCGACCTTGGGTACATGAATCCTTGCCAGCATTGCAACAGGAATTACTTCTGTATTTCTTGTATAGGGTACAAACTCTGTAATATATTAAAGTTTCCTAACAAAGAGTCCAATTATTGCACTTTATAAAAATTCTAGTAATATCAGGCTTTTTTCCTAATTTTCTATGAACATTGATGCCCTGTAAGAAAAATCTGGGGGACCAAGTAATTTGTGATGAGTGAGATGGAATACTTGAATCAGTATTATATATATGGAAAGGTTTACGCAATGAAGAGATGTAACCTTTGGAAACAGGTTTTGGTTCACAACAGCAGACAGATGTGTCCTTCTGGTACTGACACGTTCTCTTTGCCAGGAAGAGAGGGCACATGAATGTTACATTTACATATCGTGATACAACTTGAGGACTTTGCAGAGAAACCCAAAGAACCGCTAAGTTCTTCTGCAGACCCTACAAGTCTGATGGGAAAAGCTCAGTGACAGCCACAGTGGAGTGGGGGTTTCTCTGTGAGCTCTAATATATCTGCATTTGTGTCAGCAATAGACATAGCAAACAGAAATAGCTATTTCAGGATGGCAGAATAGGTAGAGTAAGTCTGAGAGTCCTGTAAAAAAAGAACATACAGCAGTTTTGGCCCTGCTTTTAACCAGCTGTATCAATAAGGAAAAAAAGATAGAGGAGATTTTTGTGCCAGCTATCTAGAAAAAGATGCTGCTTGAACCAAAGTGATTCACAACTCTATATGAGGCTTCCAGGCCAGCAAATCACGGTTAAAGTCACTTTGTTCCTCTGCTCCTTCAGCATGGGAACGAGTGCAGAATGACTCATTCCAACCGTGGATAGTCCATTTACAGCAACAATCATATCACCACATCTAAAAAACACAAGAAGTAAAAAACACATTATGAGTCCTGCAGTAATTGGTACACACCAACAAACAGCATTTCACTGCTGGAGTGGTAGGGTAGATGCTTTCCTCCTTTGCATCAAACTGGAAAGTGTTACTTAAAATTCCCAAAGCAGTTCAATCTGAAGTCTGTCCTACTACTGAAAGATGCCCTGCTCATTGCAAGAGTGTTGGACTAGGTAACTTTTTAAAGGTCCCTTCCAACCTCCAAATACTCCAGGATTAATCTGAAATGCATCTGGGAAATTCCCAAATCACTCAATTTCCATTCTAATACCAAGATAGTTCTGCATTAAGAGCTGACCTGTACAGAAACATGAGAAGAGACATTTGGGAAGACCTAATGGAGTCAAGGGAAGATGAGATAGCATGTGCATAACAGAAGCATTTCTATTTGTTTGTGTGGATTATAACACATTTACCCCAAACATGCCTTTTCTGTAGGAGGTGTAAGTAAAGATACTTATGATTACCAACCAACCACACTCCAACTAAGAACCTTGTTTTCCGTGGCTTATGATTTTGTCAAATATAACCATTTGGCTTGAAATCTCCCTCAGCAGATGGTTCAATTGCAGCATCTCTGAATTTTAAAATGGGTAACAAATTTGTGAGGGTGCCATTTGCCGGCCCTGAGAAAATTGACCTTAAAGGGTTAAGTTCTGGTTTTTAAAACCTCAAGAGAAAATTCAATACTGTGCCTAATTTCTTTCTGTATTTAGCATGTTCCTAAGACAGACAAAAAAAAGCAGACACCTCTGCTTTGCAACTTGAGTAAGTGACATTCCCCAGAATAGTCAAATGTGGCTTGAAGATCAAACAGGACTTTTCCTGAAACTGATCCACTCAAGTATTGAAGGCACCAAAATGGGTGGCTAAAAGATACTCTCCTGAGCTTTCCCTAGGGTAGAGCAGAAGAAGAGGGAGCAGAGTAACCAACACCAGTCAAATGTGCACTCAAAAGTCCCTCTCTGCCTGAACCAAGGTACCCCATTACCCAAACCGAAGTGCTACAGTCACTGAATGACATCTCACTCCTACAGCCTTTCCAAGGAAGCCATTTTGCCTTCTATAAAATCCCACCAGGCAGATCATGTAAGCAGAAAATTGTCTAAACTACTGACCTGTGAAGTTATTTATTCCCTTCCTCTCCAGCCTAACATTTAGATAATTTAAACAAGACAGAACAGCTTTAGAAGAGACCTGCCGCACAATAACTCAAGGTGCAGGTACTAAGGGGCTCTCCCTTGTTAATGGCCCATTTTTAAGTCTGTATTTTCGGTGGAACAGTACATCTGAAAAGAGAGTACTACCTCATTATCACACAAGAGCATATTTTCCATAGGTTACAAGGAGGTAAATGTGACCATGATGATTCTTCAATTTTTCTTAGGAATGATGCTTGAATTTCCATTTGTGTGAAGACATCTAGTTATTAAGTCTCCAATTTGAAATTATTAAATTTGAGTTGAACTGAGATCTTTAATTTAATCCAAACTGTTCCACAGTTAAAAAAAAAAGTAATTTTATGTTCAGCCAAGTTATTTTTTCATTTATTTATTTAGTCACTGAACTGAAAAATCAATTACTGTCAAGGCTCTAGGCATAAGTACATTCTTTTCTTAAGTCACTTTGTAAGAAAATCTGCATGTAAAAATCATGCCATGAAACTTCAAGTTGTATATTCTTGACTACCACCTTCACAAAAAATCAAGTGTATGAACAAAAGAACCCTTAATGGGAATTTTAAGTCCTAGTTCTGAACTAATCCTACACGAGGCTAAGATGTATATCTGGATACTAAACCTGGGGGCTGATCCAAATGTAACATGCAAGTAAAGTCATATAATCTTTAATGCCAGAAGGGACCTCAGGAGGTCTATAGCACAACCTTCTACTGCAAGCAAGGTCAGCTGTAAGCTCTGACCAAGACTCTCAGGGCTTTATCCAGTAGTCACAGAAACCTCCAAGGGCAGAGGCCATGCAACTTATGCCATTGCCTGACCATCCTCATGGAGAAATAGTTTCTCCTCATCACAAGTCTCAAGCTCTTTAGTTCAATTTGTGCCTGTTGTCACTCATCCTCTCACCCCGCACCACTGGGCTCTGTCTCCTTGACAATCTCCAGGTAAGTACTGGAAGGGACTGTTGGCTACCCCTGAAGCCTTCTCCTTGTGGGGCAAGTGCTCCAGCTCCACCATCTCGGGGGCTTCTGCTGAACTTGCTTCATTTATCCGTGACTTTCCTACCAACTAATGACAGGGGGACCTGGGTCCTTAACAATCTTTTTAGAAATCTTTATAATCTACTTTCTTGCCCTTCTATTAAAGCAGCATCCCCATCTTCAGTGTCAGTGTCCAGTGCTTCAGGAGGCTATGTGAAAGCATAAAGCAGTTTTGCCCACTCTGCAGAAGTGAAGTTTTAGCTATTTTACAGGAAGACAAAAACTAGCTAGTTCTGCACATATACAGTGCACATTGTCTCTTGGCCTAATGTGGAGTTCAACAGGGAGACAGCAGGTGACATCAGCAGCACAGTGGGGGAAGATCAAAGGAGATGCCATCACCCCTGAGATGCCCCTTCCCCAACAGAAACACCCTGTTACCTCCCTCCACTACACAGGGCTGCATGATCCAGCAGCACAAGATGCTACAGTGCATCTCCTTAAGCAATTAGTTGCACATAACTATTTAAAAGTGGCTCATTATTGTTGCTTTTACTCCTATTTTTATTATTTCTCCCATTGTTACTTTGGCTTACTTTAGTCTCCCATCAAAGTAGGCAGGAGTTCCAAGAACAATGGTTTTAATGAAGAAAGGCTGGTTTGTGTGGTTCTCCTCGTAGCCACCGACGATGCTGAAGCCCCAGCTTCCTAAATTGCTCCGCCGCAGCACCACGTCATGGCAGCTATGCAGGCAGCTGGGGAATGAAGCACAGGACAACAAGAGAAAAAGCCATATATGGTTTTACAGTAGGTACAGCATCTGCTATCTCATCATTACCACTGTGCTAAGTGTGGTAGGGAAGGGGAGTGATGCTGATTAGACCTCTGTTTCCAGAGTAATTTTGCAATAGTCAAATCAATTACCAGAAAACCCCCACAATCTTGAGAAAGAAAAGTGTTTTAAAAGAAGTAACACAGTACTAGAATAATTACTTAAACACAGTTAACTCTGTAAACTGACAGTAACAGAACTGCATTTTAGGGCTTTCACAGGTGGCAACAATGTGGGTGGCAAATCAATACCTGATGTGTTCCATTTCCAAGTCAAAAATGCAGAGCATTTGTCTTCCACCCCCAGCCAGTTTAAGCTTTTACTACTTTAAGTAAAAATTAAAAGTCCATGCACAATCTTCATTACCTCTGTACTGATTCATCACCAGTAATGAAAATATAAATGACTAACCATTTTATTACACAGAATGTAAATAATTCAGATTACACTTCACTAACTATATGTTATTAGCCCTAGTGAAAATTAATTCTTGCCAGTGAAGTTGGCAATGACAGTAATTTAAAAAAATAAATAGACATAAAAATTAACTTTTCAGTAAAAAAATACCAGGTTCTTTATGCTTGTTTGGCACTGCTTTAAAGCACAATGCATGGAACCACACATGGGCATCTGTAGCATTGAGAGAAATAAACCACTGGGTAAGAAATAAACTGCTGCTAAAGCATGAAAAGGAAGTATATTTACCAAAACCAAGAGCCATTTATCAAGATTACTCATTAATACTTAATTAGAAGAGAAATTAATTGACAGTTAAACTCAGAAAAAGTTAAACCTCTGGAGGACCAATGCATGGCTGTGTTATTTTCAGCTGCATTCTGCTCCCAGTCTGTCTAGTTTGTGTTGTGATTTTACACTTTAAGTACAGATCTGGTAAATCCATCAGAGGGAAAGGAATTAACCTGCATGCCCTGACTGAAGTTAACAACTCTACTAGCTGCAGTAGGAGCTCTTCTTGATAACAAGTGATGCCAGAATGAGATGATAGCTGCAGCCTCAAGAGAGTGAGGAGTACAAATGAAGTGATGTCCAGCAGATTGCAGAGTCGTTAAGGGGAGGGAGCTTGCTGCAAATCTCTAAGCGTTTTTGTGTTTGGCAGAGATGGAAGTGGATTCTTGAAAAAAACCAATGTGAACCTATAGTTACATGGCTAGTCTTGGCACAGGACATGTCAAGAGTCTGTCACAATTGCCAAAATCTGATGCAATATTCTGAAGTTAAGTATTTGGCCTCATAAACTTAGGTAGCAGATTAGTAAAGAGACAGATGGATACATACTTTGTGGTTTTCTTAGTAATTGCTCTGGTTTTAGATATTCTATAGAAAATTACAGTACAATGAAACAATAAAAAAGATGAATTGTGTCTGAACAGAAGATTCCACATGGGTCATTACTATGGTTTGTGAAGGCATAAATCCAGTCTATTAATCTTCGAGTTTCCTAAGGAAACATTGCTCCTGTTCAGAGCCCACTTCCTAAGCACACTGCTAACTGAACACAGCCAAGATGGCCAGGCAGAAACAAGGGCAGATGTGCTGCAGCTATGCAGGTCTCTGCTTCTTTATGTCTCTTGCAGGACTTAGCTTGAAACAGCCAAGTAAGTACTTAATTGATTAATTCTGTACCTTGGTAGCCCCAGCCACATGACCCACGATGGCGACCAGCTGGCATCGTATTCATTTTCACTGATGGTACTCAATTGTTCCTCATCAGCCTGGGGTTGTTCCTCTACAATCTGGACTTCCAGGGCTTTCAGGGCAACTACTGAAGAGGCAGCACTAGCCTTCAGCATGGCCACGGCCTCGCTGTGACTCAGGTTGGTGAGATCAATCCCGTTGATGTTCAGCAGCACATCACCTGTACAAAGCCACAAGGGAGACCAAATCAATCCAACAGTCCTGTCCACCCACAGCACCTCCTACACCAAGATTTCATTCCATACTGGAGTCTTTGGACCTGAGACAGTCTAAACTAACAGACTAGTAGCTCTGAAGCCTTTATATTGTCAGTTTGAAACTTTAATGTATCGAGCTTGTATCAAGTTGGATTAATGCAATTTATTCCACATATACACCAAATACTGACTCCTATGTATAATGCCCTGAAAATCTGAAATAGAAATTACTTAAGTACCTCACCAGTTCAGCTGCAACTGCTACTGCAGATGCCATGACACAACTGTTTCCAGATGAGGATCTTGGGTTCAGCCTAACTTTAGAAGTGAAGGAAGAATGACCACAGGAACAATTCAGGCACCTCAAAGTAACCAATTATTGTAGACAGGTGAGGTTCCACAGAGCGCTTTAATTAATCTGGTTTTAATAACTTGGGAGAAGAAAATGGAATTCAAAAACTACTGGCAAGTTTGGTACAAAACTCAGTTAATTCAAATAAAGAAGCATCTCTACAAAGCTAATCTGGAAAAAGTCAAAGCCAGAAAAAGATTTCCACATTTTCAGTTTTATGTTTTTTAAAAGGCCCCAGAATGCTATTAACTATCCAGTGGCAGACTCCTTTTTCACACAATGTCTCACCAATGAAAGCCAGAAAAACCAGAGCAAAAGTGCAAACACCTGGGTCACATTTGGTATGAGACTCAGTTTTTGAAAGGTTTTTCCTCCCAGTAGCTTATGTGGCTACTTTAGTGTTACACAATGAAAGAACAATAGTGATTGTTCTATCAAGTGTGTTTTTCATAGTAGTACAGAAAAAGAAAGCATACCTGCTGGTGTGTGGGTGTAAATCTCCCTTTCTCAGAAGCATAGAAGGATGCTCCCACACTGTTCTCTTAAATGTACAATCTGTGAAGTTTTTTTCCTAAATTTCTTTCCTGAAACATCCTGTAATTCTGGGAATTGTGAATCACAGAGATCCCATAGGCAGTCTCTGATTCACATATGACATAATATGTTTTAATTATCAAATGCTTTGCTATCAATTATGCAGGACTGCCTTCACCTATGCTGAGCCTAACCTCTGCCCTCTTATTCACTTTTACAAAGCCAGGGAACAAGAACAGGTGTTGCAGCATCCCCAGAGACCAGCAAACTCATGATGTTCCAGAGGATAAGAAAGGTTTTAGGAACCAGGATTAACACTGATGTAGCTTCTGGGGCAAATTTTGTGTGGGTGAACTGTGGTCTGTCATCAGGGCTTCTCTGATGTTCAGATATTATACCAGGGAGCAGAGATTCCTTGGACAGAGCTGTGATACAACCCACTAAATCAAACACAAAAACAGGGTGTGTCTGCATCACAGCAGACCCTCAGCTCAGGGGAATACCAGCAGCTTTAAAGAATTTAACCATACATTTCCTGATCTTATCCACTTCCCCTGCTATCATGCTGTAAACATTCCCCTCCCATAAAAGGTTAAAGTGCAACACTAAATACTGTATTTCCATTATTAAATAATGAAGAAAAGCATCCACAAGCATTTTCCTACATCTGTAAGAAGATTTTTTGACACCACCTGATTCCAGAGAACGTAGTGATCAAAAAGCATCCAGAGGCACCCATGCCACCAGGGAAGCCAAACCCCACCTCGTTTAATCCTGCCGTCTCTTGCCAAGCACCCGTGAGGCTGCACACTTGTCACAAAGATGGGCAGTTCTCCACTTTTGCTGCCTCTGCCTCCTGCCACTGTCATTCCCAGAGATTCATGTGGCTCTTTTTTCACAGTAATGTGCTTTTCTTGGCATGTAACACACTGGGAGAGATCCTGTTTAATAAGGATAAATAACATTGTTAAAACTAAGGAAAAAAGCCAAGCAACCAAAACTGAAAACTAGAACAAACCAACTAAATACACCCCAAAGCCACAGTTTGGCACTTTAATGGAACAGTTTCAAAGGACTAAGTAACAAAATTCAGCTTTGGCTGGATTTCTTCTAGGTCAGATCCCTGTCCCCTCCAAAAAAATCCCCAAATCATCAACAAAATCCCTCTGGATGTAGATACTTAAACATAGATAGAAAGCTTATAAAGACCTATTTTGAAATCTCACTCTAGTTTTTCTTAACATCCTGCACTGGAAAGGCTAAATTTTAGGACTGCACTATAAAACCATATGGTCAAAAGTCTGGAGATAAACCAGATAAAAATCTTTTAAAGTCTTGGTGAACATCAGCATTACTTCATTTGTCAGTAGAATATTCTCCAGAACCACAAAGAAGCTCCTAAGAAATGAAAATGTGTTTCATGATGACAGTGAGAAACCCTTCTGCATCATGTTCTCTTTTGCAGCTGGTATGTAGAACCTCCCAGAGCACAAAGTAAGGCCAACTGATTCTAATGACTTTTAATGGGTACCTTGGGCAGCCTCCCTAATGATTATAATGAAGACTCAAGCTTGAAATAAGAAGAGAGCCTATATTAAATTTTCCAACAACTGAATGATGAAGTTCAGCCCATATTTAGTTCTGCTCAATAAAAAAAAGATCTAAATCTAAATCAAAGTAAATTTTATTTGCTGAAGCCTTTCCCTCAGGTTATTAAGGTAAAAGATTCAAACCACTGCACATACACTTGTAGTAGCGTCTTAAATGGACAAAATACTTGCAAGGAATCCAAACTAATGAAAGAAACAACCTGGGATATTTTTCAAAATGTGTATGTGTATATATTCTCCTGCCTTCTCTTGTTAAAATGACAACATTGTCTTCTTTGACCTCCAATGTCATGTGCTCCTGACTGGCTCTGCTCCTCACATACTCATTTATCATGGAAGCAGCTATATGTAAACACACCATAGCTTATACAGACAGTTTATTTCTAGAGCTTCAGGACTGGCTGCTGCCACACAATCATATAAACATATTTTGAGCCACAAGGCTTCAAAGCCAATTGCAGGTTAGTGAGAGAAAGATAACTGATACAAAATATGAGAAATGTCCACTTGCTGTTACATGGGACTTCCAATTTAAAAAGAGGCCACAGATAGCATTGATCCATGAGAAAAGTCCACACATCCAACTTTGGATCACCTGTGGTAAGAGCACAGCTCCTGCTGGCACACGCAAACTTGCTTCAAGCTCTAACATCACCAAACTAATCACTGTGTAGGTATGGCCCAGGGCTGTAGCCATGGTATTCAGGAGCCTCACCTTTGTTCCTCAGGAGGAAAACAACCTCCCTAGAGCCTCATTTGTTCTTTTCTGAAATGATCCCCATTTTTAAAAGAAAATACTATCAACACATATTAGTTATCCCAACAGAAGTATATGACACTAAACAGTAAAGCAAATAGAGTGGACAAGTGGAAAGGTGGATTTGTTGACATGGTCAACATAACAGTTATTTCACAAAGTCAACTTAAGAGTAAGAAGTTGCATTTTTATAATTACAAGAACATCTTGAGCACAGGCTCTATTTTAGCATGTCTTCCAAATAATACTAGCTCCATGAAAGTCTCTTCATTTTGCCTTTCTCTCCCTGCTTGAGACTCAGCAGCCTTGTAGCCAGGACTGTTGACTCATGAAGGAGATGACACATCCCTCCAACATGCTCTTTATATGCTGCATGGTGTGGGCACCTCATGTCTTTCCTGGCTGCAACCAGCACAGAGCAACAGTAAGTGTAACAGTCTTGAATGACATCCCTTCCATGCAGGAGTACCAGCCACTGTCTTAGACAAGATCTAACAACCACAGCTGTATGAACTCACAGAACTTCTCACTGCAGTCAGCAAATCCAAAAATGTACTGAAAACTTGTTGTGTATCTTTTGTTCCTACTCCACATATGATGCAGGACTTGAGAACTTAAAAGTCATCATCATTTTATTATTTATTAGATTAAAAAATATCATCTCTTCTTCTAGCTTTGCCTTGCTACACGCACCACCACATGAGTAAACCAGTATTTTTTCCTTTCAGAAGGAGAAGCACCAACCTTATGTGAGTTAGGTCTGCTATGAAACAGCTGCTGGGACTGGTGTTGGTGTGAGCTGCTGTTGTGGGTGCCAGGGTCTCGCATAATGCTCACTGTCTGTGACTTCAGGGGCCTAGAGATGATCAAGTTCACTCTCTCCCCGCTTGCCTGTTGAATACATTAGGTCATCAAACGTCATCAAGTTTGATAGGATATTGATTATTAGAAAGGGAAGAAAACATGACAGAATGTGAAACAAGACAACAGCAGACCTTGTTTTCCAGCTCCTTTTTAGACTGCACACTCCTTTACTTGCTTCTTTTTGCAATCTCTCCCAAAATGGAGGAGAAATTAACATTCCTCCTTCAACTCTGATGTTACCTTTACATCAGCTAAAAATCCTTTGTCAAAAACACCCTTTCTCACTTTGTGTAACAAAGCTCCAAACATTAAAATTCACCCCATTCCATTTGCAGCCTCCGTGAACTCTAGCAACACATAGCAATAAATTGAAGAAATGCCTATATGATAGCTTCAAGATCTGCAGCTTTTGATCAGAAACCCTGAGCACCTCTGGTACTTCCCAAAGATACCTGCAAGAAAGATGTTACACATGAGCATATCATAATATTCTGGATCTTGGGGAATACTGGGAGACCCAGTTATTAGATGTTAATAAAACATCAACTCTTTTTATTGCTGCAAAGCAATACTTTTAAAAGGTAAAAGTTACCCAGTGCTAAATTCCAATCACTGTATACAAAAACTGGGAAACTGAAATTACAATTCCCAAGACGGTTGTTATTTTAATTTCAGTGCAAGGAAAACTCTTGAAATGATTCCTGAAACAAGTATTTACTACTCATTTGTACCAGAGTTTTCAATGTGATACTTTAAGCAAAGATGACTGCACTAGACTGCAGGAACATACTGCTGGTATATTCTAACTTTCCTAAAAACAAAGCTATTTTCACCAACATCCCATCAGCAGGAAGTAGTAAAGTGCTGCATCTGTTTCCTTACAGACTGGGAGAAAGACATGGAGTAAAGGCTTTCCTGTGGGGACACAGATGGGTCATATGTCAACCTGCAACAAGCTTGGGGTAGTATTTGTGTCCAGGACATAACCAGACATTGGAAACAGCTCTTTTCTGAACACTCAAAAAATTATTTGTACCGTGCAGAACTCATGGAAAACCTCTACTTGACTTCCCAGCTGCTACCTGTTGACTCTAATGTCTGACAAATTACTTTCTTGTTTTAACTCAATTCCATACACAGGCAAATCAATAAAAAACAAAGCCCACTTCTATAGAGCTTACTGAGAGATTAAAATACAATACATACATAAATGAAATAATAATAATCCTCTTTTTTTTCCTTCTTCCCTGATAAGCAGTACACTACAATAGACTACTGTCCTTGCTACATGAGCTGTCTTCTAGCCTTCAGGCTGCATTCCAGGGAAGACTAATGCATTTTTCACTTCTGAGGAGGTGAAGTTCTTCTGGTAGGTGCCAGAGCAGATCCTGTTCTTCACTGTTATTTTCAAAACATACATCATTCTAAATTACATTGACATAGGCTTTTAGGCCTCACACAAGCTGTTCTGTCTGGGAACAGACTCTAGAAATAAAGCCAAGCTAAGGGCTCAGATAGGGAAAGCAAATTACCTGTATAACCTGAGCAGCAAGCTCCGGCGTGCCGTGCTTCAAGTCGTGCCCATTAATGGCCAGCACGCGGTCATTACTGCAGAGCCTGCCGTCCTGAGCAGCCAAACCCCCTTCCAAGAGGTCAAGGATAAAAACCCCTGGCTCGTCCGTTCTGCGCACCAGCTTGATGCCGAGCTGCTCGCTGGAGTCGCGCTTGTGCAGGGTCACCTGGAAGCTGTCCTCCCGCCCGGAGCCCGGCGCGTCCGTGTGGGTGTGCGTGCGGCTGCCGAAGCGCCGCTCCCGCAGCACCGTCAGGTGCAGCACCGAGCACGGCTGCGACAGCACGGCTCGAGCGTGGTTGTGGGACACGTTGCTTATGTCAAAGCTATTGACCTGCAAACAACAGCAAAAGAAGTCACAACAACGTTTTCCTATGTTTAGTAAAGTCCTTCCCAGAATTCACTCGCTGCAAAACCAGCCTTAGAGACAACTACATGTCTGACTTCACTAGGCTTCCTCTCTTGTCCTTCCATTCTTTCTTGCAAACTCACATCAGATGTTCAATCTACAAACTTATTTTTAGGTTGGAAGAGATCCTCAATGTCATCAAGTCCAAGCGTTAACCCAGCATTTCCAATTCCACCACTAAACCATGTCACCAAGTTCCATATCTACATTTAAACATCTCCAGGGATGGTGAATCCACTTCCCTGGGCAGCCTGTTCCAGTGCTTAACAACCCTTTTGTGAAGAAATTTTTCTTAATATCCAATCTAAGCTTCCCCTTGCACTATTTTTGGCCTTTTCCCACAAAGATGACATGTCCCCAAAAGTGAACACCCTCTGCCATCACAGGTCAAGCTTTTTGTCCTCCTTGTCTCCTACACTTGTCTTCCTTAGATCTTTACATTGTCTGCTCTCCAGGACAAGAACATGACATGTACTTTCAGTGTCAAGCCCAGCATCACTTAAAAGTGCAAAATAATAGCTGTAAGAAGAATGCATCCAAATCTCTGAAGCAAGCTTGTGTCTTACAATATGCAGTACCTCCATTATGTGAAAAAACGTTTTAAAAAACTGAAGTCAAGAATAATGAAATTGGCTAAGACAGTAGCAAAAAGGTAGTTGTACTAATTATAGTCATAGCATAAACTTGGATTTTCCACAGATTTCAAGTAGGCCAGAGCTTCAGACTTATAAACTATATCACCCAAAATCCAGTTGTAAATGAAAAACAGATTAAACTTTCTCAACCTAGAATTAAGAATTGTGTTTGTTTTACAGCTCACTGATGTAAAGATAAGTAATCTTCAGTCATTTCTTGCACTATAAAAGTAAGAACTGACAGTACAATGAGATTTGATAGAAAAGAGGAGTGTGACAAAAATTCAGCACGAAAGCTGTGTTTACCTTGTTTTGTAAGAATGGGTTCAAAGTTAACACTAGATTTTCATCCTTAGCCTTGGTGGAGAAACCCCTGTCCCCACGATTTCAGCAGATAGAAGATAACACCAAACACTCTATATTGATTGATGTGCCTTACCTAAGCCTTTTAACAGACCCCACTGCAACCTAAGTAAGTAAAACCAAACATGCATCTTCTCATCATCTAATAGTAATATTTAAACTATAAAAATATATAAAGCAATCTATGTACAACAGCTGCCACATTTACATCATGCATCTGAGCTGAGGGGCTCCCAGGAGTCTGTGCCGAACCACTTGGCTGTGGTGGTTTCCAATGGTGAAGGAGGACTTCACTCTCCCTGAGACACCTTCAGCCCAAAACCCAGCACAAAGCCACTACTGCTGGCAGCACCATGAGCTCAGACAGAACCATGGTGGTGTCCTGCTCTGCTACTGCCCTGAGACAGGCTATGACCTTGGGCAGAGGGAAAAGAGGCATGCATAGCTAGGAGAAATAACATTTAGAGCTGCCTCCCGCAAAAACCACTAGGGCTCATCCATCAGAGCCTTTAAATTAAATCCATTTTTATTTTTAACTCTAACTAGCTAAATAAAATATGTGAGCACTCAAAGGGCACAGAAGAATATATGCAATAAAATGTAATTTTTCTTTCTATAAGGCAGTTTAAAATTTCAGAACAAAACAGCCTTACCACTTCTTGGGGAAAGATACTCTCATTAGGACATGCTTCACATGAATTACAGTCACAGTCCAGCACAAAAAAGAGACAATTTGTAGAGCACTTTGAAGTTGTTAGGCACCTATCTGCACCTTGCAGACAACACAAGCTTTTATGTAGCTGTTACTAAATGCTGTTCCCACAGCTCTTAAAAGGCTAATATTTCTTGTTTGACTGGGCAAGAAAATGCTGAGTTTCATCTCACAGTCCTGAGTCTTTTTTTTAGACCTTTACAGCTCATAAAAGCCCTAGAAGACATGTTTAGAAATATTCAACCAAAGTGTCCATGCTGAGCTGCACCTAAGTGTACCAAATTACAAATGGCAGAGATTGAACCTGATCATTTTAATACAACAGTCCAGCACCTGCACAGGCAAATTCAAAGAAATAGAGATATAACTATCTCTCCTCAAAATTTACGTTTTACCCTCTGTATCTCTCCCTTGGCATAAGAGAAGGACTCTCATGGACACCCACTTAGCATCTGACAGCCCCACTGCCAA
This sequence comes from Lonchura striata, assembly GCF_050655825.1. Classification (NCBI taxonomy): domain Eukaryota; kingdom Metazoa; phylum Chordata; class Aves; order Passeriformes; family Estrildidae; genus Lonchura; species Lonchura striata. Next base: position 70,859,220 of record NC_140703.1, on the reverse strand, counting down.
GCTGTTGATAGCGAGGACTGACCGCAGCTAGTAAATTCCTATTTACAGTCAATTCACTGCCATTTATGGCTTTGGAAACTGTAACTGACACCTGCCCAAACAGCAGGAATTTCCAAAGCTTCACTGGAACTCAAGCTCCCTTTTCTGTCAAACAAGTAGAGCCCTTAGTATAAAAATAAATGAGGCAGCATTCAATCAGTGTCTGCAATTACTTGTTGAAAAGGAAACATCTTGGAAAGCTCTTGGGTTGTTTTCTTGGCCAGCCACTGTGCTTACACTCCAAGAGCGGAAAAAGGCACATTTCTCAAAAGGGACTTTATTTTCTGAAGTGCAAACTAATTTTATTCCAAGGGTAACTACTGTATTTAAGCTACTTCTATCGGCTTGATTTCAAAACAGTGAAATGAAGAAGGCTTACAACTACATTTGGGTTGATCTTAGGCTGCCAGATCAAAAGCAAGCATTCCTACTGAAATAACTTTGAATTGACAATAATATATTTGTTTCATGTGGAATGATTAAAAATAGAAGCTGGGTGACTGTTCTGTTTATGCAGCGCTCGGTTACTTTAGTGTCATATAAACAACCCCTTCCCCAAGTATAAAACTAAAAGTTCAAAATTAATAGAATTTGATCTTTTTCTATTGCCTGTGGTTAATTACTTAAAACCAAAATAAAAATATACACTGAATCAAAATCAACTTACATTTTTTTTTCTTCAAATGCTTCAAATTCTTTTATTTAAGCCTATCACGAAGTCTTTTATACATATTGAAAGATGTTGGTCAACTGCCTCAGCTTTTGGAAGACAACAGTGAAGCCATATTAAAATAACAGTTTAGATAAAACCAACCTTACAATCCACAAATTGCTTCTTACACAGGACATGTTAGGCCAACTTGCTAGCCAGAAATAACCTCGGGCGCTCCTTTGGAATGCATGAGTAAAGCTGAAATAAGGACCAAGTCCCACAGCATTTAAAAACAGACTTGTAAAAAAAAAACAACTTGTGTTTTAAATGTTGATAACAGATGCTAGGGAGGAAAGATAATTCCAGGGACTGGTCCGACAAATAACATAAAGCATGATAGTCAAAAGTGCTATCATGAGAACAACAGGCTCTGCTCTGAATATTAATTTGCTTTTCAACTGATAATTGCAAAGCTAACATTGACACAACATAGTCTGACAAGGAAGATCTCCCATTTCATTTTAACAACAATTCTGCAAGGAGTGAACAGAAAGCAAGCAGACAGAATACGTAATTAGGTTCCATACTTGAAGTATTTGGTCTCCAGCAAGAAGTCTTCCATCTCTGGCAATGATCCCATCTCGATAAACTTCTTGAATGACAATGTTGATCAAAGGTGTTTCATTGCCACCCACTATGCTAATTCCTAATTCAATATAAGGATTGGACCGATGAATTTCAATAGTAGTGATCTCTCCTTCAGGCAAGGTAGGTGGCTGTTGATTTGCTGCCAATTATTTTTAAAAAGAAAGACAATTATTATCTTTTCTATTTCATTCACTTCCAATCAAATAAATCACCAAAAGATAATGTAGACAGGCCACAAAGCAGCAGTTTAACAAAAAAATGAAACCAGTGCAAATGGATCAGTTCCACTACTTGTTGAAACCCCTAGCTTGTTGGAAAGCAGCTAGTGACTTAGTTGCATCCATGCTTCCTGAAATGGGATCATTTGGATTGGAACAGGATACTCTGAACCCTTTGGATCTCACGCTTTATAATCCACTTCATATCTGTCATTGGTTCACCCTGGGATTTGCATTCAGTGATAATGATAAAAATGTATTTTAGGGGTTAGCCCACGATAATGCCTTTGTCTTGCAATTGCATGAGGAGCTGCTATTGAGTTACTGGGTCAACTTAAGGAGCCCATTTCTTGGGAGCAAACATGGAGACAACTAAAGAGGAAAAAGGAGAATGCTAAAGGATGGCAAATATAAAGAAAGGGGACAGGACCACCTTCCTCTGTGGTAAGGCTCAGCACTTCCTGTCTAAAATCCCAGATGATAAAGGTGTTACTGCTCATTCAGTGCAGATGGATGCAGGAGTAACTCAGCTGCCTTTTTGCTCGAGCACAACAGCACTCAGTGTGTGAGAAGGATGCAGATCCAGTTGGAGGGAAAGGGTGAACAGGGAAAAACAAATCTCATCTTAGAAAACAACTTCTGTAATTTTACAGAAACTATACTCCTTCCATCTCACTTGTGAGGCCAGTCTCACTAGCAAATTTACATTAACTACTGCACTGTGACACAATAAATGATGATATAGCACCACAGTAGCTGGCACACACTCTGAGATACTTCTTCCCTTCCTGTGACTTTATCTCAGTTGTAAACTTGCACATAATCAAAACCCACTAATATTTCTCCAGAAACTGCAAAAGAATAGAGCCAAAGACAAAGATGCACATTCACAGTTGGTAAGAGACAAGCTCTGACACCACAAATGTTTCCACATCTGATAAAAGAGACTTGAGAAGACAAGTGATGACATACTGTCTGCTACGGTGTTCTCCTCAAAAGGCGGATTGTCGATGCCGGGCTCATCTGTCCACGCGGGCAGGGCAGGCGAGGTAAAGCTTGGCTCAGCTGGCACTATTCCCTGATCAGTGTCCGGAGACAAACTGCTGGGCTGCTCTGGCCCGCCCAGACCACTCTCACCCTCTGCTTCTGCTTGCAGCTTGCTCGTTTTCCTTCTCTCCAGAGCAACTCTCCGATGAGAAGCCCCAGGACACCTGTAAGGACAACACTGATATCATGCTTCAAGCCTGCAGCCCTGTTTGTAGCACAGAATGCCCAAGTATTTCATCAATTTAAATCAGTCTTCTTCAAAGCCATAGCTTTAAACACAGCATTAAAAAAATATTAAACACATTGAATTTTAAGGCCAAAATATGTTTTAGTGGACAAAATCTCAACACTGCTTTCTTCACAAACTTTCTACTAGGTAGTTTTTTGGCCATGAACTCAATGTGCCGTAACACCTTCTGAATGTGGACTTGTTTTGTTATCACAGAATGGCAGGGACACCTTCCACTAGAAGGGTAATTCTGTACGTTTCAGTTTCTGGAAGATAACCTGCTGGAAAGATGGCAAAAAAATCCACGTGAGAAGACCTGTTCCAAGACAAAACTGGAGACCTATAGAAACCATCTCCTTTCACCTTAGTAAGCCAAAAGAAGCAAGCATCATATTTTCCTGGGCTTATTCAAAGGAGCAAAGAGATTAAAACTTTCCCGTATTGCAATCTAAGTGTTAAAATACTGAAATAAAATTCTGCTTCTCTAGGAGTCTGTATGAGAGGTTTAGCAAAAGTAATGACTCTGTTCATCACTTGTCTCTTGGGCCAATAGAAGGTGTTCTTATCTCTCTCCTGTTTCCTGTTTTTTCTTTCTGATTTCACACAGGAGGTGCAATTTTTGTTTCCCTTATGCAACAGTATTTGATGCTTTTCATCAAATGCTTTTGATGCTTTTCAAGTTTCCATTACTCTTAATGCAGTATATTTTTTTTGCTTATGTTTAAAATAGATCCTTGCAAAAAAGGGCCACAATCTTGCAAATTTATGTAATGCCTTAATTTATTGACTCATCTTGCACTTATGTGCACATAATTAGATGTGGACACCAATTTTACATCTATCTGCCTCTGCAACAGTTTTGCCAGTGTCTGATAAATCACTTCTTACGGTATTTGATGTCCTTAAAGTTCCTGCTTCTGAAGCTGCTGACCATCCCAAAATGCACATACTGGAGCAGTCTCAGAAAAAAAGAAACCACATTCTTGAAAGGATTCAGTGTTTGGGAATCTGGCAGATTGTTATAAAAAAAGAAGTAATTATTTACTCTTGCAAGAGAAGAAATGAGTTAACAGAGTAAAAGACAGCAGAAGCCTAATGACATCCTAACTTATTAGAGTAGAATCTGGTAATTATATGGTTTATAGACTGCTATATATGTTATATACTGTTATATGTTATACTGTTATATATATTATTATAGACTGTTTCAGCATGGATTTTGAAGATAACCTGCTAACAAAGTTTTCAGATCCAAAGAATGTTGATAAAGCTCTTGTGACCCCCAGCCACGTTATACATGCATCACATTAGATATAGATATATATGAAACTAAACTACCTTTTTTTTTTTTTATTGTACACATAGATGATAGAGTGGGTTGTGGTTAGAATGGATCTTAGAGGTCATGTAGTTTAAATCTCCATGCCATGGGCAGGGAGCACCTTCTACTAGACCAGGTTGCTCAGGGCCTCATCCTGCCCAGCCTTGAACACTTTCAGTGATAGGGCATCCACAGCTTTTCCAGGAAACTTCTTCCAGTGCCTCACCACACCAGAATGTCATCCTATGATTTAACTTAAATCTACCCTTTCTTTGTTTAAAGCCATTCCCCTTAATTAATCATTACATGCCCTTAAAAAAAAAAAATCCCTCTCCAGCTTATATCCTTTTAGATACCGAAAGGCCTTATGGCCTTCCCAGAGGAGTTCTCCATGTATTCTCCCCTTGTCTCCTGTCTCCCTTTGTGTTCTCCATGTTTAGAAGAGTAGAAAAACGTAACCCAAGTATACTCTGAAATATGCATAAAAACATACATTAGAGACAGTTCCTATTATGACATGATGTGTTTCAGAAATAATTCTTTGGGGTTTTTCCCAAAGCAACCGATGATCATTTTGTTCTTCAAAGTTCAGGAAGTATAAGTACAAAAGATGAAAATTGAAAGGCTTTGCTTTGTGAAAATGTTTCTCTTATTTTAATGATGGAATATAACCCTATTTTTTGGCTTTGCCCAGACATATTTACTACAGAAAACCACTGGTATAGTTGGACAGATCAGACAATGTATCTGTCTGGTGGCCAGAGACACACAATTACACATGAAAATCAGCAGGAAATTTCTATCACTGATCATTTCCCAATGCAAACCTCAAAACAACAGCCCAAAATACCAAGAAAAGGAAAGATGCTATCACTTTCCTCAGTATTTCTAACATACCTTACGGTCCCTCAAATGTTAACGCTGGCAACAGGGGGAAAAAATGAACCATCTCCAACATCACTCATTTCTGCAGCAACACAGCAAGGGATAAATGCTCTTGCAGAGAAAACTTGTCTGCTGGGAGCTCTGACAGACATGCTCTCCCACACTGATTCACCAGAATTTAGGACAAAACCACCCCAAGCTGCGTGTCCTTGCTGTGCCTGAACTGCTGTGCTATAGAAGTGGTAATTTCTCAGCAAAGAGAAATCACCACTTCTGTAAGTGAACAGCTCAAAACCAACACTGTCAGAGAACCATGCTTCAATCCCTCCGAGCCTGCCATCAGAATCCAGCCTTACTGGACTACATCTGTGAGCCAGACACTTCCTTAAATACCTCCTACAAACCACTGCATTGTTGTTGACTCTGACTCAGCCATCTCAAAAGGCCTGAGGAGCCCAAAGGACCTGCTCAAGGTGGTAAAGCACACCTTAGAGATTTGTTTTTTAAGCTGTGTCAAACCAGGACAACATAAAACTCATCCCTGGAAGTATCCTATTTCTGTCAAAGCCTCCTAAACCACAGCCAGGTCCTCCTTCACCCTCCTTCACGCAGCACATTCTCTCATCATTACCTGGCAGCTGATAAAAGTCATCACTCAAAATATAAATAGATTTGAGGTTTATTTTGGCCAATGATGTATAATTATAATTTCAAAAGCTAGTACCAAGAAATCTAAACAGCCTCCTGAGCACACCTTCTCTTGAATGGAATCCCTTTTGTGCAGCACTGTATGAGGCAAAAAAGGGCAAAACCCCACAGATTCTTACCCAAATTAACCAGTAATTGTAATAGACTCTGAATTTCAGTCTAGTACAGTGCAACTGCATTGCCAGGAAAGCAGAAGTCTAGTGGAGACATTAATTCATAGGATGCCAGTTCCCAGGTCTAGGTCCACAGCATCCCACCTTCCAAGCAGCAAAGCCCTGTATTGGTATTCAAGCACATCTATACAGAGATTTTTTCTTTCCACTTGCAACATAAAAAGATTTTTGTTGGCAGTAAGAATGTATTATTCACAAACAGCAAAACCGTATAACAGTTGTAACAGTTAAATGCCAATAAATCCCCAGAGGTGCACACTTTCACTAACACCAAATATCTGGGATAAAATGCTTTTTGGACTGAACCTTGTAATGTGTTATGGACACAGATGGGCATCTTGTGATCAAAACAAGCTCTTAAGATTGGATTCCTTTACTCATATAAGCATTCTCATAAAACAAGTTGTATAAATAAGGGTTGAATTCAAACTTAGAGAAATGGTATTTCATATCTACCAATAAAGCCAGAACATCTTGTCTAGGAGCAAAAACAAAGGGAGGACTGTTTTAAGAATTTTTAGAAATTCTTTAATTTCTTTCATGAATCAAGATGCTCAAGAGTAAGATTACAACTCAAACTGTTCTATGAAAATAAAACTACCCAGCTAAATCAACAGAGTGATGTTACTTAATGGGAAGATTGAAGGGCAGTTATTCTAGGCACGTGAAATTAGATTCTGCTTATGTTCAGCTTCTTTCCTCTACCCTCTTCAGTACCAGCTTCTGCTCAGTTCTGGATGGTGACAAAGTATAGCTTTTACCTTCAATTCCTCTTAATTCATATCAGACAGAGAAGAAAAATGGGTCTTTTTGTTTGGTGGCTTTTTGTTGTAATTTATTTTACAGCCAAGTCCCCTGGATTTCTCATATAAAAGCTGACTTCTTGGAACACTAGCAGCAATCCCTCTCTGCCGATAAAAAGAGCTTTCATACAAAATTAAGATGTAGTTTACAGGGTATTTCTGTGGAATAACAGTAGGAGCTTGAAAAACACACTTGCTCACTGTCTACTGAAAAGAAAGAATTCATTGTAAACTATGCCATCAGCTTTTGCCCAGTCCAGTGGTTTTGATAAAAGCAAACACACTAAATAACCTCAAACCAGTTGCACTAAATCATTTTCCAAGCAGGAGCTGTATTTAAGCAAAGAAGCAACCCAAGTGCTTTTGCTATTGCTCATAAAACTTTGCCAGCAAAGTGACCTTAAGCAGTAATTCTGGCAAGATTTACAGCTGCAATTCAAAGTAAAACCTGGTGCTGCTTTGGAAAGTTAAATGTCCGGGTCTTAGTTTCTTTTTGACAGGGAAAAAAAAAAGAAAGGAAAAAAAAAAAAGCAAGTGGGGAAAATGGAGCACCAGGAGTTATCTAGGTTTGGGAATCAGAGAAGACTAATGAAAAATAAGAGTGGTTTTGTTGAATACTTCTCTCTCCCACCCAACAATGTGAGAAGCTTACAAGGAGTCAAGTGGCTTCAGAGCAGAGAACAACCACAGAGAGATTGTTTACCTTTCCAGCAATGGCTAGAGTCCATATGGCATGTAAGAAAATATGAATCTATTGCCTATTCACTTATTCAAAAGAGGGTTAAATCCCACAGATCCTCTTCACTTCTGGTGCTCCAAAGTGCCAGGCAGGGAGAGTGCCCATAGCTAACATGGGAAAGGGTGGGAAGAACAGGGCTCATCAGCACTGACAAACACCAAATTAACTGGCATTGCCATGGTTTTGAATGACAAAGTTCTGTATCTTTACAGCTTGTTTTCCCATGGATTTTGTTACTCTAAATCCATATATTAAGCATGCTAAGTGACAGCCAGTGAATAGCTCAATAGTTTCTTCAATTCCAAAAAATGCAATCCTACATAAAGGTCAAAATTAATTTGACATAAAATTATCTGCAACATTACCCAGTTGGAAAAACGTCTCCATCCAAACTGGTACCCTAAGATACCATAGGGAAATGCAGGAGGAGACAGTTAAAGGCCCACTAAAAAGCCATTAACACAATACTCAACCCTCTCATTATGTAAGTTCTAAGATTTTCACAATATGATTTTGTACAATAGACTTCTTTCACTTCTGAATAATCTGTAAGAATTACCACAATTAAAATCATACACAGAAAATCTCATTAACTTTTTGTCAGATTTTCTTCTCATAAATATACCTTTGATAATCTAGAAATCATAGAAACACAGCAATAACTAGGTTGGAAAAAACCTTTGAGACCATAGAGTCCAATCCATGCCAAAACATCACCATGTCAACTAGACCATGGCATTGAGTGCCACATCCAGTCTTTCCTTAAACAACTCTAGGGAATGAAAATGACACTTACTTTACCAAACACTAAAAAATTTTCTATACCAAGTGACTGAAAAACAGTACATGACTCACATGGTTCTGCTCTTTAAGTCATATTACATGCACTGTGTTTAACTCTAAAAACAAGTTTGCAAGTGAATGTAATGAAACTCAAGAGTTTGAGAAATCAAGAATATTTTCTTTCTGCAATGAGGTATCATGGAGTGCAATTAATGACTGAAGTAATCAGGTTTGTGTTTGATGACTTTCATCTCTTTGTGGGAGCATCTTACAGTAATGCTCCTTACACTCTGAGGCACCTGATGAATACAATGACATTTTCTTCCAGCTTTTATGCCCAAATGAAGCCAATAAAAAAACACCGGAAAACCCTAGTGTGAAGGTTTTTAGACAGTGAAAATTAACCAACCGTACTGCTTTCTTCAGAAACACAAACCACCTTATGTAAAGGCTTGTGGAGACTGGTTTATATTAATCAATGCTGACAATTACAACAATACTGAATTTTGTATTTCTTTCCTAAATGTAATGATCAGTAGTAGAAGTTTACTGGATTCACTAATCCTTACAGAATTAAATTCAAATTATGCAGTTGCTGCCATCATTTATGTCAGCAATGGTAATTTATAGGTGTTCAGATGTTTGCAAATAAGCTTAATTGAAAATTGTAAATCGCCATATACTCAAAACGTGTATCAGCCAAGATAACCAAGACAACAGAAGGAATTGAAAATGAGCAGCCTTCTGCAACTGAAAGCTTTTTCCAGCCAACAAACAGAAAAAGCTTGTGACTCAGCTCACTTGAATTCCATTATAACCTTGTGCATTAAGTAAATGGATATTTCACGTATACTTAAAGAGTACATACATAGTGTTCTATGTACAAATAAATTACATGACCCTGTTCTAAACAGCCCTAATATCATTCAAAACTATGTCAACCAAGGAAAAAGGACTGAAGAGGTGAGGGATATGACAGTGGGAAAGCAGAAGAGGAATCAAATATTTAGCAGCAGCCTTGCTAGCATTTTGCCTTTTATTAAAATTGAATCAATTAAATTTTGCCTTTTATTAAAATAGAATCATAAAACAGTTAGGCCTCCTCACCACCCCAAGTCATCTTATAGATCAGAAACTACTTGCCACCAGTAAACAAGCAAGTGCTTAAACTAACGTGGAAGCCATGTAGGGAATTAAAAAAAAAAAAGAAGATAAAAACCTAGAGAGAAAGGCTCCTAATTAGCCCCTGTAACTCCCTGACATGGACACCATACTACCACAATCATGGAGCCAGGCAGCTCCATGCTCACCACAGTCCACAGGACTGGGGCATGTTCTGCATACTGAGGGTCCTCCCAACGTCTGAATCTGCAGAAGCCTTCAGGATGTGTGGAAAAAGGAAGAGGGCAGGCACACTGGAAATATGAATGTGAGCAAACAGTTTCTAAGACAGATGGCCTCTGTCCTTTTCCCCTTTTTTGCAGAGCACTTGCCTGCAGGCACATCTGCACCACACACACTCCCCATCTCCTCTGCAACATCACTCTTCACCTGAAGAAAGAGACTCCAAGAGTCTCCAAATGGACAAAGACCAAGACTTGGAATCAAGTCCATGGAACAGGTCCACGTACCTCTCAAGTGAACCTGTCTGGGTGGTCACCAGTGTCCCTGGACTGGACGACACGCAGAGAAGGCCCATCAGTCCTAAGAGATACCATGTTCATCTGCCTACCTCAAAGCAGAACCAATTCTGATGTAACTATTCCTGATGAAAGTTTGTTTATGTGTTCATAATCACATCTAAAAATAGGGAATAGACAACTACTACCTAACCAAGCTATGCCAGTGCCTGACCATTATAAAGCTTTTTTCCACTAAAATCTGAACTTGATCTTCTTTGTTCCTACTGCACCAGTTCTCTCCTCTCTGCAGACAGTTTGCACATCTCTAATTTTCCCATTCCCTCAGCCTTTTTTCCCCTACTGTAATCACTCACTACTGTATTTTTTTTTGATAAATGGTTTTCTTCAGACTTCTAATGATCCATGTCATTTTCCCGATGACCATCACCAAGTAGTCTTCACTATTTTCTGTTGTTATGTACAAAAGAAGGGTAATCTAGCGCATTGCCTGTGCATAGCTACAGACTGACCATTTCCTACTGTCTTCTTCACAGTTCTTGTGCTGTGAATTTAAGTCACCACCAACTCTCTCCCCTTCTCCTGCCCACAATTTGTACTGCTACATAAACTGGCCACAAACAAGCATGTACAGAAAATGCAATGCAAGCACCTGCAGCGCTCACCTGTTTTTAAGATGTGCCGCCAGGTCACATCGCTGCATCACTTCCTGACACACAGAAGAGAAGGGGCACAAAACAAAGAGCTTGTCTAACAGTTTATGAACAAGGATGCTGGATTTTTTGCAGAGTTTAAAATGGAGTCTTTTTCGATCCAGTGGGCAGAAATCCTTCTCCTGAAGAAAGTTCCTTAGGCACTTGTAGCAGAAAGTGTGTCCACAGGGAGTGTCCAATGGCTGCAACAAGGGCTGAAGGCAAATGTGGCAGACCAAGTCATCATCCACCTCGTTCTGGTAGTTATAGAGATGGTTCTCCCTTGTCCAGTGCTGCTGGCCACACTCAAAGCACAGAGGGTTCAAGGAGGCATTCTGCTCCACTGCAGCCATGTCATCACCTGCAGTCCCCATTTTACAGCTAAGAAGGCTGATGGATCCTTTTCCTCTTCCTTCTCATAGGATTGGAATGTTCATGTAAAGCTCACAGCAAAGCAACTTCTTCCAGGGTGACTTATATATGCTCTTCAGTCATTTTCTGTATCAAATAAAGAAACAAATTATTCATTTTGCAGGAAATATGGGTGATCTCTTCAAAGCATTTGACTTCTGGGTTTACCAAAATACAACACCAAGATAGATCAGGGAAATAGTCCTGGTTTTTGTAAGTTTGTCAAAGAAAAGAACAAGGAAAAAAATCTACAAATACAAATCCTTTTACAACACAAACACTTTATGGCTTCCTAAGGGCTGGTGCAGTGCACAGTCTTCACCTGCAAGATGACTATTTTGTGACAGCAAGGACACCACATTATGCATTGTCAAATTAGAAGCATGCAATTAGCATTTGGTACAAAAATACCCTATTGTGGAATTATGGTTATATCATCAAATAATTGAGTTCTTTAATATGAGATAACAATTTTAATCTGGTCCTACTGTTTTTTTGATTTTGACCATACAGAATATTTGGTTATTAGTAATGTTCTAAATACACTGCACTGAAAAAAACAGGAAACAGCTTAGCCTGGTTCATTCCTTTAGTAATATTGCAAATATATCATCACTTAGTTCTAGGTTTGCTACACAGTAAGAAGGACAGATTGTATCCAGTACGACTCATCTGATTTAGTACAGAGGCCAATAATCAAGATATGGAAGAAACTAATCATATGAAACTACTGGTTCCAAAAAAAGTATTTGTTTTGCTTTTTACCTAACAAAGTTACAGCACACTCAGTGTGGCAAGAAAGAACCCTAGGTCTGTCACCATGGAATTTATTTTCTAAACTTTTCATTTTATTAAACTTTGCCCCTCTTAAAATAGCTGCTTGGGCAGGAAGTTGTGCAGCCATCAGTCAGCAACTTCAAACACTAAATCCTTATCCCTCCCAACCTTATTTAGCCTTCTCTCCCTTACAGAATCATGATGCTTGATACACATAGCATGATGACTTAGAAAATAAAACAGAATTTCTCATAGTCTTAAGACACCTCCATATTTGTTAGTTGTGGTAAATGTTCTTACTTGAGGGAGAACAAAAATCAAATTACAGCAATGCTTACTATGTATCTAAGTTCTTTACTGCAATTCAACAAACAACACAACACTCACAACAGAGACTGTTTTCTAGCAGTGTAGTAGAAAGATACAGAGAAATGAAAACTAGTAGTCTAGGCATCAGCTCATCATCTTTATTTCTGACTGTTGAAATGCAGTTCTAAACATATATTCTGAAATTCATGCACACATTTCCCCATGTCTTACTTTTTATGAGTTTCCCTATTTTGACTTTTGCCCCTTAACCTCACACAGCCAAGCACAAGACTTAGAGCACATTTTACAAGGATTATTATATCCTTTGACGCAAAAAGGATTAAATCGTAATTTGTAATCCAGGCTTCTATTCTAGCATGGAAATCGATGCTCATCGTTTCCCTGTCTTGTAGCAGATAATGTGCACCTTCTGGAAAGGATTTCACAAGGGAAGAGCATAGCAGTTCTTTGTTGCTGGAGACTAAGAACACAAAATGAGAGCCCAAAAGAGATTAGTCAAAAAAACAGTCTTAAACATATTATGTAAGAGCTTAAAGATTGGAGAGCAGTGCACAGGGCCCTCATACTCAAACCAAAGCTCTCTCGCTCTGCATTCATGCTACTGGATTAATGCAGAAGGAATGAGACCCATCTAATGGCCGGTCTTTATGTAATGCAAAATAAACCAGATAAATGTTCTAGAAAAACACAGCATTGATTTGTGACTGTACTAAATTATTTTGTCAGTCGAGGCAGGGGAGGAATATATGGCATGAATTGCATTGTACCTGCAACACCAACAGGCCCTGCAAAGCAAAGTGACACACAGAACAGGCAGCAAAAGCCACTGTACAAGTGTGCTGCCTGAATTGTACACCTGTTTCTACTACTGACTACAACCAGGACTCTTCTTCTTTCTCCAAGCAACCAAAACCCAAGAAAGAACTAAGTCCTATATGTAGAATCATAAAATATTCTGAGTTGGAAGGGATCCATTAGGATCATAAAGTTCAACTCCTGGCCCTGCACAGGAAACTCCAAGAGTCACACCATGTCCCTAAGGGCATTTGTTCAAACCCTTCTTGAACTCTGTAAACCTTGGTGCCATGACCACTTCCCTGGGGACACCATTCTAGCGCTCAACCATCCTCTGGGTAAGAAACTTTTTTCTGATATCCAACCTAAACCTTCCCTGCCTCAACTTCATGCTGTTTCCTTGAGTCCTGTCACTGGTTATGAAAAATGTGGATATTGGTACTTCCCCCTCCCCATCCCACCATGAGCATATTAAAGACCATCATTGACGCTATGGAAAAACCCAACACCATTCTGTGCACTACTGTAATGGAGATCCAGTCAGGACTCCTGACTGTGACCATCCCAAACTGACCTCCTCGAAGGCTTCTAGCATTTCTATCCCTTGAAGTCTGTGCAACTCACATGGCAGTCTGTGACAGAGCATGAATCAGAGCCATAGAGTAAATATACCCATGAGATATTCTGACATCTATAACTGGCTATGGTCAAAGAAATCTGCACCTCTCTTTTAAGAGGTTGTAATTAATCATTTTTTGTGTTAGAAATTTTAACGAGTTCCTTTAAATTTTGAACAAAATGCAAAACCAGAGAAGTTATTGAGCAACCAGGTATTCACTACCATGTAAAAAACTATAACCACAAGCCCCCTCTCTTAGGAAAGGTATACCCAGAGACAGGATCTGCTTACTGTAATCACAGGTGCTTGGCACAGGCAGCCTTTGTGTCTGCCACCACTGCAGGAGGTGAGCAGACACTCCTGTTCCTACGTCTGACCCATCCCAGGGTATGAATGCTGCTGGTGCAGGGACAGATGCCCTGGGCTGAGCTTTGCTGCAGAGGTGCTACCCCGGGCCAGAGACAGGCTGCTCCTGGTGGCAGCTGACATTGCCTCAGTGCTGCCACTGCCCTGGTAACTTAAACCATCAATAAATGCCATATAAACTAAGCCCACCACCTCTTCTGCAGCTGACAGGACCCCCCTTCCACCACCTCTCTGCCAGCAGAGCTGTGGAAGAAAGAGATAGTGGATTACAGAATGAAGATTCAAAAGAAAAGAAAAATCTCACTGCCACCTAAAAAAAAAACAAAAAAAAAAACCCACACAAAAAACACCCAAAAACCCCAAAACCAACCAAACGAAACAACACAAAAAAAGAAAACCCAGCAAAAAAAAAAAAAAAAAACAAAAAACTAAATGAACAAAAATAGATAAATAAATAAAGATACCACTACTACACTGGGAAAAAAAAATTTAGAAAAATCAAGATTTCCTTACTTTTACACTTCTGTGCCGTACTTGGGGCAGGCCATTCCATGACCAAGGAAACTATCACCAGGATTTTTATTGATCATATACTGTGGCTGCTTAATTATTGCTCTCAAGTCATTTTACCATCTGTTCCCAGTGCAAAATATCAGTTTATCTACAAAGTTCACAAACACAGTTTGTGGTCTGAGCAACAGCTGGGATGACAGGTCAGGTCTAAATTTCTCTGATGTAAAGTACTATATCCCTGAAATCCACAATACCAGAGCACTGCCATTTATAATACCCTACTTCAACCCTCTTTCTGCATCCCTTATATTATTTTCTCTGTCTCCTATCACAGCAGATCACCACCTCCACAGGATGATAATAGCCCAGGAAAGCTGCAAACAGGAAAAATAACCAGAATTATAAAAAATACAAAGTGGGTAAAACAGCCAGCCAGGCCTGTTATTCAAGTCATATAATTCCCTAGAAAAGAGTTTTCCCATGACTTCATTAAAACAGTCAAATAGTGCAGGTGGTGCCCTGCTTTCAGTTTTATATTACAATCCACTTGAGAACTGGGCAAGACTGGACACCCAACTGCAAATTTTATGTGCTAATTTTTATTTTAGTTTTCTAAGTGGAGTGTGCACAAGAGTGATTTTAGACTGAAAAAGACAGCCTTATCCTTAAGTTTCCTCTAGTTCCAATTCATTGATGCAATGAGCTTTCTCTGGAGAAGCTCAACATATTTTCACAAAAGCATTACATGTCATACTTTATACCTACATCAGATTTCACAATATTTGTTTCTTCTCTCCAAATGGGTGCTATAAAAAAAAAAAGAAAAAAAAAAAGAAAACCACAAGCAAACTGGAATTATAGCAGTAAGTTAAGATTTTAACTGTGGTTGTCTTTACAAATAGTTAACACTAGGTTCCAGTTTGAAGTTAATGGAAACATGTATTTTTCAATTAATGCTCTCAGAGATTTAAGCAATCTACTTCTACATTATCTTATTAAAATCCTAGAGATTTACAGCCCATTAACCGACTGTTCAAAATTTTACGAAAAAACCCAACTATACCCCAAAAGTAAACAACTATGCAAAATATCCATCTTGCCAACTAATCTCTTTAAAAATTACCTTTAATATACCCCAATTTTTTATTTCATTTACAACTGTCTATGCAATTTTCTCGACCAAAAGCAAATGTCAAAAGAACGCCCTGAGATGAGTGACTTGTTTCTTTGGAGGACTTCAATATCTCTGTATCCCAAAATGGCTGGGATGCAAATCTCAGTTCTGAACCTAAGAACTCTCTAACCAGAGGGATGTATTTGCACAGAAATCTATCTAACTCAATCACTGAATCAATGATTAATTTCTTCTGTGCAGTTTAAACCAGCTGCAAGTGAAAAACTGTCCACTTGTATTTTCCCCTTAATTAAAGGCCACTGGGTATTGGTTGCTTCTTCTCTTCAACCCAGAGGAGATGAGATCCCAAAATTTTGCTGCTGGCTAGCATCGCAGCAACATTTTAATATAACCCTTCCTTACTCCTCTCCAGTGTGGCAAGGGAGCATATGGAAAAAATTGTAACAGCTATGGTGAAGATTTCATGTAACCTAAATTCAGGCAGTCCTGTCCTGGCAGATTTGACCTTGAGGGGTAATACATAAAACACACCAATCAATAACTCTGAACAACAGCATAGTCATCACCCTGGATTTCAGGAAAGGTTGGCTTAATTTTAAAATGTCACAGGATTTCCACAATCCGTTCTCCATAGACAATAGTCCCTGATTGCCTAAGTTTGCTAGGAAGGGTCTCATAATTCTCAAATTCCCCTGCTTTATTCAAATGCCACAGCTATGAGTGGGATCTCTGAGCAGTCAGGAGCGTTTGACATAAGCCCCAGGAAAGTAAATCTAGACAGTGGTTAAATCCATTGCTTAAAACCACATCACAGCATTAATTAAACATTACTTCTTAGTTCCCAGTCCACAATTCTTCAAAGGAATTACAGCATCAGGCTGATGACTTGTAACTGTTCTCTAAGCAGACCCCTAGCTGAAGTGAAAGAATAAAAGACAGAAGAAATTAATAAAAAACATAATGAGAATAAATAGCTAGCAAACATCACCATAGGGGAAAAGTGTTATTTCCCATCTCCCAGTAAGCATGACCTAGCTCATTAGATACAATCTCTGCTTTAATATTAAAGTCATATAGCAAACAAGTGAAGCAGTACTAGCAACATGTATTGACTTTACAATATCCGTGTTAATTATAGTGATATCCAAGGGCTACACTGCCTTGAAACACCAAAAACCAATTCAATCCTTGTCCAAGTTCATGAGGCAATAATTCTGTTAGACTCCTCCTCTTTTGAAAATGCAAGCAAATGTAAGATTTGTCAAAATATGACACCTGGCAGCTCCAAGTCAAAAACCTACAGGAGATGGACAGGGCACAGCAATTAGCCTGGGACACTTTCTGCTATTGCTGCAGCCCCACATGCCAATTACCCAACACATCTATTTTTAGTGATGATGAGCAACCTCTTCCACGTTTTTAAGTTGTTCAGCAGAATTATTGGAATTTTTGTATTCAAACTAAATAATATTGTGCCTGAATGGCAACTTTGTTCCACTGAACCACAACCAGGCAACGCTGGGCTTGCAGTAAATCCACCTCTCCAGAGATTATTTTTCTGCCTCTGTGTTAGTCTTTTTGTTCCATCAAAGGAATGCCCTCACAGACAAGGAGTCAGCCCTACACCAGGTGTTGATGTGGCACCATTACTGCAAAGGCAACAGGTCACAGGTGACGACTGTCCTTCTCCGCCCCAGGGGTGAGGGTTTTTATATGCAATTCCTCAAAAAGAAAGTGCACACAAACTCCCTTGTTGGGTATTTTCACAGTCCAGCATTTTTCAAGGACATGACATGAAACCCCACTTAAATCTGACAAATAAGGAGCATTGAAAATTAACAGGACTAAGTTGTGTTTTGTATTTGTGGAGTGCTGCATTTCCATGGCAACTGGGGGCTATGGGCTTTATTTGCCATCACAACATTAAAGGTCCCCGCTGCACGGGCGTGTGAGACACCGCCAGGCAGGGGAACCACAGGAGCACTGCCTGCTCCCCTCTCTGCCCCACAGCTGTCTGCAGAGGTCCAGGGGATCTGAGCTACTGGCATAGCAGTGAGCAAAGGAATGTGTGGAATGGGGAAACTGAGAGGCAGCACAAGACTAACCATCCTTAGGAGAGATGACAGATGACACCCACCTCCCAAAACCACCGCCTCAAAGCCAGGGATGCTCGACATCAGGGGATGACAAGAGGAAAGAGGGACTCAGTGCCCAGAGATAAAACAAGTGAACAGAAGGTTTTGCTCAAACAGACAAAAATCCTGCTGCAGCCATCTTCTATGGCACAAATGGAATGGCTTCTATTTTGGGACCAGGAGATTAAAATAGCTTTACTTTAGTCAAATTGGTCTCAAATGAGACAGGGAAGATAAGGACTGTGACTGTACAGAGGTTCCTGCAATGAAATACCCATTCTTTAAAGCAAATACAGAGCTACATCCAATAAATCATCTCAGAATAGAAGAAAAGGAGACAAGTATGAATCTTTAACCAAGATACAGCTACAGATTAAATTTTGCATAGTCCTACTGAACAAGAGGAATGCTGAAAAAGGAGGAAATATGACACACAAACATAGCTAAATTAGAGCCACCCAGGTTTGGGTGGCCAGTTAGATGTCCTGGTCTGCAGGAAGCACAAACCCCACTAAAGAACTTGAACCCTCTCTTCGTCAGGCACTGCTACCCACCCTATCAAAGTATTGCTCAAGTATTTGCCTTCGTCTGCCATCACGTTTCATAAAAGAGGTAGGAGCTCCCTTTACAATTTGCAAGAAGATCTATTTTCTGTAAGTACATTAAATTTTCTGTTAAGTGGAAAGTGAAGTGCCTGTTTCTGGAGGCTAGCCCTGCTTTGTGTCAAAAATTACCCCATGCCAGGAACCCCCAAACACAAGACAAGCACCTGGGGAGTTCAAGATGCTCCCAGGACTCAGCAATCGAGCATGTTTGCAACTTTTAGGCTTAAGTGTATTAAAAAAGCCTGCAAGAAGCCTCCAAGTACCTAAACTAGTTTCTGGATTTTTGTGAAAAAGTAAACAGAAAGAAACATAATTAAATAAAAGCGAAGAAAAACAGACTTACCTGCCAGGAGACCTGTAAACAAATTTCCTTCCTAGCACAAAAAGAATAAGGAAAGCAGTATTTAACTACTGCTGCTGTAACAGGCAGGCTTTTATATCCAGTGGAAGTGAGAAAAGTACCCCAACAGTCAAAAAGAAAAGGAGACAATTAATGAGGCTTTCTTCTTGCTGATGGAGCAGACAAGAGCAAGAAAGAGTAAAACATTTGCTTATCCGCCATGGATATTTTCTGCCGTGCAATCTGTCCACCAGCCCTTGCCATATGTGCCACCCTTTCTGCTGGGAGAGATGAAGGCAGCAGAAAGCTGTCCATCAAGATGTTAAACCTTCTGGAAAGCCCTCCCCTATGCACTTTGCCCTGAAACAGGGACTTTTGTGGATGAACAGAATACACTTAACTAGATTAAATTTAGCTCATTCCTGGATATGTACAAAGAGACTTTGATTTGATTAATTCAAATTTTAAGGGGCAGCAGTGATTCAAAGAAAATAAAGGAATTTGAGAGTTATGTTCCCTTTTTCCACACTTCTTTATAACCAGCCCCCATCCCTAGGGGTGTGCATGGAGGAAATTCAGGGAGACAGCACTGCGATTTATCATGAAATGGCTTTGATGACAGAGAGAAGCTGGGGGTGGAGGGGTAGAAAGGATAAAAGAACTTTCTGAATAGTTAAATTGTAGGACTTAACTATTTTCAGGGAGAAACACCATCCTATCCCTTCCTTCAGGCATATGCCACCTTGCATAACTTGTTACAGCTGGTTTCCCCCATCAATCATAACTTGAGTGATGGTGAAAGCTATTTTCAAAGGTAAACTCTGCTGTTACTAAGCAGTTTTTTTAGCTTTGACATAGGGTGAAAAAAAATGAAGCTACCTCCTAAGCTAACGAAAACCTTCAATCTCTTTGAAAACAAGCATCTTAAGATCTGTGCAAGACAGAGCCAAGAGAACATGGTTTAGAGACAGCTCAGATAAATGATAAGCTACACACTGTCCTCCTCCTGCAGGAAAGGACACACAGTCCTCTGCAGGAGTGCATGCCCATGGTCTGCAAGGAGCTCATGACAACCCATGGCCAGAGAAAGAAACTTGAAAGTACAGCAGAAAGAGCACGGAGAATGGTCTAGACTTGATCTGAAGCTTGCAGCTTCAATTTTCAGCCTCAACCTGCCAAACCCCAGCAGCTAAGGAACAACACTTAGTGAGCTAAGGCAACCCCTTAAACCGGTCTGCCCTGCCTAGAGACTGTTTATTTTCTCCCTAATGAAATAAACCAAGTATCGCCACATCAGAACTCTCAAAAAAAAGAGGAAAATAAGAGCCTTCTTGAGCCCATAGTCAAGACCATTCAACTCAGGCTACCTACATGCAGGCCAAATTACAACTTGCCCATGAGCAGGGGTATTGCACGCAGAGGGACTGACTCACCACCACGACTGCCCCACTTGGCCTGCAGCCCAGCACAACCAGGGATCAGGGAAAGCTGGGCTGGCTCTGGCTACCCCTTGGCAAGCAGGTGACTCATTCCAAAAGCACTGGCATGCCTCAGCAGTCTCTACTCGTGCCTGGGAATTATGTTAGGATGCCATGCACTAGCCAACACTTGAATTAACGCCACAATAAAGACAAGTTCTTTGATTCTTAACCCTTTAGGATGATGGCTGTGCCTCTCCCTATTAAGTCTGATGAAGACATTTCACTTTGCTGCTGTACATAACTTGATTTCCAGTTAATTTCCAGGAGAAACTTTCCTTTTGAAATGTGTAAAATTATTCTTTTCAGAGCCAGCTGCCTGACTCAGCTTTGGGGACACAAAGAAAGGCAGAACATGACTTGTGCAAAATCCCCCATATTATTTCGTAAGATGCTTTTTAGAAATTAAAACCTTTACACTGAGACCTTCCAATTAGGCTACTTGTCATACTGCAACAGAGGTACTCTGTATAGATACTGAAAATAAATGGCTCCTCACATTAGCAAAATTTACATAATAAGAACATGTTAGATCTAGAAGTTGCAGTCTTAAAATATACAAATATTATCTTAAATAAAGCCCATTTAAATACTTTGTATGTAAACAGGTCTTTACATACACATTAGACTAGGGCTTGATCTGAGGCCACCAGACAGGATTCAGAAAAGGAAGTGGACATTGTGACTATGTAAAATCCAGTCTGGTTATACATATTTGACAGACATAAATAATATGAAGCAAATAATATGGAAGCATTTGTTTTTAGTCCTGCTGTAAGAATCATATATTCTCCACTTCAGACCTTATAATTACACAAACACCAAGAAAGAGTAGAGACAACAGTTATTGAATGAAAAAAACAAAGACCTTTTTCTAAACACACTTCTCTATCCCCTGTGTTTGCTAGCTTTTTGTTTCACATTCCCTATTAGCTGATTGCACTTTATATATATATACACACACATATGTTGGAAAATACTAGCTATTACATAGGGAGGCTTCTATGGTGCAGCTCTTTACCTACCTGAGGTGCAAAGTTTGGCTGCTTTAGCTTGTTCTCTGACTCCTGTTAGTGCCCTCAGAAAGAAACTCCCTCAGTGGTAACACTGCTGAAAAATAGATCTTTAAGATTCAAGTGAGAAATATTAGCAAAGCTGCCTAGTAGTGCACACACAAAGCAGGCCAGCAGGCCCTGCTATGTATTCTCACATGAGTGACAGGGGCTAAATGTTAAGCAGCAATCTCCTAACTCCCCCTTGCAGAATGAATAATGTGGAAGAGGGAAAGTTGAACTGCTGTTACAGCATTTCTGTCCGCTTTCCTTGGTAGTCTCATTCCCTTTAAGAAAAGGTAATATTCCTAAAGAAAGGTAAAAAATTAAAATCATAACCTTGTAAGTGAGTAGCAAAAATTAAAACTAAAGAAAAAAAAGACACTATAAACAGGTAAGTGGCAGCATCTATGTAAAATATAAAACTGGTAGCCATATGCAGAAATTATAGAAAAGAGATCTATTAATAGAACTATAAATCAAGAAATAGACTAGAAGAAAACTGCTCAATAAAAGAGAGTTAAGTCCTCACAGAAGGCTACAAGTAAACAGGGGAAAGCTCAAACGTTTGCTAGGGTGGGGAGGCATCAGGACTCCAACTGCTACATTTACCTAGTAAACAAAACCCAAGTTGTTAAAAATACCAAAGTAGGAAATTACAAAAGAAAAATTATTTCACTTCTTAAGATAGTTAACAATAAATCTGCAAAATATATACAAGACATTTACTCACATCAGCAAGGAATTCCAATTCACCACATTTTGGGAAGACAGTGGTAAAGGAGTGGTGTGCTAAAGAGCCCTACCAGTTCAGATTCCTAACTTCAGGCATCACTTTTCTGTATCCATGGTCAAAATGGTTGCAGCAACAGAGACTGACAGAAACATGCTACGTCGGGAAGGAGCCAACCTTCTCCTCCTCCTCCCTGTCCAATCTCTTCATAGCAGGCTGAAATTTTGCATCTGTGGGGGATGATACAATTTTTGCTTCCTCATTTATTCTATGTATTCAACCCTTAAGAGCTAGCTTTAAAATGCCAGTCTTGCTTTGAAGGATATTACTTCATTAGCAGTGCTTTTGGAAAAAGGTCTTTAAAAGGCAGACGACTCACCCTCTGGAGTGAGTCCATCTTCTTTGCACTCTCTAACCACAGTTCTCATTTTCCCAAACCAACCACTTCTCATCAAGTTAGGCTAGGTTCACAGACATAAGAAATTCAAACCACCTTTTATTTCCATACTTTTTTAAACTCCCAACTCATACTAAACACTTTCACATGTTTTATGCCAGATACTTACATTAAATATTCTGGGTTTTAACTTTCTAAACTTTTTTTAATTACTACATTGTCCAAAAGTAAGAAACCACCCCCAACAACACTCCTGCTCCACTGGGAGCTGTGTGAATGATCCCAAAGTATTATGGGGTCTCCAAGATAAGTATGCACATTCCCATGGGATGTATTTCTTTTCCTCAAAAAGGCAGCAGTGCTGTGCAGAAAGACTGTGGGATGCCAGAAATGCAACACAAGGACTAAATGAACTGCAGACACCTGTCTACCTTCATACAGAGGTGGCAGCAGTAGCTGCTGTGCTCATAAGGCCAGGATATCTTCATGCAACAGACCTACCATGCAATGGATTATTTGGAAATAGAAGACTTCCAAGCTTTTTTACTCCTATCAGCAGCAACAAGGATTCAAGGAGCTACTCAGAAGTTCACCTGCAAACTTCCTGTTTCTAAAACCCAGAGCTTTTAAGAAGTAACTCAAACTTACCATCAAGTGCAGTGACTCAGAGGAATAGGGTCTAATGGGTCACACAGACAATGCCACAAGTCATCTTCATTTGGCAGCCACTAAAAAAGCTAATGAATACCCAGAAAATAAGTGCACACTGTCCTGAGAAGGGTTCTTTCTGCATCAATGAGGCAACCCACACAAAAACTCCTGAACAATAGTTTGCTCTACAGTTACCAGTTTCCACCTAGACACAAATATTTGGGTCAGAAACCCAACTTTTCACACATCAGTGAAGAACTGTTTAATACTGTAGTAAGAAAACAGCCTTGATTTCCACTGATTTTCAGAGTGAAAAAGTTAATAATTTCAATTTAATGAACCAAGAGGAGGGAAAACACAGAAATTAAAAGCCTTTATCCTGTCCTTTCTGTGTGCAATCTGAAAACCAGAAGTCCAGGCAAGAACACGATAAGAGTTTCATTCAAAGGAGCAGGAGACTCAACTACAAACAACACTGCCTTTTAATATCAGACATATGGGATGAGAATACAGAAACAACAGATAATATCCCAGGCAACTTGACACTGTAAATAAAAGACATAGTGAAGACAGTCATGAAAAGGCCATCCTAGCTCAAGAATTTTAAGACTGAAAAGATAAAACTGCTCATGGAACCAAGAAGTTACCCTGGAAAGCTACTGCAATAATATACCATACTTTGGCTGAAGTGAGTAATTTGCATACATTTCCCTTTGTAAACTTCAGGTCTAGAAATCTATGAACTCAGATTTAGGGCTTGTCCACACAGACCAGTTTGAGTGAATATTAAATTTCAATAAAGTTAAATTCTGAACTGATACTTTTCTGTTAAAGCATGTTCTTCTGTTGCTTTAGCCAAACCTTATTACTAAATGGAATCTAAAACAGAAAGGGTTTACAAAGTCTCTTTTTGTTTCCACTGAGTACATGGAAATAAATTACTGCAGCTTTCCCATATATAATAAAAGGTGTGGGTTTTTTTCTAGATGATAGATTTAGAGAACAGCACATCGGCTGAGGCTCCAGCTGGCTGGAGACACCTGTTTTCCACTGGCCTCCTGATTCCCTTCAAATGGGAGGCCTGTTTTCCACTAGCATCCTGATTCCCTTTAAACTTTCAGATACAACCAAGGGGTAGTTTTGGCTTAGAGATTCCTAGTTAGTGGAAAACTGGGGGCAAAGCATGCAATGAAGTTGCTATAAAACCTTATTCACCGCTATAAAATCTTATCCCACATAATTAGGCTTAACATTGATACACAACATGCTTGGGGTAAGAAAATTCACCAACAAAACTACTGAACCTCTCCAACAATTTCTTAGCTTCAATTAAGAAAAACAGTGCTTGACAGCCAGACCTGATACCCCACTTGCTCCCCCATTTTTCTCTTCCCTTCCTTCTCCTTCTCAAATCCTGGAAAAACAGTAAAATGGGAAGTACTCTTTTGGACAAACATTTCCACTTGGAAATGCTAAGTGCATTTTTTGCAAAATTTCTATACATCAACAAATCCTGAAGCCAAACAGATTTAGTGAAAATAGAAGGAGCAAATGCCTGAATGATCTTTAGTTTCTCATTCTGTTTTTCAGAAGCATGTCATCTCTTCCTAGAAAATGAGCAACCTTTTTTTTGCAAGGTGGTTAATAAAGGCTACCTTGAAGTTTACAGGGTTTCTAGGATGCCCAATGGAAAACCTTATGGATAACTGTACAACTATTACTACATACGTATCCTAGGAGACCAAAGAGCTTTCATATTTAAGAGCTTATTTCCCAGCCACCCTCTCAATACACATCTCATGCAATTATAAATAATACAAATAGGCATGAGAAAGGAGGACTTTGGTTTCATTTCAGGCAGAAGGTACACACACCTCTGCTTGTATGCTTAAATGTTTCATTTTATTTCACTTCTTCTCACATTCTGACTACAAAGATACTCTGTAAAATTATCTCACGTAATGCAGGAAATGTGTTTTCAAAATTGAATTTTACCACTGTGGAAAGCTAAAATTTTTTTAATCTTTAAAAATTCACACACATACATATAAATCACCAGAAAGAGCCTTTGTATTTAGTCAAGTGAAATCTAGATTCCTGACCACAACATTTTGCAAAGCATCATCCTGTTAAAAAACAAAAAAAAAAAACAAAAAACAAAAACAACAAAAAAAAAAAACATACCAGAGAACCATATAATTTAGGAAAAAGTCTAGGAAAAAGAAATTTTTTAAAAATAAACAAAAAGAACAAACCAGCTAATTTTAAAAAGACTCACTTTCCACTTCATGTATGAATAGCCTATGCATTTGAAATAAGATGAATCAAAAGCATCTCCCTCATTTCTTGTTTGCAATTCTCATCACAGGGTCTAACCTGCAGTTAAGGACTTGAAGCCAGCCTCTGAAGAGAAGCATCCTTAAAATGCCAAGCAGAGCCCTGGAAACACCCTGGTACGACTCCTTGGCAGCCAGAACCCAGGATCTGTTACAAAACCTGCAACACAGAGTATGACAGCCCCTTCCCTTCATCACCTTTTTAGTCTTCATTTCTTAGCCTTCCATCCCAGTGGAGACGAGGAGGCAACACAAAACACCTGCCCAACAGGAAAAGAAGAATATACTGTTGATCTCCTGGAGGAGGGGATATCACATGACAACAGGGAACTCCGAGGAAAAAGGTTGTCGGCGTGCTGGTATACAAAAATTAATTCACCAACGGGTAATTAAAACAGGACCAGTTCCTCCTAAAGCCACTAAGCAGCTCTCGGGTTGATTTCCTTAAAGCAGTAAATTATTCACCTAACCTCACACGAATATGAGTGAAGCCCTAACAGCTGTGGCTCAGCAAATACTAGTAGAAGGAGCAGAAGCCAGCGTGAAAGATCTGCAGGCAATCTCTTACACTGTGTCCTTTGCAAAACCTAAACTTAACATTAAAATTAACTGCAGGCTAAAATGTTGCCAGCAATTTCTGGTGAATGCAGAATGAAACCTTGTTACTCCACATAGCACATCACAGTTTTGTAAGCACACCCCACAGAATGCGGGGATGACCTGCGCAGGAATTCTTACAGTAACTCCCTGTGTATGGTGGCTTTACAACACAGATGGGACATTTCAAGTCCCTGTCATGCTATATGCTATAAATATTATGTAAAGCAACATGATGTTTACAAGAAAAACAACAAAGTAGATTATGTAACATTCTTTTTCTTTCTTCCACTCCCCTATTTCAGAATATTCTGCTTTTTAAAAAGAGAAAATAAAAGTGGAACATTGAAACTCTTCTCAAAATTGCACATACTTTCTGGTAAAGTCAAAATTTTTGTACAGTTTTATAATTCAGTATCTCAATACTAGAGGTGTATTCAACACAGAAAGTCCGTTTTACATCCTGAAATTGTTTTACTTTTGTTGATAAAAAAAGGAGGGGAAAAATTATGGTTTTCTTTCAAATTAAATAAGTTTCTGGCTTTTTGAACACTATGAAATCATGCTTATTTGCAGACTCACAAACTACAAACTATCTTCCACAGCAGATTCTATAAAGTCTAGTAACTTCACTTGCAAATTAAATACTTTAGTATTATTTTTCCCTTATACTGGACAGTATACAAACGACATACGGCAGAGTTGTCAGCCAGCTAAATGTGATAACTTCCATATCCCTCAAGACTGTCCTCTTCCTTCACTTAGTTCCATGAAGTGGATAAAAAAACAACCTCAATCTACAAACAGCATGATAAATGAGCAGTGGAAGAGTTTTCTCCAGCAACAAAGGGTTCAGTCTGAGGTCTTGGTGGATACTTCAGAAGACTTCAGGGTGGCCTTTATAATACCCTCCACTTGAGAAAATATGACTGCAAAGTAAATCATCCCTATGAAACAGCAGCAAAACTGTTTTTCCTGCCTCTTCCTAGCTTGGTATGCCTTTAAACAAACAGGCTTGGATAAACAGCATAATGAAGAGGACTGATGTCGTTCTGGTTCACAGAATAGCTGCATGGCCTAGATGAGACATCACCCCTGGTGAGACCATCAGACCAGTTAAATAAATTGTCCAGTCAGAAGTGAGGCCCATTCTGCTCCTTCCCATGAGATAAAACCTGTGATGGTATTTCAAAAACATAGCACTAAGAAAACTTTTGACCTCTGCTAGAGACACTTCCAACAGCATTAAAATGGCAATGTCAATGATACTTATGCTAGGCTAGCAGCATTTTCTTTGGGTTTTTACATCTACTTGTAAAGCCCCATTTCAGCTGCAGAACCAACACAAACCAATCGCAGCTACTCTGTGAGCACACCAGTACTACACTTACAGGGGATTTCTTCAGCACATGTCATTAATTAAAGTCATAGCTAGAAACAGCATTTGCTAAGATAGCACAATTTTTACCATGAGGATCTCAGCTGTATAGAACAGCATGATGAAACACCACACAGCAAAGGAAGGGGGTATAAGCACAGCCCTTACCCTGCTATACAAAAGCTGCTCCCCAACCCAGCGCTGCAGTCACAAGCCTCCCTCTGCACTTGCAAGCATCAGTGCTGCTCCTTCTACCGAGAAAAGGAGGAGGAAAGCCAAAATCTGCCTGCCCAGCCAACAGGCTGAACAAGAATTCTGGGTGTGAGCCCCAGAACTGCTTTCAGAAGCCGTGTCTTCAAAAGACCTGAGTGGCTGAAGGAAGCCTGTTCTCCTGAGTGTTGAACCTGCTCCCTCCAACAACATGGAGTTTAACACACAGACTCTGTAGCTTTAGTAGTACTTAGCAACACAAATTTTAACATTTTAAGACTTCATTTAAACTAAGGCATGCCACATGATTGCAAAGAGCAGCTGAATAATGAGATTTACAGGAAAGAAAGAAAAACCTACCACAAAACCTCATATTATACCTACCTAAAAAAAAAGCACTCACAAAGAAGAGGTAAACAACTTTTACCCTCATTATAAAGTAGAGAAATGTGCACACCACCACTAAAATATAATTATTATACAGCCTTCAGGAGAGTCCAAAGGAGCAATTTAATTAACCACCTACTGATTTCATAAATGACAAGAACACACGAAGGTAATGGCACCTTATAATTGAAAATGTCCTGTTTATTTAGCTGAGCAATTGTGCTGGTCTATGTTGTGCATAAATATGAGGAAACACATTTTCAACTCATGACATTTTAACTTTGCAAGGTGTAACAGAACAACATACTGCCGATGATAAAGTCACTGTATACTCCACATACTTAATGCCTTTACCCAATAATCTGTAAGTCACTGACAATCCTAAAGGTTTTTTAATTTTTATGAACTTTTCTGATGGGCTTTTCCTACACCCTCTTCAGAAATGTGGAAGGACTGAGAGGAAAAAAAAAAAGAATTTTACTGGTATGCCACTTCAAACAAAATATTGCCTTATTCAGGGACTTAGTTCGTATCTGCAGCGCTCCCATTTTCATACAAAGCCCCATTAAATATTTCTGCTGATGATCTTCTAAACTCATTTTATCACTTTCTTTTCTTTCACATGAAGAAAGCTTCCTTTCAGCTACAACATCCTTTATAAAGGCTAAATAGAAGCAGCTCTTATCAAGGTTGGAAAAGAATGTAGCGAAACATGTGAAACGCTCTTCCCTGTTTTTTCATTGAACCTTTCAGAGATAAAGCTGGAATTAATATTCCTTTTTGCATTCACAAACTCAAAATGCCTTTGTGCTGCTACATTAATACCATCAAAGTCTATTTGACTGAACATGAAACAGAGCAACATCTGAATTTATGAGCTGTTCATCTCCCCATCTAATGGACACACTTAGAAACGTTTAAAAGCAATGTGGAGAAACTGGAGAAGGCCCAGAGAGGGGAAAGATGATCAAAGGACTGAAAAGTCTGCCATATGAGGAGAGGCTGAGAGAATTGAGTTTGTTCGGCCTTGAGGAAAGGCTTAGGAGAGACATTATCAACGTGCTCCAGTATCTAGAGGGTGGCTACAAAGAAGCTGGAGACTCCTATTTTACAAGGAGACACATGGAAAATATGAGGGGCAATGGATGCAAGTTACCTCTGTGAAGATTCTTATTGGACACAAAAGAAACATTTTTCACAATGAGAAAAATCAGCCTTTGGAATAACGTCCCCAGGAAAATGGTGGATTCCCAAATGCTGGACACTTTCAAGATGCATCTGGAAAGGGTGCTGCACCATCTTGCCTAGCCTGTACTTTTGTCAAGAAAGTCTGGACCAGATGATCCTTGAGATCCCTTTCACCCTGGTATTTTCTGATTTTATGACTTATACTTGCTTTGTGGCATTCATAATTTAAAATAAGAGACTGAAAAGATTCTTCAGGCATAAAAGTCTCCATGGCAAAGCTGACTTGCCAGACCTTGAAGACTTTTCCTTTTAAAAGGCTTTCCTTAAAAGGATTCAACAACATACCATACAATGATCCTCAACAGTCCTACACCATCACAGCAGCAGGGTGTACAAAGACAGGTGTCTTGCATATCAGTCTCAGATCCCTCATCCCACCTGTCCCCTTTATCAGCCACCATGTAATGACATCAATGACTGTACATAACATTGTCTCCCTGCCCACCTAATGCAGAAAAAGCATTCCTCAACAGAAATTGAAACATTAAATGCTGATCCCAACAGCATCACTGCACAATGGAACTATCTGAAGCGATTAGTTCATGTGTACACATTAAACACACGCTTCCGCAATTCCGGATCCAAGAGTGAAATCTTTACCTATTGGTGTTAGCTGGTCATGTTGATGGTTCTTGAGGGTTTCCCATCATTAAGTGTTTATGATATTTACCCAGTCTGTAGCAAACTGTTACCAGGCATACCTGGCTGGATTAGCTGCCCATCAGTGATGCCACCACATATGTAAACATCTTTTTTAAATTATGAAAGCTTCCATTACATTTATGCACTGTGGTTTACTTACCAATTAGATGAGGAAAGAAGAGTTCCTGAATAAATACCATAAAGCATCCTCCAATATTTTTTTCTAAACTTTTTTCTTTCCAAGGTCTTCCAGCCTTCACATGTTAAGTGAAAGCATTCATGTCAAAAACTGGCTGGTCCCAAGTACCGCCTGTGCCCCACACCCCAGCAATAGCACCTTTTGGTCCTCAAAGGACTTTTGGGCACATTACTACAGGATTGAGCACTACAGTATTTTCAAATGGTTAATTATGGTAACTGCTGCATGTTTCCAGGATGCATTCACCCTGTGAAAATGGTTTAGATTTTCTGCTTCCAAGTGTTATAGAAAATATACTACTTAAATTCGAATACATCGTTCAACTGCCTGCAGCTTCCAAAACAATCATGGACTCCTCAAACTGAGTTGTTTCTAATGTTTACTACTGAAATGAACTTTATCAGAAATAATTACCCTCTTCCATGCCACCAGCACATTTTAAAAGAAAATCATGCTCCACCCCATTTACCTATCTTTCTCCCTAACAACTGCACTCAGTGTCTCTCCAGTGGTCTTACCTGCAGTAAAAGCCCACCCATAGTTCACAGATTCCATGTGCTAAGTTAACAAGGTAAGAAGCATTAGGAAAGAGACTGACCACAGCTAGAAAAAAGCCTTAATCAGACAACGCTTGTTACAAGTGCTGTGCTCCACTGGGGAAAGCTCTCAAAGATAAGCAGTGTTTTGTAACTCACCAAAAGTCACCTGGGATGCAGGACAGATGGAAAGTAATGGAGTCCTCACTAGCACAGAAGAGCTCTTAATTTTTCACAAAATACCAGAACTTCCCATTGCAGCAAGCAGAAATACCAAATCTAGAAGGCTACCTTCCTCAAAACATTCCTGTAGGAATTCCTGTACTGCCTGTTTCTTTTTAAGTGGGTTAAATGCTGCCTATTTCCCCCCTACTGTTAGGAAGATTATTTTTTTCTTTATAACAGCATTCTCCCAAGTTCTCTCCTACACAAGTTTGAAGAGAGAGCCAAGGTAGTTGGCAGCTTGTTTACAACACTGGCCCTCACTGGCCTTCCCCAGTCAGCCTAGGACTGGCTGCCCATCCTCCTTCCTGGGGTGATCCTTCAGCCTACTTCTATGGGATATGGGATGGATGCAAAGAGATAAGTTATTAAGTGAAAAATAATTAATTTTAAGTATTACATGAGAGATATAAGTAGTCTATTAATTGCATCTTCTAGATTAATTTCTAATTCCATCAGGTCATGGCACAGTGAAGTAATTTAAATCAAGGGATTTAACAACATTTTCAATTAGTTTAATAATGCTAAACCTTACTGTATATAATCAACTCACAAGAGCTGCTTTTTTAACCATTCTGTAGCATTAGCTTAAAAATTGAATGGATTTCATTGCCATTCCTGGTAGAGAACCTTATTTAAACTTTACAGGAATAATGAAAATAAACAATACCATTTCACATTTAAACACAACTTAAACCTTTAAATTTAAAAGAGCTCAATTAAACAAATCATCTTGCTTAATTATTACAAAATTAATTATTTTGGTGCAGTAAT
Organism: Lonchura striata; assembly: GCF_050655825.1. NCBI lineage: Eukaryota > Metazoa > Chordata > Aves > Passeriformes > Estrildidae > Lonchura > Lonchura striata. Next base: position 70,827,777 of record NC_140703.1, on the reverse strand, counting down.
ATTGCTTTTTACCCATCTGTCCCTACCAGCACCAAAGGCTTGTTCAATTTCCAGCACTGAACAGCCCTTCCATTTGCTGGTGTTCCACCACAGCACGTAATTTCGAAGGAGCAGAATCTTGCCTTGAGCTTGAAGCGTAGCCCCCCAAAATCTCATTCTTCCAAAATTTCTTCAGCATTCTCAAAATCAGAATAAATGGAAAATAAAGTAATGTCCAGCAGTTTGACTGCCTCAACACTAACAGGCCTGCTCAGCACAGGGCTGGCCCTCGCACAACCCACGCAGATTCCTCAACCCAGCAGCTCAGACAACACTTGCTGTGTTTCAGCAAGTACCTGCTGCTGACTGCTTCCATTTGCACAAGCTTTCCATGGCTTCTAGTTGTACAAGCAACCCTCAGGGTGCCTTTCACTAGCTCTAGCTCATTTCACATTTCAACAGAGCAGAAGAACACAGGGCTCAGCTCAGGTAACTTGTAGCTCACAAATCCAGATCTTATGCCAACTACCTACATCTCTACTAGCATCACAGCTGAAGGGTTATTTTTAAAATGTCTTATGTATGTACATTACCTGGTTTTAACGAAATACAAAATAGAAAGTTCTACTCAAAGAAAAATACACACTATCTGCTGTAAAACTGTCTCGGCAAACAACATTAAGATTCCTTAGGGACATCAAATGTCCTTAAACTCATTTTTTTGAATTGAGGGGAACCCTCTCTACCACTACATTTCTCAAGTAGTTTTTTACAGAAGAATTACATTAAGAGTTGAGGAAAAAATCAGTTATTTCTATGTCAAGGCCTGCATTCCCTTTTTATAAACTCAAGGATTTCTAAATACACATAAACATCTTAAATAAATAAATAAAACACAGGAAAATTTTTCTTCCAGAATCACTTTGCAGTGTAACAAGAATGGTACTTTTCCTTTACTATATTATTATGTTCTGGTACTAACCCAAAAGTTCACGCCATTTTCATTTCTTTATTGCCAATAGCCATCTAGAAAATGCTGCCATCAATAGTAAATCTACATGAAGACACACTCCTCTGGTGCATTTTATGAATAGCAATCAGTTCGTAACACAATCCTGTTCAGTTTAAATTCAGTTTATTCTTCAATTACTTTGCTAGCCCAACTCTAATTTATTATATTTTCTGGTACATTTGATTTTGAATATTATGACATCCTGGCTCATGCCATTAGAGAGGAAACATAAAATGGTGAGGATGTCTAGGGATGGCTGAGAGTAAGATAGCAACAGCCTGGAAAATTAACAATACCACTGTCTGTGTTCAGCTAAACCACTCCTGCATTAGCACTAAAAAAATATTTCTCTAATATAGACTTGTCATCCAGGAATAGCCTCGGGGCACCATAAAACCCCAGCCAACACAAGAGGCAGCTGGGGTGATTGGGTGGGCAGACAGCAGCCTCTCTGGGGCAGCTCAGCTGCAGAAGAAAGGAAACGCTGGCCCTGCTGCTGCTTGGAGCTCACCAAAGAAAGAAACCAACATGGTTCTAAATGCCATCAGTACTATATACATTGATTTTTTTGTGTTGGCTTTTTTTAGCCTTACATTGTCTCGGTCCTAGCTACCATTTCTTTCTCCCAGCACCCAAGGTGAAATAAGAGGCAGCAGCCTGCAGCCTGCTCAGAGGACCCTTCTTGAGAAGCTGGGCAGAAGTGAGAGCTTCACCTTCCCCTCCAGCTTGGTGACCGACTGCATTATCCTTCAGGGCACACTGCCAGCCCCACCTGCTTACTCAGGCTTTTGCCAGCAAGGGAAGCTCTCAACGCACCGCTCTGCCCTTTGAAGATGCATCCTCTTTCACTTACTTCTTACTCCTGCCTAACATTTGGCATTGGAGCTCCTGAATCCAGAGAATGGAGGGGCAGTCCTGATGGGGAAATATCAGACTCTTGTATTCATATCCAAACTTTTTTTCCTACAAGACATTCTGACAACCTCGAACATGAAAATGCTTATGCTTATGCACAGCTTGCTCTGTCCCAAGAAATTCCACATTGGGTTTTGTAAACAATGAGTATTTCCCTTCTTTTGTCTGTTGTTCTGAAAGTCTGAAAACAGCTTACCAAAACAACAGGCAAGAGTGAATGCTTTACAGGGAAACCCAGGCAGGCCCATAAGGTGCTGCCAGCATTGGAAAGAAGTTGCAGTGAGGGAAATCTGGCTGGACCCAAATCCTCACTCATTACTCATGTCCTCCAGAAACAAATCAAGCAGACTTATTTTCCCCTAAATGATAATAAAGTTTTCAGCTGTCTCTAAGCTATCTTGTAGCTCAGGCAGTATTTCCAGCTCCTTCTAAACCTCACAAGCAATAAAGATTTTACTAATGATATTAGTTACTGCAACTGATGCATTAAAAAGACAATGTCAAAAATCACATGTAAACGACAATTACATGGAGGTCATTTACAAAACTAAGAAATGTCATGCTTTAGCTTATCTACTGCCTTTCAATTTTCCCTCACTTCTCCTGAACCTATGTTGTAACTCAGTTGCTGGTTTCTGTTCTGAAGCATTTTTTCCCCCCCGCAACTCAATCCCTCACAAAGGACAGACACAAAAGGGAGTGGCATAAAGGATGCTTAAGCATACTTCCACTGTTAAGTTACTTGATTTCACACTTAGGAAACCCCACTGAAAGACAGTTATTGGTGCATGAGAAATAGGGAGTACAGCTATAGCTTGTGAAGCCTGAAGGAGTCAGAGCAAACCAAATCAGGCCAATTTAGGCAGATGAAGAGGGAGAGAGGGGCGCTCCCCTCCTGTTAAGTGCTATCACATGCCCCAGTGTAATGAAACATTACCACCATGATGAGAAAAAAAAGTGCCTCTCATTTTGGTGTTGGTACCAGGAAAACACACCAGCCAAGTTCTTCAGAAGCAATGACAACTCTGGCTGTAACCATTTTCTCTTCTCAGTCTTGTGTACTTGTAAATCACCTGCCTATGCTTATACTGCAAATCAATGCACACGCTCCAGTGTCTCCCTGCACCTGCTCTCATTACCCTGTGTTTGAAACAAATCCTGAATTGAGACTGGAGACTTGATTTTGCTTCCCAGCAGGCAGAGTAATCATCAATAATTGATGTCAGTTGGTTTCATATGGAGCACTGCTTTGGGCATGCAATGGAGAATTACAGTATGCACCAAGGAAAGGAGGATTTGTATATAAAGTGATTTGATAATCTGAAAAAATCCCTCCGTAAACAAAGGAAATTTGCAGATAATCATATTAAAGATTAGAGTTGTTTTAAAACAATGCAGAATGTATTTGAGAACATCTGGGAAAAAAGATGGTAGTATTAAAAGCAAAGTCTTTGGGGAAAATATCTTCCCCCTCAAATAGGAAACAGTAATTAATTCATTATTAAATCCTAATGCTTGGCAATTCGTCTTAAATCAGAGCACTTTTTCTAATAAAGACTGTTATCACTATACTTAAATGCAATTTTATATATGAATACTTAAATATATTTACATACAGTTTTAACTCTGATTAAATGATTGCTTGATTATTTCACTTATTAATTGCTTCCAATTTATTTCAAAATTGAGAAGCAGGATAATTTTATGGTAAAAAACTAAATTTAATATTAAATAAGGACAGAACAACCTGTGGACTAATAAAAATATAACACAATAGCAAAAGAAATTTTATGTCTTTCCTTTCATGTTTACTCATCAGCTGGAAAATTAAGAAAATAACTCCTTTTATCTTACAAAGGTTAATCTTTTTCCATCACCCATTTACTGTGTCCTGAAGTTATGGTGTGTCGATTTATGTGAAAATCCCCACAATGAAACCCATAAACTGTTCCTGATATTTTCTATAATCAGTGTTGACAAATAACAGTACTGCTCTTCTATTTAAACACTGCATGATTGAAGCTCCACACTGCTGTAACTGCTGACAGCATCAAAAGACTATTTACTTCACAACTAAAAAATAAACACTACAGAACTGAACAATAATTAAATTCGTAAAAACATCCTGGATCATATTCTTATAATGTCTTTCACTACTGTATTTCTACTCTATTCTTCCATAAAAATTCCTAACAGGTAAAGCTAGCAGGATTTCCAAGATCTGAAAAGAAAAAAAGAAAAAGAGAAAGGGTTTGTTGTTTCCCTTTTTATGCTGTTTTACTTTTTCACATGCAGAAATTAATTTTACATATACAAACATGTAAAGTTCAATGACAAGCAGAATGTTAACCAGATCTGTACAAGCAGCAATTGAGCCTTAGCAAAGAAAGCCCACCAGGGATGCTTTGTTGTACCATATAATCATAACTGTGCTGAATTCAGTGACTTCCTTGGGAGCAGAAGCAGGCAAAAGGACCCTCATGCCCATAAAGGACCCTATGGAATCAACACTATGGATTCAATTGTATGGTCAAGCTACATGGATGGCATAATAGGCCTCAACATGTGATACATCACCTGAAAAATTATATATACAGCATAGCAATTGCTCCTAACACACGTGGGTACATTGTAATAAAGTCCCTGCTCTCCTGCATATCAACTTAACCAGCTTAGCAGGTTTTCGGGTATAGACAGACTTGCCTTTACAAACACTTTAAAACAAACCCAAAAACCTCAAAGTTAGTATCAGCTAAAACATAACTCTCTCCTTTTTGACAATTTGAGGCAAAAATAATCTCAGCACAATGCTGACATTATTGTGTAAAATAAATTGTCTTCGCTGAACTCAAGTTTAAGCTTACTTAAAGGCTTCATCTGCTGTAAAACTCATGTGTGATTGTTTGTAGAAAGCAGCAAGTCAAGCTGTACCTGAAATTTCCTAGTCAAGTATCTTCGACTTCATAACAGCACAACACTTCAGAACATTTTCTGGCTTCACAGCTTCCCAAACTTTTCAAAATGAGTTAGGAAAGCATTACACTTCTACAGCGTTTCTCTGGTCAATGGCACACATCCCTTACTGCAAAAGAAAGGACTGTTAACAGTTTTCATTTCACACTCCAGTAACCCAAAATATTGTGTTACCACTCACTTTAGCGTTAATTTTCCCACAGATTCTCTTTTTCTGCTTACACGGCAAGACAGCTCAGGTCAAGTGCTCAGACAAGCTGTGCTGCTGATTCTCCTTTTTACCACCACTGAATCACCTTCACTTTTGCTTCACCGCAAAGTTATTTTCCCTGCAAAAAAGCAGTAGAGCCACATTCAATAGCAAGTCAGCAGCTACAGTCAAAATGGATTTCAAAGTGGGGGAAAAATCCTCCTCACAACTAAATCCTTATAGATTATTTATGCAGGATCATTCCAAAACTGTATAAATACATCACAACACATATATTTGCTGCTGTACATGTGGTGAAGTCCAATTCAGTTCATGTCCCTTCCAGCTACAGAATATAAAAGTATCGGTGCTGAACAGACATGCTGAGCAAACCCCTCATAACAGGAATGAAGTGTAGTTACTTTGCCAGACAAAGTAGAAAGATACCTTTTTTATTGGCGATTTCAAAAAAACATTTGGGAGCTGTCACTAAATGTGTATGTACAGACCTAACTTACACACAGTTTTAAGACATTTGAATGACAGATCCACAAGTATTTTTAGCCTAATCAAATCTGAATTAGTCTAACCATATCTTTAACGTCTAAAAGGCATTGAAATAGTTAAGAAGCAAACCTAAAATCTGAAGGCATTCAATACTGGTTTAATACTAGGCAGGAAATCCTGTGAATTTTAAAACTTCAAGCTTCATCTGAAGCAGAAATGACAGTTTAGCAATGGATTAATTGTAAAAACAGTTCAGGAATTGACTGGTACTAATTTTTAATTAACATAAAAGCAGGAAAGAACTATTTTATTAATTAAGTAGGTGAGCCTTCATTAGCTTCTGTCAATAACAATAAAAGCCTGAGAAAACTGCTCTAGAACAAACAAGACCTAAAAACAGGAAAAAAGAGGCCAGACAGGAGGAAACCTTTGTCAACCTGCTCCGGAAGAAGCTTGACTGAAAATATATTTTGAGAAGTTTAAAAAAACAAGTTACTTCAGTTCAGAGCTGGGGCAGCCCATGGGGTGTAGCATAGGTTTGGCTGAGCGCTGTGGCACACATGCACAGTGCCAAGGGTACTCAGAGCTGTTCAATCAGGACAGGGTTCACGGCAAACTCTCCAACACGATCAGAACGCTTGCACAACACGTCAGGATCTATGTGGTCTTGTGATGCATCGACCAACTTTCACTTATGGTTAATTCATTCTGCTTATAAACAAGTGTTAAACAACTCAATTTAAAAAGGGCAATACAAGAGAAAATTACATGGGCCAGGGCAATAGATCCAGTAAGAAGAGGCAAGAAGACAAAGAAGGGTGGGCAACGGATAAATAAATTCATAACTTGGAAGTAACAAGGAATCCACTTCAGGCAGAGGAGGCAATAGTAGTAACTGGTTGGGTTTCGGGTTTTTTTCTGTAACTTTTAACCTCCAAACACGCAGAGGCAACTCAAGAAAATGCAAACTTAAGTATTTAATCTATCACAGATATTCAGTGCACTATCCATGAGGCACATCCAGACATTAATGTTTCCAGCATCCTCCTTGAAATTTAACTTACTTGGCCCTAAGATGGACTTTGAACTTGCTGTTCTGTGCAGGCTGTTACTGACAGCAATGGAAGAACCAGCTGTGTTGAAGTCAGAACGTGGTTAGCTTAAGAGCCTTGTAGGGGTTATGGGCTTTCTTCTTGGTTTTTTGCTTTTGCCAGTCAGTTAGAGAAATTATCTGGATTACATGGCTATAGCCACAGAAACCCCCACCAGAGGCTCTATTCTACTGCCACTATGACATAGCTCATTTCATCTGGGGACTATGAGGTATGTCGACAAAAGCACTTTCACAAAGTAAAATGCAACAACAAAGGTGGCTCACTGATACCAGCCAAGATTTTTTTAATTAAGACCTTGTTCAGGAATGCCAACCAAAACTCCATGTCCAGAAAAATCACAACACCTGGATTCTGAAATGTTGCTTTGTATCATAATAAAATCCTCCTGGGTGGGTTGTTTCAAAGCAAACATAACATTCCTGTGGCAGAACAGGACAGTTTTTCCAAGCATAAGACAGCAATCACAGAAAATAGCTTCCCACAAACTTGTTTTGGTACTCAAACCAGCAGCCATCAGCTTTGGTTGCATTTCAATTTTCTTCTGTTGTGCCAAAAAACCTCTGCTGCACCAGCTTTCTTCTCCTATGAACTCTGACAGAAGGATTAGTGCCAATCTGAAGAACAAAGAAAGCCACAGGAAGGTAACAGCTTAAAAATCTTCCATCACTGGTATTCTTTGGTCTTTTGAGTCCACAGTTTTTGACAATGATACTGCAGTAAGAGAGGATTGTCTGTGGCAAAGAGCTCAGATTGAAGCAAAAATTGCATGCGAAGAACATAACAAAAATCTACACAATGAGTACAACTGCAAGAGTCAATAAAAGCATCAGCATTTACGAACACTGACTTGAACCCAATAATAAACTGTGCTTATTCCCAATTGTCTTCTAAAGAGCCAGCCTCTGGGAATACACAACACAGACATCTTAACATCTTCCACTGGGCTTGTGCAACCTCTTTGGAGAAGGTCATGGGAACACACAGTGGTAGTGTGATCTCAGAGGCTGGGGAACATAGCCTGTATCACACTTCAAAATCACTCCTACTGCAAGGAATGTACAAAGCAGAAGCAGGAAGCATGTAGCTCATTTTTCCCCACTGTGCAGAATAATATCTGACAGCACTACACCACTCCAGGCAACACAATCCAAAAGTCCTGGTTTGCCTTTCTGCAGCTACTGAGTGCCTTCCTTTGCCCAGGCACTTACAGGTTCTCCATTAACACGGACCACTTTTCATTGTGCTCTATTGCTAGAAAAAGGATAAATAAGTCATAGTTCCTTCTGTTTCATTATCTAAAACTACTTATTACTACAATTTACAACATTTTAAAACTGGATTAGTTCTCATATTGGATATACTACTTGAGCAAACTGCATTTAGTTCTACAAACAAAAGTTCTTCTGAAAAATCCTGTATAGTCCATCCAGTGATTGTGTCAAATCTCTCCAATAAATAGAAACCACTTCCTCTTCCAAGTGACAGAAGAGCCAACAAGAAGAGGTGCTATGCTGAACATTGTTGTCACCAACAAAGAGGGTCTGGTACAGAACGTGAAGCTAGTCCATAGCCTTGGCTGCAGTGACCTTGGAATGGTGGAGTTTGAGGACCTTAAGGCAGCAAGCAGGGAGCACAGCAGGCTCTGTACCCCAGGCTTCAGGAGAGCAGACTGGCCTCTCCAGGGATCTGCTTGATTGAGAATCATGGGATAGCGGCCTTGAGGGAAGAGGAGCCCCAGAAAGCTGGTTAATATTCAAAGATCACATCCTCCAAAATGAGGCTTTGAGAAACCTGGTCCAGTGGCGGGTGTTCCTTCCTAGGGGGATTGAAACTAGATGATCTGTAAGGTCCCTCTCTACCCAAACCATTCCGTGATGACTCAATGATTTCTCTCTGTGGAACAAAGGAAAAACAGCCAGGCAAAACAGAACATCTATCACTCCATCCCAAAGTTAACCAACTCTTCCTGGGTAAAATTACCTTCCATATAACATTGATCTGACTCATTTATAATCTAATATTTGATCTGGTTTATTGTGATGACAGTGAGAAAATTCTAGACACTCTTAACAACATGCCACAACTCCAGAGCAATATCAACTTGCTTACTTGAAGCAAAAATCAGACTGCAAATATTGAGCTATATAACCCCAAGTTTCCACATCAAAAATAGTTTCCATTATTTGAATGGAAAAAATGCAAACCAATTTGAAATCTTGTACATTCACAAGTTATCTGACTTTATATCAAACAGCTGCATGCTTTGGGTTTTGTGTCCACCACCTAACACACAGCTCAGCAGGAAAGACTCTGCAAGAGATTCTGCCCCTGTTCCAGCCCGCAAATTATTTGCTGAACTGACATCAGCTGAAATAAGCACCCATGAGAACATAAATGACTGACATCTCTGGTACCACCAAAGTGCTTCAGAAACAAAAGACATGCCTGTAGTACTGCAGAGCACATTGCAAGAATGAAGCCAGCTCAGGTACAGCACCGAGACCCCCTGTAACACAACACTGGGGCTGGGGACATCTCCACACGTGTCATCAAGGTGCAGCCCAGCCCCATCAGCCACCTACACTATCTCATACAGAATACAGAGTAGTCAGTATGAAAACACATGACAGGTTCAGCCCATGAATTTAGCAAACATAAATCCCGAAAACACTTACATGCAGGCTTATCATTAAGCCTCATTGCAAAAGAACTATCTGGATGTTTAAAATCAAGCATATGCAAGCATAAATATCTACAGAATTAGAACAAAAAGAACACAAAAAGTACGCTCCATAATATTATTAATTTTTACTGCTCCATAGATACCTTAACCTATCAATTATATAACTTAATACTAATATTTTAAAGCATTTTCATCTTCAAAAGGCACTAGAATTTCTAAAGGACAAACTCCACTGACCTAATAAAGCAATTAAACAGCATGCAAGTCAATGGCGTCACATTAAAAATGCTTCTGCAAACCAAATCAACAAAGAATTTCCAAATACCAGAGAAGCCACTGCCATATCAAATAGACAACCAGCTTCCTCTGGTGCCTTTTACACCAGGGAGCATTTTAACACGAAATAAATGTTGTTTTCTCATTAGTTACAGCCGTTCGTGTCTAGTAGCTCTTTAAACAAACAACATTTTGCTGATGCAAGGCAATAATTTGTATTTATTTAACATCTAGTACACATTTCACTTTGATATTGCGGGTATAACTTCTTCCCAGTTGTTTTCAAATATATTAACTTTTTTTTAGAAGTACAGAAAAATGAGATTAAATAAGAGGGGGGTATTTTGGCATATTTTCAGACATAGTTTTAACTGGTAGCTAACAAACTTCTGCTGTTTTTTAGTAATATAAATATATTACTAAAATATATATCCATAAATATATACCAAGATTGAGACCGCTCAGTATGGGTAAAGGCTTACAAAAAAAGAAACTTTCACTGAGGTGATTAGTGCTTCCATGGTAGCACATAATAAACAAATGCCAAATGTTGCAATGCCAAAGCCACCATTTTTGGCAGGACAGGTTTTAGTAAGCTTATTTTTTAACCCATCTCAGGAGAACAGTATTTTTCCACCCAATCACCTGCTTACATTCCTCTTGCAAAGTTTTGTCCCTAAACTGCCACATTTTTTATTGTTTTGGTAACAGAAAATTCAGGTGCAGTCTTAGGAAAAGGTACTACCTTTGCAAATCTCAGACCCGAGTCCAAGGCCCTGGGCTCCCTCATCCTGAAGTCACCAAGCAATGTAAAGGGTAAGTATAGTTAGAAATTCAGAACTGAAAACTCATGGCAAAATTATGAGTTTTAAGATCCATACATTTTCAAATTGCAACAGAACAAGCACTTTAAAACATAATATTATGACCTTTTTTATTTAAAAAAATCTACTTGGGCACAGTAGTGTTATTTGCAGCCTGATGACTCTGGAGTTAATAATTTTATATTGTACTGTGTTCAGGAGAGAGGATTCCTTAGATATCTGATAATTAGAAAAAAAGAATAATTATAAAGGACTCCTATTTAGTCTTACAGTTCTAGCAAGTACACTGATATAACTTGCTTCCATTTTAAGGAAATTTGTTTTAATAAAGACAGGGCAGCATATGGTACTAACATGTTTATTTTCCAAGTGGAAGGGACACTAACCAAAACCATCTGATGTTTCTTCATCTGATGTTTCTTCCTAAGCCTCCTTGAGCTGGATTGCAGCTTAGAATAAAGCATTATAAAGCCAGAAGAAGTGGGTAGAGGAATAAAAAAATGAGTAATTCAAAGTCTTTATCTAATGAGAGCGCAGTTCAGACCAGTTCTTATTTTGAATATAAGTTTAAAAGTACTTATGATTGGAAATTTATTTCCAGAGACTATCAAATGTAGTCCAAAGCTAATCTGTCACAGACATTTTTTACTCTGCACACAGACAAAAACCAAACCCCTAAATCATGTAATTAAAAGAGGAATTAAAGGAAGCTCAGAAGTACTTAATAGATTTCTAGAGAAGCAAACAATCAGTACTGTGCATTATGAACACAGTAAGAAAAGTCACCAGGGACTACCAGATTCACCCCCACCAGAGCTCCAGGAACGGTTTTCTCAGTTAGTTGACCAAGTACTATGATTCCATCAAGAGCAATGGTAATTTTAAAGTACGCCTTGTTAAAAGTATAAAAGACGAAAACTTTTCTAACCACATTTTCAGTGCTAAGAGCTAACAAATGAGGGGACAAACCAGGGAGTGCGGGTCAGAGCTGCGAGGGCTAGCGTGAACGTTTGGAAACAGCTGCCAACCACACGGACTCAGCGGCATTTCGCAGGCAGCCCCGCGTTCCTCTGGCGCAGCTGTAAAACACACAACCTGAAACCCGCTCCTGCAGCAGGGGTTCGCTCGCAGCTGTTCTCTGCCTCCCCCGCACGCAGAAATCTGACTCCTCTCCAAGAAAGAGCTTCTTTAATGAAGCCACACGAGAGCAGCATAGGTGTATCGGGGGACCCAGAACCAGGCGCTTTCCAAGCGGGTCTCCAGCACCCGAGCCCGGAGCTCAGCCCCGCAGAGACGCGCTGCAGGGGCCGCCGGGCTCAGCCCCGCCGCCGAGCCGGGGGCTCCAGGGCGGGGACGCTGCTCCGAGGATCCCACCTCAGCCTCAGCCACCTCAGCACGGCGGCTCCGGAGCTCTGCCCACTCCCGTACTTGTTGCCTGCGCAGAGCTCAGCCCGGCGCCGCCGCCCCCGCGGAGACCCCCGGTGCCGCTCGGCTGAAGGAGGCTGAGCGGGGCTGAGCGCCCGGCACCGCGCGGGGCAGGGGAGTTACTCACCGCGCCGGCTCCGCGCAGCGCTCTCCTCCTCAGCCGCGCCGGCTGCGCCCGCCCCGCCTTAGGGGAAGCAAACTCCGGGCAGCAGCACTTGGAGAACGTGTCTCGTCGGGCCGGGCCGGGCCGGTGCTCCCGCCTCCGCCCCCCGCCGCGGGCAGCGGCGCGGCCCAAGTGACAGCGGCGCTCCGCCACTCCGGCGGCGGCCCCGGGCGCGGGGCCGGCCGAACCGCAGCCTATGGCAGCGGGGCCGGGGCGGGACGCGCTGGAGCCCGGGGCCGGGGTGTCCCCGCCGCTCGCCTGATCGGCTGTGCGGAGCCCGGAGCGGTGGGGAGCGCGGGCGGGGCCGGCGCGGAGGAGGGGCCGGGTGGGGCGCTGCCCGCCCGGGGCTGCCCGCGGACCTGTCCCCGCCTGCCCGAGCCCTGCGGCCGCGCCCAAGGAGCAAACCCAGGGCGTCTCCGAGACTGAGAGCCCCAGCGGCGCTCCCACCCTCCCACACTCAGTCACCGCCCCGCGCCTGCTTCCCCCGCCCTGCCGGCGGGGCACGGGGGTCCTGCCCGCCAGGGAGCCCACCGCCCCGCTCTCCTTTTGGCGGGGGGCGCGACCACCGGTGCCGCAGGTGCCCGGCGGGGTGTGGCGGGGCCCGGCTCGCCCCGCCCCGGCTCCTCCCGCCGGGGTCCTCGCCGGCCCCTGCGCCCGCCCCGCTGCCACGCCCCCCGGCCGACCGCGGGTGATGGCGCCGGCCTGCCCCTGAGGAGCCGCAGCGGGGAGCGGTGGGGCAGCCATGGAGGAGGACCCGGAGCTGGAGAGGTGAGGGGGGAGCGACAGCGCGGGGAGCGGTCTCGAGAGCGAGCGGCCTCCACGCGGCTGCTGCGCCGCTCCGGGCCCGGCAGCGCCTCCCGCGCCGCGGGGCCCGGGCAGCGCGGGGCTGCGGCCGGCCGGCTGCCCCGGCCCGAGCGCTCTGCGCCGCAGAACCGGCCCCGAGCCCCGCCGGGCTCTGCCCGCTGCCCGCAGACAGCCCCTCCTGTGGGCGTGCGGCCAGGGCGCGCCCCGAGGGCAGCGCGGCCTGGGGCTGCCTCTGCCGTGTCTTCCGCAGAGAGCTTTGGGTGCGTGCTGATGTCGCTTAGAAACAGGATTGGAAGGTCTTGGATGGTTCACCCCTCATTAGCTACAATTTGATGAGTTGTGGACTTGGCAAAATAAATTTTAAAAATCCCAAAACACCTTGTGTTGTTAGAGATTTCAATTTTCAGTTGTGCCCTTTGACTAGTTGTTAGAATTGTCATGTTCTTGTATGAGAAAAATACAAAATAGTTGGTAGCTATTTTGTCAAAAACTAAAACTGTTTTCTATTTGGCATTTCGTTGGAACCAGTGGATTTGTCTTGCTGCACGTTTTGAGTTGTAGTGCTCTCAAGCAAACACTGAGGAATAAAACATTGATTTCCATATTAGGATACTCAAAGTAGGCCTCTCTCGCTTTTGTTTTAGGAATAGACTTTTGGTGTTTATATCACAAATGTTTTGCAAAACAGTGCTATTTGTTTGATGGGAATTTGTTTTTGCAAGCTTATTTCTGGGTTGTTCATTTTCCTTACGGCTGTTTAAAACAACTGTTACAGTGAAGTGATGACCAGAAGCTTTCTGAACTGTTCTCATGGTTCTCTCCTTTAACTTTTAAGAAACCGTATCTGGGAATGCTTACCGAAAATAACTTTTTTCTATTTGTATCTGGCAGGTATTTGAAATGTGCCAAAAGCAATAGTACTGAGACAGTGGAAGGGCTAGAGCGCTTAATGCTTTCTAAGAGGCTTTTAATTCTTGCTGAGCTGTTTCTGTTCTCAGATCATCAGTTTAATAATTAAAGCTTCTTTTGGTGTATGCATGAATGTTATTTTTACTAGTGCCATTCTAAACTTAAACCTTTTTCATTCACGGCAAGTTGAAACCATGCCACTGTTCTTCCATGCTGTCTTCTGGTTGCTGCTGCCGTGCTGGGGGCCTGGGGTTCTCTGGGCAGTTCAGGGCATAGCTGACCTCACCAGCTGTAGCCAGCTGCTCCACAGCCACCTCCTGACTGATGCTCTTCTTCCCAGAAACTACATTTGAAGTTTTACCTTCCTCAAAGGCTCACTCCAAGTTAGGATTTGCTATTCCTGTTCTGTGGCAGTGTGGTAAATAATGAGGATGAAGCTCAGTGTCACTTGTCAAAGTGGCACGGTAGGGTTTAGCTGTTTGGTGTCACCAATCCGTGTCACTGTGCACCTCAGAGGGTGTTTAGTCGGCCCCAAACACATTATAACTACAGTGTAGTGCACTTGACAATTGGCTCTTCCTGTCCTCGATCCACCTATCATCAGTTACTTTTTCATACCTTAAGTTTTCATGACAGCTTACTTTGATAGTAGCACCCTGAACTGAATTCAGTTTGTGCTGTGTGCATTTAGAGGGTGTACTTTGGCACTCTAAATAGTGCTTCACTGTACAGTCTTCAGTACAGAGCCCTTCCAGTCTAACAGAGATCTTTCTTTATCCTTTGTGTTACAGATGTTATGTCTTAGATTCATACTCAATAACATACTGATCATATCATCCTGTGAATAGTGTAGTAATGGCAGTTTAGGCTTATAATTTTTAAGGGTTTTGTATTATGGGTTTAACATACAAATAATAGTGTTTCTGTTCTGTAGCCATAGTATTAATTCCTTTAGTGCATTTTTAGTGTTCAAAAATGGGTTTATGTGGAATATTTTGAGAAGTCTGTCTCTGAATCCAGGCTTGTCTTGCAATGCAGACTTAAATAAAAATTCAAGGTTTTTGTACATGTGCTTTTTATTTAATTAACCATGAGGGAGAAAGAAGCGTAATATTTTTGTGCATGCTTTTTCAGGTCAGAAATGAATTTTGTGTCCCAGTATTCCAAAAAGTGATCTGTTAAGTCAATCGCCCTATATTTTTGTTACTAAGAAGTCTTTTATTCTAGCTTCTTTTATTTTTATCCTTACTGCCACATTTCCCAATATTATTTTTCAGTTTTACTGTTTCTGACTCTCACTTGATCTTGCTTTTGATGTTTTCCTCACTTTAATATGAAGTGAGGTTTTCCTCGAAGCTGAGTACTTATAAGTTCCTGTGTGACTGTTGCATACAGAATGCAACAGTCTGTGGGTTTTAAAACTCTAAAAGCTATAAATACCACAGATGTGTAAAACAGTAATATTTGCTACATTCTACTGAACTACATCCTCTACTCCATCTCACCCAGTAACCTCTGATGGAAGAAGTATGAACTAAGATTTTCCCCTGTGAACTTGCTGGTACATCAGTGAAGACCCTGAGCCTTAAGGTTCCATGTGATTCTTAAGAAAATTCTAAATTATGTTAGCATATGATTAATGGTATTTGAAGTTATGACGTAAGAAGGAGGTGGAAAAAGGGAATCAGCTAGTAGGAGCTGTTCACTTTCTTTCCTCTGCAAGCACCTGAAACTGCTTTTCCTAGTTTATTTCAACTAAATATACACTGAGATATTATGTAGGTCACCATTTTCATTCCTGCATAAAAAATGAAATCTTTCTTCCCCCTCTACTTCCTAAAGTATTGCCATTGTGGTTCTGTATGTTTGAAGCACAGAAGATGCGTTGTTTCTCTTCAAATACAGAGGAAGTGGCTTTGTTATACTGTGTGTCCATATCCTTCCATAATCCATTCTGTCTTTCAATAGCTATAAACATTCCACAACCTTGGATATCATACTTTATTAGAAGTACCTGCCAAGCTTATTTATAGCATCATTTACTTGGGATTAAGTGTTTCCTAAGGAGATGCTGCTCTGAGTCACAAAGAATGCTATAATTCTGTAACAAGAGGCCTCTAGTTGAGTTGAGAATCAATAATCTAATATTTTTGCTTCATAAGGCAGCCCAACTACACTTTTTGAAAAGCAAGCTTTGTGCCTTGGAGAAAATTAATGGTTCTTACTATTGATTTTAACAGTTGAAGTCAAGTGTCAGGATTAAGTATTCCTTACCCCTGGTGAAAAGGGGGGAAAAAAAGAAAAGAAAAAGTGGTATGCAAGCTAGGATTGGTGTTTGAAATGGAGTGATACGTTCACTTTGCTACTCAGACCAGTGAGAATATTAGCACAGAAATGTGCTGCAAATAACACTCACAAGACTTGGCAAGTAGAATACTTAAATAAGTACAAAACCTGATCAGCAAAGAATGAGAGCATTTCTATCCCCAGTGTGCGATGTGTTTGACTTTGAACAAATGTGAGGAAGCTTGTGGTGTATTGTGCTTCTTTTCATTCTTGCTCTTGTAGTTATGGCATAGCTTTTATTCCTGACTTTCATTTTCATCAGTTTTCTTAGTAAGGGTGAGTGGATAGGACCAGCTCATGAGATTTAATTTTAAATAACAAAGTCAGTGTCTTCAGTCACTTGTTTGATTTAAGGTCTTGATAATCATTATTCAGCTGTAATTGGAATACCAACATTCACTTCTATTTCTAATCCCATGCACAGTTAAAAATAAGTTGTATCATTGGTATACAACTGCTTTGAGAAAATTGATTTTAAAAATTGCTAATTGTTTTTATTGACCTTGCAGCTTGCTGTCAGGACCTGCAGTTCCTCAGAAAGTAGGCTTAAGTGTGATTTTTCCCAGTTGCAGTAGAGGAGAAGCTTGGTCTTTGAGCTTTAATAGTAGTGGAATAGACTGCAAACCGTTATTAATGCTTTCATGAGGATGTGTTTGTTAAAGATGTCTCTTCTCTGACTGGGAGATGTTGGACATGAGCACTGCCCTCCTACTCCAGGTCTGTGCCCTTCTGTAGCTGACTGTGTGCTGTGAAGCAATCCCAATAGAAATATTTTCATTAGAGCTCTCATCAGGATCTTTAATGAGATGGTGGCATGGGTGGAGATGGCAGAGTTTTTAGGTTGTGTGCTGAAAGCTCCCAGTGAGGACTACAGAGAGACCATGATGGATGGGGGGAACCCAAATGTCACCCAGTCCTGGCTTCTCCCATCCCCGTGCCAAGAATTACCAGCCCATCAGAGCTCCATCTCCATGAGACCAAAGGAGCAATGGGACACATACAGTAGGTGGGAACTCACAATAAGGTCTTCTTTGGGCCCCCCTCCCACTTCAGGACTTATCCCAAAAGACAGCCTGTGCCTCCAAGCATGATATCCATCAAGATGAGTCAGTCCTGGGACTTAAGTCCTCTGGAACTTAAGGGTGATGCTGCATAGGGTTGCGGGAGGGGTTATGGAATGCGTAAGAAAAGCATTTTGTGATCACATATGGCTTGTTGGGAGGAAAGGGTCAAAAAGGGAAGATTTGGCAAGAGGGGAGTAGTTTTGCTCGAATTATGTTGCAGCTGGGAATACTAAGAATATCAATGTGGGAAAACTTCACATATTATGCCTGCTGCTGATTATACTCTGGTTTGACAGAGCTGTAGAGATAACATAAATGTTATCAAAGACTTCCGAGGCATTTTCACAGAGAGGCTTGAGCCTCCTGCTGAGAGAGAGAGATCAAAAGCCCAGAGATGATATAAAGTACAGCAAGGTGATGAACTGCATGTGTGAGGCCCTTTGATAAACTGGGGCGAGCAGTGGGCTCCCCTGGCCACTCAGATGAACTGAGCCTAAGGGAGCCTGTGTCCCTGTGTGTCCCTGCTTGGCCTTGTTAGCGAGGTCAGGAAAGAAATCCACGCTCTGCGTTTCAGCTGTGGCTTGGTGGTCACCCTGGTTACCAGTCTGTGTTGTTTCACTTGTGGCTTACTATGGGATGTATAGGGGAGAAACCAAAGTCAGGGAAAGTCTAGTGATGTTCTAGTGATGTGGGGAGAAGTGAGAGTGGGAAAATAAAGGAACAAGGAAATAATAAGGTCTGGTTGTGTGTGTATAGGCTGCTGGTTGGTACTCTTATCTGATCGTGCCCTGCTCCTAATCATCACAGTATGTCCTGTCTTCTTGTTAAATTCCTTTCTAACTCTGTCTTGGGGGAAGGACTCTGTTTGAGGGGAGAGGGTGTACATTGCAGTGCTAGCAGCTACAGACGGTGGATCCATGGTGCCAGCAGCTGGTACATGTGAAGGTTTGGTTGCCAGCAGCTGGGCTTGGGCCCTGGGCTGGAGGCCTGTGCGCTGGCAACTGGGGACGTTTCCTGGAGTGAGTAAAACCAAATGTTAGCCCCTGAAATGGGGTACAACACATTGGGTGCCATGTGTTTATCTGTGTTGTAGTACTTGAGCAAGTATGGGTGTATGAGGGACCATGTGGCTGTTGGTGAAGATCAAGTTGGAACAGCTGGTAAGTGGATGAATAAGGAGAGAGGGGGAGTGTGAGCTTGTATCTCCAAGAGCTAGGAGGAGCTAGCTGTTGAGACCAGGGAATCCTGACCATCTGCTAAAGAGACTGTAGGGTTAGGGGTGAGATGTGTGTGTGTGCACCTGTGTGTCTCTGCACACAAGACTGAAGTGGGGTTGGATATTGGGGGATCAGGGTGTCCCAGTCAGTCCTGTGTGGTGATTTGTACTGGCAGTGCACTTGGGCTGAAGTACTGGGGACTCCCACACCTGGCTGGAGAGAAGAGCAGGATGCGGTTGTAGGTCTGAGCATGCTGTATGTCTGTCTGTGATGTCTGTGATGGATGTGGCCAGCAGTGTAAGTGGCTGGTGTGTGCATTTGCCTCCTAGGAGCTGATTTTCAGCCTTGCTACTGGTTGGACCTTCATATGGAGGCTGCCTGGCCTCTCAGTGGCATTGTACATCTTCTCATCTGTAATCACAAACCATGGGTGGTCTCTGTAATAACATGGTGTTTTCGTTGCCTATAACTATCAGACGTTCCTCTTTGTTACCAATTTTTCATTTTTTAGGTCTATCTATTTGACCTTTTGGAAAAAAATTATGAAGCTCTTCCCCTGAGTGAGGAATAGAAAATACTTCTCATTTTGCCTGACTAGGAATTATTCTATTATTTTGACACATGCATTTATGATACTGGTTTTTAAGATATATGCAATGGGAACTTTGCCTGTAACCTTGGAATACAGTGAGAGGAAAAAGTCTAATTGCTCAAAAATGTAAATAGGTCTTGTACCATACTCTTGAAGATAAAAATATCACTGCTTGTACCTTCATGTTACTGTAATTCTGCAACTTGATTGCCCAAAAATAATTGCCACAGCAAGTTTTAAGTAGTGCTTGCTATAAAAGATGTCAGAATGATGACAGAGTTCTTAAATGTGCCCCGTCCCTAATTTTCCCTCCTATCAGTCCCCAAGTGTTTGGATGGTTCTCATGTGAAAGTTACATGCTGCATTCCCTTTGCTCATGCTGCTGCCTTTAGAATTGAAACTGGCAGCCATGGAACTGTTTGTATTGTAACCAAGCTGTAAAAATGAAGAGAGCGAGGAATGTGGAGTCCCACGAGGCCTCTAAAAGCAAATTTTAAAAACTTGTTTGTGTAGCTTTTGGCTTACTTGTCTAGAGGATATAAGTTCAGTGAGTGGAAACATTATTTCAGAGAGGATCTGGGCATTGCATTTAATTTGTCTGTGCAAGCTAAAAGGGCTTTGTAAAGCTGCAGTGAATAAGAGCGATGTTGAAAGTATAGTATTAGGAAACAATGATAATGAAGGTGTGGAACTAGAAGGCTGCTAAGGTGGATGCCAAGTCAGTCTGATCTTTAACAAAAAAAAGTCTAAAATACTTAAAGGTATGTAATTCCTACCTAAGTTAATACAATTGGTCTCACCATGTTAATTTATTATGATGTTTTCCCTAAAACTGAATCATAGCTGTTTAAAATACCTATGTCTGTGCTTTATTAGTGCTTTGTAGCTCAGATTATTTGGTTTCTTTTTTCAATTATAATTGTTACAGCTTTTATAGTACAATAATAATGACAGGCTTTTAATCTTTCAGTCAGGTTTCTTAAAAAGAGAATCACCAAGTTTGGTAACTGGTAATTAAAAGTCAGACACTTTCTTCCCCTCTTTCCTCACCTTTGTCTGACATTGCTGTTTGAAGGCTCAGGGCAAGCTTCTATAAAAGCCGTGTGTTCACACTATCATGGCTATAACTTAGCTCAGGATGCTCAGATAGCAAATTCTGGGTCTGGAGAAAAAACAAGTTTTGCTGTGATTTCATGAAGACCTGTGTATGCAACATCTCTCATGTTCCAGTGCTACAGCCTGTGGGGTTTTTTTTTGGTGCCTGTGCACCATTTTTTTTTTTGTGTTCTTGGAAGTAGCCATCCCTCACCCATCACTTCTCTTACCTGGGAAGGCAGCAGTAGCTGGTGAGGTTGCTGGCACTGAACTTGGCATCTTGGAGAAGGTATCTTCTGATGATGGCTCACCTGGGAGATACTCCTTTCCATGAGTGCTGTAGTATGACAGGATACCCAACTTGTTCTCACAAGCAGAAGTATGCTTAAAAAGGATTTGAAGTACCCCAAGCCCTGTTCTTCATTCAGTGTTACAGTTTTCGTATTTGCAACAGCTTTAGTTGGTTTTAATATTTCAGAATTTTTTTTTTTTTAATCATGGTGCATAGGAATTTGGATTATCTTAAAAGTCAAGGTGATTTTGGTAGCTTCTTTATTACTTAATTCACTTCAGTGAATAAATCTGTCTGTTTTATTTGCCTAAGCACATAAAGTGTCAAGTTCTTGTGTTCCACAAGTGGTGACCTTTTCCCTTTTCTTTTATTTAGAAAGGCTGTGGAAGAGTTACTTAAAGAGGCCAAACGTGGGAGAACCAGAGCTGAAACAATGGGAGCTATGGGTTGGTAAGTTGTGCCAGGAAGAAATGAATGCTGATACCAAAATAAATCTTGTCTTTAATATGTGACAGAAGTCTCTACCTTTTTATGGGTTTCATGTTTAAATAATTTGTCTTCATCCACTTACTTGGGCAAAAAAATCCAGTCTAAATAAGACAGAAGTTTAGGTAAATTCTGTTGGCATGAAATTGTTTGTCTGAATGTGTTGAACACAAAACAATTGGAAAATGTGGAATATGTTCTTATAATAGAATTGCAAAGTTTGGATTGAAATCTCATGAGTCTTTGTGCATGTACTTACATGTTGTCTACATGTTACTGGGTTAGACTCTGTTTTAAGTGAAAGGAATCCATAACCTGACAAAGAAACCTAAAGCCTTTTATTAATAAGTCAACAAACTATCCTTTAGTAGACAATTCATATATAAATTGTAGCCAAAAAGCTGCTCAATCAACTCAAAAATATAATCCAGTTTTGGAAGAGGGTTACTTTCTAATATGAAAAAAAAAGCTAAAATCCAGGGGCTAATTTGTATAGTAATTGGGAAAAAAATTGCAGTATTTAAATCTTAAATGAAATATACCATTTATTCTTCAATGCAGTAGTCCAGATTTACAGCTAGATTGACATGGAATGTAATGCATGTAATTGTAATTAGGGAAGTAATAACATACTGGGGACAGTCATTCATAAAATAATGTACATGACTTTGATAAGAAGCTGTTGGATCTAGGGACATTCACACAAGTAGTGCACCGGTTGACTGCACTAAGTGCACTTGTAAATAAGATTCGTCTTCCTCCATCAACAGTAGTAAGAGATAAGCCTGCACTATTCATTAAGGTCTCAGTTCAGTTGTCTGTTTTAATAGCTCTGAAGAGATTAAAATAGTGTCTTGCTGGAAAAAAAAAAAGTTACTCCTTTGTGTTTTCAAACATGTTTGGGATTTTCTGTATGTTTTACTCAGTATTTCTTCTAGGGATGTAGTTCATACTGTTTCTGCTAAAATAACTTAATTGGTGTAATCTCCCAGAGTGGCTACAGCTGTCCTGATCTGCTGTGCTTTGATCCTGTCAGCCTAGCCATGTGGCCAGGTAACTCAGTGCACATAATTAGCACCATGAAGTGATGTATGCATCCAGTCACTGTGAGTTTGCAATTTGATCCAGATATGGAAACTAAAGATTTCTGCCGGGAGGTAATCAGGTGCCCCTGTACAATTTTGCTGCCACTTGTGCAGTCTGGAATACCTGCCAGGAGAGTGTATGGGCATCTGCTCCTGAATGTGGCTCCTTCTTATTCTTTGTTTGTAGGAGGATAGTGGCCCTGTTCAGCTGGCTCTGATGATCAGCTCAGAGTGCAGTTCGCTAAAGCCTGATGCCCGAGGCC
Organism: Lonchura striata; assembly: GCF_050655825.1. Taxonomy (NCBI): domain Eukaryota; kingdom Metazoa; phylum Chordata; class Aves; order Passeriformes; family Estrildidae; genus Lonchura; species Lonchura striata. The sequence continues at coordinate 70,805,562 of NC_140703.1, read as the reverse complement.
TGCCAGGGAATGGGATAGGCAAGGGTGACCTGTTGTTCAGAGCAGTTGCAGATGAATGGTGCTTGGTAGGTTACTGTTCTTTTAAAGTTGTAGAAGGAAAGGGCTGTCAAGACCACTCCAGGCAGAGGAAGACTGTTGACATAGGGATTGGCATGGTGATATCCTGCACTGAGGCTGTTGAAGTACTTTCAACTGCAGAGGTACATGTAAACAGCTGTACTGGGTCAAACAAAGGATCCATCCCTGCAGTGCCCTGTGTCCATCAGTGGCTCATACCCAGTGCCTAGGAAGTGATTTGCTGAATACCTTTGTTTCTGAGTATGCTCACTAATACCTTCTTCAACGTACTTCTTCTGCAGCTCAGGATATCATGCTCTTAGAGATGATTTCTTTGTATGTAATGCACCTCCAGGGATTTTTATCTCACTGAATTTTTATCTCTCACCTAGACAGACTGGTAGTAATCCCTTTTGTGACAAATCTGCTGTAGCATTTGACATAAGCTAGTGTATGGCTGGCATGTGTGGCTGTAAGGAAAGTATAAAGCCCCTCAAAGGCAAACTCCCAGTAAGTCTTTGCTGTCCAGTTCTGCAGGCACAACAGATAGAACAAAAGCTGCCACTGCTGTCACCTCTTTAATATTTTAATATTTTTTTATGCTGTGTTATGCTGTTCTGGTGCTTCTGAACTGGCCCAACAACTAGGTATTGCATAAACCCATGGGAGATATAATGGCTAAGATATTTGGAAGAAAACTTAACTATGCCCAGTTGAGTATCACACTCCAACAAAATGCTGTCAAGTGCTACTGATCCTGAAGGGCTTCAGAGATTACATCGGGACTGACATGTAACCTTGCAAGGTGTAAACTACTGAGAAGAAAGTAACTTCTGCTCAGAGCTCTGTGGATATCAAATGAAATGAGCAGAAAAGTTAGTTCATGAAAATATGTATTTGTAGACCAGATCGAGGAAATCTTAAGTGATAGAAGCAAAGACAATGTCATCAACTTGTCTTTGCAAAGCACAGTGCTAACAGGTAAAACACAAAACCTTCCTTCCTTGCCAAACTCAAAATGCTTACAGGTGTGTTTCATGAGGACTTCTGGGATTCCTCAGCCCTTTGTCAGAGGAGTCCTGGAGAAGAGATGCACACACCCTGGAGACATCTAGTGTAAGGCCATCAGTCCTGCACTGGCACTGGAAATTTGAAGCAGCTCAACCTGTGAAGAAAAGATTTGTTCTGCCATCTGTCTTTGGGTAAGGAGAAGCAGAGGTGACTACTGCTCATACTTCACTGATTCCAGTTTATGTTGCTGTTCAGCAGCTGTTGAATACTGGGAAATACATTTCTGGAGTCAGTGGCATTTGACAGAAGTTGGTCAAAGGGAGGTATACGGAGAAGCTGCTTTCCTAGGTGGGGTGACTGTATTGTGCATACCATTGCACAGGAGTAGTGTCTCCTGGTAAATGTTGATAGCAGCAAAACCTTAGCCAGCAAGCCTCTCAACACTGTTTTGGGACTGCTCTCAGGTTCAAGCCATTGCTCTGTTACTATCCAGAGTGATAAATTCTTCATAGCTCAGGTACAGTATTTGAAAAAGTTCCCCAAGCACACTGCATAAGCATTTGCTGTCTCATCATTTGAGATAGATTATGGTAGCTGTAGCCTAAAATACAAGTATCCAAACCAGCTTAGCTGACAGGTAAAAAAAAAATGCACAGAGCAATCAATCTGCAGCCCAGTCTTTCATACAAAGACTGAGCCTTGAAATATAGGACAGTATTGTTAGTATTTCCTCTAGTTTGGGAATGTTTTGCTGGTTTTACATTGTCTTAAAAGTTTAATGTGGATGACATGGACAGGTGCTGCAACCTTGGAGGCTAGTGGCAGAAAGGCCTGTCCTTGTTTGGGACAAGTAACCAGCAGGGAGGTTGGCAGTGATACTGCCCAAGAATTTGTTTGGGAAGGGAAATTATCTGAGGCTCTCTGGACGTGGAATGACGTATTGCCAGAGGGCTGCATGATCTCTTAGCTGGTTGAGAATCTCAGCTCACTGGCCTCCATACTCTCTGGACTGCTCAGATAGGTAGTATGTAGATCCGTGGTAAATGAATCCAAGAAATGCTGGATATTCTTATTTGTAGATTTCATTCAGCAATGCAGTATTTCTAGTTCCTGCAGTGTTGCTTTTATATATGTACTCTCTGGTCGTGGTGATTCTTGTTGGGGGGGGGGGTGGTTTCCTGAATCCTTATGATAACGTGTGATGTAGATCCTGCTGCTAATGTATCTGGCTCAAGCATTAGTACAGATAATCACAATAAGGAAATGTGTGAGAGAAGGGTAAGGAAGAACCCTCTTCTGAAGGTGTCTTAATCCTGGAAGTGTTAATCAGAACAGAGCAAAATCTGTGGTTGAATCCTAGTGATGATGCTGTGATGCTGGAACTTCTGAGATGAGAAAAGACAGCAGAGGAGTTGTCTGGAAGCTAACATTTGGAAGATCAGTTGGATCCAGCGTGAGACGTTTTGGACAAATAGTCTAAGAACATTTGAAATTGTTAGATAAATTTGTTTCATCAGAGGCTATTGGACATAGATGAAATAGGATATTTGGGGGTTTCCATTTTTTCTTGTTAAAATAAAGCCAAACATTCAGCTTCTTTTAAGTGTTTCTCTTAGTTCTATGTACATAATTCATGAGCTTCTTTATAGCAATGACTTTAAGCAGGTATTCTGCTTTGACTAAGAAAGGCAGTTAAAATGCCACAAAAATTACTGTGTGAAGAAAGTTCTAGATGCCTTTTTTCCCAGTGTATAGGTCTGACCTTCAAAGATGCTGATAACATGAGCAAATCAAATGTAGCTTCTCATGTTATTTGAAAAACTTATGTAAAGTAAGAACTGGAAAACTTTATATTTTTGGATGGTTTGTTCAGCTCTGCATTGTAAGAGCAAATTAAATTACAATTTAAAAACTTTGGAAGCATTACATTATTTTTAACTCTATATTTTTGTAAAGCAATCATAAAATTGCTGTCATTCCTATAGATAGCTTTCTGTTCAATACCAAATCTGTTAAAAGTACATCAGAATACAAAATGATGATGATGTTGAGGATACTGAAATTGTGATGTGCTGTGTTGCAGCTTGTCTTTGAGTGGGTGTTGTGTGCAAGAAGACTGCAATGGATTCCCCTCAGCTTTCATTTGAATATGAGGAGGAGGAGGAGAAACGGGCTACATATAGAGATTGAAAAATAAGTATGTTAAAATCTTATAATCAGGGCACATCCTGAGTCAAGCTGTCACTGGAACAAATTGGCCAGAGAAGCTCTGGATGCCTCATCTCTGGAAGTGTTTGAGACCAGGTTGGATGGAGCTCTGAGCAACCTGATCTAGTGAAAAGGTGTCACTGCCTGTGGGGTTGGAACTTAATAATCTTTAAGGTTCCTTCCAAACCAGATGGTTCTATGATCCTACAAAGTCCTGCCAGCTGTACCTGGCTGCCAAGACCATATTTCAAAGCCTTCAGTGTCCTCTGAGGCATCCTCTTATGTAAGGTCCCCCATGACAGGGCGACAGCATTGATTACTTGGTTTGGCAAAACAACCTCCAGCTGTTTCCCCTCTCCCTTCAGTCACTCTTATATTGAAATATGATATTTTCTATGGTAGTTTGGAAATGGTAGAAATGTAATTGTCAGTTTATCCATAGTGAGCTCTTTTTCTTGGAAAGATGGCTCTGTATCATGAAGCTAACTGTGCCAATCCTGTTTGGTGTGTTCAGTTACTCAGCAGAGACAAGACTGGCACATGGCATTGTGCTCTTGTCTTAAGTGGTGTCAGCATGTTTTTACTGTTAAGAACCTGTATAGTACATTTCTGTGCTGAACTGCACTGCTGCTCTGGGTGACAGACACTGTTTGGAAATTCTGTGTTACTGCACAGAAGTTGACTTAAAGGGTCAAAAATAGGATTAATATTTGACCTATGTTCACAATGACAGATTTAATTTTTTTTTTCTCAAAAGGTAATATAATTGTCAAAATGCAGTATGTTGCATTGTCTTGGTTATTACATTGAGAGATTTTGAGGGGTGTGAGATTTATTTGTGGAGGGAGGCAATATTCTGTTGGTGAGAATAGCTTAGTCTAGCTTTTGGAGCACGCAGAGCAAAAAGTGAATCTTACAATGGGTGAATGCTATGGAACTGGAGTCTGGTAGACAGGAATGCTCTAGCACTGCAGTTTGTGTCCTTGCCTCACACATGCCTGCAGCCCTGCTTGGGGCATATTTCAATTCAGAACTTTAATGTTCTTTTGAGACCGGGTTTTTGGTCTCAAAAACTTGTTTGATTTTTACTGGTTGGTTGGTTTGTTTGTTTTAAACCAAAGCATTTCAAATCAGTTCTGTGACACTGTTTGCTGGTCACAGCAGTATTGTGTTCCACCATACCCAGGCTGAGATTGCCTCCCAGCCCTTCAGAACTCACCTGAGGGCAAACCTGTTTATGAATTGAACACTGCAGGATCAGACCCTACAGCAAACCCAAGGTCGGTGTTTAGAGATGTCAATTTCCTCACCATTAGACATTAGACACTATTATCTCAAAGATAATAGTGGATTCATATAGTTCACTTTTAATCTTCACAGTTCCATATATACCATGGCTATATGTAAACATGTGCTCTGTGCGTGCGTGTAATATATAGTACATGCCATACATCTTGATTGCTTTAAGATTTAAAGATAGCATTTGCTTTGTTGAAGTCTGAAGTTAATAAAACTAAGAACTAATGTTTTTCTTCAGTTCCATGATTTACTGTCTGCTCCATGAAAGCCTGGTGGCTCGCTTTAATCACAGTATGATGGTAAACTAATGGCATCTCTTAGCTGACTCTCAAGTCCAACATTTCTCATCAATTTTCATTCTTAGTGTAGCTCAGCCAGCACTCATAGTGTCAAAAAGAAATAAATGCTTCAGCCAGATGGATTTATTATAGGGCAGATGGACTGTCTCATTCTAGAACTATATATTAGTGCTTGAATCAGTGCATTAGCTCTTAAGAAAAAACAAGAGGAAGAACAAATGTGAAATAGATTTTGCCTGGATGCAGCCTAGAGAAGGTTACCCTCCTTTGTAGGAAATGTTGAGGTACAATAGTTTATGCACTCATAAGACATAGAAAGGACTTTAATGTTGACTGGTTTCTTTTATGTCTTAAGTGTAACCTGTGCTGTGACTCATTGAGCACCATGTTCATCGGTGGTGTAGCTTCAGATAGGAACCCTGTTCTACTGGCATTTATTATCCTCATGTTTTTACTCAGTAAAACAATTAATGGATAAATAGTTTCTCTAATTTACAAAAGAGTTATAGTAGATTAAAGGCCTTATTTATTTAAAAACAGGATTTAAGAAATATAGTGTAGATTTATATGAAGAAAGTTTTGAAAATTCTAAAATTCTATGCAGTAGATGGGTATCAGAAAATACCTAGTGGAAATAAAACAGTGTGGCTGTATACTTCTAAAATTGCTCTCCTAAGTTCTTGAAGGATTTAGCACAAGAACAATTATCAGGAATGCTTAGTAAGCAGACCTGAAGCAAAACACTGTGGTAAATTCCATGTCCAGTTAAGTCATGAAGTGTATTAAATAATGATACATGATCTGTGCTGTAGTTTGCTTGTTGTTCTAATTCCTCTAATGGTTTAGAAGTGTCAAAGGTTTCTGAGTAGTTAGTGTTTAATTTCTACACTTACACAAAATATTCAAGTAGAATAGATGATCTTAACATTGTGCTGTTAGGATCCCATGACTCTGTGGTTGAGTCAGTAAATTACTGTGATCTCTAACAGCTCTGATTTTTTTTAAAGCAATCCTATAATCTGTCTCAAAAATGTGAAGAGAAACATCACGGTGACTCCAACTATAAACAAAATCTTCAGAGTGATTTCTGTTTCATATAGGAACATATTTAAACTTTTTTTTTTTATTCCATTCTTTAAGAAATGATAAATTAGGAATAAGTAGAGTACAGCTGATACCAACAAGATAAATGAAATTTACAATACTTGTTTCCTAAAACCAGCTGATAAATTATGTGCAGAAGGGCTTAGCTGTGAGTGAGAAAGTTAAAAAAATGGAAAACAGTTGGATAAGTATCTTTACTGTTTAAGAAAAATAATTAAAACACTTTGGTGGTTGCTAAGTATAAGTTTAAATTGTTAAGTCTCGTGCATGTTTATGCTACAGCTATTTGGGTTCCTGCTGCATGTGTATCTTACGTTTCTGAATATTGCAGATCACTAGATAATGGTGACTTTAGAAGACTGTAATCTCTGTAAGACATTCTGATTTGACTTAGAGTATGTTACTAAATGTTTGATTTCTGAAACCTAAGTTAGGCACCATCAACCTTAAAATATATTGGCATCCTTTGCTTCCACCTCCACATACTACCTTGAGAAAGTCATGTGGATTTTCACTGTGTTGAAGTAAAATAATTTTCTTCCCATAAAGAGTAAGACAAAAGAATGGTGATGATCTGGAACTTACTTTTCTGTACTGAGAGTTTACACTAGGTGGCATGCAAGGAAAGCCAAAATCACAAACCTGTCTTAAAATCACTGAAGTTAAAATCTCAGACTTATTTTGGGATGTTTTTACCTTGTCTTTTGATGATTTTTAAATGTCTTTACAGGTTGAAATGTCCTCTTGCTGGTACGAATAAAAGATTTCTTATTAATACCATCAAAAACACATTGCCATCTCAAAAAGAACAAGACCAAGAGCGTGAGCAAAAGGAAGATGATAAGGAGTCTGAACCAAGCAAAAGCAGAAAAGAAGAAAAACCAAAGAAACGCAGAACTCATCCATATACACCCAGCTTTCAATCCAGAAGGAGAGTCAGCTACTCTCCTCCAAGGCACCAAAGCAGGAACCAGCACACAAAGGATAAACATGAAAAGCGATCAAGCAAGCGATGAGGAGAGGAGAGTGACAAGAATGTGTTGTTACGAGTCAGGAATGTCATTTGAGTATAGGAAAGTCTCAGTTTTTTCAAGAAGAGTTGATGTTCAAACTTGAGTTTGGAACCAAGTTGCCTGTGTGAGAAGTAACCTTGAGGTAGCTTTAGAAACTTTACTTTGGGACCTTTAAGAGAAAATCGAAGTAAGCATAAAACTTTCAGTTGTTTTAGAACAGACATTCCCTTTACTCTGTTCATCTCTCCCCTTCTGACTAAGCCTAGGGAATTGGTGATGGAGCGTGTTACGTGTGTCACTGTCTAATACAAATCATTTAATCATGTCACTCTTCTGGAAATAAATCTAAATTAAGTAGAATTCTATTTATTGTGTGAAGTTTGCAGAACTTCTTTGCTGCTAACCAATAAAGAAGTTTTGCTTATTTGGGTTAGAATCTAGAAGAGAAAGCTGGTCAGTGCCTGGCCAAGCATATGCATTTTATATAGAATATAAGACATTGCTTTCTTTAATATAAGAAGAAGAAATTTAAATTGGGCAATGCTGGTTTTGCTTTCCAGAAGGGACTGTCAGGAAATACTGATTTTGCTTGTTAATGTATATTCACAAACCTATCATAGATAACAATAAACATTACCCCTAAAAACCTGCAACTGCAATAATTGTCTCTGTTTAGACTTCCCTCTGTAAGGAAGTAGTTGTAACAGTCTGTTGTCTTGGTGCTTTCAAAACAAACCCTGAAGACAAAATTTTAATCTTTTCTGTTTACTGCTAGAAAGTTTCCAAGTAAATATGTAATACTAGAAATACAGAGATGATGCTTAAACTGTCAAATGCTCACTTTCCAAGCCTGTGTGACAATTCTGGAGTGGTACAGTTCTTCAACTTGTGACCATGAGCACGAATGGTGCACATTGGCATCTATGTCTCGCTTCTGTTTGTGTTACCTTAAGAAACTTCTCTGTGAAATTTTGTATTTTACTGTTCTCAGAAATAATTGTTTTCAACGTAGGTTTGTTTCTGAGTGTGTTGACAATAAAATGGAAGATGTTCATTGACGGTGCCCTGCGGAATGGATCTTTTACCGGGTTTCGTAGCTGCGAGGTGCCTCTGCGGGGCAGGAGCGGCGCGGCTCCGCGGCCCGCCCGTGCGGAGCCAGGGCAAGAGCGCCACCTATGGGCCGCACCCGCCTCTCGGAGAGCCGAGCCAGCTCCGCGCGGGAGGGACACGGCGGGGCTCTGTTCGGCTGGATTTTGGTGCACGACCTGGGAATTGCTCCTCTGAGCAGTGGGAAGGTAGAAATACCGGCGCTGAGCCCTCTGGAGACTGGCAGGGTCAGCATATCCAATGAAGTGGGGAGCTTCGACGTTTCCCCAGAGGAGTTATGTACAGGTCCTCTATTTCCCTGAAAGACCCACAGCACTAAAATAGACCTCCCAGCCTTTCAGAAAATTTACAACTATTTAAGTGGGATCAATGAAAAAGTAGTATCCTTGGAGAATATAAGGACTATCTTCAGTGCAAATAAACAGATGGTGTTTGCAGTCCTTATTTTGTTGATCACTGTTGTGTACTCCTTAATAATCCTTTTTGGGAGGACAACAGCTATAACATGGGCTGAGCTCTGCTGCAGCGACAGTGCTGAATTGATGTGACTTTGAAGCAGAGAATTCATCTCACCATTGGTCAGAATTTGGATTGGAGATGTTCCACAGAACAAATTTTTGTGAATTCTTGCTGGTCTGGCTAGTGCTGGTATATACTGTCCTGAAAGATTTCACCTCTCAGACCTTCAGACATCACTTTGGGATAAGGGCTGTTGTTGATGCTATATTAATTTATGCCAGGCTTTCAGGTAGGGAAACTGATTAGAGCATGCTCTCAAAATTAGTCTGGATTGCTGATAATGCTTGCATACTGGAAATGCTCAGCTAAAGGATCTGACATGACCTGCACTGATAACTGGAGAAAGCTTTTCATCAGTGGTCGTGGTAGGTTCAGATTCAATTCCACATTTTTCTGACTTACAGAATACACACAAATTATTAATCTTCCACTGGTAAATTCCATCTTTAATGCTTTCTTTTGTAATTACTTAATAAAAACAAAATTCTCTGCTGCTCATTAACTGTTCTTAAGGCAACTCTTTATAGAATCACAGAGTGGGTAAACTGGAAGGGAGCACAGTGATTTTTTAATAAGAACTTGGGTGCACAAAGTCAGTTTTGTATTTCGTCTGCAGTTGCTCATATTGTGCAGCCCCAGCATCATGTTTATAAGACAACCTAAAGATAGAATTTAACCCTGAAAATTAAGACTTGTACATGACTTTTCCAAATGTGTTACTAACTGCTGTGCCCTTGTTGTTAAATAAATATGTAAATAAATAGTATGTTCTTGGTCTCAGCTTCCCTAGTTACTCCCATGGGAAGGGAATGCATGGTTACCTTAAGTGTTGCTGCAGCCATACTTCACAGGTGTTCCTTGTTAGTCTTTGAGCTACCAGGATTGTCTGTGTATAGTTTCAGAGCACATTATATGGATAAAGTTTATTCAGGTGAAACTATTCTCTTGCCATAGTCAGAACAGTTTGTTCTTTAGACTTTATTATTATGTTAGATAGAAATCCTCCAAATGTTCATTTTCGTCAATCTGGTACTGAATGTAGAACACAAAACAATGTGAAAGAGGAGAAAACATTTTATGTAGCCTTCATGAAATGCTTTTGTTAGTTTTGTCTGTCAGAGATAGTAACATGCAGTTCTTGCATTCATTGTACAGCCTCTTCTCTTTTGTAAATCCAGTTTGAATTATTTACAATGAATCTTGAATGTCCAAGAAAAGCCAGACAGATTTCATGTATAACACAAATTAAGGGCAAAAACACACACTCTTTTTTTAGACTGGATCACTCTAAACCAGAAGTTTCTTGAGGTGCAGTTGAAAGAGTGTTCCTTAGTGATCATGAAATTTCTACAGAAAACTAGTTAACAAAGGAGATGTAAATGTTTGTAGATCAATGGAATAATGTAGCAGGAGGGGGTTGCTTTTCCTGCACAGAGCTCGTTTGGGTTTTTTTTTGTTGTGGCTGCAAGTTGATCACCAAGAAGCATGTTTCCTCTCCTGTCCTGTGGAAGCTCTCACTAATAATTATGTGTTTTCAGTTAATTAAGCTGGAACAACACAGAAGTTTGGATAAGTAGAAAGAAAACATATCTGGATTGTGTTTGGAGAAGGATTTTAGTCATTTTACCAGTGGAGTCACTGATCCACCAAATCTTTATTCATGTGAGTGATCTTTGCACTTGCAAATAATCCTGTTGTAGCTCACCATCTATGAATGAAACTCCTGTCTGCATTAATATACGCTTTGTTTTAGTGACTATCAATAGGAAATAATCAAGAGTAAATGCTAAAGAGCACATAAGTCCAATTAAAGAAGGCCTTAAAATTTTGCCTTCAGAAGGTGCTATAGCAGCAATATGACCACTCATCTCAATATCAGTTGTGTAACTACAACCAAAGTCTGGTTTTAGGAAATTGAGTTGGTATTCTGCTCTGCTTGAGACTCTGTCTTCTGAATTCTCCAGCTTTTCCTGGTAAAGAATTGCCCATGTCTTTTAGAGAGATGAAATTTTGCCTAATGCTTGTCATTTAAAATTTCTCAAAGAAAAATGCCAGCAAGCAGCTAATCCATCAGGACCTGTAACAACTAGCAGTTACTGGCAATGAGCTGTTGTTTGAGTTAAATAAAAGAGTATTAAGAAAGGAGTATAACACATGAAGGAAAACAAATGCCCTACATGAGCTGTTACCTTGTCTTGATTCTGTATATTATATTCAAATACAGTTTTCACTACCTACCATTGCTGCATGGTCAGTACCTCTCTGAACCCCTCCATGCAAAGAAGGTGCCTGCTAAATCCCTGGAGAACAGAATATGTTTTGCCGAGAAAAGTGTGAGTGTTACTTCCTTCTTTCTCTCCTAGTGTTCATTTACTAAGTTGGGGGATGCCCCAAGGAGAGGCAGGTGAAGATTCCCATGCTCTGGCTCTCCACCTCCCTCCCTGAGGACACCAGCAAGATGCTGTGTGGGTCATGGCTACTGGAAAGGCCTTCTTCATGTCAAGCACCTGAGTTAGTCTAGTTAAATAAATCTCTGTGAGAAAGCACAGACTCCTAGGGAAGTGGCTGGTACTGGGTCAATGAGTAAACCCACAGCTGGTGTGAATCGGGGAAGTTCTGCTGCAATCCAATGAGCTCCTTCACATGTCCTGCCTGCCAGAAGTGCAGCAGACCTGCAGGTAGATGTACAGCTCCTTGCAATGTGTGCCTGGCAAAAAGACTGAGGATCAGCCCCACTGTGGGGGAGTCCCTGAGGGTGGCTCTGCATCTGCCTCATCAACAGGTCTCATTGGATCTCTGCAGGAAACTTCTTGCAACAAGAAAGGGATCAGGAAGGCACAGCTCTACCTCTCTGCAGCAAGATCTAATGCATCCTTCCCAGTAAGCTCCCAGCTAAGAAGTGAGTTAAATTAGCAATAAAAGTCAACTGGAATGAGTTTTATCTAAACTTAATTTTTCTTTGCCCATTGAAAATAATTTCCCAGGCATCTATGCCCTTGGAAAGGAACGGTGAGCCCCTCCAGCCGTTGCTGCTAACATTTTTTCCTTTTTTTTTTATCCTTTCTAGGTTGAGTTCTTTAATAATTTCGTGTCTCTTTCAGTCTAGGCTCCAGCCTGGGAAAAACAAACCTGCTAGCCTGGCGAAAGCCAAACACACATGGCCCAATTACCAGCTTCCCCACTGTTCCTTTGGGCTAGCTGGTATTCTCCCTGCCTTTGTTTTGCTGCCTGCTCCCTGCCTCTGAGCAGCTTCCTTTGACTCTGCTCCATGCAGCCAGGCAGAACAAGATCCAGCAGGTAAACTGAGGAATGGCTATTGTCTGTCTGCCCCTCGCCTGTCGATTGCTGCAGTTTGTCTGCCAGCAGAACTTCCTGCAGGCATACACCTCTGTGAAGAGCTACTTCCTTGTGGAATTAGGGAAAACACCTTGTTCTTCACATTTGAAATGCTTGTGTGTGTGGAGGGAAGCATTGGTGTGTCTCAGTAACAGCAGGCCAGGTATTGCAGATGGGGACACAAGGTCATGGCACTCCAGCTCTGTGTGGTGCCTGTCTGTCCTCCAGCCGGTGCCTCAGCTGGCACTTGTCCTGAGCGCCTTGGGAAGAGCCAGGATAGATGGCATTGTCTTCACAGCCGTGTGCTCCCACAGCTCTCCTGGAGGAGGGAATGTGTGGGACCAGGCCTGGCTGCCGGGGGAAAGATGGTGCCCACTGTTACCTGTCAGTACCGTTTGGGAGGTGGGCAATGGCAGGTCCTAGGGGTAGGGGCTCCCCGTGGCAGGGTCTCACCTTGTGCCTCTGACAGGCTTCCCTCTGCAGCTGCAGGCTGTCCACCTGGAGGGGATAGGAGAGCAAACTGTTCTCCAAATACGTTGTGCCAATTGGGATCCCCAGGAGAGCTCTTGTGGTGACGAGAGTGCCAGTCCTATGTCCATTTGTCAGGCTTGTCCCCCTGCCCCAGCTACCTAGTCTTGCTGTGACCTGAGCTCCCCCGAAGCCCAGGCTGTCCTGGTGATGAGGACATGTGCTGAGGACCAGCTCTCTGCAGTGACATCAGTTCATCCTTCAGCCCCAGGAAAGCCGCCTCACACCAGCCTGGCTGCAGCACCATAAACGGGGTAATCCCAGCAAGCTGCCCGTGCTCAGCCTGGCACCCTCTGTGGCAAGGCTTGCTGGTGTACCCAAGGCTGTGCCAGAGTCACAAGCCTGGGATTAGGTGGGTTTCTCCTACTGACTCAGCCGAGTAGTGTAAGGGTGTGAGGTGTCAGCCCCGCAGCCGTCTGCCTGTACCTGTCCTGAGAGCAGGATGCCACAGTGAGCCGCAGTGGATGCCCCGAGGTGGAGTGCCCCAAATATGCAGCAGCCCTGAGGCTGTTCTATGAGCTAACAACCAAAAATCGACTTTCAAGGGTGAGAACTGACTGGAAACAAAACATCATTCCCAACTTTTTATTAGCATAACTAATTAAATAGACTTGTCCTGCTCAGGGGGTTTACAGTTCATGAAGGATTTGTGTGTGGGGAGGGAGCCAGCAAAGGGAACACTGGGCAGAAGCTTAGAATTGTTAGAATATATCTCCATCTCAGTGCTCAGTTTGTAAAACGAATTCTTCAGACAGGTGCTTGAATTCACAGGCTCTTCAGAGGGAATTTATCAGCCTTCGGGAATATACTGGCTAAGGAAAAAAAACCTATCGCCATCAGCTGCAAGGAGGGAAAAGCTAATCATCGAAACTTTGAGGCGGGAGAGGTGCAGCTGTCAAAGCTATAAGGTAAATGAGTCTGAGGCTGAAATGGTTTTTTGCAGCAGAACTCTGCTCCCTGTTAAATAGGGGAGATTGAACTATAGCACTATTCCACTATTCCCTGGTAATGCACCATTTTGGGGCTGACTGGGTGGTCTTAAGTCCATTGCCACAGTGGTTATATCGCTGATACCAATCAAGGCCCCGCAGCTGAGACCCTGAGTGACCTGCTTCAGCAGCTTTTTTCAAACCCCAATTCACTCATTTGTGTGGGATGCTTTTCTGCTACTTTATTTATGGGATTACATAAATGAGCCATTAAAAATGTAAATCTTCAGAACAGTTGAATAATACAGATTTAAACAATAAGCTCAGGGCGGTACAGTACAGAAACTTCCCTGAACCAGCAGTACTGCACCATCGTGGCTATGGCAACAATAGCGGGTTAAGGGAAAGAGAGAGCAAGGAGGAAAATAAAACGTCCCGGCATTGTTACAGTCACTGGCACCACAGAAAGATTAGGGATTTTTTTTCCAGAGTATTAGAACAATAATGAAGATGTGTCATTATGCACCACAAAGGAGACCATGCCATCCCTCACATAGTGCAGGTGTCAAAACAATCAGACTGGCCACAGAACTGAGTTTAAGTGAAGTTTGTCCTACCTCACCACAAAGCATTTAACCCTTCCAGGGCTAGAGCCAACTACAGCCATGCCATGGCTAGCACAGGCTCTTTTGCTCTCTCCCGTGCCATTAGGCAGCTGCTCTGTGCATCCCTTTCCATCAGCAGTGGAAACAGAGCTGTATACTATGTACCTTGCTGAGGAGGAGTTGGCTTCAGGTTTTATTTGGCTTTCATTGTGCTTATATCATGTTAAAGTACCTGGTGAAGCAATAACACAGAGAAGAATTGTACTGAGGTTTAGTTAAATCCCATGGCAAACTTCTCTCTGCAAAGGATAAAAACATGGAAGAAGCTTCTAAGCTCTGCTAAATTCAAAATATCTGAGCTACAATAGCAGTCTACTGGTTTTCCCAGTTCAGAGGTGTATTTTAGCTGTTACATAACAATCTTAATGTGACAATTGTAGTGAGGAAGATGTGCACACCTTGCAAACAAGCTCTGAGACACATCAGTCCCCTCCCTAGAACCAGATTACACCATTGTGTTGTGCTATTGCAGTAAGGTTTTCCTATCATTTAGTCCTGGAATTGAATCAGTATTTTATGTAATAAATTTGGGAGAGTAAATTTGGGAATTCATATAAAAGGCATATAACCTCTCTATTTCAGAGATCACCACTCTCTGAATTCTAATGTTTCTAACCTAAAGGCAAATGTATACCTCTACCATCTTAATTCCTATGCTGAAAGAATTTACTGCTGCTCAGTGAATCACAACTCACTTGCAAGAAAGACCATGATCCCACTAAACAGAACTGTGATAATAGGTCTGACCATGATGGAAACAGCTGCATACATATACAATATTTTGAGTTGCTTGGGCTTGTAAAACTTACAAATGAAGCGCCTTGTGGGGGAAAAAAACCAGTTAAATTCTTCTGCAAATAATGTAAGTAGAAGTAAAACTTCCAAATGAAGTTTTCCACAACAATGGTTTTCCATGCATTGTTGTACTTACCTTTAAGACACCCTATTTCAGAACTATGGGACTTAGTCTGGATTCCTTTTTTACACCTGTGCAAATCCATAAACCAAAGAGTTACTGTGAATTTATGCTGATGCAAGTTTGAAGTGAAGCTGTTTTGTAGTCTATTTTATCCTTAAAGTTCAATATCTTTTGCTGGTTTTTGCTACCTTTCCTTTCTGAAAGCTGTTTACATTAGTTTATCAACATCATAAAGAGTTTTAGCATTATTATAATGCTCAGCATTCAACCTAGCATCACAGAGGAGCTGAAGTTGGAAGGCATCTCTGGAGGTCACTTTGTCCAAACCACCTGCTCAAGCAGGGCCACCTGAAGCTCATTGACCAGGACCATGTCCAGAAGACTTCTGAATATCTCCAAGGAGTTATGAGTATCTCCAAGCATCACGATGTGATGATTTGTTATTAGCTCAACTGCTTACTGGCAGCAGTGTGACTGATTTCACTGTCATAGATAAGGGACACCATAAAAGCTTGCCAACCCGCTAATATTTTGTACCTGCTGTAATGGAACAAGAATTCCTGGTAGTGGAAATGGGAAAATCTTAAACAATACTATGATCATCAACTATGCTAGCATAAAGATGTTTGTTTTATTAATGGTGGCTCTTCCAGGGGGATTATTTCTTTGGTTTGGAGGAGGAAAGAGATGAAATGGGAAATTTGATTTATTGGCAAAATAGAGAGGCCAAAATAGCACAGAATGTAAGCAGCTTTATGCTGATGAAGGAAGTCTTCCTCTGGGAGGGAAGATATGCATATGAGCCTTTTTGAGATAACTGGATAGATCTCAGGGCAGAATTGGGGTTGTAGTACAGATAGATCTTGCTTTCAGCCCAAGAGGTGGTATTTCCAGATGTTCCTGCCTTATTGTGTGTGATGTTATTAGTTACAGGTGGTTACAGTATTGGTCTGTGCAGCCGTGGGCACTAAGAGGGCAGGTCATGGACTGCAGCCCCATTCAGCCACCCACCAAGTGGGTAGCACATCAGGAGGGGTGCACATGTTGAGCAGCCTCTTCAGGAGTCCCTACATTATCTTTGCCACCTCCGTGCAGAAAGTGGAGCCAGGTGATGCAGAGGAAAGCTGGCCTTGAGGAAGGTTTTTCGTGGGTTAATGGTTAATGTGCATGTTCAGGCTTCTAAGATACTGTGGACTGAGTGATCTGGATCCAGGTTTTTAAGTATTTTTAAAGAAGTAGCAATGGGCTACAATCCTGTTTGCTTTAGGGGAATAGCTGAATGGTAAATTTTTCAATCTGGAAGCAGGTAGTTTATGAAAAATAGATGCTTAAGAAGATCAGCCCCTCCATCATCTTAATGTTGACTCTTTTCTTTGTTATTCATTCTACATTAGCTCAAGCAAGTACTTAATCTGCCTAAGTCAGACTGTAGCCCCTCTGGTGTCCTCTTTGTTCCCTCAGTCACCAGCACTGAAGGAAGCTTTGTGGTCTTACCTAGTTTGGAACCTCTCTTAGGATTCAGGAATAAAAAATTTGAACCTCACTATGGGGGAGGGAGGGAGATGGGGAGAGAGGGAAAAGGGGAGGGATGAAAGGGAGGAGCTTTTTTAATGATCTAATATGGTGTAAGGCAGCTTCTCTCCTTCAGGAGGGATCTGATGCTGAGCTTGCTGGTGTCACCAAGAGCACTCGCCCTTCTCCCACCCCATCTTGCTTTTTCTGCAGGCAGCTGCAAGGCTCTGCCAAAGGTCACCTGCACCAAACTGCTTTGTGCTGCTGTGCTGGGTCAGGGAAGCTCATAAATATGAGCTTCAGTGGAGGAGAAAGGTCAGGGTGACTGTCTTCTCTAGGGAGTATGTCTAGGAAAAGGAAAGTCAAATTTCACCTCTGGCTTTAGAGAAGGGAGGCTTCCCTTATAGATTTCCTTCCCAATGTGCCAGATTGCAAGTACTTTGGCTGCTACTTAAATAGAGCTGTAATTCTACAGTGAATGCAGAGTCTAGGTTGGAGAGATGTGTCAAGATAACTTTGTGAGTCTCTCAAAGCCCTGCTGCAGGAATAGGTAAGTCTGGAGATGAGCTGGTGTAAACAAGAAACCTGTGTCCATGTCCTGAGATCTTTGAAGACTTCAGGCAGCCATGATTCACCCTGGCCTTGCCCCTTTGCATTACCCCAGGCAGGAGTGCCATTGCTGCCTGACTGAAATGGGAATGCCCTATGTTGACCTGACAGCAGTGTGAAGGCCCACCAGGGCCAAAGACCACAAGAATTTCAGCTGCAGATCTCCCCTGAATTCTCTGGATGGAACTCTTGCCACCAGCATCAACAAGGTCCTCACTTTTTAACATGCTTCAGATCGCAAATGCAAACAAAATACAACAAGTTTTTTTGGGGGGATGAGGGACAAAGCGTATCTCTCAGCTTCATCTGAAATTCTCAGGTGGATCAGCCCTTTATCTATAGCCCTGAAGTCAGCAGAAAGCATGACCATGAAGTAGCAGAAAATCGAATTCCCTTTGAAATCAAGACTTTGAAGGAGCCTGTCCAAAAGCTGCTGTTTCCATGTCGGGCACCAGTGCATCTCCAGTGCTCTCTTGGGACCCACTGCAGAAGGGGGCCGGGAGACAAGGTTGGTGGAGCTGCTGCCTCTCAGTTAAGCCATGGCCAGGTGAAGCTGGGATGCTTTGGAGCAGCCACGGATAAAGGGTGGCACGGGCGGGTGCATGCAAAGCACAGTATGCAGGGAGTAGTAGTGTCTGTCACAATCTGGAAACATGGGAAGTTCTTGGAGCAACAAGTAGAAAAAGAGACAGAAACTTTTACTGCCTGAAGTCTGCAGCTCCTGGACAGATCTGAAGAAAATCTCCTACACCTGAAGGTTTCTTTCTCCATCTGTATCACTGGTTTAATAAAAAGCATCCACTATACTGATATAAATGCTTTCTTCACTTCTTTCTCCCTTCTTTTTTAACCTGTTTCCCCCCAGATGAAAATGACAATTTGACACCCTGAATAAGGCTAGATTTTGCCTTCTTATAAACCACAAATGTAATTGGAAGAACAATGCTGACTGTGACCACATGGTTAAAGAAAGGAAGAATCAAAAAAACAAAAATAACCAGTGTGAATTCAAAGTGAAAATGAATGGAGTCTGTCTCATTCATAAATGTCATATGAGACTTCAGTTAAAAAGGCAAGCCTGTCATCCCAAGGCCAGCAGCTGTTGTTATGTTGAACAAAATGGATACAAATGGGTATTATTTTAAAGTGAAATGCTTAATCCCAGGCCTAACAAGCCCACTGTCCTCTCTGTAACCCTGTGTCATACAAGCCATGATCTCCAGTAGAGGGCTTGATTGCACAGGAAATAAAATTCCCTGGCTATGCCCTACCAAACCGACAAACACCCTGGCAATGTTTGAGTTACTATGGCAATCACAAAATAGGAAGGCCTTTTCTTCTTTTCCCCATCTCTGCATGCAGCCGCAGGCTGCTCCTGAATAGCTCACATCTGCAAAAAGTTTTAACACGGTACTCAGATAAAGAAAAGGATCCCAAAAATGGGCATTGACCCGTCTCAAAAAATGTTGCAAATTTTATATACAAGAATTGGGGAGCTATGCCACTTTGTGCAGGTTATGTCATAATGTGAACAAAAAGGGATAAAAGCTGATGAAGGCTTTTGCTGCCAAATATGGAGAGAGGGGAAAAAGCATAAGTAAATGACAGCTTTAATGCAGATGTAAGAAGAAAAGTCAAAGATGGGTGACAGAAAGTTGCTGGTCAATGAATAAGGGAAAAATTTCTAACACAAAAACCAGACAAAGGAGTAAAATACAATAAAAATCTCACTATAGAGAATACTGAGAAAAGTCCCAAAAGCACAGTGAGCAAAATCTTGGAGCTATCAAACCATGTGAAACGGACATGTGGTTCTTTAGAGTGGCCCATTTCAGGCATTAATAGCTCCTATTATAAAGGGGGAACCTGATCTCTGGCCTGGAAAGCTTTCAAGAAGCAGACTTTTTACAACAAAATTGAAAAGCAAAACAAAACTGAACCTTTCTGCCTGGCACAAATTAACTAGGATTTTGGTCTTTCTAGACAAATTTAGTCCTGAATAATGAACTGTTACACATTTTACCAGTTTTCTTTTGACAAATGCTTTCTGGTAATGAAGAATAATTACATATTTAAATGGAGATTTGCTTTCTGGCAGATCTGGCAGATCCTGTGCTTTCTAACAGTACACTTTCCACCATTAAAATATACTTATTTTTGATTATAGAAACTTAACCTTTACCAACAAGCTGATTTCAAACACCTAACCTAGATGCCTGCATAGAGTGTGTGAATGTGTTTTAAGTGCCTGATGGTCTCACCAAATTGTTTAATCCCAGAGAGGGGAAAGATATTAATCCAGAATTTACCATACAGGTCTGCCTCAGATGTCTGGATCTGAGAGGTAGGGGGTGGAAAGTGCCACCACCACCTTCACATAGGGTAGCTCCATCTCTCAAGAGGGTTCACTAAGAGTAAATTTATTCTTAATTTGTTCTTAATCTTAGATTCGATTGACATGTTATAGCTTCTGAAAGTATCATTGCACTTTAAAAGCTCTTACTGACAAGTCACATTAATCACTGGCTTCTGAGAAAGGCTTAATGTGAGGAAATGAATGAAAATGGCATAAACCGTTCACAAAAAAAAGTCCAAAGGGCCAAAAGAAGCCCCAAATCCAGTAAAAGTGGGACTGCATTATACATTCATTGACTCTTGTTCTTTTGGGGGTGTTTTGGTATGAAAAGAAAGAGACAATGGAAGACAATAGCGATACCTTATCAAAGTTCATTCAAGCAGCTATTTCAAATACTTTTAACGGCTTGTCACTGGGTCTTGCAAGTCTTGGAGAGTCTAAACACTCTGTCACATTTGTGTACTAACCACTTAAAGTGCTGCTAAAGCCTTTTGACCTGGACTGACTCTCCTTTATCTAGGTCAAAATGCAAGGCAAAGCCTTTGTGTTTCACGGCCTTCATTAAATTCATTGATTTGACCTGTATTTTAAAGACCAAAAGTCAAATGGAATGGGAAGTTAAAGTTCCCATACAAAATCTTCCTCTGAGCACTTCACTGCCTCCTTGAACTATGTAACATACAGAAAAGGCCATCTCACGGCCATTTGAAGTGTGGGCTATAGCTGGAGTGGCAGTTTTGTCCAGTTTTTTTCAAGAGCTTTGATGGAATTCATCAGAGCTTTCTCTCTCTTAAATGAGAACAAAAAAAGTTGAAGCTTGCAGACAGTCCCACTGGCCATTTTTTCTTGCCCCAAGTCATCTGTTCAACAGGGCATAGCAAAGTTCAGGGGTAGATAAATAATATTTAAATCTCTTTAGTGCACAGACAGGCAGGGATGAGATTTGTTGCTTTACATTAGAGTCTTGCCATGCTCAGGGTCAACCGCACTATCGGGGAGAAAGAAATGATCAGCTTTTACTGTATCATTAAATAAACCTTCTGCATTTGGAGATCAAATTTTGCAACTAGTGTTTAGTCTGCCTGGAAACACAGCATAAAACCACAGCATAAGGCCTTTAGAGAATAAGCATAGGTTTAAGTCTCAGTTTGGGCTTCTGCATGGACTCAGACATCAAACAGCTGGAAACCTGGGGTTTCACTCAGCCCTAGTGAGAAGGACCCAGAGGTGTTTCTGCATGTAGCTGACCCAGTTGTTGTTGTGGGTTTGAGAAGGGGGAGACTGACTGTAAACTGGCAGAGGCAGGGCAGAGGCAGGTCCTGCCCTGGGGGGATGGGGTCGAGAGCAGAAGCCAAGGTCCCTGTCTTTCCCCTGGGATGCCATTGTGTGAGTCTGGATTGGACTGGTCACCTTGCTTGCCTGGCAGAGGTTCATGGCTTATTTACAGTGGGAAGAGTGGAGTGAAATAAAAATAAATTGCAAACATGAAAGTGAACTTTAGTCAAATGACAGGCCACACAGATCTTCAAAAACAACTTGCCTTAAGAAGATCTGCAGTTTTATAATGTCAATAAAAGTTATCATGCAAGATCCAAGTATTTGGCAGCACAACCTTCCAGAAACAAATTGTTTTCATGACTGGCATTAGGAGGGAGACTCAGAGCTGCAGTGATGACAGGGCAGGAGTCCCCAAATCCAACTGGAGTAAACCAAGATAACCTGGTGGAGAAACCTGACTTTTCCAGGGCTCTCATGGACAAGGCTCTCACCAGGCCCATGGACTGGGGATAACAGCTAGCCAAGAGGGTCTCCGCTCACCTTGAAGGCTGAGGGAGTTGGTGCCTTTGGAGATGGGGCACTGAATATGAGAAGAGGGAGAAGACAGCATAAGGAATGAGCAGAGAGATATTAGCCTGTGCTGTGTTTGGATTCCTGTGCAGCCAAAGCTTGGCCATCCCGACACCCACCCTTTTTCTTCTTTCCCTCTGAACTCAGGTAGCTCTTCATGGTCCCTAGGAGCAGCAATGCTCTCAGGAGTTTTGAAGAAGTTAAAATGCTTTCTCGGGACCTTCCAGCAGAATGCATCCAGCTCTGAGCTGATGCAAAACCAGTGCTCTCGTCTGTAAAATGAATTAACTCAGTAAACACAGCAGCTCATATGGGATTGCTGATGAGTTTAAGTGTTCAAAAGAAAGTCCAGGAGCAGGTTTAATCCCTTTCATGTAGCAGTAGGTCTGTAAAAGAATAGGCTCTGATTCTATTTCTAGGTTCACAGAATTATGATTTTATGTATCTCATCACCTCAAAGATGAAAAGAAGAAGCAGAAACAACACATGGAAAGTCTTTGGTGTTGGCTAATGGCAAGACATCATCTTACAGAAAGTCTGGCTGGGAAAATGGAGGTATGAAGGAAGGTTTCTATAGCTTTTGGTTGAATTCTGTAGTTCCCAGAAATCTTCCAAGGACATAGTGTTCATTTAAAAGAAGCAATTGCAAACTTAAGGAGAAAACTCACCAAACCAAATCTGAAACAGCCCTTTGAGCCATTATTTTCTATTATTCTGATTTTGTACAAAATCAAGGTTCAGAACAGGAGTCCTGAACAGAGCTGGTTAATTTGGCATTTTCTTGTTTGCAAAATTATCTGTAGAAGGATTTTTTGCCTTAATTATTCCCCCATAGTATTCTGTTCAGCACTGGGTAGTCTCTGGATTGTCTGCAGATTCCTTGTCTATTGCTTTGCACATTTCCAAGGTTTTTTTTGTTAATGTTGTGTGACTGGGTCATAACTGGTAACTTAGAGACACTATTTTCTAATGTCCAATTGGGCAATTCCTGGAGCTTTGAAGATTTACCAGATGATCCCTCCTACTGTGACTTTTCATGGAGGAACATGTTTGCCAGACTCTGTGTCCATGAATATCCTAAGAAACCATACTGCCCTCACATTTCTGGAAAGGAATGAGATGAAGAAGGAATTGAATGCCACCAAAGAAGACTGATTATTTTGTATTTGGGAAAACATTTGCAAAAAGCTGTTTGGAGTTGCCTGTAAACAGGGTAACTCTAAAACAATGTTTCTATTAAAGGAGTATAGTTTCTGACCACCAGAGCAGAATAAAAGTAGCTCCAGGACCACATTGAGAGATGTGAAAATCTTCTAGTCCATGGCATGCTCCTTTTTCCTGCCAGTCCAAGGTGGTCCCCTTTGCAGTGAGAGCTTTCCTTGGGCTCTGGGGAGAGCAAGAGTTTTTCTTCCTTTGGGGAAGAAAACTGCAGAAGGTGAACTTGAGACACACCCTAGTGGGTTAGGGCAGAGGTCTGGTCATCCCTCATCCACCCATCTGCTCCTCATTTGCTGTGGACAGTAGGAGCTCCTGTGAGGGACAGCACAGGATTTCTGTCACTTGCTGTGGAAGCCCCCAGCCCCAGAGGTGATGGGATGTCAGTGGGAGGTACCTGCACAGACCCTGAATCCCAGCTGGAGAGCCTGCTGTTCACAGATGTGTCTAATCCAGTTGGGAACCTGCTGATACTACTCAGCTTTGCAGCCTCCCATGGACACGATTTCCAGATATTTGCTACCAGCCATGCACTGATCTCTGTTTTAAACTGATCTCCCCAAGTTACCCTGAGCACTCTCTGGCACTTGCATTAAGGGATTTACTGAACAGCAGTTCCAAGTTTGCCTTTCCAATCACATTTGTCATTTGGTGAACTTTGTACATAACCCCTCAGCCCTCTCCCCTCTAAGCTAAGGAGCCTCTTTAGTGTCTCCACATAAATTGGCTGCTTCACCCCAGAGTAATTTTCATTTCCTTTTTGTGTCTTCTGACTTTACTACATCCTTCTTGTAATGCAGAGACCTGAGCTGCACACAATAGTCAATGCATGAGAGAAATAAGGTTTTCAATCTCTCTTCTTCCAAAAAAAAAAAACAACAACAACAAAAACACCAAAATAAACCCCCCCAAAAAACCCAGAAAAATATTACAAAATGAGATAAATTGAAACTACATTATGCAATATATAGAGGGTTATAGTAATCTCACTAATAGTAGTACTAGCCTCACTAGTCCTGTGAGTAGCTTTGGCTCAAACAAGGTTCACAGTGGGAGAGATTTTGTCCATGTGACACCTACTGGATGCCCTGGTGGCTGCAGCACAGTCGGCTGCCTCCTGAATCAGGCTGCTTAAAAATAACAGCCTGGGTAACAACCCCTGAGCTCAGGCAACACATCTCTGAAGAACAGAAACATGGACAAGCCTCACACACTCCCTAGGTAGGGTGTGTAACTGATAGGCTAAGTTTTTTATCAATTTAAGTGAGAATTTTGATGTATCCTATTTATTTTAATACTTACTGTCTTTACTTGGAAGTTTGAAGCCTATGAACTGTGAAGATTACAGCTAATTCAAACTATGGCTGTTTGAGGAGCAGAAACAAAAAAAATAAAGCATTTAAGGCTCATTTTATTCTGACTAACTGCAGTCAGTACTAGAGAAATGTTATGCTGATTCAGATACATTTCAAGAAATTTTCCCTGCTTGAAGATCTTGCAATAAAAATAGGTAAGGGATGAAAAAGGGGAACAGGACCAGTGAGGTGAAGGGTGATGCTACACATGGGACCAGAGAGATGTAAAGCCTGGCTCTCTTATTGCAAGATTTATAGTCTTAGAAGAAAGATTTTTCACACAATAAAAGTATCTTCAAACACTCCTACCATTGTCCTCCCTGCCCTGTAATTTCCTTGTCCAGACATCCCCACAGCTCCATAGAAATTTGCTCTCCGAAGTCACCTGGTGAGTATGGCACAGTTACTCTTGCTTTGTAGGCAAACACAGCAAAACAACTTAAGTGAGCTGAAATCATAGCCCAGACTGAAAACTCTCTTCATCCAGCGGTGCAGTGCTGTCAGGTCTGACTCCCAGCTCAGTCCCAGTCCCAGCACAGGCCAGCAGTGTGGTGTGGCAGGGAGGTTGCTCTTGGCATGGCAGCCAACCCTCTCCTCTGCCCACAGGAGTGTCGGGGTCACCTCTGGAGCCACGCCGTGCTTCCCGGAGAATCCAGTATGGCACAAAGCACCCGGGGACAGCCACCAGTACCTCTGTGCTTGCTGAGGGCTTGTACTGGTGTTTGCACATGAGTTTGTTTTTTTTCCTTACAGACCTCTAGAGCTTTCGCTTTCTCCTTGTTCTCACTTCTCTTTTCTGTTCTTCTTGGCAGGTTTATGGCTGTACTTTCACAGGCAGCAATCAGCTGTGCACAAACACAGGCCACCCTCTGCAGTGCACCAGCACAGCTGGGAGCAGCTCACATTTCCAGCCAACTACAGAGCAACAGCGCTTGAACGCCAACATAAACACCTAAAGTGGTTGGGTTTGTCTCCGCTGCCATCACGGGAGTCCCCGCAGCTCCCACTCTCCCGTGTGCATCCTCCCAGGCCACCTGGGGCAGCTGGGATGGCACCCAATTGATACAACAGGACCACAAAGCCCTGGTATTTTACCTTGTCGCCTTAACGTTCACGGGGGAAGGACACTCGCTGCAAAAATGCCCTGCCTGAGCCCCATCAGGCAGGAGGAGCCTGTGGCTTCCTGCATTGAAGAGTTGAGGAGAGTTGTGCTAATCCTGCACACCCTTATCATCTGACAGCCTTGTTTGCAGAGCTTCGAGCCAGTACCAAAACCTAATGATGTGCTACCAATACCCATGCCAAAGACAAGGCCATTTAGAGCAGAGAGACAAGCTGGGTTAGCATAAAAGAAGAGGCATCAATCACCATTCCCCCAAGACAATGGCGATAATTTAATGGCTGTTTTTTAAGAACTGACACTATACAAGGATTGAGGAGAAAGGTCTGGTAGGCTTCACCTGCAGCTGAGAGCTATTTGTTCCCATTGTGCCAACCCAGAGCAAGGTTGGGAATGGCAATTTCTGCAGCTGGCATCATATGCATCAAGTTATGCACGCAGCTAAGGGTTCCCTTTAAATCACTAGATTTTCTGGTTCAGACTGTTATTAGTCAAGCTTGAGTGGCTTTACCAATGAATTAACTTTCTGTTGAATTTTAACTGCAGAGCTGTTCAGGATGATTTTTCTTCCATTAAAATAATTTAGCTTTTTTGAAATTATTTCCCTTTATCAATTCTATAGCATCTTTTCTCTTGCAGTCACAAAAATCAAATTCAGACTTGGGACAAGAATTTGCAAACCGAATGCATTTATCTGATTTTTCCCAAATAGCAGAGACTTATACTTGACACTATTTTGTTTTTAGAGGGATGAATCCTTGCAGACACCCTTACCTAAGGTGTAAGGTGATTCTACAGAATAAAACCAAAGATATCCAGGGAGCTGAAGTCATCAAAGCAGATTCACTGTGGAAGGTTACAAAAATAAGGCTGGAGGGGTTTTCAAGGTGTCTTCTAGTACAAACCATCACCATAAGACATGACCATCCTCATCCATCAGATGGGATATTCCACAAGCTGCTTGGACAGCACACACCTCTCCAGCACAGCTCCAGTCCCTCACAGTTCTCGTTGTTAGCAAGTGTTCCAAGTGTCTCATGGGAACCCCTACACTGCACCTAAGTATGTTATTTCTTGTCCTGTATGGGCAGCAAGAGCATTCTGCTCACTTCCTGCAGGTCTTGATATATTTGAAAAATATTATCAGAAAATCCCAGACATACAGTAGAGCAACTCCAGTTCTTTCATTGTCTATCACCTTTCTGGACTTGCTGTCATTATTATTGTCCCCACTGGGCTCTCTATTTTGCCTGCATCAGCTCAGTCTGTAGCTCTCCTTGCTAGATATTTAAGTAAACATTCCCTGTTTTCCAGAGACCTTCTCAGGATTCCAGCAGAAACAACAAATTTGTTTTTGCAGTCTTTAAGGAAAATGTGGTAGATACTGAAATGCTTTGAAATATACTTAGAAACCAGCAGGGTTCAGAGTCTTGCAGTGAGAGACAACAGGAGTCATTGATCCTAGAACTGTGTTTAGTTTATCTGATAGCTTTTAGTTTTATTTTAGCTTAATTGAAATGAATCTTTCAATTTTCTCCAGCAGCAATGGCTTCTGTTCTGGTAACCCTTTTTAGTGATAGCTGCTAAAACATGTGCCAAGGTGATAGCAAGGCTCTTTTACTATAATTAATGATTTCTAAAGAAATTGCTGTTTTCCACAGATGGTTTTTTGTTTGGGTTTTCTTTTTTTCATATTTTAGTTTCCATTTCTACCGTGCTCATCCAAACTCCTTCAGCATGAGCTTCATGAGCAAGTTGGGGCGGAGAACAAGCTCAGTCAACCATCTTCCCTGTAGGCATCCTCCAGGGCTCTATGAGTGTGCCTCCCGAGGCCCAGCCTGCCGCTGCCCTCGCGTGTGGTGCAGTGAGCTCAGCCCATGTGCACTGCACAGCTGCCCCGGACAGCGAGGGTGCTTTCATGCAACACTGAAACCTGCAACGGGCAGCTGGGTGGTGAGCACGGCACACACACTGCAGATGAACAGCTCTAGGTCAGTCAGCAGTGCTCTAGTTACAATTTAAAAGCTCTGCCTTTACCTCAGACTTTTTTCTCCTGCCATGCTGGTATGAAAAGAAGGCAATTTCAGTTTTACATCTGGATTTTGGGCACCAGTCAAAATGTAGCTTGTGCACCAGGGCCCGCCCTATTCAGTTCTAGCACTGACTCCCTACTCATTTGTGAGGTTGGATTGTATCTGTACTGAGAAGGCTCCTGAAGAGACAGAAGCAGCAATATCTGTGAGTAAATTTGTCCAAGTGATGTTGAATGTCTGGCCTGATCTTCCTATTTCTTTCACTTTGTGACATTGCTGAGACCACTGCTACTTCCAGAAGATGATCCTGTGGTGAAGCCACTGCTACCTTCATTGGAAGAGCTGTTTTCAGCATTTTTAAGAAGCTTCTCATGAGCTTCAAGGTTTAGCATGCATCACCTGAATACTTCAGGCCTCCACATTTTCTGCCAAGTCCTATTACTGCCCAGCTCCTGAGTGGATAGGAGGATGTGTGCAAATAAAAGTGTTAACCTGCTTGTCAACACCACTCCTATGCAATGTGCTCAATCCCTGAGACACTCCCAAAAGTCAGCATAATTCCCTTCTACAGTGGAGGGCAACTGGGGTGTTGGAAGCCACATGGAAAGTACTGATCTCTTTAGAGATAATTTAAGGACTTGCAGAGCCCAAAACTCTTTTAGCCACCTTCAGTGTGGACAGTGGCTCTGCATGCTGCCTTATGGTTCTTAGGTATGATTTCAGGATGTTCCATCTTGGTTATTTGGTCTTCAGAGCTACATAAATCTTGTCTCCCTTTATAAATATTTGTCCTATAAATTGCTCTAGGTTACTAGGGGGAACACTACCAGATCAAGAAAAGGAACTAATGACCTTCTATTATTCTTCCATTGTTTCTTAGCTACTGAAATGTTAACAGGGACATTAGGAACAGTTTGGGACTATTAATTGTGCTGGAAATGGAGATTATCCATAGAGAACTGGGAACAAGTTCTTTGCGTAAGCTTTATAAAATCAAACTGAAGTGTAACTGAAGTATTAATGATGGGAAGGAACAATCCTCAAGACAATTTATGGCTGAGTCACTGATTCCTTGGAAGACAAAGGCCAGGTCTTTGTCTCCACTGCAGCAGGAACCAGGTGGTATGTTTGGGTCACCTTGGTGGTATACCCCAAGGGCCCCAGGACTTGCACTGGGAAGACTTGTTTACTCATATTCAATAATGACCCAGACAAGAGGGGCTAGCATGCTGCAGACTGAGGCCACCAAACTATCTACAAAGACAGAAGCTTCACCTGGACTGGAGGAATGCTGGCAGACCAGTCAGTTCCCCCTTTCCAGGGAAGGCTGGAGGTAAAGGGCAGAACCTTCACTGGTAAAGTGGCATCTTCACTAGAAGATAAAGGATTCCCAGCCATTTCTTCCAACTTCATGCACTCCTGGTGTGTCATGACAACTTCCCTCTGAAGGTTTGCCCTTAGGAAAAGCTTTGTGTAATACTATTACAGCTATGGCTTGTATCTTCCAATTAAGGGGATATGCCATCAGGTCTGTGAGTTTGCTGAACTTGCTCTGAAGTGTTGTAATCTCTAAAAATTCAGTGAACAACTAGGTGGAATCTGAAGTGCCCTTATTTTTGTCAGAGCTTTACCTAAGCTTTCAAGGCAAAATAGGTGAAACCATGAGCAGATGGTGTATAATAAACACTTGTGCAAATATCTAAGCTTTGGCCAAAGGAAAACAGTGGCACCAATATACTTCATGTGAGTAAACACATGGAAATGCTCAGTTCGCACAAACGCTTAGCAAATTATTTTAGCTTTTTCTAAAGAAGTTTATCAGATTTGGCAATCAATCATTTGAACTGACCAAGAATACAGTGTCTTTGCAATAAATGTTCATGCTTGTCGTCATTAACATCATTTAGATTTTAGACTTTTTCTAATTAAGAAAGGTTCCCACCAGCAACAGCAAAAATCCCCACCACCTCTTTCATTATCTCAGCTTTTCTTCCCTTTAATTACTATTGAGCTCCTGGCTGATTAAATTAGGTTTTTTAGGTCTTTTCTGAAATCTTAGGGAAATTATCTAAAAATCATGAAATCAATTCCCTTACGCTGTTTTAATCTTTTATGTTTTGGGCTCCAAGAGGGACGGGCGGACAAGTGCAGCCCCTCAGAAAAGTGTGCAGCACTAGACTGCTTGCCAGCCTTCTATTGCCTTTGTGGACCATCTGGGTCAATTTCCTTCCAACTAAATGAAATGCAAATAAAAATTCCAGCAGTTTTTCAGCTGCAGGCTGCCCAGCTGATTAGCATGACAGAGGCCGGGAGATGAGGCCTGACCCTGTGCACTTCCCCTCATCTCATTAAGTTGTAACTCTACCGTGGCTGCATTCATGGTGTTTATTGACGCTGAAAGGCGTCTTTATCCAAAACTAGCTAAATTCACATTCAGAGTTTTTCCATGAAGGCTTGCCTGCTACAGCATCCACAT
Source organism: Lonchura striata (assembly GCF_050655825.1). Taxonomy (NCBI): domain Eukaryota; kingdom Metazoa; phylum Chordata; class Aves; order Passeriformes; family Estrildidae; genus Lonchura; species Lonchura striata. The sequence continues at coordinate 70,776,044 of NC_140703.1, read as the reverse complement.
GAAAGTGAACCTATTGTAACTTGGTGATGTGTCCTGCTGATTCCTTAACAATCTGAGCTTTCTCCAAAAATGCTAGATTCACAAGTTTAAGTTCCAATAAAAAAAAACCAAAAAATGAGCCCCAAACATTTTAACAATTCTGTAGTTGAAAATGTAGAGTATAGACAAGTCTCATTCTGACAGTGACGGTGTGTATAATGCACTCACACACGAGGAGACAAACCAGTCAAAGTACAGTAGACAGCAAGTGCCTGTAGGATGGCAGACAATGGGGTATTATACATAGCCTCACATCCATCAGCAAGGAGAAGAATGTAAGATTCATGAAGGCAGCATCTTCAGCAATTTATAGTGCTCTATAAGAGAGTCACAACTTCCATCTGTCCAGTATTTCATGTCTTGCCCCAACCCTACACTAAAGATAGTGGAACCAAAGTCTGCTGGAAATGAGCCTAGTGATGGCTATGATCCTTTCACCTTTCCCTTTAGTGCCATAACTAGCATCCCTGCTGAAGGACAGCAGTCACAGAGCCTAGGCACTGCTGCTAAAGCTCTAGGGTGGACAGTTCTGGTGGGCAGTGCATCTTCTCTGCTGTGAAGTTTGAGGGCCAGGTTGTAACTAATATAGATAGACAGTTTCTAGGAGGCATGGAAAGGAGTAGAAGCTACTACAGGTTTTTGGAAAGGAATAGCCAGATGTTCATGTTCTCCCTACAATTTGAGTCTACAGAGAATTCACTGTAAAGACTAAAAGATCTCTTACAGGGCTCCCAGAGTATGAACAGGGGTCAGGGAGAGCCCAGCCCTGACACCAATGCACCTCTAGAGTGGAAGTTTCATTTCCAATAATTTCTGCTTGTGGTAGCTGAACTGGAAAATGTGAACAGTGGAATTTTCACAAGACAACTGCCAAGTGTCTCATGACATATTTTATGATTGCTGTGGAAAGGAGAGGATATGGTTTTTTTGTTATGATAGCCAGCTTTTTTGGCTTCCTCTGTGCCAAGGCAGATACAGGTGAGCAAATGTAGGAGAGTCAGTGAGATCAACACTCTGGATGAAGTCAGAAGAAGAGATCTATGAGTATCTCATCCAATGATTTATACTTGTGCAGGACCAAAAGGTGAAGTTGGTGAATAAGGCAGACTGGCATCACTGGCTGTGAGGAAAAAAAAACAAACAAAAAAAAAAAAAAAAAAAGGAAAATCTTACATTGTCTCTACTCCATTCAAAAGCCACATGGAGCAGAGAATATTGAAAAGTGATCTCTGTTTGATTATCCCATGAAAAAGAAATTCAACAGTAATTTACCTATGACTCCTCCCTAGACCTTCCATCTCATCAGCTAATGAGTTCACTTTGCTTTATACAGTTAGACTGGTGCAAATGTTGTCTTGATCTGAGAAGTAATACACAATGCTTGGGCAGGAAAATTAGTTTTTTAAAGTTCAAAGTACATCAATGTCTTCCCACTGAGCCACAAACTGTTATGAACAGCAAAATAACATTTTGGATCTTTTCTCACAATCCTAGTCAGAAATGTTCCATTATTTTCCATAGAGTTTTGATTCTATTCTTTGATAGTCTGGCTTTGTTAATTGTTGCCACTATTCCACCACTCCATGTGAGGTGGTAGACACCGACCCAACAAACACCTCAGTGCTTGGCTTTCCTGTTGGTCCAGGTAAATGTTTGCAGATAGATGAAAAACACTCCAATGTATTCTCACTCAGAAGTGTTGTACAAACAGGCTCTTTGTTTAGGGGCATGTAAACAAGGATTTTACTCTACAGGCTTCTACTTGAAAGCCAAGAAGAAGAAGATGTGGCAGAGCAGAGGAGCAGCGTTTCAGCCACTCATGTCTCAGCTTCTCAAGATCCTGGACATATCAGTTCAGCCTCATCTGTGACAGAGCACAGCTAAGGCTTGCTTGAAATCAGGTGTTTAAACACATTTAGTCATGAACACCCTTGTTTGCTTTAAATGCACATCCCATTTCAATAAAATTTAATGAGGAATTATTATCAATAAATCGAAACCAAAACTTTAAGCTATAATGAGGGTGTGATCAGTGCACACGGCCTTGGTGAAAGTACATGAGTTCAAACATTTTGGTGTTATATTAGGAAAGTTTCATTAAAAAGATTTTGCTTTGGTGATTCAGTACCTTTTCATTTAGCAATTCATTTAACGTTAATAAAGAGAAAGCACTGTAATAAAAAATTAAGTAATGATAGAACACATGTGCTACAGTAACATCATAATGAATAAAAGTGTCAAAACATTATGCCTTGACCTTATCAAAATGGAATATTTTACAATACCCATTATTCCATACTAAGGAATAATAAAAACATGATAACACACTGCAAATTCTAAATGAATTTTTTTCTTGCTTGCTTTCTTCCTTGGACACATTTTAGTTTTGACAAAGATGTCTGTTTGACAGAAAATTGTCTTCAGGAGTTGGAGTTCCAATCCAGACTCAATAACCATTCAATAGAATATTGGAGTTGGGGGCTGCTTCACTTGAGAAGGTGAAAGTTGTGAGAGTTGTGCTTTTTTCTTTTATGTGTCATTTATTTGTTTATGTAACAAAAGCCAAATATAACTTTTTTAATTTTTTAGACCAGAGCAGGGAAGAGAAAGTAAAGAGTAAAGGCAGAGAAGTGGAGAAGAAAATAAGCTTAATTCAGAGGCTGAATGATAGTTAGAGATTGGACTTTTCCTGCAGCTGAAATAGAATAGCTACAAACACACACCTTGTGTCCAAGGTAACAGAAAGGAGGGAGCGCATGAAAAGCAACAGGCGGGGAAAAGACTTGGGGACACAGAGTAAGGAAAATAGTTCCATGTAGGGAGTCTGCAATGAAACAGAAAATCCTCACCTGGGTTACTTTTTGACAGATAAGCACAGCAAATTGGACAGCAGCAAAAAAACAGTGATCTTTATAATGTACCATGTTTGGCAGATACAGTGAATATCTCTTGATTTCTATTTTTAATCAGTCATGATCATACAGTTCTGTGTTATATGAAGTTTTCAGCTTGGGCTAAGAAACAGCCATAACTCCATACTGCATGTTGTCCAAATTGCAGAGAAGAGTTTGAAAAGGAAGCTGCTATGGGGTAGAAAACATCAGAAACAAAGAAGACAAGTTGAGATTTATTATTACAATCACATTATTCTCTGAGATATGGAGCTGCCCATATTGCTTATCTTTGAGATGAGATGCAGAAGTGATGTCTATCCTTATTCTGAACCTGAACAGGATCCTGAGCCTGCAAAGACACTGTCTTGTTAGGAAAACTGAACTAACTCCCTAGAACACAAAGAAAGGAGTTTGCAGGTAGAGACTTCACTGCAGCAGCACAGATCAAAAGGCATTGGGCAACAAAAGACCATAGTGCCTCTCCAAACACAATTTAAAAAGAAAGGAAAACCTCAAAGCCAAATCCTCTTTGAGAATTCTGGGGGAAAATGTCCACCTTGAGGTGGGACACTGCAGAGTTAAACAGAGGAGCAGGTCAAGAGACCTGGAGCAGGATGGGTGCAGAGCAGGGTGCAGGCAGTGGCCAATAGCTGTAGCTCTGAGGTCCCATTGCCTTGCAAAGCTGCCACTGTAATGCCCCATTGACATTTCTTACATCTTGGTCTGAATCATGTGGGATGAGAGTCCCCTCGTGCTCAGAGATTGGTTTTGTTTCCTGCTGTGTTTTGAGGTCCACATCAATACAAACATGTTTGTTTGCATCAGACCAAACATGCCTTGCCTGGGACTGAATCCAAGTTTCTTATTCCTCTGCATTCAGCTTTGGCAGCCACAGGGCAGCATTTGCACTGAATTGCAATTTAGCAGTTTGTGGGTCTGAAGTGCTTCTTTCTCCCTTGCTTTGCACAGAGAATGCTCTGCAGGATGTGCATGAGAACCCAGAGTATCAAGCCAAGCTCAAAGCTTGTGATTCTATGTGCTCCTAGGCATGATGAAGGAGGAGAAGTTCCATTCTGTGGTATGATGTTAATAGTCTCCTGCCCCTATCTGACTTCTTCTGACCATCCTCATCCCATTATCTCCTTAGCACCACAATTTATATTTCAGCCATTTCCCCCCATTTTTTTCTCCTTTCATACCTTTTATCAGCCATTCTCACAGGCCAGTGATGATGTTTCTGTCACAGGCTTCTTCACAGTCCCATTCTCTGATGGAGACTACTGAGGTGCCCTGGCTATCTCCTGTGCCAGGCCACAGCCCTCACCTCTCCACCACGCGTCCAGTTCTGCCTTAGGCAACACTGCTGGCTCAGTGCACTCCTCCCATCCACCCCCTCCTGCCTGACCCTTGCTCAGTCCATTCTCCAGCTGCTTCTCCTCCTCAAATGCATCAGAGTGAGTCCACAGACATGATTGAGTTACAAGTGTTCTTAACACCAGGTGCTCACATGTGGAGAGTCAGGCATGTGCAGGACAGTTTTCAGCCTTGGCATAATGAAACTGCAGTGTGGTATCAGTCACTGCTCAGGGGCAGAGTATGACTCTGGCAGGTGGCTGACAGAGTTTTGGGATGGGGTCTTAGGGAAATGAGGTTGGCTGGAGCTCTTGCAAAGCTGCAGGTCACCGAGACAGGTCCCCTATGACTGTAGATGCATCAGCTGGCCATTCTCTTCTCTCCCAGGATTAAGGGCATCTATCTTCAGCGAGGAAGGTCCACTCAAAGGACTGATGAAGTCATGAACTCACTTAGTTAACCTCTTTGAAATTTTACCACCAAGTTTTGGCATGTTTCTTTCCAAAATCCAGGAGCAAGGTCCCAGATGTCCCACCATACCTATGTATCTGAGACCAAGGCTCAAAATACCTCAGAGGTTTTGTCTCTTGTATTGCTCAGCAATCTTGACCTACAGCCCCTCTAAGGATGGCAAACCACAGAGAAAATCAACTGTCTTTTCCTACAGAATGGCTGTTCTTGCTCTCCCAGCAGAAACACCATCAAAGGTGCTCTTGTTTTCATTCAGTTGCCAGCCAGACCTTCCCAGCTTGTCACAGACAGCTGATATTTCCTCTCCAGTCTCCACGAGTTTTGTCCATCAAAGCAGCAGCCAGTGTTGTTTTATGATGTGTTGTAAAACTACCATGCTACCCTGAGAGTGCTCAGCATGGCTGCCTCATTTATCACTGCTCAGCCTTCACACTGGGCCATCATCCATCACTGCCTCCTCAGAGCTGAGAGTCAGAACCTGGTCTGCAGTGCTGCCAGAGCCTGGAGTTGTGTGAACACTCATCAGCAGGTCCCTTTGTCCTCGGACTGTTTTTTTTATTTCCAGGAAATGTGACTTCTTCTTATATTTAGCTCCCAACCAAGACTCCAGAATAAAAACCCAACTTCAAAATTCAATTGACTGTGCCTAATGGAGGGGATTTTAATGTGTAGCCTTTGACCCTTATCTATTATTGAAGGAAATAAAGACTTTTTTTGTCCCATATTAGAAGTTAATGGCAAAAGAAAAATTTGGAGGTTTTAATTTTTTTGATTCCAATAGTGACCTCCATGTTCATTGTGAAACCATGAATAGTAACCGCTTGAGAAAGGCATTTCTATATGCAATCTAGAAAGTGGACAAAGGGACCTTTGAGACATATGCAGAAAAGAAGTTCAAGAATATGTTTGTGTCTGGTTCTCATCTTCTGCCATAGAAAGACAACTATCCTTTTATTAATCATATTAATCATTTGCATTGCACTTATGTCCTTATCTGCCACAAGTTTATTCTATTATAATGATACTAATAAAAAAGCCAGTAAAATACCAGCTGATGTAAAACCTGTAAATTTAGAGTCTTGTCCTACTCCTAGTGCTACCAAATGTTAAAAATAAAATTATTTTCATCATCAGGTCTGTGTAGTAACGTGGCTGTATTGTACTGCATAAGGTGAAAATGAGACTGTGGTTGTTTCTGGGCTCTAACAGCTTTATTCTTTAGGGCTTTCCCGCTTCTGGATACACAGTTCTCTAATGCATGAGGAGTTAACAAATATGACACAGGGATCTTATTATTCTCTCTTTGGGGCTTAGCCCCCTGTGCTGGCAGAAATGCTGCATTGTGGAGGCCAATTGTCCTCCTGGAGAAGCCAAAGCATGTAGCAGTGAGCTACAGGTACTCTGCTTCACACTCTTTTTTGGACATGCATCTTCATAACAGTAACCTACCAGGAGATACACAAAACTCTGCAGATAGATGGGGCCAGGCCATACACTGATTGCAGCTTCCTCTGTTCTGGGATTAATATGATCATTGTGCAAGTCTCATTCACAGCTGTCAGTGATGTCCTAGCAGAGAAAGATGGGTTTAGAGACCCAGATCCCTGTTATCTTTTCAGCAAAGTGGTCAAAACATAGGCAGTGATTAGGAGTAGAATAAACACAATTTAGGTTTTAGATGTATTGTTTTTCCATTGCAGCTCAGTCTTCCATCTACTCAGTAATTTATAAAAAAAGTCACAGGCTCAGCATGATGAATTGAAGGCATGGCTTTGGAGAGAATGTGCTTGTCCCCATGGATGGGTGACATTTGTCTCCTGGGGCTGCACCCACCCCAACAGCAGTGCAGCATAGTAGAGGCAGGTGTGTAACCTGAAGTATCTGCAACACATTCTTCTAAGTTCATTTTCAGATAAGGGGCCATCTTCTGAACATGATTTGGAGCCAATGTATCCATTGTGCCTCTGCTTTGCTGCTGCTTGAGAGGCCAGTAGCTGGTTCAGGTCCTCATGGCCACATTTATGGGTTGTACCCACTTCATGTCCCTCTTGGGCAAAGCTTCCCTTTTTGTTCTTTTCCAGAAGGCACCCTACTCACATGTACTTAAACCATTCAGTTGAGCAAGCGTGATATGCTCGGAGTATGATATGCTTGGATATGAGGAGACAGCCAGGGGGTTGTTGCAATATAATTGAAATATTGTTCCCTATAAAAACACTAATATAAACACAAAAATAAGCAAGATGTGTTGCCTGACATTAGCTCCTACTTTGGATTTAATCATGCTGGATGTATCTACTCTGGAAGGCCCCTGAAGTTTGAGCACAGCTCAGCATCTGCTGCTGCTGCTGTTGGCACTTGTGGGATGTGAAGAGGGTGTCTGCACTGTGCTCCCTGGTGTCAGAAAGGGAAATAGAGGTATGTGAACATGTACCATGAAGTGGAAGGAGGATCAGAGACTGCTGAACGTTTTTACTCAGCTGGTGTGAAGAACAGCACAAAACAAGTTTCCTAGAAGAGAGGACAACAAGAAACCCCTGGAAAGTATTGCAAGGTGATAGGTATTCAAAAGCCATGGGAAGAAATGGCAGTTCTTCCACTGACTTCATAACTTATCTGACCAGGAACCTGGAGATGTGATAATCCTTAAGAAAAAAACTTTAATTTGAGGCAAGGAAGCATAGATGTAGTAGTGTTTTTCTTGTTAGTGCCCACAGCACTGGTCCTGTTAGGATGCTGAGAGATGGCTGAAGACCAGGAGCCATCCACCATGCCCAGGAGAGGATGTGAAACAACACAGGGAAGAGTGACAGAGCAGGTATGGTATGTTGATCTGAGAAATAAAAAGCAAATGGGATATGTATCATAAATGGCAACATTTTAAAAAGACATCAAATTAAAGGGCTAGTTTTTTGTTGTTGTTGTCTTTTGTCAGTTTTTAATTCTAATGAAATATGTGCCTCTCTCTCCTGAGCTATTCTGTGAGACTCTGCTGGGGATATATTCCCACAACTAAGGGAAAATTTCTCTTGATTATTCCCTCATTTTTATCATAACCTTTTATATATTATTATTTCATTCTTTATTATCCCCTCATGTTTGTCAGAAAATTTTAAACAGTAAAAATAATATTTGTTGAAGCTCTTCCCCTTGTGCACTTCCACATCTTGGCTGCCTTCCCCCCAACTCATGGGAGCTGCAGCAGAGATGACTTTCCCCATTTCTCACTTCCAAGCATAACTGAAGGGGCCACCAAAGGATCACATACAAGGAGTGTTGGACTTGTACTGCATTGCCTGGGTTGAACAAGCCCATATAACCAGGTGAAATATGATCCAAACATGCAAGAAAGTGCATTTTAACCCTCAAACAGAGTTTCTAAGCTGTGACAAAGATGTGACAGGACCTGTGATGATTCACACTGGAGTGACCAGGTGTCTGCAGAGTGAGCTGGTCTCAGAAGAGCATTACAGAGATGTTTTGATCCCTGACAAATAGCCTGAGCTAATGAACAGCCATATCAAATTCTGCATGCTGGTAGGCTTCATGGAGGCCACAGTGGTGATTTTCAGACTCAGGCTTGCATCTTTGTGTGTGCTTGTGGTTTGGATAATCATTTTTTAAAGGCTTTACTGGAATTGTTGTTATTTTTTTGGTTTTTGGAGAGTGGAGAACACTCATCATGATTTTGACTCTGTAGTAGCACCCTTTATTGGATGTTCAGCTTACTTCTAGGCAGGTTTTACATAGGATTTTTTGTTATGTCTGCACAGTATTTTTGGCATCAAACTTAGATTGTAAACACATGTCTCAAAGGAGCATCTCAGTTACAAACAGATCCTGAATAGGCAGACACAACACACATGTACTCTCGTGCTCTTTTTGTCTATCACATGCAACCACTACAGTAATTTCCTCTAAAGGTCTCCTTCCTTCCAAGGGACATTTTTACCATTGATCTAAATCATATTGCTCTATGAAGAAGCAGAGAAGCCTTGCTGATGCATGCAGCTACATGGAAGCAGGAGTCTTCCTTCTCTGCCTCAGCTCCAGAAAGGAAGATGTAGTTTTGAGGCCACCAGAGATAAAAAAAGACCTTCCCTTCTGAAGGGAGAAGGAGTTTCCCTGATGCGAGGTTGGTTATACTGATGGAAGGGATTTGATTAAATAAAAGACAGAGAGTGTCCATAGGACAAGTGAGATGGAAAATCATGGCAGGCACGCTTCTGTCTGTTTTTTCTTGGTGTAGAACAACTTACCTGTCAAAAGAGAACCAGTGGAAGTTTGGTTAAAATCTCTTGAGAAGAATGGACAAGTTGTGCAATTGCTGAGCTTTTCTAGTTGGTGCTGAAGATAAGATCTCAATCTTATTCACCTCTGAAAACAATTAGTCTTCTGACATCTACTGAAATTTCTTAATTTATCTCCTATTTCCTGATTGCCACATTCCTTTTCCCCTAGCCTGTTCTTTCTGGAGAACTTAACCTACTGCTTTTTTTTTATGTGCCTGTGAGCAAGACAGCAGAGTGTCCTCATCTGTTAGGAGTTTTGTTGGTTTGGTTTTGTTTTATTTTGTTTTTTTTTTGTTTTGTTTTGTTTTTTTTCCTGGCCCTGCATCTGGGCAACGAGAAGAATTTGGAGAAGACTCTACCAATACTTCTAGTTTTATCTTTTGGAGGAGATGATTAGAAGACTTCAGACTCAAAACTTTCCTCTCACAGTTCTGGATGAAAAGATATTAGAAATCTTGTTCCATTTACTGAAAGACTGATCTGGCTGAAGAGAAGAAAAGAGAGACAACAAGGGAAGATGGTGATGGCAAAAATTACAGACACTCTGAAGAAGAGAAGTAAAAGTAAGGACAGCATCCAAGAAAGGAGTGAAATTGAAAACCTGGAGGGAAAAGTTAGAAGATACAGAGTAAAGGGGAATGGCTGCCTAAAATCTAATAGATCAATGGTCTCCCGGGACAGGAACACCAAACCCACACAGGGTTCTAATTAGTTTCCATACTCTGGGACAGAAGTAGAGTTAAAAGGCTCTGACCTCATCTATACAAGCTGCAAGAGGTGTCAGAAAAACAATGATTCATTGTCAGATTCAGTGATTCAAAAGTGGGAGTAGAGGGGCTCCACACAGCTCATGCTGTGCAGCTCTGTGCCTTCTGCAGAGTTCATGCTCCAAAGAGTCACAGCCTCCATCCATGAGAGAAGGCAACAGCTGAGGCAGAGCAGGACAGAGACAGAGCACCCACAACCCTCACCTCACACTGCATTTGGGGTAGGTATTTAGGGATCCTTTATAGCACCAGGTAAGCATCTCTGGTGGGATATTTGTATTTTTTTAACTTTGAGGGTTTCTGCAATAAGTCAAATGAATCCCTCTGTGCAGATACCTGTTTCTTCCCACTGGCTTCAAAGGAAGCCAACAATGACCAGCTCTTGTGTGGACTCTGTCCTCTTAAAACAGTGCATTCCCTGTATGTCTGTAATAGGTGCAATGGCAGGTAATGCACTGAGGAGAGTTTATGTAGCCACAGTACAGATACATAAAGAATAAAATTTGGCTAAGATTCTTTTGTTTCTTATAGTGGAGAAATAATATTTTAAATGACTGGGGATCAGCTTCTATACAGCCATGAATTTATCCTTTTATGATTAAGTATTTCTCACAAACTTCAAGAGTTGAAGTTCAAGGGTCTGACAAGCCTGAGGGATTCCAGAAGTCTGGGAAATTCAACTTGTATTTTGGAGTATACTGCCTTCCTTCCTATTGAACTTCACTGGCATAAGGCACATATTTTGGGACCATTTTTTCATACCAAAGCACCCAGATTTGGGCAATTTTCCCAAAATATAAGACTGCTCTGTTTGGGCTGATGTGGTGGACAGTATTGCTGGGCTACAATGGAAGGAACCACCTTAGCCCATGGTGGGAGGGACTAAAGATAAAAATTAAGCTCTTTTAAGAGAAATATGGAGCCTGTTTGCTCATGCACATCCCCAGCAGTATCTCAGCTGAGACACTACACACTGGGTACACAGGGACATAGGACAGGAGATTCTTTGACACCACTCTCCAAATGTGGAAGATGAAGATCAAACAGCAAAACGGCATGAAGTCAGATTTGTGACATTCACATTTTGAGTTGGAAACTTCCCAGATCTGTTGCAAATCCAGGACAGCCTGTAACAACTACAAATCCAAACTTTGTTAAGTGTTAGGTCACTATGCTTACCAAAACAAACAAGCAGAAGAAAGAAAATCACAGGCTTTACTTGCATTTGAAATATATAAAAAAAAGGCAGTGCCATCACATATGTTTGTCATGTACTGGCTTAGATATCCCTGATGCTGTTTTTGTTAACTAGCGATTGGGGTTTTTTGTCTCTAAAAAACAATGTGCTGTAAACTAGAAGATTAGCATGAGAATATAAGGAGGTCAACAAATGTCTCTGTTTCCAGGAAATTATTTCTCATATAATTGCCACAGTATGGTTGTGTATGGCTGTAAACATCCATCAAACACACTTGATATGTCTATATATAAATATATATAAACATAAACATAAATATACATATAATGTATCAGCTCATCTCCAGATATGCAGACATAAACACAAGTAACCTAATATGTTCTGGATACTCTGCTGTGTTCAAAAGGGATGTTAAAGTCCTCAAAAATGTAATGAAGATAAGAAAATTATTTTGTCAGTTCAGTGTTCATTTTGTCAGTCTACTGCCAGGATTGGCAAGTTGAAAGAATTAACATACCTTGGTTAGGTCTGCTTTACATAAGCAGAATAAGCATTTAAGATAATCATTTCGTGTTTGTGTGTGATAAACGCTTGAGGAACATGTATTTGTCAGCAGCAGAGAAGGAACCAAGCTACACAGTTCTGCAACTTTCAGGCTCTGTCACCATGTCACCAGCAGTGGCCAGAAAACCCTGGGGCAGGTAAGCAAACCTCCCTCTTTGCTCACTACCCTTGCTACTGATCATGTGCAACCCAACCAGCACCTGACCCAGAGCAGAGCACCCTGCCCCATTTTCCATTCTCCTCCTTTGGGGACACTCATGACATGTTTCTGCATGTGGCTGTGTAGCAAAAGCATCCAGGAAATGCCTTCTGTGTGTTGGGGAACTCCACCTGGGACTTGTTCTTCAGTGGCTTTATTGGCTCTAGTTTCATCAACTCTCTGATATTCTCTTTTAAATGATAGGAAAACCTGCTTTTTTCTGTTAGCTTCCTGTAGAACTTCACTTGGAAGTCAAAGAAAGATCTTTATCAGTGAATCTAACAGACATTTAGTCATCTCTCTTCCATTACAAAATGCTCTAACCAGATGCCTCATTCAGCAATAACTACATCCACTGCAAGACCCTCCAAATCTGCCGGGAAGGGGACAAGATACCAGCACTGAAACCAGTGTACCCACAACCTCAAGCACCCACACTGCAGATCAATGTAGTTTGACGATGCTATCCACATTAATGTGATTTAAAATAAGTATATCAGCTACAGGAAACTGTTCAAATGCTTCATATAAACAACAGATATGATACAGCTTCTTACCACACAAGTGGACAGAATTTCCCCTTGGATATTCTCAAAGAGCAGTCTGACAACCTTTAAAACTTTCAGTTTGTAGAGGACTTGAAACACATAAAGATGAGAAATTTGGAGAAAGGAGAAGATGGCAATAAAAAGGGCTGGGAAATAGGGTGGATTCCGAGGTTGAAGGATAGTATTTCTAACAATTTTGTATTTTAACAACATCTGCAGAACTAATATCAAATTCCTCTTTTGCAATTCCTTGTCTTCATTACTCTCAAGCACTTCTCTGTCTTTTGAGTACTTCTGTCCTACAAGGTCACCAGCAATTTGAAAAATTGCTATAAAAGCAAAAAGTTATTTTACATTGTTTATTTTTGGATATTCACACTTGTCTTATTATTTTGTTATGATTTATGTCCAGCTACATTTTTGAAACAGCCTCCTCAGTGAAAGGCCAAATCAAAGAGGAGAAACAGAGCAAAAAATAGTCTTCTTAGAAGATGAGTACAAGGTTCCCTTATAAACCAACTCTGTTAGGAACCAATGGGACTAAAGAAGATCTAAATGGCAAATCTCTACCCTAGGTATCTGCTGTGGAAAGGGAAAATAAAGGTTACAGAAACAAGCAGCTTTGATTTGGTCCTGTGGCACAGGTTTTACTGGCAAGATAAGCTATTGTCTTGATAAACTGTGATGGAAAACAGATGAAACTGGATGAACCACATGAAAATGTGGCAGGACTGGGTCACAGAAACATGGAGTGACTTAGGGTTGAAGGGACCTTAAATACCATATAATTCCAAACCCCCTTACCATGAGCAGGTTCTCAGGGTCGCATCCAGCCTGGCCTTTAACACTTCCAGGGATGGGACATCCACAACTTCTCTGGACAACCTGTTCCAGTGTCTCACTACCCTCTGAATTTCTTCCTAACAGATAACCTGAATCTCTCCACTTCCAGTTTAAACCCATTCCCCTTTGTGCTATCAGTATTTATCATTGTAAATAGTGTCTCCTATTTAAAGCCCCTTTTAAAACAATTGCTAACAAGCTACAAAAATCACGCAACTATAAATTTGAGAGGAGTTGATTGAACAGACAAGAGATAAAGAAAAACATACACAAAAAAATAACCTCTCCGTGGTTTAGCATTTATTTTGGAAAAACTGAAATGAAACACAAACATAGCTTATGTTTCTGGAATCCCTGGTATTGTGGATCTCTGGAAGCCAGAAGTAAACCAAGTTAACCAAAATCTATTACAGGTTACTCAAACTCAGAATCATTCAGTGATCAAGTTAATTGAAGGGATTCACAGGTACCTCACAAGCTTGCTCCTGGGTGTGTTTGTCCAGTGTAAGCACATTCTTTGGACAATCCTTCACTGTGCTTTGTGGCTCAGTATTGGCTTTGATTTATATTTTGGTATTTGCCATCGAAAAAGAATTATTCGGGATAGGCTGGGGAATATTACAGTCACTCATAAATCGTCAGCCCTGCTCAGCTACCAAGGACGTGGTCTCCTTGGAAATAGCGATTCCTTCCCATTCCAGCGGGATTTCATCCTCACCTCCCCACAGTTCCCAAACTAACGTACCTCTCCATGCCTTACGGATTGATAGTGTGTGGCACCTCCTACCCTCAGACAGAAACGCGAGCACCGCAGAGAGTGAGTGCCTCATCACAAAAGGCGATGATGGCTGGTCCCTCAAAATGAAGAGGGAGCTCCTTTCAGCCGATGTGGGCACAGCCGCCAGCAGCAGCAGCAGTGTGACACCTGGTCCCCTCGCCGGCAGCCGTGTCGCAGGTCACCCAGCCCCAGGGGGGAAGGCACGGCTCAGTCAGTGCCAGCGCTGTCGCCCTCTCTCTCCTGCATCCCCCACAGTGATCCCTGACGTTCCCCTCACTAAGGGTCTCCCAGCGGATGCTCACCCTGATGCTTCCCTCTCCCCATCCCCTTCTCCGGGGGGTGTGACCAGGCGGGCAGGGCGCGGGGGAAGCAGCTACCACTGGGCGATTCTCTCCGTGCGGAGCCCAGGCGCCGGCACTTCTCGCTGCCGCCGGCGACCCCGTCCCGACAGGACCCCCGGGGGCCGGGGCCGGGGCCGGGGCCGGGGCCGGGGCCGGGGCCGCCCGTCCCACGCAGCAGCGGCAGGTCCGGCCGGGGGCCGCCCCGCAGCCCCCGAGCCGCCCGCAGCGCGGACCCTGCCGGTGGATCTCTTTCCCCCTCTCTCGGAACCCTTTTCGTTCAGCGGCGATCATTTCGAGATAGCAAATATACGAGGAGAATTTCCTCTCGTAAAAAAACAAAACACCCAAAAAAGAGGGGGGCGCAAAAAGACGGGGAGGGGAGCTAGTTTAAAGTGCTGGGATTAAAGGTCTGTGCTAGTTTCAAGCGCTCATAAAACGGCCTGAAGGATGCTATTTTGCTGCAGTCTAGGTTATTTCAGCCCACAGTTGCACAACAAACCATTTAAACATTTCAGCACAAAACAGATTCCATTGTTGAGCTGCACATTAAAAAGTGTTATTCGCTTTGAAGTTTTTGTCTAATGGCTCTAAACTGAAAGAAAATGTTTTCCTATTACTTAATTCAATCATAGCGAAGAGGCTTGGTAAAAAGCCCACGGATTTTGCCCAAAGTGTGACAGAGTTCTCTTTGTGTTTGCTTATCCTCTGCTGTCACACACTTTAATTCGCCTCTCTTTATCTGGCATTCAAAACTTTCTTCAATGACATTCAATAAGGTCCAGCGGCTGGAAAAAAAACTGGTTATTTTTTGGATATTCTTTCCCAGTAGCTTTGGGCTTGGTGTGCATTCAGAAGCTGTTAACCCTTTGCCTCCCTGCGGCTCGGAGCCCCGGGGTTCAGCCCCTAGGCAGCGGGAATCCCTCGGAAAAGGGCTGAATCCACCACCCCCGGTGGCGAGCCACTTCTCAGCGGGGAAAAATGCCCCTTCCCGGGACACGGCTCCGGCGGAAAATGTTTTAAAATACCTTTTCCTTAAAAACAAAGAAGAAAAATCCAAACTCTATTAACACTTTCAGGGAAAGGACACTTGGGAATCCTTTCTATATCATTGCAGAACTGAGTTTTTATTAACATTCGTTTTTGTTCGCTCTGTAATATTCGCCGTTCATTTGTGCACATCAGTACATTTTTAGTCTCAGGCATCAATAGCCTCTCGGCAAAACTCCCGTGGATTGCTATAAGAAATGTGGCCACAGGCAAAACAACCTCTGCCCAGCCCTGAGACACGGAGTACACAGCTTTTAAGGATTTTTCTTCCTTTCCCCCTTCCCCCCCCCCCCCCACCTTTTCAAAAGTCCGTTTGGTTTCGAGGCGGGGAGGTTACTGTAGGGAGCAATCTCCCCACATTCTGACAGGGGTCGGAGGGTGCGTTTGTCTTTTTATTGCCCGTATATTAAAAGGGAAAATAGGGGCAGAATATGTATCCCCACGATTTTTTTTTTTCTTATTTGTTAGCATTCCTTATTCGCCTACTAAAGCAACGAGCTCCAAGGAGCGCGGCGCGGGGAGCCGCTGCGCGGGGCAGCGCCGGTGCGCGTTAGCTCCGAGGAACACGCGCTCGCTTTGGGGACCGCTGTGAACTCAGCAGGTCTCTGTGCTAAGACATCCAGACACCGCCGCGGTGTTTAAGCTGAATCTCATCGTTCGGGAAATATAAATCGTTTCCCTGTCGTCCCCACAGCCGCGGGGACTTCCCGGCGCGCCTGTGCGCGGTGATGCGGGGTCGGGCTAGCGCGCTTTGGTGGTGGCCGGGGTCGGGGCCGCAGCACGTGGGTGCCACGGTGCCACGGTGCCACGGTGCTATGGCAGGTGTTACCGCTGGGACTGGGCACGGGGACCAGGGACAAGCGGAACGTGCCGAGCGCCTCTTCTCCCTCCGCGGGCGCCGCCGGCACGGAGAGGTATCTGCGTGTCGGGTTTTCTGCACCCGCACCAGCGCAGCCGAGATGCCTGTGGCTCTCCGCACCCGTTTGCTGTGCCTGGGCGCCCATGCCCACGCAGAGGCCCGGCTCATATCCTTGCCGGTGGAACATCGGCTGGCACATCTCTTTGGCCGGGGGTTTCGCCCGACGGCGGCGACAGCAATAAGTGTCAGGTCCTGGACAAGGCTGGGAACAAAGACGCGGGGCTGGGGAGGGCGGCGGGCGAGGCAGTGGGGACGAGAAATCCCGAAGGCGAGGGAACAGAGAGAGGCCGTCGGCATCGGGGGGCCGACCTGGTGCCACAGGTGGGAAAGGCACCGGGGGGCTGGAAGGGGAAGCTGACGCCGATGGGGACCGCGTCTGCAGCCGGCAAAATAAACAAGTGGGAGCGGGCTGAAAGCTGGGCTGAAAGCAAAGGAGAGCGATAAAGAGAAAGAAAAGAATATTAAATCGCAAGAGAATGAGAAAATAACCCCGCCAAAGGGAGAGGAGGGGAGAGGCCGCCTGCTACGGCGTGGGTGGGGTCGACAAGAATAGAGTACATTATGCAGTTCATTTAGTTAACAAGGGAAATAATGAGGGAGCGTGCGGCGTGAATGCCAAGAGAAGAGCCACAGAAAGCCCATTGAGCGCCCGGCGCCGCCATCACATGGCGCGGGCGCTATTTAAAGCGGGCGGCGGGCGCCGTTCAGCACCACTCGGGCTGGCCAGCGGCGCCGCGCGGGCGCTGCGCGGGGCGCTGCGCGGGGGCTGCGCGGGGCAATGCCGCGCTCCTTCCTGGTGGACTCGCTGGTGCTGCGGGAGGCGGGCGAGAAGAAGGGGGAGGGCAGTCCTCCGCCACCGCTCTTCCCCTACGCCGTGCACCCCTCGCACCCGCTGCCCGGGCTGCCGGCCGGAGCCTGCCACGCTCGCAAGGCCGGGCTGCTCTGCGTCTGCCCGCTCTGTGTCACCGCCTCCCAGCTGCACCCGCCGCCGCCCGCTATCCCCCTCATCAAGGCTTCCTTCCCTCCCTTCGGCTCCCAGTACTGCCACTCGCCCCTGGCCCGCCAGCAGCACTCCGTCTCCGCCGTCAGCGTCGGGCACGCACCGGCGCTCTACCAGGGCGCCTACCCACTGCCCGACCCCCGGCAGTTCCACTGCATCTCCGTGGGTAAGGCGGCAGGGGCGGGGAGCGGGGGGTGCATGCCTGCATGACAGCGGTGGGCGCTGCGGGGATGTGATGGGGATCCCGGGGCACCCTGTCGAAGACACCTGGGGAGGGGGGTGCCTGCCCAGCGCACGGAGGCTGGACGGGGAGTGCTGGCACCTCTCTCTGTCGGTGCCCTGGACGATGCGCTGGGGAAGCCCCCCTGCTGCCCGCCGAGCCTCCGGTCCAGGCTGTGCGGACGGGGAGGACGAGGCGCCGCGGGACTCTTGTGGGCTCGGACTCCAGCCTGGCAGCCGCTTGCCGGGTCTCAGGCCCCCCGGGGCGGGGACGAGGAAGGGCTGTGGCCCCGCAGGGTAGTCGGCAAGGAGGGCTCAGCGGGGACTGACGAGTGCCCGGCGTTGCGGGGCAGGCGGCGGAGGTCCGGCCGGTCCTGACGGTGCGCTTCTCTCCATTCGCAGACAGCACGTCCAGCCAGCTGCCCAGTAGCAAGCGAATGCGCACCGCATTCACCAGCACGCAGCTCCTGGAGCTGGAGAGGGAGTTCGCCTCTAACATGTACCTCTCCCGACTGCGGCGAATCGAGATCGCCACCTACCTGAACCTCTCCGAGAAGCAGGTGAAGATCTGGTTCCAGAACCGACGGGTCAAGCACAAGAAAGAAGGCAAAAGTAGCTCCCACCGGGGTGGGGGGAGCGGCCACAGCTGCAAATGCTCGTCCCTTTCCACCACTAAGTGCTCGGAGGACGACGAGGACTTGCGCATGTCTCCGTCCTCCTCGGGGAAGGACGACAGAGGTCTCGCAGTCACTCCCTAACCACCCGCACACCCACCCCGGCTCCGCAGAAACTGTGGCGAAGGCAGAGGAGGGAGTCCTGCCTGCCCCGGTGCTGACATGCAGCCGAAGGATTTTATACTGTTTTGTATAATTTGTGTAATTTACGAAGGACTTTCTCGCCTCTCTAGACCCCCGGCCCATGAGGACGGGTGTTCCGGCACCCTGGTGTAAATAAACTGCTCCCTAGGACCCCAGGCGTCCCCCCATAGTGCTCCCCCACTTGTCTCCCCGCAGGCGCATCCCCGAGCCCGAGAATCTCCTCGCAGACCTCCCCGCGCACCGAGACGGGCGCGGAGTGCGCGGATGCTGCGCGGCACGGGCGGTGCGCCCGCCTGGAGGGATGCTGTCCCGGGCTCCCTCCAGTAACACGGCGATGCCTAAAAGCGGGCGGACGGACGGGGAGGGCTGAAGGCTGTTTGGGTTATTATCTTTTCATTTTTAATTTTTTTTTTTCCTTTACAAAATTGTTTTGTTTTGACTTTGTCGCTGCCAGGGGCACAACTGTGGTTGTACCGTTCCGTCCCACTCCCTCCCCGCGGGAGATATTTATTTATTTATTTATGTGCAGAGAAACGATGATGGCGATGATAATAATGATTATGATAACAATAAAAGCTCGTTGGTGGTTTATTTTCCTCGCGTAGAAAGCAGCCACTCGGCGTCTGCGGGCGTGCGCTTGGAGCACCATCGCTCTCCAGCCCTCTCCGCCGCAGCTCGGCGCGGGATCCGCCCGCTCCGGCGAGCGCAGATGGCAGGGAGTCTTCCTTTCTCCGTGTCGAGCTGAAGGTACGGGGTGCATGGGACACCCGCCTTCTGTCCCGAGGGCTCTCTCGGTCCTCCCCCGCGAAGCTAAAGGTCGGAGCGGGGACAGGCTGGGCTGAACACCTTTCATTGCCATTCCAGCCGCAAGCCTGCCTATGCCTGTAGGTCAATATAGACAAGGCTGCTGCCGGGACTCGAATCCTCTGTCCCGGTGCCCGCCGCCGCCAGAGTGGAAGGACTGTCCCAGCCTCCCGCTGACCCTCCGGGGCTGGGGCCGGGGCCAGGACCGGCCCTGCCGGGGCTCTCTCCATCACGGAGAGAGTCCTGGGTTCCGGCAGCCCCGCTCCCGGCAGCGCTTTGCCGTTTTTTCCTCGCGGTGACTCGTCCCGGTGGCTCGCGGGGAGCCCCGTGGGAAGCAGCCCCGCGGGGGCCACAAGCGGCGGCGCGGGGCCGGACAGGCATCAACCTCCTCGGGTGTGGGACCCCCCGAGCCCGGCGCTCCGGCCGCCGCTCCGTTCGTGCAGGGAAAAGCCCCTCGTGCCGGGACTCCCGCTCCATTCGGGCTTACGGGGACGATCTCCGGTGGGTGCAGCGGCCGTCCTTACACCGGCAGCCGATGCCTCGACTCTCCCCGTGAGGCCGCAGAGCTGCACCGCCTGGCACGGCGGGTTTCGTGCCCTTCAATCCAGGAATGTGCTTGGGTCCCTAGGCTACAGTAGGTTCCTGCCCGTACTAGGATGGGACCCAATTTTCATCCCAGAGCGTGTCCAAAACATGCATCGGGAAGAGGCAGGGAGATATCATGCCTCATGAGAAATCCCTGAGGAGAAGGTCAATGCTGCTCCACACACAGGCTGAAGTTGGTGTGAGAAGCTGTGGGTTTGAGATCCCTGGGCACCGTGTAAAGGCAGTGCAGGTAAAAGTCCCCCTCCTGGGACAACATCAAGTCCTGTCCATAAAATAAACGTGTCACCCTCCAGCCTTTCCAAGACACCTTGTATGGCTGTGTGTCTGGGAGATCTACGGGTTCTTCCAGCTCCACTCCACGGATGAGTGGAAAGTGTGACCCTGCAGCCCACGGCACACTGTGGACCTCTGAGGACACTCAGGATGATGTGAAGTGCGGGGGGGGAGCCATTAGACATGACAGTGCAGGACAGGCACAAGGCAGTACTCTCACCCTGCTGGTCTGGCCTGATTTGTGTTCCCCTGTCTGGAAGCTGCAAGGATTTGGTGACACTAGGTAGCTGCATTATCAAGATTGAGGCACATGGACAAAATGATCAGGCTCCTTGGTGGCCTTCCTTCACTCACTGACTCCTGGGACCCTTAGACCTCTTACCTCTCTATCTGGCCTTACCTCTCTGCTGGCTTCCCACATTACCCAGCTGAGATGGGATAGCAGGGCAAACTTGTAGTTACAACACCCCATGGGCAACATCTTCCTGGCTTCTTTCCACTTGACTGTTGGGGATGAATTTGGCAGGTTTGAGACTAAAATCTGGCCTTGTTACAAGAGTCAGTCAGTCTTGCCTGGTGCTTGGCCCTGTAATGTTTCCTGCATGCCCGTTCTTCCCCAGTGGACCAGTTTCAACAGAAAAGACCCCTCAGAGGACCTTAATTTGCACATCAGTGCCCTGTAGATTTTCCAGCACTCACCTCCCATCCTGCTCATGTTTACCAGGCTTATTTTGAAACGTCGTTGCAAAATAGAGTCAGAAACAGCCTAATGTAGGTTTAGCAAGGGGTCCGGCATCCTCTTACAGAGCACTGGCACTGAAGTCAGTGGCACCCATAGAGGCGCGGGTGTGTGCTCCTCATGCCTGTTCAGCAGCATGGGCTTGAGCCAGTTGCTGGCAGTGGGATGCAAGGAGCAGCAGTATTGAACGTTTGAGTGTTGCTGTTGGAGTGGTATTGTGGTAGTGCTGCTGAAGCTCTCAACATTCTTGTCTGTCAGCACATTCCCATCATGTCTCTCTTCCTCCACGGCACACGCTCTGATGTACAAAATGTGCCTCCTCACACTCCTGTTTTGAGGCTGAGCTGAAGCAGACAGGGAGAGTTTCTCACCACTCTGATAGGGATGATGAGGCAGTGGCACTGCCCACACAGCTTCCTCCTTACTCACTGAAAACCTGGGCAGCAGCATGCCTGGCAGACTAACAGTACCTTGTGGACAAACACATTTTGTCCTGAGGAACCAGAACGGGTAGGATCTGAGGGAGCAGCTGGAAAACCGAATGGGTGTGCAGAATGAAGTTCACTATCACATCCTCACTGCAGGAACAGTGGCTGTGGGCTGCAAGGAAGAATCTTGTAGTGATGCTGCCCCAGCCGGTGCACACATTACAGAGTGTGGGCACACACGTGACTGCATCCTTTATGGACTGAGTTTGTCAGCCAGACAATTTGGAACAATCCTCAGCTCTAAAATGTACCTCATATATGTAAAGTAGCAAAGAGAATTCCCTCATATGGTATAATTTTGTCTGAACAGCAGTGGAGTATCACAATGGATGGCCCCAACAAGACAGTATTAATATTCTCTGATGCACGCTGGCCTCTGCTGCAGACCCTGTGTACCTTGCAAAGCCCAGTGGGGCTCTCAGTGCACTTGACAGTCATTATGCCACATCCACATGCAGAGATAATCCCTCCTTAGTTGGGCATTTTTCTAATTTAGTGAGAAATCATTACAGCAAATGCTCAGAGTGTCATTTTCAAGGACTCTGAGGTTGGGCAAATTAAAGTCATTTTGCTGTGGGAAGAGCGTGGGCACCTCTGCTAAAGCGAATGTCATAACATGCCAATTTTCAACTTTCTATCTCTAGCCATTTTGGCAGCAGGTTTCTGAAAGTTACTTAAGCATTTTAGCATCTAAAATGCCCAGTCTCACCTGATTCCAACTGGAAGCAGATTTATAAATGCACAAAGTGGGTTTGAATATTTTCCAGTATATACTTTTTTGATCATATTTATGTCTTAAATTGAATTACTTCTGCCCTAGCATGCTGAGAGGAGACTCTTTGGATGCTATGAATGTTGTAAAGACTGTATCCCACAGCAAAAGTGACTGTCCTGGCAGGGGAAGGAAGACAAAAGATCATGCTGGGCTCTCATTTTCACACACTGGTATTGCTGAATTTTGGTGTCCTACACCCCAGCCCATCACATATGCAACCACACTCTTTTCACAGGCACATTATATGGATACCTGGGAAAAAACACAAAGGTTTGGAATGAAGAACCTTTTCAACATTAATTACCTGTGTACTTACATATACTTAATATTAATTTGCATTATTTGGCTTTTACATTAATGTGATTTTTATTTTTATCTCTCAGCTTCATTTGGTACCACATAAAGGCTGCATCAAATAGGTTTACAGTTGAAAACATGCACTGGTATTATGAATGTTGATGCTCTTAACCACAAAACCAGTATTATTAACTCAGAAATTCCATTATTTGGTTTATCTGCAGTTAATGTATTTACACAGTGCCAGCTCTGAGCTGGCCCCATGGCTTTGGAATAGTGTTTGGGGTAAATGGACTTGCTGCATTGGAATAGCATTACACTGCGGGTAACTGGGTGTTTTTCTATCACTCTTATTTACTTAGAATGAACCTTACCTACTAATTTACTGGGATAACAAGGATTAATTTTTAATCCTTAGGTTCCTGAGGGCAGCTCTGAAATTTGATTCTCTAATAACAAGATAATTTGGTCTCTGAATGTGATTACTTTAAAATATAGGTGGGTGTTAAAAAACCATCCTAAATAAAATAGTTTTGCACGATATTCCTAATGATTTGAAGACAGGTACATCAACAGTAGCTCTCTCTCAATTACATTAATTTTGAAAGTGTTTTTGCTATGAGCACAAAGTACTCATCAGGATGTAATTATGCAAGATCAGGACATCTCCTAGGATACTGACACTGATGATGACAGCAAATGGCTGGGCCTGATGCTTAATATGGCTGTAGCTCTACGGGAATGGCTGCCTGGTGCTGGACAACTGACTGCTCTGGAACTACTCTATATACTCTATTTTATATAACCTGTATATATCCAGCATACATAAATAAAACCAAAGTAACTAGCTAACTAAAAAAAGAAGTAGCAATTATTGTAATCAGGAAAAAGTCTTAATTGTTAAGTTTGCTATATCCCCTTTCTTATTCTGCTACAACCTTCTCTAATTTGTCCTTTCCTCCTTGACATTTTCTGTTAGGCTTGTTCCCAATAAAGAACACATGGAAAAGAGTACTTTTATATCACATATTTGCTACCAGTTTATATAGACCAAATTGGAGAAAACACATCAATGGGATGTTAGCATGGACCCAAAACATGCCTCGGAGACTGTAATTCCTGTCAGATCCATGTCTATTCTTCCCCCCAGCCTCAGGTTTCCAACTATGAAAGCTATTAGCATCACCACAGATTACAAGTACATTATTTTATGCACTTTGCAGCTGGATGGGCAGTGGCTCCCATGCTTAAACATAGGTGTGTACTAGCATGTTAGATCTTGGGTGGGAGTATCTGGTATGGATGGCTTCAGTCACTGCTCCAGAGGGGTCTGCAGCTGATAGGTCCCTCCTGCCAGTCTGATAAGGATGTCAGGTGCTCTGCACTCTAGTATATCTGAAATAGGACTAGGCACACGTCCAGCCACTTCAAATGGTTCTTGACAAGAAAATTTATACCTGAAAACCTAAACAGAGAAGACAGATACAGCCATATTGTTGGAGAGAATATATGGGAGCTGTGGCTGCAAATGCGTCTGGATTTAGTTTTATTTTAAAATATTTAAATATCCTGTGTGGAAGGCTAGCTGCCTGTGCTTGACTGATCCTGGTCAGGGTAGACTACAAAAGTATGCAGTGCCTTGGATTACACTTTTTTTTTTTTTTTTTTAAAGAACCCCCTTTTCAGTCAAGCCTCAGCTAAATAGCAAATAATAGTAGATGATTCATACAGACCTGCAAAGTGTGTAGGTGTTGGAGTGGCCTGTAGTGTGCAAGGCAGAGAAGAAGGATTAAGCATAATATGGTAAAACATGAAGCATAGAATGGTAAAAGACATGTACATATGTTGTTTAAGTTTTCTTTAAAGTCTTAGTCATTTTGCACTTGGTGTGATATAAACCCAGAAGAAGTTCATGGGGATCAGTAACTCTGGGGAGAAAAGACCACCACAAGGCAGGTAGTGCAAAGGAGATACATGGACTGAATGAGGCAGAAGCTATTACCTGAGGAGTGACACAAATACACTCCTGGGAGCTGTCTTACTCAGACCTTTACACCATGCAGGGCTCTTTCAGACCAGAGTTGGCTGGTCTGATGTTCTGCTAGAGGTAGCACAGAGATGTCTGGTCTGTAAAGGCTATCCTGCTGAGCAAGCTGTCCACCTCTGATGTGGGTTATCTCCGGAGTCTATTCTCATGGTTGCAGCTAGGAATAGTGTACAGGATTGCAGATAATTTATTACAGCAGACACAGAAGTGTTAACATGCCTCTCCATTAATTTTTTCCTCTAGAGAAAACCAGCTTTGGTCTCTGAGTTGACCAAAATCTGAGAGATTCACTGAATCCGCAAGAGATAATTATCTTTGATGTCATGCCACCGTGTCATCTCTGAGTTTTCTTCGGTGCCTGAACTGGGAGGACACCACACTGTGCTACGGGGAAGGTAAATGGAAGCTGACAATGTGGGAAGCTCCTGTCCTTAGTTCCTGGCCATCAAGATACTCTTTTGAGCATGACCAGTCCTGAGCCTAGATGTGCTATGTGCACAGAGGGAAGAAAAGACAGCTGGAGTATTGCCATTGTCAAACCTGCTGGACTTCATGCCTTCTACCTAGATGCCTGTGACTGCAGTGAAATATTTCTGATGGCATCTGAGACCTGTCTGAGTCCTACCCTGGCCCCTTGCAGAACTGACTTAGCCTGTCACAACCCGATAGAAGCTGGTCCAGCACATTGAAAGCCTGTTCTGCTGTTGCATCACCTCCCAGGCTTTCAGCTTCCACATCACTATCCCTTTGTACTCCCGCCTGTAGTAACTGGTAAGATTCCCATCTCCCTGGCTGACTCCAGATCCAGCTTTGCATACTTTTGGCCATTCACTACCATCAATCACAATTCTTGCCCCAGTTTCTGTCTTCTCCCCAGGCCCCATTCTTTCAGAGACATTTTGGGGCCCTGTTGCACTCCTAGCCCTGCTTGCACAACTGTTGAAGCCAGCAGTCAGGTTGTCAGCAGTGGTGAGCAAGCAGAGGAACCACATCAGTTTATGCCAGCTGATACCTGGGTGCCTCATTCACTGCCACACAGGCTTCCTTGTACACGGTGTCCTGGCACAGCTCTCCATGCACCCTTCCAACACACCAGCTATTCCCAGCCAACACACCCGCCCTGGCCCTTCTGCAGTGCTGCCAGCTCACACAGCTGAGCTGACTCTCTGTCATTATTCCCTCTTCTTCTACTAATCCAAATTTTCTCACTTCCCTGTTCCTTTTTATTTTCCCTTCCTGCATTTCAGTCAATCACCTGTTTAAAGTTAAGCACATGCTTAAATACTCTGCCAAAATGAGTCCTAGATATTCTCAGTTGTTTTCCACCCTCTGTTGAATAATTACCCCCCTCCCTCTTTCCCCAGAACATATGGGGGTCATGTATCCAGCTCTTATGTTTAATTTTGCACACAGTTTAGATTACACTTTGTATGAAACATGCTACCAAAAGTAAAGCTCTCTTTTCCTTTCTCTTCCTTTCTTTCTCTTTAGTTAAGCATACATGTAAAGAAACCTTTCAATGCATTTGCTGAGCCCTAATACAGTAGAGTGACACAAAGCATTCTGGATATTGCTATGCAAATGACATGCCAAGAATGTTTAGACTGTACCTTGAAGCAGTAAACAAGTTGATTGTCATGGTGTCATGGTAACTAGAGCTGGATCCGCTTCATACGAATGAGGTCCCAACCTTTGTTTTTATTTGGATTGCTAAAGGAACTCAGTGGTCCATAGCTCATCACCCCCTCAGTCCTCTGGAGAGTCAGAGATACAACAAATGGACTCATGTATCAGGACACCATTTACAAAGAAACAATGAGCTACTCCTATACACAACTTCAGGTCACTGAGGATATTCAAGCATACACCAGTCTGAGTTGGGAGATGCTGTCAAAACCACTGGAATTTACCATGTACTCTGGGCAGAGCTGCTGTCCCACCAGTGCAGTTATAACACGCAG
This sequence comes from Lonchura striata, assembly GCF_050655825.1. NCBI lineage: Eukaryota > Metazoa > Chordata > Aves > Passeriformes > Estrildidae > Lonchura > Lonchura striata. Next base: position 70,749,764 of record NC_140703.1, on the reverse strand, counting down.
AACTTATATTTAGAGGTGATGAAAATTGTGCTTTTAAACTGGTGAACTTCTCCCCCTCCCAGAAGTATGGATACTGGAGAAGGCAGCAGGTGTCTTCTGTGAGCAGGATCTCTGTGTGGGACTGTAGGTTCAAGAACTCAGGCTACTGGTCAGCAGCTTGTATTGTTCACTTAATACATGATTTCTTTCCAAGCAGAGCAAGAAAGCATTTCCCTAGTTTTGACTCAGTCATCCTTCCCTGGGTATCAGGAAAGCTCTCTATCACCACAGAAGAATCACACTAAGACTTAGAGGTTACAGAGTTTTTTTCATAACCCAATAACCCAGGGTTGAAATACTCCAGGCTATAATGAGCCACTCATTTACCAAAATATGCTCCTGGAAATTGTTCATCCAAGCTGAGCCACCAGACTTGGTTCCAAACATCCTCTTTTACCTCTGCAAACAGAAAAACTTCTGCTTTCCCAGACAAAGCCAAAAGCAAGGCAACACTGTCCTACCATACAAAATAAACTATTTTTTTCCTAGATGCCTGTGGCATTGTACGTTTGAGACTAAAAATTGTCTTTACTCCAAATACTCAAAAAGCCACTTTTTTTTTGAAGAGTTGTGTGGCCAGTTGTAAGTGCCAGCTGATCTCAGAGCATTGCTGGGCTTTAAGGAGGATCACAGGGCAGCTGAGCCAAACTGGTTCCAGCCACAGGGGTCAACACAGAAACCAGCTTGCTGTCTGTCTCTGTTAGTTCTTCAATCTCACAATTTCAAAGCACAGGGCACTGAAGGATAACCCTTCTTATGACATGAAGAGAGTGAGCTTGGCAGTGTACCAAGCCTGTCTCACATTGCTTGAGGCCTTTCCTGCTGTATATTGGGCTCTTCTCTGTGCTTGTGTAGACTTGAGATATCACATCCCAACGTCCTATTTCATCTCATTACTTGAGGTGATCTGCAAAGACCTGTCTGAACCACTCATGTGCAACTCCTTAATTTATTGGTATCAATATAAGGATAGGAATTCTCCCATCAGCTGCAGGACCTGCATAGAAGACATATTGCAGCTGCTTGAGCAGAATCCCTGTTCAGAGTCAGAGCAGAGGAGCAAGCCCTGAATGATAAGAGCTATCTCCTGCTGCAGGACTAATCTTGGTGAGTCTGGCTGAATCAGGCCCTGGAAACTATCGCAACTGAGGCAATCTGGAAACACCAGCCCCAGTGCAGCTGGAAGCATTCGCAATACCAGGAGGAAGACAGGGGAACCCCTGGAGAATAGTTGCTCACTGAACTAAGTTCCTTAGCTGTAACAACTGCATTTATGCAGCTGCACTTAAGTAACTCTTAAGGAAATCAGAGGCAGTGGCACCGAAGAGCTACTGCACAGGGTGTGGAGGTGAAACATTCTCAGCTGGATTCAAAAGTGGTTACTGAGTATTCATCCCTGTTGCTCATCAGCCACTGTAAGGTATCCTTGGAAGTAGCTCATGGGAAATATGAGGAACGAAGCAAACTCTGACCGAAGAAAAGAGCAGAAAGGATTTACCCCACTGATCTAAATCCATTCCTGAGGATAATATAATTGCTGTCAGGAACCAGATGCTAACCTGTGATTTACTAACTACAAAATATCTTTTCTGGCGTCTTTGATTCTGAAGTCTAGACAAGTCTCTTATGGTCTTTGCAAACTCATCAGTGGGAAAGTTCTCATTCCTTGCTGAACCACTTATTTTCCTGAAAAATTATTTGTACAGTGCTTTATCTCACAAGTTCTGGATGGTTTGGTAAATGCAGTAGGATGATTGATGGCACTGAGATAGGCACTAGAGACCAAATCACCTGGAAAGAGAGATGAAGAGCTGCATGGCATCTCTGCTGCAGTCTCCAGGCTGCTCAGAGGAGCTGCGGAGCAATCCCCTGGGAGGGCTGTTTCAGATAGATCTCTGTTCACATGGTAGCATCACAAGAGTGTGGAACTACAGTCAGCAGCTGATCATAAAAAATGCTTTTCTGTTGTTCATCCTGAGCAATCTGGAAAGCAGAGTGGTGTTTGCAGGCATATACTTTCAGGTGGACATGTCACACTTTTCCACTGAGATTTGAAGATGCCCTTGGTCAGCTCCCTCTATAAATCTACAACTGGTGCACCTGCAGGGAGGGAGAATAACATCTTAGCTTCCAGTGAAAATATGCTCTTACAGCACATTCTGGGTAGCAGAATTTCCTATTTATGAGCAAACTCCTACCTGTCCAAGTGCTATTAAAGACACAGC